>NW_028141946.1:142500-1342500 GCF_025532165.1 Camponotus vicinus
TTAATTTCTGTAAATTTAGATGTACACAACACACACAAAATCTCTGTTTTAATCTAATTTCTAAAAAAAGCTACGATTCGATCTACAAATCTCACACAATTCTCATGAATATATCAAATGATTATATATATATATGTATATATATATATATATAAAATTTCTTATATAAAAATCCTGCAAAACAATAATATACCGAGTAAAGTATGGTTTCTACTTTTTTCCAAATATTGTTATATTCTCAATTTGCAATAATAATATATAATATATAATGTTCGCCGTATATTATAATATCCATATTAGGTATAATTATAAATTACACTACGCGAAAACAATAATATTCGTCGTCAACAGTTTTATAGTTTTATTAACTCTTTTATTCTCTCTCTCTTTACATGATACTATCAATCTTGGAATTTTATTCAAAATTTCCGTGATAAAATCGATCCTGATATTTATTTTGTGTCATCGTTTCTCGCGCATTAAAGCCTTTAGAAATAACAATCTTGTCTGTGCAATGCTCGAGACTCGGGAGTATTTTTCAAGCGCACTTTACGACAGCGGACAATGTGTGATGGGTATCCTCATTTGATACACCAAACTTCCAAAGCATATATGATAGCTTGCTGCTTGCGATGTTAATGTACCAAAGACATCGATTAACTGGAAGAATTAGTTGCTTAGAGAGATGAGAACGAGAGCGCGCGTGTGCAAAAAAAAAAGACAAAGAGAAAACAGAATTTAATGCAAGAAAGAAGTTATTCAAATGGAATTTTAACAAAATAAAGAAAGGAAGGAAATGTTATAAGCCGAGATTGGCAACATAGTATCATAAATATATTGTTATTATTTACAAAAAAACCATCATGTATACACACATGTACTAACTTGGCGTGCTCTGTGGTTGGAAACTTACGATATATGTTGAATATTATTATTATATTATCTATTACTATTATTATTATTATTACTATTATAATTATATTCTTATTATCTCACAGCATTATTATTATTATATTAAAAATAAAAACCTGTAATTTTGTTTCGAAACTTCCAACTAGCGTAAATATCGATATTTGCATAAATATCACGTTATCATATTTCTTTCTATTAACATCTAATTTATTATGTCCATGCAATATCAATCTCTTTGTATATATTCAAATAATATTTTTAAAAAATAGATATTTATAATCTCCACTTATATGCAATTTAATATTTATTGTTAGATACTTATATGTATAACGCTATTCCAGAAATGGAGTTCAATGGAGTTAAAATTGATTGAAATCTCATGATTACTTACATACTTTCTTCGAATCAATATTTCGCTACAATTTTTGCCGAGCATATTACGAAATATTAAGAAATATAAAACGACGATATAAAAAACGATGAAAATCTTGAAAGTAAAATAAATCGAAGAAAAGCGGTAGAATAACTAACAAAATATAGATTATTTTTGCCATTCTTTTGTCATATTTAAGGAATTGATTCTCTAAATTAATTTCTATGTAATTTCAATTAATTATTTAAATTTAAAGTAAAAATTTAAAATAAAGTTTTCCTGATTATTTGCTGCAGTCGTACTGCAATGTTACAATTATGACATCAGATCCATAAATCATGTAAATCATGTTCTTTATTTTTTTTCTTGCATTATAGACTGGAATAAATTAACGACACGGCATCCCGCTCATGTCCGACAATACAGATAGGTAAGATATATATATATATATATATATATATATATATATATATATATATATATATATATATATCAGACTTTTTTTCATCCTTTATGAATTAAACAGTTAATTATAAATAGCTGTAAATTTTGACCAACTATAAAAATGTTCACTTTCCCTGGAAATATAAAAACACCTATAGATTGGATCATACACACGCGTTTATTATAATGCAGGATAGAATCTACGAAAAAAGTTTTCGACATATGTACTTCGTTAATTTATATTATCGGCAAATGTGATGGTGTATGAAAAAAATTATTTTAATGTGTAATCAAGGAAAAAAATATATATAATTTCTCATTTCCAAATGCATGTGTACACAACTTAATTTGTGTATTATATAATTCAATATAATTGTAAGAAAGAAATCAGGAGCCCTAAAAAATTGACGGTCTACTTAAATTGTCAGGTTGGCAATTTTAGCTATATTATTTATGAGTTTTTTTCTTAATCAATCGTATAACAATGAGGGAAAAAGAGATATAATACTATTTTATATATTATTAGCAAAGGTATATTTTTAGCAAAGAAATTTCGAGAAAAATAATGTTTAAAATAATAATTTGTAATATTGTAATTTTATATTTACATATTTTTACACGCAAAAAATCTCTCTTATTCATATGAATCACAACGAAACGTCTCAATATTTCATAACAAAATATGAAGCGCGAACATATAATTAACTAAACATATAATAAACTAAAAATGTAATTTTTAGTAATTTTTATAACATCGTAGAGCATTTAGAAAAAACTAATCTACACTTTAAAATAAATATTTTCGTATATAAACTAATAATAGAGCAAAATTTAGCTAAATAAAGCTAATAAATAAAAACTAAATTTTATGTAAACATGTACGAATCGAGTTTATAATATACAGAATTAAACACAAAATATATAAAATTAAATATTATCTATAAATTTCGCTAAAACAAAATGAGGAATGGACTGTATCGAAAATTTTTAAACATTAAAATGATAATTGAAAGATGCAAATATCAGTCTGTCACTTAATATAATTGGCATGGCGTGTTTTAATTTAATTCGATACGCTGCAAATAATTTTTCCAAAATTTTCGATTACGTGTATTTATAAACGCTTGTAACTGTGTGATGATAGTTGGTCTCAAAGGTTTACTCGGCGTCCACTTTATTATAGACGGCGCAACAATATCGAATTTCTGTCTGGAAATACTTAGCAATGCAGATATTATGCCTTCTTGTTGATCGTGTGTACCTATTTGTAGAAATGGATAAGAAATTATATAATATATATTATACACATATATTGTTAAATAAGAAAACTAGCTTTTCATGGAAAATGGATATATCACCTTGGCCAGACTGGATAAGGTCACAGAGCTGTTCACTAATCTCCAGCATAATATTGCCTTCATCTTCTAATGGGAATGCACGCATAAGCTTTCCTACAAATAAGTATAATACACATGTACACACATACACACACACTCATGCATATATGTACATACAAAGAAAAATGTCCCATAATACGCGAGAATTGAGAATGAATTTAGCATCATTTTTTAATTGATTTTTTTACATGCTAAACCCATTTCTGAAGATGTTGCTACATATTATAGGACACCCTGTATATGTAGTAATGTAAATAATATCAATGTGTATAAAATATGAAATATTATTTTTTTTCATGAAAAACATATTATAATAAACGAAAAATTAACATACCAAGTAGAGAAAATGCACTATATATACAAGGATGTTCATAGTTAATAATCATTGGCAATAGAGTAGATTGAATGATATTTGTATATGTCCAAGATGATCCTTCTCTCTTTGCAACAAGTATAACGGCTGTATCTAAACCATTAGTCCGTTTAGCTACAACAAATATATACATATATACATATACATATAAATTATAAAAATATGGTGCAAAAATATGCTTACTTTTAAGAAGAGTCATGAGCTCTTTAACAATATCATCTCTTGCTTGCTTAGTATAAGCATATTTATAAAATGTCAATACTAATGCCTTTAATGCAAGTAATCTTTTTAATAATTTTTGTGATGGTGTACCCTGGATACGTTGTGATCCGATAAGAAAGGCTATGCATGTTGGTAATATTTCTGCAAAAATATAGTAATATATATTTGTCAGTATAAATTCGTACTTCACATCACAGTAACTGTGCAATTGTATGCATAATGATTAATGTTGAAACCATTACACAATATCCTAGAATTTGTTGTCGCTCTTTTTAATGATTCTATTGAACATTTTTTTCGCGTATATATACGTATATTATGACATATATAATACCTTTGTTAATTTCAGCATTGGGAAGTACTTCAGGCCAAGATGTAAACACCGTATATAAAACATTTATCGACATAAGATTCATGCAGTAGAGAGCATTGCAGCACATTATGCGTACTTTTCCCCTGTCTTTCTGGATACGCGACAAGACAAGATACATCCGCGTGAGTGAGTCAACTCGGGTCTATAGATAAGAACATTAATGGTTTTATTATTATTATTATTATTATCATTATTATTATTATTAATGTTGTTGTTATTATAGACTGGCCTAGTAATCGTAATACAATAAAAAAAGTAATAAATTCTTATGTGGAAATAAATGGAAAATGCTGAAAATAAAATTTTCGCATTTTATTCATGAAAAGTCATCGCTTTGCTAATTATCGATTACTGAGCCGATCTGTATAATGTAATTTGTGTTGTGTAGTGTCATTTAAATGTATATTATATTAAATAAATATAAATATAAACCTTCACTTCACCATGAAGTTTGAATAGCTTATATTCAATAGCAACTTGTACAAAGTGAGAGACCGTTGGTTTTGACACCTCTAAATCAACTAATAATGCTGTAATCTTCTGCTCAAATGTTGTCATCAATGGTGCTGGTGGAGTGAATGATTTATCCAGAGTTTGGTCAAGTTCGACATCCTCTAACAAAAATTCAACTATGCATCTAAAATAATTGGAAAAATGTTATTCTTCTTTTGTTTTATTCATATATTTAGCATAAAAAAAATTCAAATTTAATATTTGGAAAATCAAATCTATTAATATTTGAATAAATATTAATATTTTTGAATATATTTAAACTTGTACTTGTTATGTATTTGACAAGTTTACAAAATATTATACTAACTTGGCTATAATACGCGGTCCACATGTACTTGCCAATTTTTGTATTACATCATAATGTACAGAATTTTCCCAGGTACTGTTTGTAAGTCTTTTCAATTGTTTCTTCACAAACTTGTCTAAAATATAAGTAATATATGTATAATACCTATGTATTTAAATGGAAAAAAAAAAAATATATATATATATATATATATATATATACAGGGTGACCCATTTTAACTTAGGCAGCCAAATAACTCGAAAAATAAGCAAGATAGAGAAAAATGTTTTAGACAAAAGTTGTATGATTTCGAGGGGGCCATAAGATGGTATCATTGGTTTGACCTTGAAGAGTCATTTGAAGGTCACGTGAAGGTCACTTCAATTTTTTTAAATGGAATACCCTATATATTTTTGTACATTCTTGTAGCTTATTTCGAGAGCTTTCCAAAACACTATAATTAAGTACCTTTCCGTTAAGTACTTTTTGAGTTATGATGCTTGAAATAATTTCTTAATTTTACATAAACCGTAAAATATCTTGTAAAATATTCATTTTTCGATTATCTTACCTTAATACTTTTATGTACAAAATAATGAGAGGAATCAATTGGTGTAAAGAAAACACATAGTTGTTTTTAAGAAAAAATATGGAATTGTTAATTGCAAATTACATATTTTTTCTTCGAAACAACTATGTGTTTTCTTTACACCAATTGATTCCTCTCATTATTTTGTACATAAAACTATTAAGGTAAGGTAATCGAAAAATGAATATTTTACAAGATATTTTACGGTTTATGTAAAATTAAGAAATTATTTCAAGCCTCATAACTCAAAAAGTACTTAACGAAAATGTACTTAATTATAGTGTTTTGGAAAGCTCTCGAGATGAGCTACAAGAATGTACAAAAATATATAGGATGTTCCATTTAAAAAAATTGAAGTGACCTTCACGTGACCTTCAAATGACTCTTCAAGGTCAAACCAATGATACCATCTTATGGCCCCCTCGAAACCATACAACTTTTGTCTAAAACATTTTTCTCTATCTTGCTTATTTTTCGAGTTATTTGGCTGCCTAAGTTAAAATGGGTCACCCTGTATATATATATATATATATATATATGTATAATTTCATTTAAAATGAATTAAGAAAGTAATTTAAAATGAAATTTGCTATTAAAAGTTTGCCACCTCAAACATTTTGGGTCTTTTTTTACATTTTATTTGCTCTTTCGAAAACTAATAATTATTTTTACCCAATGAGCTTATATGTATATTTAATATTTGAGCATATATATATATATATATATATATATATATATATATATATATATATAATATTTAATAAAATCTATACACATGTAAAATTTCAAAAATTTGAAGCAAACAATTATTTTAAACATTACTAAAAAAATTTTCAAAGAACTGTTTAGTTTTAAAATAGATTGTTTTCTTAAAATATGTTTTGCGATTATCTTTCTTTCTCTATTTATTAAATACCTGTAATTGTACAATCATATGTCGTCTTCTTCTGTGATAGTTTATGATTGATGCATTTTGTGTTAATATATTTAGTTAATTGAGACATTGGTGTTTGAAATTGTTCGACATTATTATAGGAGATATGGTCGATAAATTTTGTTTCTTTGTCCTGTTGATTCGCGCATATTTCTTGCGCATTTTCTTGTTGAAATTCGACAGTATGTATCTCAGTTAGCTTATCATTAGCACACACATCTTCTTGCTCCCCTAATGTATTTCTTACTTTTTTGAGAGATACATCTACACCATTGTCATCTGTACAATTCTCAACAATGATTTCACTATCTCTTTGCAAATATTGTATTTCAGGAACTTCATTAGATACATCATAATTATTATGATTTTCGTGTCCCGTTGCTTTCATCACAATCGACTGATTCGATATTGATTCGTTTGTATTCATATTCTTCGATGCCTCATGATTGCCACAATCACTTTTGTCTGTAATTGTATTATAAATGTATTTCAATTCGATACTCGGCGATATTCCTTTTTTAGTAATATCGGTCGCTTCTATTTGTAAATTTTCAGTAAATTTATATACGTCATATTTCCAATCTTTACAGTGAACACCAGATTCTGATTGGATAATGACTTGTGTTTGTAGTGGGATTGTTTTTTCAAGCTTTAAATCTTTTGCTGTATTATCTGGAACATTATTATGTGATACATCAAGCTCATGGCAATTATTTGACATTTCTATTGTTAATCTCTCCTTTGATATACTTTCTTTCCTTGTATCCTCAATCGAGACATCATTACGTTTATCAAATTTTGAAACTGTAGATGCACACTTAATATCCCTAATAGACAGATTGAGGTTGTTATTATTTTGAAGGCAATTTTCATTATTCATCGAGACTAAGTTTTTCTCGTATATTTTTCTGGTACATCTTTTGTCATCGATACTGTTTGCCTCACTATATTCATCAGCACTCCTTTCGTCACATTTCTTGCTTATTGTACAATCTTCTTTGTTCTTGGTTAATAAATTATCTTTCAAAATTTGTGTACTTAATCGTCGATTATTCTTTTGTTGCGACGCTTTTGAATTAGATATACTTTGTATAGCACAAGGTGTAAAATCTTGATCGGTACTCGGTTGAAAAACTGACGTTTTTGGAGTATGTGCAATCCGCAACTTTTTCACTGGTTTATAAACGTCAGAGTATAATTCAATACTCTCTTCTCTATTTACATGTGAATTTGCTTGCGCTTTTCTCTTTAAGTTACGAATTTTTTTTAACAAACGATTGCTATATGTCGCTTTATTTTGATTCTTTCTTTTTATTTTATTTTCTTCTAAAATTACATCAGCAATTCTGTTATCAGCATCATCAATGCTAATATCACTGTTACATGATGAAACTTTCATCTCCATCTTTGTCTGACAATCCATATCGATAGATTTTACATTATCCTCATTAAAAGAATTATTGCTTATTTCTTCAATATTGTCATATAACTTATCTGGACTACTTAAATGTGACATTGTTAGAACATCTTCAATAGACGTCTTTTCTGCTGAATTCAATGCATTCTCTTTACAGAAAATAAATTTTCTTTTGTCACAATCATCAATGTCACTAAGGAACTTATTGGATTCATTTACATACGATATCTCATTACACTTATTTATACATAATTTACGTTTAGATTGTAAAATATCACATGTAGCCGCTTTCATAGTATCTTCAGACTTATTATAAAGTTTTTCTTTATCTCGTAGATATCTTTCATCAACGTTCTCAATTTTCCACAAAGATGCATTTTTATTTTCATTATATTTGTTTAATCGATGTCTCTTTAACTTTCCTTTTTTACCCTTCTCTGAATAAATATCTCGCACATTTTTAGAGCACGTTTTCGTCCTTTTATCGTAATATTCTGCAATACCTTTGCAGATTATGGCAAATAGATTCGAATTTAGCAAAGCACTATCATTATACTTCATAACACAATGACAAGAATTAGTATTTGGCTTTTCTTTTAATTTTTTAAATTTTTTCATTTGTCTTTCTAATAATCCAATTTGTTTCTTTATCTCTTCAATAGATGAAGAGTGCTTAGCTAATAAGTTATTGGAATATGAATCTTCTCTCACACAGTCCATACTTTGAAATAAAGATGATGTTTCAGAAATTGAGCCAAGATTACTTCGAGATGGTTTTGTAGCAATCCGAGTATGCGTTGTAATATCCGCATTTCTTAATTCATCATTTTCGCAATTTTGCATCATTGCAGACATTGAATGAAAAGTCGATTGAGATTTCCAATTGTCAGCTGTTGAATCATTATATTGGCTACATAGATTCAGATATGATGATGTAGATAACGCTCTGGCAAGAACATCTTCATTTCTATTTGTGGAATCTGGATATGTATCTGAAAATTAAAACTGTATAAGAGAGCAAAATATATACGTAATGTAATACAAATATACAATATGAAGGAATATATGTGTGAGCACACACATACATACACTTTGTGTATATATATAAATTAGTTAGATTATAATCTATAATTGTATCAAATAGTTATCATGCATTACTTACTGGGAATTAAACGTGGTGAAGGAAGAATTTCATTTGATGATAAAAAATTTTTTTCAATTAATTCTGGATACGAGCACATTGTTTTGCATATTTTTTCAGGAGTTAAAGCTAAGGGTAAACGAGATTCACATTTTGCACAAAATAGTGGATGTGGATCATCCTTGGTATTATAAAATTCGTCAGTCATGATGCTCTTTTCTTGTACAGATTTCACACTTAATTCATTATCACATAATGATACATTTATACCAATATCCGAATTAGATTTTGCCTCTGTTAATTTAACAGTATCAGAATTGTTGGAAATGATTTTTCTCTCCTTTCTCTTATGCATCACTTTTGATTTTTGTTCATGTTCTAAATCTCTAATTTTGCCTTGTAAAAAAGAGAAATAGATGTTACATTGAAATTATAAATATAAATATGATTTTTTTGTTTTTTGTATCAATTGTACAATACATGAGTAATAAATATAAAAAATTTCAAGTTGTTCTACCTTTGTAAAATGATTTCTGCAGATCGTACTCCATAATTTTAGCAGAACACTCATCTTCTAACTCTTTTATTCTACATGTCAATTGTTGTATAGTCTGCTTATCTGCTGCTATATTTATCTCATATTCATCTATCTTATTCGATAACTTTTCATTTTTTAATTTATCTTCTGCGATTTGCTGAACAATTGTAAGATGTAAATATTAATATATAAAACATGCATAATTATTTCTTAGACAAAATTGGAATGTATTAAACTACAAAGATAATGTAAGCAATATTTATCATTCAAGCTCCAAAACTCGAAACTTGTTCATAAATAAAAAGTTATATCATCAAAATATCTGAAAGATATTCTGGTCAAGTATTCTGTCTTAAATAAATTAATATTATTTTGTTTTCTCTTACATATGTACATACATATAATTTCATGTATTACAAGTAACAAAATTTTATTTATATATTAGTAGAACTTATAAATTTGATTCTTTTCTTTGATCTTTAATATTCTATACTCCATATTTTATATTTGAATATTTTTAATATTCAAATATATAGCTTGAAAGATAAAAGTTTCTTTGTTTCTTATAAAAAACTTGCAAAAACCTACTATTAACGAAAGATTTAAGAAAACATTAAGGCTAACTTAATTTAGGGAAAATTCTTATTTACAAGTTCTAGTTTTCTTGTTTCATCTGTGGCAGATTTGTACTTGGATTTCATAGAATTGGCATCCTTCTTTGTAACTTCCAGATCTAATTTCAAACAATCATTTTCTCTTACTTTTTCGGTATATTGCTTAATTAAATCACTGAAACGAATCAAAAATTATAAAAATTTATCAAAGAATTGATTGTGCAATATATCAAATTCTAATAAAAAAATATAGACATAAAAAAAAACACTTACTGGGTTTTGCACATTTTTTGTTTCAACAATAAGCTTGATTCTTTTACTTTTTTTGTCTTATAATCGTCTTCCTGGAATTGTAAAATTATTTATATATATTTCAATAAAAATTATATATATTTCCGATATGTTTCAATTACATTTGTAATTACAAACGTATAAATGTAAAAAAAATTGCAAAAAGAGCTTACAAGCTATATTATCTTAATATATCTTAATAAATCTTATAACACAATATATTATTGTATAGCGCGTGTATATAAAGATGGAAGCGAGAAACATGAAGTAAATCGAAAACCAAAGTGTACAGTTGTGATAACGTTTTTGAACGCGTCTGTTGTCAATTTCCGCAGCACGCATATAAGAGAGAAATAGTTGCAGAGAGAAGTAGATTACTGGCGTACCGGTAACCCGACACGCTTTTCGCAAAAGTTTCCAACCGTGTAAATATTTCACGATAGCTACAAAATCTATGCATACAACTCGCAGTCTCGAATAATCTTTCTATTCGAATCACTTTCATACAGAAAGAATTTAAAAATGTGAAGAAAATATCTTTGTTAAGAACAATTAATCCATCAGAATTTAAGCTAACCTCTATATTCGCATATTTACGCGATAGAAAATAAAAGATGCGGCATACTCACGATCGTATCTACGATGTTGTGCAAATTTTTGTTATTATTATCCATTTTGTCTTAGATAACAACGCCAAATATTCTTATTGGAAAATTGACTTTTACACATTGCTTCTAAAAAATATCTTTCCCGCTATCGACAAGTCTGCATAGGAGTGTAGCGAACTACACTCTTTGTAGCTGCCTAAAGCTGCAGTCACATGGAACATGGAACGTATCGCACGTATTGCGAATATCGAAAATCTGATCAATCGCAGCGTGTCAGCGTTTCCAAATGGGTTAATCGCTCCGAGATAAGTTACTAAACGTCAATTGACCAATGGCCGCATTGGGAGCGTGATCGCGTTGCGATTGGCCACAGCCAATTATATCGATCTGTGCCTAGGGTAACCAAGCAACGATTGGCCAATCAGAGACTTCTATTTTGAATTGGCCAATTGGCGACGTGGTCAATCGGGTGCCACCCGGCCGCATTCAGCGGACTCACGATCGAACGTGATTGATTTCTATCTATACTTTCAGATCCGGCCAATCAGCGTTGAATTACATCGGAAAATCTGCTGAATGCAGCCAATCATAGCCATTACATTCTTCAGAGGAATGGCTGTGATTGGTTAATGACATTTAGTAACCTACCTTATGGAGGGCAACGGGCAATGGCCGCATTCAGCGGACTCAACCGCAATCGAATGTGATTGGTTTCTACTTTCAGTTCCGACCAATCAGCGTCAAATTACACTGGAAAATCTAGGGCCTGTTCTTTTTAGCTGCACTGCTGCACTAGTGCAATTAGTTAGAGTGAAAGAAAGTATGTTTGTCTCTTCCCAACTTATTGCACTAGTGCAGCAGTGCAGCTAAAAAGAACAGACCCCTAGTAATGTTGCCCAACTGTTGAGTCCGCAGAAAATAGTATCTATTCTCTGCTCCTATTGGCAAATATTTTTGATTTCGCGTTTTTCGCGGTGAAAAGTTTCCATTCTTTGTTTCTATCGTTTATTTGCGCCGTCATACGTCGTCGACAATTGACGTCCTATCTCGTGTAAAGATGCAAACGCGGCGCTTTGATAAGACGAAAAGATAATTGATATATGTAGATCTGTAGAATATTCGCGCGTACGCTCACACGCACACGCACACGCAATGTTAAATATTGCTAATTTCGTAGATTTTATATTCTATCCTACATGTAGTAGCGCACCATATTAGAAGAGTATTGTAAAGTATCGAAACAAGATTGCAGATTACAAAATTATGTAAAGGTACGTCGCGTAATCTGTATGCGAATTAAAATCGAATCAATGAGATGATTAAACTAACGTATATTTATATTTTATATACATGTATATCTTGTTACATAAAAGACATGGAATCAAACGAGAATAACAGATTGCCAAACGGTGACGTCCAGATACACAGAGATGTCGACTGGGCTAGATACGGTTTGCGCGATCCAGAAATGCAAAGAAACGCAAAGAGAAACAACGAGGATGAACGGAGCAACAATGCGCTCGATCCAGAAATGTATCAGGCTGGAGCGAATGAATTGTTTGCGCAAGAATATGTAAGAGAAATAGTTAATTAATCGTGCACAATGACTACGTTTATTATTATTTATTATACTTCTTTTACTACTCTTGTCTTGGGAATTAAATCTGTCGTAGAGTTCAGATCCTTGGTGGAAATCAAATTTCTTTATCTCCCAACCTGTACTGTTTGGTACTTGGGACGGAGTCTTTACATCTTGTCTTATTAATATATTTGGAGTAATTGTATTTTTGAGGTCTGGTTGGATAGTTGGTCAAGCGGGCGTTTTGAATGCAGTATCCATCATTTTTTGTACAGGTAATATCACTGTTTAAGAAATACAGATATATACGATGTATTTATTGTATTATATGTATTATATATATCGTACCGGTTCCAGCGTGTATCGCATTAGTAACAGTATTATCAGCTGTAGGAATATGCGAACGATGTAGAGTTGAAAGCGGCGGAGTTTATTTTTTACTATCGCATGTATTGGGCTCTAGGTTTGGCGGTTCTATTGGATTACTTTACTGTTTTGGACAGGTGAGGACAAATAAACTTTTCCTATATATTTATATTTTCTTTTTATTTTGCTACAGTCCAAGAATCTGTTTGTGAATTTTATTTCAGGCGGTGGGTTGTGCTCTAAACGTTTTAGGCTTTGGGGAATCAATGGCTGGCCTTGTAGATTTAGAATCATCGACATGGGCACAACGTGGTTTTGCGTGTGCAGCGGTTGTATTATTATCTGTGATTAATGTCGCTGGTGTTAAGTGGGTTGTAAAATTGCAGTTTATTCTTCTCCTGATCTTACTTCTTGCTGGAGTTGATTTTATGGTTGGAAGTTTCACTCATACTAACATTGGTAAAATAATGTATAGCTAGTACTAAAAGTATCATAAAGACATGCATTTCACAATGCAAACAGAATGCTTTATCGCATTCTTTATATTTATATACATAAATATAAATTTAATTAAAGTTGCGTGCAATACCATTTATGCTTGCAGATTCTGGTTTCGCGGGCTGGTTATCGGGGAATTTAAAAAATAACACTTTCCCCAATTATCAAGATGGATATAATTGGTTTACTGTGTTTGGTGTGTTCTTTCCAACAGTCACTGGTGTCTTGGCTGGAATTAATATGAGCGGAGATTTGAGGCATCCATCTAGCGATATTCCTAATGGTACTTTAGCAGCACTAGGAACTGGGTAAGAAAAATTGTCACTGATATAAGTTATATAGCTTTTTATGAAAACATATTTTTCCATGTTAAAATAATTTTTTTTTTACAGAACTTGTCTGTATTTATGTTTTTCATTGACTCTTGCGGCAACTTGTGCCAGAAATACTTTACTCACAAACTTTACAATAGCATCCACGGTATCGGCAATATCGGTGCTGCTACTCGCTGGTCTCTATGTATCGTCGTTTAGCAGCTGTTTGGGTGCTATGTATGGTACACCTCGTGTTCTTCAATCTATCGCCAGCCAAAATGTTATACCAGGAATGAGATGTTTACAGAGAGGGGTGATTATTTCCTTTTTTCTTTTTTAATCAATTATTCAATTAAACTCTAGGCGCAAGCGAGAGCTTTCGAGTCTTAAATTTAGATAAAGATATGAAAAACCGAACCATATAATATAATGTAATAAAAATATTAGTAATATAAAAAAAAAATATATATATATATATAATACAATTGATACATATAACATAGACTATATCAAGAAAAAATAAAATTCTATGCTAGAAAGAAGGTATAATATTTTTTTTTGTTATTGTAAAATTATACAAGAGATTGATTGAGCAGCAGTAATATGCATTTTCAGAGGGGACCAAATAAAGTACCTATATATGCTATGCTGGTTGTTGCTGTGGTAACGTTGACTTTCATTATTACCGGGCAAATTAATACACTCGCACCGATCGTGACAATGCCTTTTTTATTGACATACGCATGCCTAGATTACGCTTATTTTGCTCTCGCGCAAACATTTGATCTTCGGCATACGCGTGAACAAAGATTTCGTACACAGTCTCCAACGTTCGACCGCAATTATGGCTCCGCAAGTAGAAACAATTCGATAACAGATACGGATAATGATTTAGACAGCTTATTTCCCGAAAGAATAAGGCACAAGAATCTTGCGGTAAGAAATCATGTATTTTTTTTAAATACGAAATTATTATTCAACTTTGTGATATATATATATATATATATATATATATATATATATATATATATATATATATGCCTTATCGAATAATAATTATTTTTATAGAGAAGTAACAGTGTTTCCGATAATAATATATATATGGATTCATCGCCGAGCATCGAAGACAGCGTTAGCGTTATTAGTTCATCGGAACGAAAAGTTTACATACATAATAAATTAGAAAATTGGTATAGTCCTTTGTGCAATAGATGGTTTTCGTTATTGGGCGTAAGTATTTCAACATATTGAAACATTTATTGTGTCTGCTGAAAAATATCATTTTCTCATGCTAAAATAATAAATTTGTTTTAAAATTTTAATTATATGAAAAAAAGTTCACATTTTATGTATAAATTTACATTGCAGTGTCTTGTAAAATTGCTTATAATGTTTCTCGTACATTGGGGATACGCTATTGTTAATATCATCGTGGTATTTCTTGTCTGGAGTTATGTCGGTCACGCCAATCCTGCTGTTAAACCTGGAATTTCGGCAGAATTTCAATTTTTCAAATGGCTTCGAACTGCATTACTTAGACTCGTGGGGTAAACCTGATTATAGAATATTATACAGTATTATATTGAATTTTATCAAGAATTTTAGAATCAATCACATTTTGATTTATAAAAATTCAAATTTTTTTTCTCTTAAAGCTAAACAATCATGTTTTGACTAAAAAATATTTCTAAAAAATTATAAGAAAGGCAATAGAAAAAAAAGAGTAGATGCGTTTGTACAAAACTTTTTCATTGCCATGATCGACAAATTTCCTTATCTTGTACTTTATTGTTGTAGGAGAAAAGTTTATGATTATGAACAAATTGTAGTAACACCAGTGCATCCAGGTGTTGAAACATGCTCGGCTCAACTAAACGAAGAGAACGAAGATTTTTCGGGAAGAAGAAGATATCATCAAACTGCTACTGTCACAGGTCAATATGTTAATGTCGATTAGATGTATGAAATTATCTATTCGAAATCATGTTATGCAAAATTCACACATTAGAATTCGTATATTATTTTAGTATTTGTTTAATACGTTTAGTATATTTGTAAAATATATAACATTATCATTGGTGCAAAAGCAAGTTGCAAATACATATATGCCTAGTATGTAATATAATACTTCAAGACTTGATAAGGAGCAGCTCGCAGCAGTCTTACTTTATAAGTAACCACAATTTTTTACCTCATTTTACAATATTATCAATCGCACAAATGGCTAATATAATAATTAAATTTATTTAATGTGCATATACACACACATTTAAAAAAGTTCAATATAATTGTAGCTTTCAGAGTATTTTAACAATCAATGGGATATAGTGGATTAAATACAAAATTGATTGTATGAAATATGTACAAAGAATTGATGCTAGTTAATAATAGTATTAGATTTTTATAATGCATTTACTTGTCACGAATGCCGTATACACAGTTAAGATAATCTACTAAAATTTTTTTTTTAATCCTGCAATGTCATTCAGCTTGATAGATAGCTAACAAAAAAAATCATTTTGGCTGATAAATTTCTGCCAAAAAAAGATTACTCTCATATTTGTGATATAAGAATATTCTTTTATAACATTGAGCTTTTTTACAATCGCTTAAATAATCAAGCAATAATGACAATACGGCAATTGCGTGAAAATATGAAAATACTCTATAAATACTTGATAATATATATATTTATACATTATTTAACACTTTTATATTCTCGAACAAAAGCACAAACGAACAAACAAATTTGTGTAACCACAATATATATACATGTATGTACGAAAGAGAGAGTTCTAGTGTGAATTGACAATTTTCCATATTTATTTTTTGTGGATTATTTTTATTAAATGTATCGAAAAAAAATAAACATTAAGTCAAATGGAATTACTTTATAATATATAACTGAAATTATATATAGGCATATATAAATAGTAGAATTAAGAGAAAGAAATAATGTATATTAAAAAAAATAGATTGAGCTTGTGTAAAATATTTTTTCAAATATAATACGTTATTTTCAAGAAATTAAATATTTTAAAGATTAAAAATTAATAACATTTTTCTTTTATTTTACATTTATACATAATTTTTGAAGATTCTCTTTTCTATATTCACAAATACCTTTAACTCTGTAGCTCTATCAGAGAAATTTATTAATAAAAAGTATGATATATATATATATATATGCACATGAAACTTAATATTTTATATATTAAAAGAAAATTGTATATATATATATATATATATATATATATTTTTTTTTTTTTTCTATTAATATAATTTTGATATTTTATAAATCCATTCGCGTATGGCATACAAATAAATACTTTTTATTATTATTAAAATATAAAGAATATTAAGTTTTATTCATTTTATTTAAGATTAACTTTGTAGATAATTTATATTAATTTAAATTATATTTAATGTTCAAAAAAACGAAATACATATTATTAATCTTCTAGTCTTTAGTCATTTTTTTTTAAATAAAATGCATGAGAAAATTTTACTCTATTTATCTTTTATTTTTTACATAAATGTAGTATCATGTTTCGCGGTTATCATAATAACGCAGACTACTCTGTATAGTACAAAATTTGACCAAAGTCGCATCAACACAAAACATGTATCAATGTTGCTTTGTATTCATTAGAAGATTGTTTAATGATTATTGTACTCCTAGTGAAAAGTCAAGTAATATAGATATGTTGACTCTAAGACACAAAATAAAAAGAATAACACATTAAAAATTATTCTATGTAATCTATCCTACAGACGAAACTATTAAATCAGCTACATCTGGATCTTGACAAAGAACAGATAGCTGCATTGTAACTTGTGTTCCGTTCAATGCTAATCTTGCGCGTGCTAATACTTCTTTTCCGCCTCGGAAGACGCCGCTTAAAAGCAAATTGTGTGCAGCCGCTCCGCTTTGTACCTTATTACTGCGTTCCACAGCCTCCAAACCCAAAAATCCTGTAAGACTTTGAATCGCCCCTTCCAAAGAAGTTACCGAAGCTCCCAAGGCGAATGTTTCCTCTAACTTGACAAATCCTTTCGCAGCATATGTATCCCAAGCAGTATTAAAATCAAAGCCTCTATTACCAACGCCGCGTACTTGATCGGCTAAAGTCACCTCTAAATCCTCCAACTAAAATGTAGAGAATAATAATTTCGATAGTATGATAAAAATTGTTATCAATAAAATATTCAAACAAATATGTTGCTCTCTCGAAAGAACTTTTTCTAAAAAAACAATTTTCTAATATCAATCTCTCTCAATCAAAGATATTCATTGCCAGTCATTCACATATATGATAAGAAATACACATATGAGTATAAAAATTCTCATTAATATTATAAAACTAATTTTTCTTACCATGTACTCATCATGGTATCCTTGATCTGCATCTGGTATTCCTGTCGTTGGATCGCAATCTCTCGCCATAAATCGAAGAGTCGTAGGAATGGTAGCGACGCTCGCATGTACATCTTCCGGATATTTTAATACTGTATAAGTAGTTCCTGGCTCGTTATAAGGTAATCGTGAACATGGTACCACACATACAACAGAGTAGCTGGAAATAGATGGCTCGTTACAACATTTGCCGCAAAAATAATATACAAAATATATATATAAAATCACATTGATAATCACCCTTCAGAAGGTTCAACGGCTACTACTACATCTTCGAGGAGCTGATCAGAAAGAGTGTTGATACAATCAAATTGCAAAATGAGATACTCGGGAAACGTATGTTTGATACATTTGACATTATATTCCGTTTCAGATTCGGTTAATTCGAATACCGACGAAGATTTAAGGAGTGACGTATCTCGAATAATTATAGCCAAATGCGGAATTTGTGATAACTTTTCCATAAAGCTTTCCTCTCTGGTCAAACGAGGTTGCTTGATAGTGGTATGCACTTCCACTTGAGCTGGTTCCTCTATCGTCTGAGCTGGAGGTATCTGTAATATATGATTCGATAGTCATTATAGTAAATAATACAAAAAATATAGATTCTATGTTAAATTAATCGGAAACCTTTTCCGTTAGAAAAAAGAGAGAAAAGGCATGTATCAAATGAATTGACAATCCTATGACATATCCTTTGTCTTCTTTACGATCGATATTTTAGGAAAAGAAATTAATTAGAGAGCAATGTCAAACCTGAGAAATGTCAAACAATTCTTCCATAGGTGTCTGCATATAATTTCGCAAGGCTCTTTCTAGACTCGGCACGGACAACGCAGGTGGTTGCACCAACGGCAGCATGGTTGGATCGTTTTGCTGCTGTAAGATGGTGCAGTAGTAAGCTGCACGATCGCGAACCTCATCGTCCGAATCCAACTGACAGCGCGACAGTAACACCAAGACGTTCGGGAGCAAGGGCGGGCAAGCGGCGGCGAAACGCGCTAAAGCAGTAACAGCTGCGGCGCGCACGCTAGCGCTCTCGAGGATAACGCGATTATAAATGAAACGGATATATCTCGAGGGTTGTTTCGACGTTGGACCTTCCTGACCGAGTAAATGCAAAATACGAACTGCGAGAGAGATGTGTTCGCAATCCTCGATAAATTCGCAGAGATGCGCGAGGCCCGCTTCCTTGGCTTCCGCATTCCCTTCCATTACGGCTATAATAGTGTCAGCGATCGCCGCTTTATACTCGAGTCCGCCCTCGTCTCTCAACATGGCGGAAAGAAAATTCATCAAAACTGCATGCTTACGAGGAAACTTTTGACACAGAGCCCTGTGAAAAAAGGCATATTATTGTTAAGAAAGACCACTTATTAAAGTAATTTGCAGCATGAAATTTACCTGATGGCTTGTACTACCACTACTTTAAATTCATCCGAAATTTCCGATACGAATGTAGCAATCTGCTTCATCAAACGATCCACCGAGCTTTCCGCTCCAGTTTTTAAAAGAGTAGTGATCGCTAAAGTGGCAATCGATCTGTTTGAGTCTGTAATTAAATTTTCCAGATCCAAATTACACGCCGTGACTGCCGCTGGATGAGACATCGCAACCTTGTTCAGAGTTCTAACAGCGGCAAATCGAAGCGCCGGTTTCGGCGAGCCGCAAAATAATTGCAATACGCTAATCGCAGGCCCGATCTCCCTGGCGCCGCTTCGACCGAGATTGACAAGAGCGTGCGCCGCCTCGTATACCACCATCTCGGATTTATGACGTAGACACGATTCGATGAAGCCTATCAATTCCTCGCCTTCGTCTACCTCGTCCAATAATTTATACGCCATTCTAATTAGCATGCATGCCGCATAAGGGCTCTTTGGGCTTGTCTTCATAAGTTTAGCGACCAGTTTTATTACCGCGTGCTTATCCGTCTTACGCGCTTGGTACAGGACACCCAGAGCGTGATATTGAACCATTACGTTATTAGAATTTAATGCCTCTTGCGCCTCGTTTGCCCATCTCCTCGCAACGTCGCTCGACACGCTCGTCAAGTGCAGAGAGGAGACAAGAGCGGCACTGGATACAGCCGGCGAACGATCGACTATGGCTTGCTTCATATATCGTTCGATGGCCGCTAACATGCTGCCATCGGTAATGGTACAAAGCGCCCGGATGGCGGCAGCCCTGTACAAATCCTCCTTTCCCGTCATATCTTTCGTAAGACTGGAAGTAACTATAATTACATCCTCGGCTAAAGAACTCAATTCCTTGATACCCAGATAAACTAATCGTCTCAATATGACATCGCGCGACTGAAATAGTTTAGTCATAGCGAAGAAAGCTTCCGTGGCTTCCATCGTGCCCAATTGTTCACCTTGATTGAGCAGATACAAGATCTTGGTAAGAATATGGGCGCATTTTCTTGGATTTACAGGTGTATTGTTAAATGTACGCGCTTCTTGAAGGACCGTAGTCTTTTCCAAGTTTTGAAAAGGATTTCCACCACCTGATTCAACAAGAAAGACAAGTGCACGACGATATAATTTAATATTAAACATTAAATATAATTTGATATTAAACATCTTCTACAATAGGTCAAAATGTACATTTTCTTAAAAAAAAAAAATCATGTACAATAATTGTAAAACTCTTTACACGCTTCTCAAAGCTAAATTTCTCATTGACATTTATGTAAATGTGTTTACTAGTGGCTGTCGGAGAAAAAGAAAGAGAGAGAGAGAGAGAGAGAGAGACAGAGAGAGAGAGAGAGAGAGAGAGAGAGATATTAACCTATAATAATAATAATAATAATAATCTACGTGCAATTTTTAACTTGCGCACAACTAATGCAAACAATGCGGTTAATAATAATTACCATCTTCTTCCTCCTTTTTATCCCGTTTAAACGTTATCATTTTGTCGCGAATAAAATTTCGAAAAACAGAAAGAGGCCACGACACGTCACCTCAACTTGACGTGTCTTTGGTCTCTACTGGTCTCTACCACCACAATGGCCGCATTCAGTAGACTGCGGACTCAACAGTTGGGTAACGTTACTAGATTTCCCGACGTAATTCGACGCTGATTGGCCAAAGTTACGCAATTGGCTGTAGATAGAAAATTTCTAGAGCCTTTATCCTTCTAGCCAATGGCCGCATTCAGCGGACTCACCGCAAGGTAGCGATCCAACATGATTGGTTTCTACTTTCAGATCCGACCAATCAGCGTCAAAGTACATCTAGGAAAATCTAGTAACGTTACCCACCTGTTCGCGGCCAATCTCTCGCGTCACGAGATAACACGACTCACTTGTCACTCGTAGTCGAAACTCTCGTGAATATCACGTTCCGCGATTGTTAGTAGTTACCGTAGAAAATCCAATATGGTGTCTTTCGTTGAGCGGTTTACGTCGGATGTCCGTATTTTGAGATAAAATCATTATCCGGCGACCGCGTAAATGACAGTAATTATGAAAATTCGATTGAAAGAGTCTCGTTGCACGTGAAAAATTCTCATGCCACTGTGTCTCGTCACGCGCACGATTGACAGTCGTGAAGGGATCGGTGCCTCGAAGACAGTGGCCGAGAACTTCTTTCGTCTTCCTTGGTGTGCGGAATATTTTGAAAAGTAAAAGGAAAATTCAAAAATGGAAACTGACAAGGTAGAGGGTAACGCGGAAGTGAGCGATTCGGAAGCGGCGGCGTTAAAAATCAAAGAAAAGAAACGGAATTCGATTGCAGACATCGCGACTCTAGATATAAAGTCGCGTCTTAGTTTGAACAAAACAGAAGAGGCTTGCAACGAGCCTCACGTTAACGGGGTAGCTCAAGTGAACGGTGTCTGCGACTCTCCGCAAAGAACTGCCGATGTCGCCGATCTTTCCCCGCAATCCGAAACAATGGAAGCTAGTCATTTAAACCAACATGGTACGTGCGGTGCTTTCTCGCCAACTGTCCGTAATTGGGAGACATATGCGATAGATAAACTTGTACGCGTGACGAGAAAATGAAAACACTCTCTATGCGAATAAAATACACGCGAATGTTTTCCCGCGTTCGTTTATTATCGCATATTATTGTCTATCTCTATAAAAAATTATACGCGGTATTTGGGATTTATATTTTCTTATTGATATCGAACTAAATGTGTCAACTTGCTTCCGAAATGCTAAAACAAACTAGTCCGTCAAAAAGTTATAGTCTTTTATTATCTTTCATTATCTTCACATACAATACGTGCTACATATATCAAGTTCGAGATATATCTTTTGTAAAAAATTATATAATTAATTGTTACAATAATTGTTTACTCCTTGTACCTTGTACGATATACCGTATCCGTAAAATACTGAGAATGAACTAAAACTTGTAAAAACTTTCTTCGTCGTGTTACAGAACAAGCAGAAACATTATCCATGGAAAGTAAAGACAACGATATCCAATATGTTAGCTATATGAGCGAACTACAAATGCCTGATATTATGAAATTAATACAGAAGGACCTAAGTGAACCATATTCTATTTACACATATAGATATTTTATTCATAACTGGCCGAAATTGTGCTTCCTGGTATGTGCGCACTAGAAGATCTTTAGCCTATTGTTGTATTCGAGCAATGCTTGGTATATGTAATATTATACGAGTGCTGCAATGTTAGTAATGACTTTCCAAGTTTTATTTGTATAATTTGCGCCGGAGCTTTCGAAACACGGCTTAATAATGGCTTCGGATAATGTGAAAGAACAAAAAAGAACTTAGCCAGCTTTGGTTCGATTCTTTTGACTTTCAGGTGTAGAATTTACAGAAAACTCTTGCTTTTTGTTCGTCAAGGCGATGCATGGTGACGAGTGCGTCGGTGCCATCGTCTGCAAACTGGACATCCATAGGAAGGTGATAAAGCGCGGCTATATTGCGATGCTAGCTGTCGATGTGAAGTTTCGAAAACGGAAAATCGGATCGAATCTCGTCAGGCGAGCCATTCAGGCGATGGTAAAGGATGATGCGGACGAGGTAGTTTTGGAGACGGAAATCACTAACAGGCCAGCGCTACGTTTATACGAGAATCTTGGATTTGTGCGTGATAAACGATTATTTCGATATTACTTGAACGGCGTGGATGCATTGCGACTAAAATTATGGCTCAGGTGAAATTCATCCACATGCTTGTGTCAATAGGTATTTAAATAATTACAATGTTGAAGAGGTATAACATCTATGCTCTATTATATCAGGCAAATGTGCGACATTAATGTCAAAGGGATTATATTGTCTCTACACGCACAAATATATTTTCAGTCGTGATATTGCGCTGTTTATTGTTTCAATATTTTCAAGAATTTCATTTTTGTGATTTTTTTAGTTATTAATTATAAAATTTTAATGTTGCGTGTATAGATAGTTTTGTGTTGAGATATAAGATAATTCCTATTATATATTTTGGACCATGAATTTTTTTTCATAAGAGATAAATCCACTCTAATAATCTTCAACAGCCTACCGACTATATGTCTATGCGAAACAGAATATATAATTTGTTAATAGTGCCTAACTGTTGCCCGATTGTTAGTTACTTTGTTATAAATTTGCTGCAATTTCTTTGATATTAATGTCAGTGATTGAGATAAATTTTAATTGCAGCTTGAAGATGTAAAAGTAAAGAGTGATAGCAAGAAAGAAAGAGAATGGAGTGAACTAAAATGTACTGAAAATAATCAATATAATTTGCTGCGACTCACATTGATCAAATGTACATCTTGAAGCATGTTTTATAACTAATTTGAAAGAAATTTATATCGTTATAATATAATTTAGTAGCATGAAAATTTTATACAAGATTATAAATATAAATGTGTTTCGTTATTAGGTAAACATAACAACATGATGAACAAGATTAAATTGAAAAAAAAAAATTTAGCATAAATATTGATAAAAGTAAAGTTTTTTGTACCACTAACTTTGCTATTTTTTAATCTAATATAATCAATGATAGAAACAGATTCCAATATTTACAAACATTATAAATTGTACAAAGTGCATAATAAAAAGAAAATAAACTGAAAGAGATAATTTATGGGGTACTTTTAAAATAATAAGAAATAATTAACAGGATCACATGAGGGATATTCATATATGTATATATATATATTTTTTTTTTTTATCTTTCATTATTGAATTCAGTTTCTTAATTTATTTCAGTGTCATAATAAAAGTAAAATTGCATTAATAATGTTATATTAAAACTGTTATGTCACCCATTATAGACAACTGTCATATAACGTTGCGCCAAGTGTTACGTTTTCATCAGTGTGAATAGCAGTTTAATAAAAATAAAGATAAAAAAAAAAGACACAAACTCGGCGAATGAACAACAGCAAAACTTTAGAAAAAATATTTCCGTTTGAAATTGTAATATATGCACTAAATATGCATATATATATACATATATATATATATATATATATATATATATATATATATATACATATATATGGTGTGTATATATTATTAAATGAATGATAAAAAGGAAAAAGAAATCATCGTTCACAAAATTTAAATATGAGAAACAACGCTTCGAGCGGTTTACGCGGATGAGAGTGGTATGCATTACTGTCAACCCATTATATCTATCTTTGTATAAAATAAATGCGAAGCACAGATCATAATGTAACTATTAAAAATGTAAAAAATGTTAATAAAAATACATAAATGTTTTTACACATGTTCCGTTTATGTGTCACGTTTACTTGAAAGTAAGATATATGTATTTCCAAATAATTTTTACATTCTAATTATATATGCTTTTGTAATACCGGTGTAGGTATATACTATCATAGTTTGCTAAACCATTTTTTCTAAGTATACTTAATAATAAATAATTAATAATAAATAAATTAATATATATATATATATATATATATATATTAATTATTAATAATTAATATATTAATTATTTGAAATATGTTCGACTCCCGGGCGGGCAATGCGAAAGCGGGTACCGCCTGGGAGTCTAGTCATTACCGGACGGATGCTAAGAGAGGAGGTTTTTAGTTGGTAGTGGCCGTTAAATAGGCTGAGTCCAACACTACCCGGGCCTACGGGGGCCCGGGTGTGCGTAAAGGCATTTTCCTCCTCTCTCGCAACAAAAAAAAAAATTTGAAATATGTTATATCAATCGGTATATATTTAAAACAAGAGGGAAATTATCATTTTTTTTAATTAAATAACAAATTAAAAGTATTAAAATTAGTTTTTAAAGAAAATTTATTACTCATATTTTCTCAAAATGCAAACAAAATATATATAAAATAATAGCAGAGGAGAAAAAATGAGAAATTTTACTAATTTCACAGAATTATACTTATTTAATTAGATTATATATATATTTATTTATTTTATCTTGCAAAAAAATAAAAACTGTAGACGTGGAGAGAAATGTTTTCATCATGAATCTTATGAGAAAAGCGCGAGAGACCAATGTAAAGCCATAAAGCCGTAATCACATTACGGGTTGTGGGCTTGGTTGCGGTTGGAATTGACCAATCAGAGTATCCGGCCACCAATTTGTTTTGTTCTGATGGGTTAATTTCAACCGCAACTGGTAGTGTGATTACGGTTTTAAATTACGCATTGAGATTGAAAATTAAAGATTGAAATTTGTTTTGACTAATCTTTTCGTTTTAAGAAGAAAAAATAAGTTAAGATTTCACTCTTTTAATTGGACAAATTTCAATCTTCAATCTCAATAATTGGCCGTGTTCCGAAATTACTGCCAGTACTGCAAATTCTATAGTGCACGTTACATATATTATATATTTTCAGTGCTGGCAGTAAACTGGCAGCAATTTCGGAACACGGCCTATATATATAATTAATACCTAATAGTCCGAGTGAAAGATTGATTGGCCGCATTCAGCGGACTCAACATTACTAGATTTTCCGATGTAATTTGACGCTGATTGGTCGAATCTGAAAATAGAAACCAATCATGTTCGATTGCTACTTAACGGTAGAGTCCCCTGGGTGCCTATTACGGTTCTTGAAGCGAGGTGAAAATTACAAAAGTGAACAGATTTACTAGATTTGGACAAATGAAATTGTAGATACTCTAGTAAATTTCCTCACTTTTGTTATTTTCACTTCGTTTCAAAAACCGTAATAGGCCCCCTGAATGCAGCCATTGGCTTCCGCATCGTTTCTTGTCCGCGCACAACTCGAAGATGGTGGGAGAGTTCCGTTTGACCACGTTGCGATTGGCTCTAGCCAATTATATCGATCTGTGCCTAGGGTAACCAGCAACGATTGACCAATCAGAGACTTCTATTTTCAATTGGCCAATTGGCGACGTGGTCAATCGGCCACCGGAAGATGATTAATGCCCCCTCTATGTATTATATATATCTATGGTCGGTCAGCGTCATTCATTGGAATTCGCCAAAGTCGCTCGAAATCAACCGGAGTTGTACGTTGCGGTGAGTAAGGAGCTTGTTTTTGTAATCCAATTTGCATCGTCGATAAAAAAAGCGATCCCTTTATAAAATGTATGAAATAACATTGTGTGATTTTTCAAATTTTGGTAGAATTCTATAGGTTTTCGTTTTAGATCGAATATACATTTGCAAATTAAAGTAATTTTTACGACGCACGAGCGTCCCTTTCTAAACACCGGACGGCGGATGGTTGCCGCCAAGAAAGTGAAATGTTTCGATAAATATATTGTGAATGATGTGTGTATTTTTATACAATTGTTTTCTTTGTCTCTTTTTATACAATCATTTGCTTTCGATTTTCTGTAATTGTGTAACTTTACGGACGGAATTCAATGGTTTAGCATTTTCGCGGTTAATAGCATGGCATCAAAACGACGGCCATTACGCGAACGCTTTTTCGACAAAATCGTTATTTGTCGGAGAATATAATGGTGATAAAATAATATTAAAATATTTTTTTTATCATTATATCCTTCGATAAATAATAAAATATTTTTATAGATCGTGCTTATTAGTCACAGAAAACAAGCGCGATATATATAACATATATTAATTTTATTGAAACTTATCACCTATTATTTTTAAATAAGTGAAAAAGGCAATTATATATACATATAGCATTAATCTCCTTATATGCATAATTTTTACATGCAATTGATTATTTTTTTAGTAGCAACAGTCATTTATTATAGATTTATTATAGATTTTTATTTATATGAAAACATTTTGCATATATTTATAATATAATCTTTATAATATACATATATATATATATTTTTACAAGCTGTGAAAAAAATATTTAAAAAGATTGAATGGACTTGGTCCACTAATAGTAATCTATTCTTTTTCATCTTAATTGCTCCTTTTATTAAAGAGAGCAAAATGTTGATTTCTTAATTCATATGTAAGATGATACACTTCCAATTTACACTATTATATATCTAATTTTTGAAAATTTCAATTTTGATTTCAGTAATCTTACTGTATTGAATTCAGGACGATATAATGGCGGATAATGACGACCTCTTGGATTATGAGGATGAAGAACAAACCGAACAAGTTGTTGATGGAAGTGGAGATGTTCCTGCAAAGAACAAAGAAGTAAAGGGCACATATGTCTCTATCCACAGCAGTGGATTTAGAGATTTTCTTCTTAAACCAGAGATTTTACGTGCTATTGTTGATTGTGGTTTTGAACATCCATCCGAAGGTGATTAGCGTATTTGTTTAGTTTCCACTTTATTTTAATTCATTCAGAAATACAATGATGAATATTTTGTAACACAAGATAGGGACAACTGAAGTTTCATGATCGATACTGTTTCTGATACTCTCTTACTAATATTTATAGCCATGTCTTCTTCTCGATACATGTGAGTGAAATATAAATGTTTATTGTTTACAGTGCAACACGAATGTATTCCTCAAGCAGTGCTTGGCATGGATATACTGTGTCAAGCAAAATCTGGTATGGGGAAAACTGCTGTGTTTGTATTAGCTACTCTTCAACAGCTGGAATTAACGGAAAATCAAGTCTATGTCTTAGTGATGTGTCACACTCGAGAACTAGCTTTCCAAATCAGTAAAGAATATGAGAGGTTTAGCAAATACATGCCACATGTGAAAGTAAGTTTTATAAAATTTTAATTGTATATAAACTATATCATATATCGTATATAAACTGTATAAGCTATATCAAATCAGTAGAATAATAAATGTTGCGCAACTTTTCAATTTTTATTCTTTTTTTTTGTTTGGTCAAATTTTAAATTAATACATGTAAACTCTCTTTGGTAAATATTCATTAATATTGTTATTAGTATAGTTATAGAATGATAATGATATCATATCCATGATATCATTATCATTGAATATTTTATATTTCATCGTTTATAAAAAAATGTGAAAATATATCAGTGTCTGATCTTTATAATTTGAATTTTTTTAAAATAGGTTGGTGTATTTTTCGGTGGCTTACCTATTCAGAAAGATGAAGAAGTCTTAAAAACTGTATGTCCTCATATTGTTGTTGGCACCCCTGGTCGTATCCTTGCTCTTGTGCGGACTAAGAAATTGAATTTGAAGCATCTGAAACACTTTATACTCGACGAATGTGACAAAATGCTCGAGTTACTAGGTGTGTTATAAATAATTTAAAACTTATTCAAAATTACATTTTTTATCATTGGATAGAATCTTTACATGATGTACAAGACAATCTTAGTCTATACTATGATGACTACGCTTTACCACTACCCAATTACTGAGCATTTCTTTAAAATTTATTTTTTTAACATGTTATTTTGAATAAAATGCAAATAATTTCTACTGCTATTACAGATATGCGCAGAGATGTACAGGAAATATTTAGAAGCACGCCACATAGCAAACAAGTCATGATGTTCAGCGCCACATTGTCCAAGGAAATACGTCCTGTCTGCAAAAAGTTCATGCAAGATGTAATTACACAATCTTCCTCTTCACTTCGATCTACAATTACTTCTACTTCGTTGGTCCCGTATTTGTATCCAGGACAAAGCTCAGCCTACATTAGAAATATTGTCGGCGCATGCGCGGGTTAGATGCGACTTAGACGCCACTTCAAAGAAACCGAAGTACAGAGTTTCGAAATGAATCCCTTTCGGTATCTTTCGTAAACGGCGCACAATCATATGCTCGACACTCGTGCCCAACATAATGTCTCCTTCCAAGTCTAAACTTTTGGATGTATGTGTGTCAACATGTATACACACCACCCACACGCACATACATACACACACGCACACACATATATATATATACATATATATATATTTATATATATCTATATATCTATACATATATGTGGAAGGCGTTTTTCAACTGATTCTTTGACCGCTTAAAATGGCATAAACAAAAGATCCAATTTAGAGTTTTGATCGATGATAAAGGTCTTTAATTTGCTAGTTGCTACGCATTCAAGGAGCAATACAGTATATAAAGATACAAATGTCTTTTAGGGAATAATGGGAAAAAAGATGAGGGATATAAAATATTTCTGCATTTGTATTGATAATGGTCATTGTGACTATTAATAGAATAGAATTAGGATCTATATAATTGCAAATCTGTGGGTGGGGGGAGAGGATCAAGAAGATTTCAAGACAACCTCAAGACAGAAGAGTTCAAGAAAGAAGATACAAGAGGATAACTGGGGGAATAAATTAGGATTATAGTTGGAGGGAAAAAAGTCTAAAATGAGAGCATAGCATATATAATTAACGTATTCGCATGTTCCTCGAGCATTATATTAAGATTTTCTTACTTTGTATGCAAAGATTTCTATTGCTCTATACAGTTCTTTAGTAGAAGTGAGGATGGACGAAAAGATAAAAAGTATAAATCGAGCATACTATTCTTGGTATAGAAAGCGATAAAGTCACGTGAAAGCTACATGCAAATCTTCGTACCGTGATTCTTTATATTTTGCACGAGTGATATAAAATCGCGACTCTTCGCGGATACCGAAAGTGTTAAAATTTAAGTGAAAAACCGAGAATATACCAAATAATACGAATTGATTCTGGGCATCTGAATGTGCCAGAAATTTGGGAGAAGAGATTCGGCATTGAGTGGCTAGTGGATGTGATTAAACGTTCTCTCACGAGTGCGCCGTCTTAAGTTCAATTGGGCTGAACTGCCGAATTTTCATTGTTGACACTACCCAGAGGTGGAAATCGTCGGACCGTATGTAATCTGTATGATTAATCCCGATCGACGAGATTATTCCGCATATATACTCTGCAAATGAAATACGAAAGTCTATACTGAAAGACTTTCGATATTAAAGGATACATATACATGTGTGTATATATATATATATATATATATATATATATATATATATATATATATATATGTGTGTGTGGTTAAAAGAAATCTAATCGCGTCTAGTCTTCTTTAAAGAAAGAAAAAATATTCAAGTAGTACAATTAAGAAACTGATTTTGGCTTCTTTTCCTTTTTGTGTGGCTTAAAAATCTATCTCTTAAAAATATATATATATATATATATTTTTTTTTTTTTTACAAACTTGTGTGAAAAACGATATAGCCATTTATAAAGGGATAGTATACTTTTTATTTTTTTGTTGATTTTTAGTTAATATGTATATCGTCCCTTCTCACCATATTTAATCACACAAACTTCAGACTGCAAAATAACAATATTTCAAAGAACTACAAACTCTCACAGTCTGAGAATTACATAGGCACTATAATTGATTTAATAGAATTTTGTTAATCTTACAAAAAAATGTTCTTTGTGCAGCCCATGGAAGTCTATGTCGATGACGAGGCGAAACTCACTTTAAACGGTCTGCAGCAACATTACGTCAAATTGAAAGAAAATGAGAAGAATAAGAAATTGTTTGAACTACTTGATGTTCTCGAATTTAATCAGGTTTGTTTTGCAAACTAAGATAATCTAACAGTACGTTTTCTTTCATCGGAAAGAATCCTTACATGATGATGCAAGAATTTTCTTATTCTTTCATGATGACTCTGTTTTACCATTACCCACCAAATCTGATCAAGATTCTTCCAAATATCTACATTAAAATTGTTTTAAATTAGTTGCTTTTATTATGGTAACATATATAGAATATATATATATATATATATATATATATATATATATATATATATATATATATATATATGACATGATCCATTTTATGTATTAATAATTGAATTCTGTATATAGGTTGTCATATTTGTTAAGTCTGTCCAAAGATGCATGGCTTTAGCACAACTCCTGACAGAACAAAATTTTCCTGCAATTGGAATTCATCGAGGCATGACACAAGAAGAGCGATTGTCTAGATATCAACAATTTAAGGATTTTCAAAAGGTAAATAATTTATCCATCAAATTCCAGAAAGCTTGATTCAGGATAGCTAATGTAAATTAAACAAATCTTTTATATAAAATAAGGAATAACATTATTTTTAGCGTATTTTGGTAGCAACAAACTTGTTTGGACGAGGTATGGATATAGAACGTGTGAATATTGTATTCAACTATGACATGCCAGAAGATTCCGATACCTATTTACATAGAGTGGCGCGTGCTGGTCGTTTTGGCACAAAGGTAATAATGTTAATGTTAACTCTTTAATCCTTTTAATATTTGAAAAAGTATATACAGAATGTCTCATAAAAATTGTGACGCTCGTGAACGAATAGAATGCGTAAACTAAAAAACTTTTTTACTATTTTGCAATTCTTGCAATAATTATTGAAATATTAATTAATAAAAAGAATTTATTAATGAGCGTGCATTCCGCACGGCTAGATCATTGGATGTAAAGCTCTAGGCGTCGAGCGACGACGAAAAGATGAAAGTCGGAGTACACAAGACTAAACTTTATTACTGTATAACATTCGATGCTGATACATCTAGAACATATATCTCACAAACTAATCGTGCGAGACGCGCGCTCATTCGCCAATCCTTATTAATTATCATTTCAATAATTATTGCAGAATGGTAAAGGATTTTCTGTTCAGTTTACTGCATTTTACTCGCTCATGAGTGTTGAGATCTATGAGATATCCTGATATGTATGTATGTGTGATCTGTGTGTACACACACACACACAAACAAACAACATATGTATGTACATATATATGTAACTGAAATAAAGAACATCGAGCATATAATCAATGTCTATAATGGAAAGCAGGGAAAGTAGGAGAAGGCCCGAGAGTAGCGAGACAGTTCGTTTACAGACAAATGCTGATTAGTTAAGTTTAACACTATATAAAAACGAAAAGAAAGCTCAGATAAAAAAAATGGCTCAGAAATTTTCGATTTATATTCTTATCTTATCTGATGCTCCGTATGTTTTTTCAGTTACATACATGTTTGCACTATACTGAGATAAAATTAAAATGAGAACAAAGTATTTAATATTGGCTCACATTTGTGAGAGTTAATTTAAACCACAAGGACGATTTTAAATCTCGGAGGAACTTTCATAGTGTACACTTTTTTCTTTATTTAATAGATAAAATGTATAGAAAAATATATTTACTAACTTGGAAACATTTTCTTCAGGGTCTTGCCATTACATTAGTGAGCGATGAAAGTGACGCAAAGATATTAAATGATGTTCAGGAAAGGTTTGATGTAAATATAACGGAATTACCAGACGAAATTGATCTTGCTTCATATAGTAAGTAATTTCTTTTTTTCCAACTATCAAATATCTGAGAATACTGTGTTATATTAATCGTAATTTTTATTTTAGTTGAAGGACGATGAATTGCACTATGACAATATATAAACTGCAATAAAATCTTTTAAAGCACATTATTTGAGTATATATTTATTATTGAATATAAAACAAAAAATATAGTACCTAAAACTGCATTTAAGTAAAATATTGTTTTGCTTGAAGCAGCTTTTTACTCCACTTATTTACTATATAAGAACACACACACAGCAATGATAAATATATAAAAGAACAACATAATATTCCACTTACTGCAAAAGATCATATTTTGTACAAGTATATCAATTATTTTTAATGATATTGGACGTGATCCGATCCACATAATTATACATACAACTACTTTGAAAGCCAACACAATAAACCATTATTGATTTAAAAAAATGTACATTACGTGTATATCTTATTCCACAATTAGAAAATAAATATCTATAATAGATTAGAGAGAGTATACAATCCTTACACTTCATAATCCTGTAAAAGTATAAAAATACCAAAATAAAGACTTGTAAACAAATAGATAATTTTTATTTGTAATAACTTTTTTAAAAGGAAAAATTTTTTTTTTTCCCGATGTATAATAAACTATTACTTTACAATTGTATTTTATCTAATTTTTTTAAATTCTTACAACAATAATTGTTATTAATACTTTTATTGCCTATCATCTTAGTAAAATTTGCAAAAAGAAATTTAGCATACAAATTAAGATCAATATTATTGCTGTGAGCATCACGTACCTTTATAATTTCATTACATAAATCCAGCTGTTGTATATACAAACTACTAAGTTTGTACAAAATGAGAAACAAAAAATTAAATTACAGAAGTTTTTGTAAAAAATATCAATGATAACGAAGTATTTATAATGATTGAATTGCAACAGAATGTAGATAACATATTTAGTTTCATTTAGGTCTTGATTTATTTTGTGACTTATTCCCAACTTGTGTGCCACCCCCACGGCTTAATGGTGCTGGACCTCTTCCTCCTCTGCCAAAGGTACCTGTAAAATATAACGTGCAACAATGATCTAAAAAATTTTCAGATTATACATTATTCATAATAATATAAAGTAATTTTCATTAAAAGCATATAATAGGGTTTCCTAATTTTAAAAATGTTCATTTTCAAATTGCATAAATAATTTTTAAAATTACAAGTATATTTGATAGTTTTGTTAAGTTTAAAATTTGTCAAAAAATTTGTAGTTCAAAGAACATGCATTTAATAACGGAAACAAAAAGAAAGAATAAATGTGACTTTGCGAACAAGTTCATAAATTTACAAAATTACCTCTTCCACTGCCACGTCCTCTTTGACTCTGGCCTCGACCTTTCATTTCACCACGGCCTCTCGACTTCATTTGTATATCTTCCTTTACCATGTCTATTACTTCATCAGGAATCCTCAGATACTTTATCGTGCTGCCTCTTATATAGCATTCGGGCATTCTCCAAAACTTGTCACCATCCTAAAATACAATTGTCAAATAATAATAGTGAACATATCTATAAGTAAAATTCTAAGACTTTGGAATCTCAGTGGAGAAAAAATCAACCAATTTCAAAATTATTATAACACATTTGATTTTCTTTAGTTTCATTTCATTTCTCAGCTTATATAAATTGCTACATTAAATATTAGAAGAGATGTATGTAGAATAATCGTACCCTTGAAGTACATATAACTTCTCTAAGATTTATGTTCATCCAGTTGTCACAACTAACTAAATGACCATTGTATGTCTCTCCATTCTTCAGCTCTACCAGCTGCAACAAAAAACTTGATTGTAATATATGTTAAGACTTAAATAAATAATATATATAGTTTTTCTCAAAAGTGCGTGAAAATCCAAAACATACCATGGGATGATTTTGCGCCGTCTTCAATAAAGTCAAAGGTAACTGAAAGAATTAAATCATAAATGTTAAGAAGACGAAAATATGACTCCTTTTAGTTTATATAAATAAAAATGATAAACATACCATTGTATTTATAAAAATGATATATTAAAATGCACCCTTGCTTATAGATAAACACTTTAATAAAGGTTATGCATCAATTTGAAAATAGCATTAAATTCTAAAAGCAGAAAGCCAATCAGAACTCGCACTGTTAATAAGCAGTGTGTAAGCAGTACATTAGAAAGGCAAAAGTAGAAATTGTGGGGAGCCTCCCGTTTGACCGCGTTGCAATTGATCACGGCCAATGGCCGCTTCAGAGGACTCAACTGCTAAGTAGCAACCGAACATGATTGGTTTCTACTGTCAGATCCGACCAATCAGCGTCGAATTACATCGGAAAATCTAGTAATGTTGCTCAACTTTTAAGTTTGCTGAATGCGATCAATTATATCGACCTGTGCCTAGAGTAACCACCAACGATTGATCAATCAGAGAGTCTTATTTTGAATTGGCCAATTGGCGACATGGTTAATTGAGCGCCACCCGAAATTGTGATACCAGCGCGAGTTCTGATTGGCAGAAAAGTAGAAGCCAATCAGAACTTGCGTTGGTATCACAATTTCTACTTTTTGCCCTTCTAATGTACCGCTTACACCCTGCTTATTATCAGCGGGAGTTCTGATTGGCTTTCTGTTTTTCTGCTTTACTGCCAAGGCGTGAATGCTTTACTGCCAAGGCGCCCTTAGCTCTATATCTATATAAGATTTATATTTATTTTCCTTGACATTAATTTCCAGACACTTCTGCACTTGAAATAATATGAATACATATTCAGGCGTTGAAGAAGCTAAAAATGAAAGATCCGATGTAACGTATAAATAAAACGAACAGATCTACAGCTCGATTGGAAAAAGTGAATATAAACAGATAAATGTTTCAGGCGTATATTTGAAAAATGGAGTAAAATCAGAATTTTCCCTAATTTAAACGCTGAGATAATTCATTCATCAACAGTGAGATAATTTTATGATTATTTATTTATTGACATCGTATCTAGATCTTTTGCAATGTGTATACATATAATTATATCCCAATTACAGTTATTAAGCACAAAACAAAATGTTTCACCTATCCGTTGTTCACGAGTGCATTGAGGAAAAGATACATATACATTTCGATCAAAATTTCTCGTTTATATAGAATCGTATACAATTATATATGTAACAGTTATTGCACTTATATATAAATATATATAATGTCTTGTACTCTATCATTTATAATTATACATATTTTCGCACAATTATATATAGTTTTGTACAATTATATTCAATTCTGCATGAATATACATGAAAAATTGTTTACCGGGCATGGACGTAGGCCCATATTCTGAATCCTCTTTTATCGATAAAAGTGCTCCTAAAAGCGGCCTGTAGCCAATCAGAAGGCTTATATGTCACTTTTAGAGGCACTTTTATCGATAAAAGAGGATTCAGAATATGGGCCGTAGTATACGTGAACACATATATGACCGAAAAAGTGAAGCCAACATATATAGAAAGAGAGAGATAATCTGATCCCTCTGTTTTTTGTCTCTTTCGCAGATAATTACAGAAAAAAGAAAGAGAGAGAGAGAGGAAACGAGCCTCTCTATTCTCGCTCTCTTTCTAGACGTTGGCTTTACTCAATTAGACGGCAAAACAAAGGGCATTCGGAGTCCATGTGAACTGCGTCCATAATACTTGAAATAATACTTGAAATTAGAAATGTATCAATTTTAGATGATCAAAGAGTCCAATTTTCATCAATCGATGTACATACATACGTATGCATTATAGCAACTATACAGCAGTCTATTCAAGCTGCACATAATATGGAAATTCCATAAATGGGACGGTTTTGTAAATGAAACCACTTCGCAGTGTCATTGTATCACCAATATTGCTAAATTCGCTAAATTATATTACTTGAGATTTCTGGTAAGATTTTGACGATCGAATAACTTGATTTTACTTCGATATTACTATCGTTAATTCGTTATAATATATTATTGCAGATGAAGATCTGATGCGTGAGCATACACATATTTCCATTATTAATGAGAAAAACAAGTTGGATAAAATTTTTACATTACGACGACAAAAAAATGAATTAATTCTCTATTCATTTAAATATAAATTTTTTACTTTAACGATGTGTATAAGAGATTACTACATATATTAAGTTTGAAAAAATTAGTAATATTTTTAAATATAGAAAGAGACATACATTTATATGTGTAGAAAGAGATATTTTTAAATATAAAAGGAGAATATATAAATATTTTGGTGTTTGTACACAAACTGGTAAAATCGTACGACATATATTTTCAGGCTTTAATTATCACAACAATCACACGGATTACAAACAACAATTACGCCATTATTATACGATATATTAACTATATATTACGTGGCAGAATTGACTGTATACTAACAAGTAGCGAGGGACGATACGGTGGTAAACGGTCCTTTGCAAAAGCAAAGATGAGTATTTTTTAATCATAACCATTGTCTCCTACGTGAGTGTGTGTGCGTGCATTTAAATTCGTCAACAATACCACTGCTGAAGTTTACAAACGGATGTATATACGAATACATATACAAACATTGGTACGTATGTTCGTCGTCCTCGACCGCTGCCGATTCTCGGCAGCACGCAAGTCCACAACAGGTAAGGCACACACTCGGCTACATACGAGTATTTCATCCGCGACGAAAAAGAGCTCGCGTGCGCGCGCGAGACTCGAGACTCCGACATTGTCAATTGTCACGCGCGACAGTCCATCGTGTCGTTTATCGCGTCAACCGGCATACAATTGATTGTTATAAAATTGGCGAAAGAGATTTCGACGCATTTCTCTGATGCGTGTCTGACGATTCGAATGTAAAACATTGTAAGTATAAAAAACATCGTCTCGCGCCATTATGCGGATTTACTTTCATATACGTGAGAAACGATAAATCATAAAAATATATCGATATGTCGATAGTTTTTCAGAATTTCGAGTTTTAATTATTTCGATTTTGCTCCGTATTATTCTTAAAATCTTTTGCGAGGCGTTATAAAGGCATTTGATTTCTTTCCGATAGAAATGGTCTAATTTTTCTGGTGTTTACAATTGTAAATTATACTGCAAAAAATATTTGACAAATTAAGTTATAAAAGTTATGCAATTTTCACTAAAAATTTACAACTAAATTTTTATACATACATACATATTTACATACATATATACATACATACAAATTTTTATACATACATATATACACATATATATGTATATGTATCAATGGTGTATATATATATATATATATATATATATATATATATATATATATATATATATATATATATAATATGTGTGATATACTATATACTTTATCTAAAAATCGTTTCATGATTCATGATGCATTTCATAAAGTTCATTTTTCATTCTTGAGTGATAATGTGATAAAAATGATAAAAATAAATGATGATGTAAAGTGCAGAATGTTTGCGAGAGCTTGTACCAATTTTTTTCATAAAGCATAATTTCTCAAAGTTATAAAGAGGAAAGAAAATTTTATTAAAAATAGTCGTGTGCTTATTATAAAAAAATATATATATTTATATGCCGTATAAATCTTATGTTCGAGTAATGCAATCGGCATACCATGGACAAATATGGATCGAGTTAGAGACGCGGCACTAATCAGGAAAACTATCTTACATCTATATTTGGGTACTCTTGCGCGACATAAAAAATGATTAAGTTTTTTTGGAAAAATTATGAAAAAAAGAAAACGCACACAAATCTTAAATATATTTGTCTATGTTATCTTTTACTAAATAGTATTATCAGTAAGAGGATATGATATGCCGTATGAAAGAGTCAAGTGTGCAATCACTTTTTCGTAGATAAGATCAAAGAGCACGAATATTTATGCATATCTAAGGGTACGTGATATTGAATAAAATCAATAATAATTATGTAAATACATGTGTAAATGTACATGTGTAATTTGAGAACAATTGTTAAAATTTATACTTAATCTATTTTAATATGTCGCGGAAAAAATAGAGAATAAATCTTTCATTATATTCCTTTTTTATTTCAACAAACAATAAAGTAGCAAATTTATTGAGATTTTTTTTTAATGATGCTTTTATTTCAAAATGTTATCATATTAGCCGCAAGATTCTTTTAAAATTGCAAAAATTTTCAATAACGAAGAAGGAAGATGACTGAAATAAAATAATCATAATCCAAATGTAGATTAAAGTGGGAAAGTACGTATAATCGCGTGATTCCGATGAAAGATACGACCATCCATTTGACGATATAGAATAGCACGAATAGTCGGCACGCACATAATACGTACCGACGAAAATAATGGCAAACTAATGCGTGCGCGAATCTAACGGATTAATCCATTTTACTCGTTATCTATATGATTGTAAAAGACGCGATCATAAAGTTATAAGTATATACATATGTACGTATTTCGCTTTCGTTTCAGCACAAAACGACGAACGGTTCGGTCGAAACTCGTTACACTTTTCCAAGATATCGACTTTTGCTGCCTAGAAACAGACCGCGTACACCATTATCTTATGTCTCGCGAGTCGGTAGACTCTTTTTCTTCATTTCGAAATGGCTTCTAGATATTAAAATAAATTAAAGACAATGGTAGATATAGCGCTTAAATGTGTACATCGATATCGATCTCGATCTCGATAATCTCGTGTAATCGCTGATGAGCTTTTCACTTTTCGCCTTTGCAGATCTTACATTAATCTCATCCAATAGAAACAGTACAAGTTATAATTTCGACAAATTTATATCAAATAACTTTCACTTTAAGCTCATAAATTTAATTAATAACTTGTAAGCTCTCGTCATAGCATCGGGCAATTTTTTCCAAATCTAAAGATTATAATCTATAGTAGTAGTAGATGTATCGTTCTATAGCATGCATTACGCGGTAGAAACGGTACATCTTAAAGTGTGACATTGGTTCCTTTCGTAAATAATTAATCGTTTATATATATATGTAAGAAGGTGAGCATGTACGGGTGAAATCAATCTCCACTCATGGCGGAACGATGCACCGATCGGTGTTTGAAAATATTGATAGATCGCCAAGCAGTCAAGTTATTCGAAACTACTATAATATAGATTGAAAATCGATCGGTTTCGATAGAAATTAGAAAATTGTTCTTTGCGAATATCGCGATTGTCGGCATGTTTGACGCGAGCTCGGCTTTATTATATCGTATCGAGTACACGTCGCATCGTGATATAATCCATTGTCTTAACAGCCGTACTTATTCCGAGTAGACTCGAGACTCGAGCTTGTCCTCGACGATAGAAGTCGATTCTAAATAAGGTATGAATACTTTGCAAAACATTATCTATTATGTATAGTAGAAAGCAACGCGTGAGCGCTAATTGAAAATACGCACAATCGCTTCAAGTACATACAATGTGACGTTTTTTAGCTTAGTCATTTTACAATTTCGATTCCAGTTCGAGAATATTCGTTGTACATCATTTCTATACATCTATACATGTATAATTATATATACATAGATAATAAAATGATGTACAGCATATATAATTATATGATATGTATAATAAAATTATATATATCGCATCAATTTCTCTTATAATTCTCTCTATATATTTTTTTGTTTTAAAATCTAAAATCGCATATGTATGCATGTATGTATGTATGTATGTATGTATGAAATATAAGCTAAACAACAGCCCTGTTTAGATATTTTTGCGTAAAGAAAAAATCCCATGGGGATTGATGAGTAGATTGAGAAACCGTCCCAATTATAAAATCGATAGATGAAGATATGTATTATATCATTAACGATTTCCAATACCTATGAGACACATAGTCTATAGACATATTGTCCTTGTAAAACTACGAAAGGCTTCATTAAGTGACCTTACAGTATACGGTATAGTATATCGGTTAAGTCTCTCTCAAGCAGGTAAATACACAAATGCGCGAGATTTTAAAGTTTTAACGCTTTTGTTTTGTAAAATTGAGACAAGTGGATAAAAACGATAATTATCAACAGATATTCGTACAGCTTCAAAATTCATTGTTCATCTCGGTATATGAAATGCACTATTACATATGTATAAGATCGAATACATACAATCTATATATAAATAATATTAAAACGGATTAGTTTTTAGATATAGGTAAATGTTATTTTTAAATAAAAAAGTTTGTCGCGATAAATTTAAAAAGATGTATATAAAAAACAGAGGGAGGAATACAGAGAGCTTGATTATGAAACGAGTTTACTTGGAAAGGGTAAATTTGAAGGAGCGAAAGATCGTAAAAGACTCTGCAGCTCTCGCACGCGAACGAGCAGAAAAGCACACGCGTGACGGTCGACGGCGGCGGCAAACATACGTCGTGTGGCGTCGTGCGGATCGCGACATGTATGTACATACCCACGACGTACATACATACGCGCATCGACGAATCGACGAGCCATACGAGCCACATACCGACCGCATGACGGCGCCACGAGCCGCGAGAAGCGGCATGCGGCGTGCGGCGTCGCGACGCCGTCGTCAGGCGGCGCCGGGCGCCGATCGCGGAGAACGTATGTGGGTGGCGGGTAACGAACGGGGAAAGAGCAGCAGCGCCTCCGTCGCGTCGGCATCGGCGGCGTCGGTAGTCGGTACTCCAGGTCGCTCTCAGGTCATTTTAATCGCCGCGCGTTTCGACCGTTTCCATGGCCCCTCGAGAAACGTGCTCGAGCACAAACGCACACACGTACATACCGCTACGTACTCCGCCGATTGTCGTTCTCGTTTTCTGTCCATTCCTTCCATTTCTCCCTTTCTCTCCGTCTCTCGGTTTCTTTTCCTTCTCTCGCTCGTCTCTTTTTCCATTTCATTCATAGTTTCTCGCCTTCTTTCTTGATCGCTACCACTTGTCTCTCTGACGCTTCTCGCATATTCTCTTCGTCTTTTATAACGCGGTGGTTACATCGCCCACTCTCTTTTTTTCTCTCTCTCTCTCGGCCTACAGCCAGCCTTTTGTGAGTAGCTCTGTGCGAATACTCGGCCGAAAGAATAACGTCTATTACTAGGAATTTAGGGAGTAGCCGGCAAACGAGCGTGACGTCTTCGCGAATCCACGCGATGAAATGCAACGCGGGTGTGTACATGTGTACGTGTACATGTACGCGTGTGTGCGTGCGGTGTATCATCGTGTCAGGACGAGACACGATTTTATGATCTTCTTTTCGCCGCTGTTATCGTCGCTCTGCCGTTCTAATCACCCTACCAGTGACTAACTGAGTTTTGTCAAACGACACCGATCCTTCGCATGGCTGCCACATCGCGCGTCGGCGATCGCGTCGACGGGTTGACACTCGCCGCAGCGGAGGAGACACTTTGGAGCCGGCAGCTGCAAACAGGTACGATGTTGTAACGCTACCCCGATTGCTACCAACGATAACGGTTTCTCGAGCCTTTTTGGTGAACGATCGAGTTTGCATGCATGTACGTATGTGCGTATGTATGTATGTACATACACGTTATCGCGTGCGTGTATGTGTATGTGCGTAGGAGGGAAGAAAAAGAGGAATGTGGGTGTCTATTAGATTTGCCGTCGATCGGGAATCTGCGCTTTCTTGGAGAGAAATAAAATACTTTTTATTACTATAATATATTTATACCGATACGTAGGGATAGGCACTTTATGCTTTGAGCATAATAGCATAATGTGTAAACAATTGTTCTTAAGCTCTAATTTTGATAGTTATGCATAGTACACACTTAATATTGATAGATTTCAATCGCATAATAACGCATAATAAATTCTCCGCGCAGCATAATACAATTCTCGCATAATTATGGCATAATGGCCGCAAAAAGTCCGTTTTTACACTTAAAACACTCGGATTTGGGGAAAAAAGGCTTTTTTTTTCTTTTCCTTTATTTTTTCTATGGCGCTGCCATATATGGACCAGATAATAAAGTTAGAGACTTGTTTGCATAAAAAATGAATTCTTTGTGTTTATTAATAAAAATAACTTTAAGAAAATAATGTAATCCTTTTTGCAATGTAATCCCTTTAAACAAATAAATAACTTTAAGCAAAAATTGCAATATTTTTAATACAAAAACCAAAAAGTCTGAGATTACATAATTGCGCATAAATAGCGGATTTAACACGCATAATTGGCGCATAATCGCTAGATTCTCGCGCATAATGAGGGCATAATCAGGCACTTTTTCCTGGCATAATCCATAGGTGTTCAAAAGCATAAAGTGCCTATCCTTACCGATACGCTCGCTCACGTGTTCGAGCACATATGCGAATGGTAAAATTGACTGCGTGTGCGCACAATCGAACGTTTTAAATTCTAAGAAAAAAAAGAGTCGTAAAAATGAATTAATCTTTTGCATTTAATATGATCGCGTGGAGCGACTCGATGTGGTTAAACATTGTATTCAATCTTGCGAAATAACAGGAAGCAATCTTACGCGTATCAAAGATGAGGAAAATGAGAGATCTTTGTAAAAATATAAAAACACGATAATATTATGCGCTGACCCGAAAGTAATTTTTAACATGATAAAGTATGTTTTCGTTCATTTCAGAAATTAATCATTAGACTCGAAGTTTTACCGATAATGTATGACCATAGAAAAATTAATGAATATCATTTTTAAACAATATCTAAATTACTGTATCATTGTTGAAAACAAATTTATCGAGTATTAATATAAGTTAACTTAGTAATTCTCTTAGTCTTTTTCCTATCAAAGTTTCATTTCTCTTTGGTATGCGCAAACAGAATACTCGGGGGCGCATTGTATTCATGTGTGGCGAGGTTCTAAGAATCGAGCGAGTCACATACGTACATATATCATATACATATACATACACACATACATACATATATACAGGGTGTTCTAAAAAGGTATGTCAAAAATTTAAGGAGATTTAAGGAGATTCTTCACACCTGAAGGATGAAAAAATGTTATATGGACATAGGTGCGGAAATGCTTATTTCAGGAGTTATGTTGAAAATACTGTTAGCTGTATTACTTACACAAGGAAAAATTTAGGATTAATTATTGTAGACGACAATCGTTTAATTAGGCTTATTTACATTTGGTTTTAATGTGACCTTGAGTATGTTACAATAAATGTTGAAAATTAAACAAAACGGTTTTAATGGCAATACGAGTCAAGTGTCGATGTTATAACACATTTATTTATAATACAATCCACAAAAGTATTGAAACAAATTACAAAGAAAGGATAGCGAACGTTTCGACCCTATTTTATATTTCGAGTCTTATACTTTTCATTAAATGTTGAAAATGTTCACCATTTTCCTGAATACAAGCAGTAACAGTAAAAATGCCTGGCGTACAGCGGATTGTCTCGCAACCTGCAGTGATACGGTCATGAAGATCTTGAATATCACGCACTGGTGGCATTTTTGAACGTGTCCGTGGAATCGATGCGTCGACGTGTCACTGCTTGTATTCAGGAAAATGGTGAACATTTTCAACATTTATTGTAACATACTCAAGGTCACATTAAAACCAAATGTAAATAAGCCTAATTAAACGATTGTCGTCTACAATAATTAATCCTAAATTTTTCCTTGTGTAAGTAATACAGCTAACAGTATTTTCAACATAACTCCTGAAATAAGCATTTCCGCACCTATGTCTATATAACATTTTTTCATCCTTTAGGTGTGAGGAATATCTCCTTAAATTTTTGACATACCTTTTTAGAACACCCTGTATATAATGAATTACAAAAATACTCGTACTTTTCCAATTGTCGACTTTAAGCAATTAATACTTTTTATACAAAATTTTTAACACGTGTATCGATACAAATCTCACAATACTCGCTACGATATGTTTTTACAAAAGATGTCAATTTTATATATTTCAAGTCAACAGAGTATTAGTTGGAATAGACGAGAATAGGTAGATGCTATATAGATAGGAGGGGTACCGTTGTTACTCATTGTGCACGAATTTGTGCAAGAATGCATCTAAGGAGAGAGGATATTACATATTTGCAAAGCGTGTATGTGTATGCGTGCCATAACGCGCGCATTTGAATCCTAACGAGAGAGAAATGACATCCTCCTACTTCATATACAACGATGATACTTTGAACGAGAGATACATTTACGAGTTGTGTGTAGGTGTGTGCAATCTTTCAACTATATATCTATTCGCTTACAATACGACGAAGATTGAAAGATGTTGCGCGACATCAAATGAGATCACTGCAATCTGTTTTTCTTCATTCGCTTTAATCTTGTCTCCTCGCGAGTGCGCATATAGTCATCATCGCCAATTATACCGTTGCATCCGTTATATTGAGTTCCTATAACAAGTGTTTATTTCGTCAAAGAAAAATCCAGAAAAAAATCTGTTATTAAGGTAATAAACATGAAAAATATATGTAGAGTGATACTATGATATATGCTAATTTAATATTAATTGTGGATAAAAATATTGAAATTTTTGAAAATTTAATAGCTGTCTCAATAATACTCCATTTCATTATCTACTTCTTATCGAATTATAAAATCGTGCAAAGACTAAATAATTTTTTGCAACATCAACGCGTACCTTGCTTTCTTTTTAAAGTACCGACAATAATGTGTAATAAGCGACACATATTAAAACATATAAAGATTTTCTCTTAATCTAATAACAGACATATATCTCGTAAACCGACGCATTCCTAGCGTCTAGTCTAATCGCGATAAATGAAAGCAAACGTCTGTATGGCGCGACAAGCGAAATTTCGCGTGTAGATGATGACGTACACGATACGCTGTTATGGCGTAGAAATTGATCGATTACATTGTCGTGCGAGAGCCTTCAACCTTTTGCCTTCGGTTTAATTACCGGCACGCGATTATTCGCCGGCGCCGACGCGTTAAAAAGTCAGCCCTATTTTCAAAGCTCATTCGATTCGCATATTCGCTATGCGATCTCTTTCGGGAACAAATCCCTCAAGCGTCAGATAATAATCTGTAATATATACATTTATACATTTTCCTTTTCTTCCGTTATAATTATCATTCTCTTTTTCATCACGAGTCACGACGAGCAAAATGATCTTGCCTATCCTTTCATCATACCGTCTCTACGTATACATGTATATACGTATATGTAATATACATATATAGAAAATACACCCTTCATTAAAAATGCACTTTTTCTTTAAATGGTGCTTTCTTTGATAAATCTCGAAAATCAATTTTTAATTAGCTTTTTTGTTTTGAAATCACTATTTATTGAAATTCTCAACAGCATGCATGCATCCTTTTATAAAAAAAATTTCAGACTGCAATTTTAACAAACAATTTAATTGAAACTAAAAGATATGATTTCGTTTTATCTGAAAAATATGATTTTAAATGATCTATTTTCGATAATTTTATAACTTATTACATATAAAATTATGGATGTTTTTTATGCAAATAAAATCGACTCAAAACAAAAAATACGTAGTTAACAGAAAACATTCACTTAATGAAGGACATCCTGCATATGAATATTTTAAAATGAAAATGTGATTGCTGCTAATTTGATTTCGATCTGAGAAATTTCAAATTCTTTATATCGCACGGACAATTATAAACTTTATAAATAAGTTATTTATATATTGAATGTAGACATACATTTCTTATACGTTCGACACATATAAATATCTATTATTACATGCCGCTACTTGGTATGAAAGATATCGTTCTCATTCATTTCGGGATTCACTCATTAGATAGAAATTTATTTTCTTTAGAGAATATTGAGAACCATGATTATACTTATTGACATGCATTATACTATGTTTGATAATGTATTCTTATTGTTAGAGTATTATTTAATATAAAAAAAGAATAGTAAGAAACCAGTCTCGTTCCTCTAGTTGTATGTATATATTGACTAATTAAAGTGAAAGACATGACTGACAAGGTGCATTATATACATATATTACAATCAATTTACATATTTACAATTGATATTACATTACACATATTACAATTGACTACATTTATTACAATCGATATTTCACTTGTCGTTATGACATTAAAATATTTCTTAATCGCGCTTCTATCATTTTTCGCTATTATTACTTAGGGTGTCGTCAGATTGTTAAGAATTTTCTTGCGTCATATTTCTTGGTTCGTTATCAATTATTAAGAGTGCTAAATTATGCGTGTAATATATATATATATATATATATATATATATATATATATATATATATTTGCATGAATTGACATAAATACATATAAATATGTATATATTTGATAATTTTACGCTTAACATTCGCGAAAAAATTTTTGCTAATATACAGAATATAAAAACATATTAATATTAAGAACACCATATTCGGTAAACACGGCATAACACGGTTTTCGTAGAGATATAAAGACGAAGTAATATTGTCGCGTGTAAGTGCCAAATTAACCCACTTTATAGTTGCGTAGCGACTAATTCGTAGTCGAGTAGAATTTCGTGTACTCCCTCCGATATTACAACGATATTATAATATGTATATAATCGATTACAAAATATGTGTATGGACTCTCTAGTATCCAATTATGTATTCACATATGAATTATATATGAATATAATTTTACACTACCAGTGTCAACTGGTAATATTAATATAGATAATCAATTTGGTGTAAATTTATACAAGATATCAATTTTCAATTGATTTTTCCTTTACAAAAATTTTAAGATATACTAGTATATATACTTTTGATGTAATATTGATATAAAGAACCGTATAATATATATAATGCACCCATAATACATGTGCAGATGTATTTATTGATATGCTGATATATATATATATATATATATATATATATATATATATATATATATATATCAGATATATATATATATATATATATATATATATATATATATATATATTTGCATTTTCTGTCTGCAGAACATACTAGTTAATGTTTCAATTATAAAACTCGCATATATCGAAAATTATTAAATTGTTACTTATTTGCAATCACAGCCATATTTATCTGTAAATATGAGTCGCGAGTTTAAACATTTTATAACTTTAATTAATAATAATAATAATATATATAATTCGCGGCATGTTAAATTTTCTCTAATTGAGAAATTTCGCGATTAATCAATTCCCCTCTTTTACGGCTTATTCAATTGCAGGTATTTGTCACAACCTCAGAAACCTCAGAAAATACGGGAGACCTGAAGGAAACGAGCGTGTAAAGGAAATTCTAAATCTTTCTCAGGATATATAATGCGCGAACTAACAATTCAATTAGTTTCGTTGCATGAATTATAATAAATGACATCTCATGCGATATCGAAGAGACGCGTAATATAACGATTGTCCCAAAATAATTTAGGACATAATACGAAAGCTGTTGCATCTTTATTTCTTCTTCTACGAGCGATACGATAGCCGCATCGCGATGTCGAAGAACGAGCGAATCTTGCGATATTGCGCGCTCGAATTTTGAAAGATATGTGGAATATATTACGTTAGAATCGCGTAAGAGTGCGCGCTCGAATTCTGAAAGAGCTGTGGAATATATTACGTTAGAATCGCGTAAGAATATATCTCGATTAAGAATATGGAAGATATAAAAGTACCAAACCTGGGACAAGCCGCATGTTCTATGGCGACTAATTTCTTGGCGCCTGTGAAGACTGAGCGCCAGATCTACGAAAACTCGATGCTCGAGGATGATCCTAATGCCAATTCGGTAATACCGACGTCGCAGGAAGATAAGACAGTGCCTAGGTGGGGTCCAAATCACAGAGGTGCCCAAGAACTTGCGAATCTGTATAGTACCGGTATGTAGATTTTTTGTCGCAATCATTTAAGGCTCTAGTCTAAGTCACAGCTGTATCGGTTTCTTCACCTTGAAATTTAACACATGACTGTTAATTACTTGACTCGATTGCACATTACAATTTTTGCTTCGTCACAAAAATACAGAAAGCATAGTACTATCTATGCATACTATCTATGCATGAGTACAAAATTTATAAACGCGCATTTTAAGTGCAAAAGAAGCGAATGCTTACAGGTTTGCGCGTTTTTTACAATTTTTGAAACGATACGAAACTTTTGAGAGACTTTGCAAAAATTTTTCCTAGAAATCTTATATCTTATACGTATTACTGTTTAAAAAAAAATTATTTGATAGATAGTAATTTTTATAAGATAGATTGTAACTTTTTAAATAAATTGATAAGAAATAATTGTATTATAATAAACAATTGTGACGATACAACGATATACTTTTAGGGAAGAGAACACAAGAGTGCATCTGTGTTGGGATTTGTATCACACTCATAGCGGTCAACTCTGTACTTGTGCTCATCAGATTACGATTGGAAAATTTAAGTTCCATAGCAATAGCTGCATTATGCGGAATTATCACGGCCGACTTTGGATCCGGTCTGGTTCATTGGGCCGCGGATACCTGGGGATCCATTGAGCTTCCGATTCTGGGGAAGGTATGACACTTTCATGTAAATGTATGCAAATAATAAATTCTTTAATTTACAAAAATGTTTCTCTCTAAAGAAAAAGTTTTCTCTTTCTCTAGAATTTTTTAAGACCATTTCGTGAACATCATATAGATCCTACCAGCATAACGAGACACGATTTCATAGAGACTAACGGCGATAATTTTATGGTCGCGATACCAGTATTGTCCAAGCTCACGTGGGATTTTCTGACATTGCCCGAAGTAGAAATGCAACAAAAATTTGTTTGGACGTGCTATTGGTTCTTGCTTGCTATTTTTGTAGCAATGACTAATCAGGTAAATTTTTAAATTGTTATAAATATCTGATTAGAAACTAAATAAGCGTTAAAAAGATACAAATGTTCAAAAAAAATTCAATCAGTTTACATTATAAAATATTTCAATTTCATCTCTTGTTGATGTATTTTATTTTATAATATACTCACACAATGTTATATATATATATACGCATATATTTACGAGAGATTATCTTTTGTGAATTATTGTTATATATTTAAAAATAATAAACATGTATAATAATGTATTTAGAATATAATATACATTACAGATACATAAATGGTCGCATACATATTTCGGATTACCTACTTGGGTTATTTGGCTTCAAGAACACAGGATTATTCTACCAAGAAAGCATCATCGAGTGCATCATGTCGCGCCTCATGAGACTTACTTTTGCATTACTACAGGATGGTTGAATTGGCCTTTAGAAAAACTCCAATTTTGGTACATTTTGGAGGTGATAATTGAAAGGACTACCGGTTGTAAGCCTAGAGCAGACGATCTAAAATGGGCACAAAAACGTTCTTGAGAATTAATAATTATTCTCCTTTCACTATTGTACATTTTATTGTACGATCAAGGTATTTAACATATAGCCAAATATCGAAAAGAAACTCGAACATCGAACTATGAAATAGAAATTAAGTGAAAAGTTTGTACGGGCAATAGTAAAAGATTTGTATACATGGAATCCTCAATTGCTAGAAAAGTATATACATACACATATATGTACATGTACACTCCTTTTCAAACTAGTATGAGAGCTTTTGTGAAAACAAAAGACTGTAACGTTATTGGACATGTGCTTTTAATTAAAGTTTACACAATTTTACGTACTTGCAATAATATCTATGTGTGTAAGTTTTTGTGTGTACATAAAACACAGATATTACATACTACCCATCCTTACTTCTATTAATATATACGCTACGTACATTATTTATGTGCATATATACGTGTATGCATACGTGTGTGTGTGTGTGTATATGTGTGTATGTATAAACAAATATAAGTTAAAAATTTGCAATATAATGATTCTATCAACACCATTATATTGATAATGTCTTTGTACACCGCACAATCATCACGCATCAAATTGCACAAACTATACACTTTATTTTAACATGATATACAAAACAATTTGAAAAAATCTGATATTAAAAGTCAGATTATATAGAATAGATTAAAATATCTTAAGTATCTTTTGAAAAAATTATTTGCATTTTTCTAATGTGTGATTAAATGGGTAAAAACAAACATAAAAAATTATATAATAACATGTGATAAATATATGATTGTGCATATATGATTTTGACATATATATTATGTACACATATAATCACATGTATAAGAGGATATTTAGAAAGAAAGTTATGAAATTTTCTTTAATCGATTTAAATCATATTAAAAGCTATTTGCAAAACATTATCAATTTTTGAATCAAGATATTTCTCTCTCTTTCTGTTTTTTTTTTCTTTTTTGTCTTTTTTACCTACTCAAGTGCAACTGTAATGTTTACTGAGACTAAGTACTTCAATTTTATTTTTCTTATATAAATAAAACTGAAATCCCTGAACCTGAAAATATTTATGAGATCAAACTTTTTATATATAAAGATATATATAAAGAAAAAGAAAGAGAGATATACATCGATTGAAATTAACAATATCAATTTCAAATTTTAATAATTTTATAGTTTTTTAATTAAAATTTTTTTTCTGATTTATCATAAAAATTAATTTTACAATAAAGCATAGCAGATATTACATACTTTTATTTCAATAGTTTAAATATTTGTTGTTCTTTTTTATTTGCGAATTTATTAATTTTAATAAAATTTGGAATCTGATCTCTTGTAATATCTTATAAGAATGTTAATTTTATTGCTAAAATTTAGAGCTAAGAATTGTATAACAGTATGTCAGATGTCTGTTGGATAATATTATATGTCATGCACAGTAACAATATGTATGTTGGAACTGCATAACGTGCTATAAAGAATATAATACATATATATATATACATATACATATATAAAAAAGATGAGTATGAAAGCGCCTTTTATTGAAAAAAAAATATTAAAAATTAAGATTTTAAGAGAAAACTACGACAGATAAACGATTGATAAAATGAAAACTAAATAATTATACAAAATGCATGATAATAGAAAATTTCTATACAAAGATAGTAATATATTAAAATTTTGTTTGTTGCATATTTCTTTGCATCTTGCACACTCATTACATTTCTTAGCTCGGAACATATAAGGGGATAATAATCTCGAGGTGCTAAGCAAGTACAAGTCGTAGGTCATAGGTTCAGGGACCAAGGGCGACTTTGTGTATAACAATCTTTTGACCGCTTAGTTTAATTTTGATAAAGTTATATATGCAGTTCACAATATATGTATCTGATAAATATTGTTTACAATATTTTTGCTCATCTACAAACGCTTTCTTTTCAGCTAATGTCAAAGCATATATAGCTGTAACACTGTAACTGTGTATATTCATATACACTTTAAAACTCGACCATAAATTTTAAGTTCCTTATATGCAAGTGAGAAATAATATCTTTTAAACAAAAAATATTATTAAGGAATTGCAGTTACTGTGATTATATTGTAATCATTGTTATCGTTATTATTATTGTTATAAAAGAGATAAAGTATAAATTTCAAACAAATTGGTCAGATGAAAATCCAACCAGATTTGAAACTTCTTTATTTTCATACATGATGTGTGATGAGAATTATTTAATATCGCTGTAAAATATAAGACATCCAAAGAGATAATTTTATTTATTTATGTATTTATTTAATTAAATTATCAGTTATATAAGATATATGAATACAAGTTTCTTTATTTCCTTTTTTAATGGTTTCACGCGCGATGAAAATAATTTTATAAATATTTCAACTCAAACGTTTAAGTCAAACTTTAACTTCAAGCGACAAAGAGAAAAAAATAGATTTTATACATAATTATACGTTACGCGAAAAAAACAATACTACAACAATATGAATTCAATGAATATAAATAAAAGGCAGGAGTGTTTATTACACATAGAATGCTGTTGTAATCAAATATTAGAAATTTCTAATACAAATAGAAGTATACAACTGTTTATAACAGTAATAAAGGGGATTTGATAAAGTATTTTATTCTAGAAATCTACGTTTTTATTACGAAGAAAACATTGGAAGAGCTAATTGTTTAACTAGCAACATTGTTGTAAATAATCAATATACACGATATACGATGTTACTGAGCTGTTGGATTTGAAATTACTATATATAAATTCTACAAACGAACAATTTTGCTTACCCGTCCCCGTTATGTGACATTAATATAATTTACGTTGTCGTCAATATACGTAAGGGTCTAATTTGCAAGTGCTCAGATCTACAATAACAGAAAGATTCCATTTAAAGATAAAAGTCAAAACAAAAAATTATATTACATTTCAATTTGTTTATACATATAGTAAAAATTGTGTATGCATGTGTGTGTGTGTGTATATATATATATATGTGTGTGTGTGTGGTGTATGTACGCGCGCGCATTCACACACACATATTACACAAGTTCTTTCTGATATATGAACAGATTAAAATATAATATATATTTTTAGTATACATACACATACACACATTTTTATATGAGCTATAAATATCGCATTTCGCTTAAACAATGGTTCTTATAACGAGTAAGAATAAAATGTAATTAGAAATACCGAATGAATGTTGCGTGTATAATGCAAAAAATTGATATAGTTACAAACAATAGAATGCTAATGTTGTGGTAATATTTGACAAATAAGATCGGAGATAAATATATCTGATCTTAAAATTATATAAATTTGCAGTAGTAAAAAGCGTAAATTTCGCAAAACTAATATTATAAGAAAAAAAAGAGATGAATGCAAATTCATATGTATTCTAAATATTTTATATAACCGAAATATTTATATGTTATTGCGCGCGATAACGCATAGGAAATAATTGAAAAAAAAAATGCCAAGAAATAATGCTATATCGCTATTTTCATATAATCATAATTATGCTCTTTTTTATAATATGTAATTGTATTATACTGTGGCCTTAATCTTTCTAAAACAGTCTACTTTGACCTGTAATTTTGACATGTAATAATTCAAATTTTATTTTTAATTTTAAGAACATTTAAATGTGTTAATTGAATAGTACTATGATTTCACAAAATCCTTAATTGTACTGGGATATTTTTTTCTTTTAACAAATTGCAAAAAATTTGAGTTATTTTATCAAAGTCTCAAAATTACATAAATAATGAAAAACAAATCATATAGAGCAACACAGATGCATTTGCTACTGCTGCTGTCGCTGCTGCTGCTGAAAGTACAAAGAGAATAAAAGACAAGCTAGCTGTGCATATATTATATTATATTTGTGTATAATATTGTTTTCATATGTTATCTCTATGCGCATGTCCATTTACAATAAGTATATCCGTTAGATTGAGATAACAAGGAGCAAAATATCTTTATAATGTAATCTCGACTTTATTATCAACAAATCAATTTTATTGTTTTTATATTATATTTAGCAATTAATTTGTGCATAACACGCTATATTTTGGAAAAGCAATCTACTAAAATTGTATAAAATCAAAGCAAGCTGCACTTTTTTATTATCATAAGAACTTTTTTAATGGAATATATTGTTAATAATTAATATTTAGGGAGCTCACACGATGAAATAAAAAGCTCTAAGAGCAGTACGTAGTATAGGAAATAAGTGTATATTGAAGAATGGACTGACAACTATGTATGTATATAAATAAACAAAGGGTCACGTTTTAATCTTTCCATATAATTATCTCAGACTAGTTTATTAGATTATTTAACAAATATATAATTAGATTTATATAATTACTATCATCTGCAATGGAAAAACATCTTATGCTTTTTTGTCATAAATAAAATTGCGCTTGCGAGATTTAAAAAGTAAACAAATCTCAAAAATGCTATATATGATTTTGTTTAAACATGTATTATAAAACCATAAAATATTTTTGTCAGAAAATTATAATTCCCGAATAACCATTATAGTTTTGAATATAATTGCTTGGAAAGGTTAAACAGAAATATTTTGTATCTTTCTGTAAAATTACTCGTCATGAATTTTTTTTAAAGTAATAAAATGATAAAGATTGCGCGATAAAATAATTAAACAACGACCCATTGGGGAATGCCTTTTATATTATCGAAACAATAAAAAAACGATCTGCAAGGCGGAAAATCATGTGTGTATATTGTTATAGTATAATAAAAAAATTTATTCTAGCTAGTCGTTATTTTATCTATTAATGTGTCGCTGCAATTTTTTTTTTTACGAAACTTGAGAGATGCAGTTTAAGATATATATAGAACGAATGCTCAAATGAAATTACATTTTCCTATCCTTACCTTCTTCTCACAATGCTGTGCAATTTGAAGAATTATTTTTTCCTCTGTAAATACACTTCATTTTATCACTTGAAAATATAATACGTTTGATAAATGCAAGATATAAGCGCGCGTACTTGGGTGATTATAGTATATATTTGAAAATTTTCCAAGAATACGCAGTGCAGCCAACGTAAACATGACAATAGCGCACGGTGTAAAGCCCGTATTACACTACAAGGTATATTAAGCTGTAAGTCCCGATCTACAATAGGTAATTTAAGCCCTAAGCCTTAAGAAATTGACCAATCACAGTCGAGTATTCTCTTCATGCTTGACTGTGATTGGTCAATCTCTTAAGGCTTAAATTGCCTATTGTAGACCCGACCTAATCACACTATAGGTTGCGGACTTGGTTGCGGTTGAAATTGACCAATCAGAACAAAGCAATTTGTCCGGCTACTCTGATTGGTCAATTCCAACCGCATCTCGTAGTGTGATTACGGCTTAAGGCTGACATTACATTTGTCGTACGACACATTTTTTAAGCGTCTTAATTGACTACAGGATAATTTTTCGAATTTTTTACGACAAATATATTAGCATCAGCAATAAATAACGATATGGCATCCTATAAATTTTGATTGATTAACTTTAATATTTGATTGATTAACTTTTTTATGCATGTGCATTGTGCGTCTTCTCTTTTTCTATCGACAGTTAAATATTCAAGATGGTTGAATATTTTATTTAATAAGTTAATATATTACATGACATCTCCATTGCATATCGTTATATTACAGATTTTCTATTATATCATTATATTACAGATACTTTAGATATGTTATACTAGACCAGAGCGATCTTGCGACGCCAGGACAATCATTTACAATAAGCAAAATAATTGACAATCATTTACAATAGGCAAAATAATTGTATTAATGGGCGAAATATTTAGATATCGATACTTGTTTATATATGAAAATAACTTAGGTCCGGTTGCACCAACGTTATTTTAACTTTAAGCGAAACTTAAATATATGTCTGTCTTTATTTATTTAGAAAGAAAGATAAAGATAGACATATATATTTAAGTCCCGCTTAAAGCTAAAAAAACATTGGTGCAACCGGGTCTTATATTTTAATCATTTTAATAATTGCAAATTAAGATATGACACAGCGATAAAAGTGGCTTATAAGCCTTCTGATTGGCTATCGATAAAAGAGGATTCAGAATATGGATAACAATGTATATTTGTAAGTGGCTGTCCTTCGATGTGGCGATATAGATATGATGTATAAAAGTCTATAATTACACACGGTAAATTAATTTGAATTAATTTACATACGGCTGAATTTATCAGTGGAATTAAAAAGGATGCTCTTGCACCATATTGATATTAAAATAAAGGGGTGACAAATGTCATACTCTTATTGACACAAAGTGACTTTTAAATCTCTCTTGACCAAATATTACCTCTCTTGTTTTTCATAATTTCACGAAAGCACAGTAAATAAGATCGGCAGACTATCGATACCCGAAGAAAAGATGGAACAGAATCTTGGATTTGTGGATATGCTGGAAGAGAGACGAAAGGACTGTGACTTCTTTTGGGCAACACGTCCCATGGATCCACTGTTACCTCATAAGCTGCCACCGGAATCAGTTTACAATAGGGACAAGATAATACAATCTGTTTTGCTCGATGCACAAGTCAGAGTTGCGATTGATACAATAGCAAAGACAACAGGAATGGAAATTAAAGATCTCGAGAATAATGCTCGTGCTATGATAAACGAAATGGCTAGCAAAGCAGATTTGGCGACAGTTCGTTGGCTAGGTATTATCTTGATATTGTATAATAATAAATATTTTTAAGCTTTTGTATTATTTTATCTTGTAGCTTTTTAAAAAAATCAATTAACAAACTCAGTATTTATATATATCCTTTTCTAATTAATGCATTCGTCATCTTGACAAATCCTTGTAGAATTATAGCGAAAATATAATCCTAACGATAGAGTGTTATTTCACAGATGTGAATCGCTATTAAATGTACTAATTGTGTTTAAAAATTTTAGGTATTTTTATTACAAAGGCTATGAAGAGAATGTTTTTAAGAATTTATGTAAATGAAACTAATCTTTCTCACTTGAAGAAGGAAACACAAATATCTCAAATACAATATGTTTATGTACCGACTCATAGAAGTTACCTGGATTTTATTCTACTATCATACATTCTTTTTTCTTACGATATGGCATTACCGAATATCGCGGCTGGTATGGATTTTTACAATATGAAAATAATTGGAGAAGTGTTACGAAAAACAGGAGCGTTTTATATAAGACGTAGTTTCTCTAATGATTTATTGTACAAGCAAATTTTTCGCTCGTACATCAATACTATTGTTAGTCACAGTGATAGGGCGATAGAATTTTTTCTCGAAGGTACTCGAAGCCGTAGTCAAAAGAGCACAATGCCAAAATATGGTAAGCAGTAAAACATTTTCAAAATTAGAAATATTACACTATTATTACATTATTACATTTCGTTTTTCTTTTATAGGTCTTCTATCCATTATTTTAGAAAGTTTACTTCAAGGCGATGTGCCCGACATACATTTTATACCTATGAGTATCAGTTACGAACGACCACCGGAAGAATTATTATTTGTTTACGAAATGCTAGGAGTTCCGAAACCGAAAGAAAGTACAACCGCGCTTTTTCGGTCACTTTCCATATTACAAAATCCTTTCTCTCACGGTTGCATTTACTTTAACATCGGAAAACCTATCTTCGCTCGCCAATTTGTAGATACGGCATATCGCAAAAGAAAAATCATACATCCATCCTTTAAAATCCCATCGTCGGTTGTAGAAGATATAGCTTATTCTATAATAGAATCACATAAGAAAAATACTGTACTTATGCCGATCAATATCATTGCTCTTCTCCTCAATGAAAGAATTCAAATAAATCCAAAGGAGCCGTATACACTTGATTCATTGATCAAAGATTATCAATGGTGCAAAAGCTTTATTACTAAATCATTGAAAGCATTAATGTATGAAACTAAAAAAATGTAAGTATATTAAATTTATTTTTTTGTAGTATGTGATATGTAATACTCTTGTAATATCTTTAAAAATATATTTTCTAACTTGTTACAGTAGTAATAATAATAATGATGAGATCAAACAAGAGATATTAAAATCTTTAAAGCCGCATGACGAGTTAATTGTATTTGACTCATCAAATACATTAAAACTCAAACAACGACATAAAGGAATTAAATTACAGGATCAATCAAATGTCAAAGGATATTTCTTGTCTGAACGGACTATGCAAATAGCAGTACCTGCCATTAATATCGCAATTTATATCAATCCAACTTTAACTTTTCTGGCAGAAATAGCATTTATTACTGCAACAATAGAAGAAAATGGCACTCAAAGCGGTATAACAATTTTTATTTCATATAATAATAACATGATAATATATAAGATTTTTATTTAATATGTAATAATGATATAATAATGATGAAATGTGTGTAAATATAAATAATTATCAACTATTTACACATGCTTTCCTATACAAATGAAATAATATATTGAATTAATCAATTTTTTTTTCTCTTCTGTATAACACTTGTACTAAAATTATAATAAAAAGAAAAAGCTGTTTTTTCTCAATCTTATATTTTATAGGAGTAGCTTTGGACCGATATCAACTACTAAGAAAATTGCTCAGCACAGAGTTTGTAATGCGCCCGATTGAAGATAAAGACTTAATTAAAATAGAATGGGAAAAATCAATGAATATATTACTGTCGGAGGATTGCTTATATATGGCGGAAAACTTGGTTCGTCCAGGAACTAATACACAACTATTTTCTATTTTGCATAATGTTATGCTACCCTTTATAGATGTTATATATGTGATATGTACTTTATTATTCGAGGTAAGAACAAAAATTTATTAGTAAAAAATTCTGATTAATATAGAGAGATAATATTAAATACATTTTGAGATAGTATTAAATACATTTGCCCTGAAAATTCGTTTTAGTGGAGTGAAAGAACGTCAGACAAACTCACAGACCGGACGGTTCTTATCGAAGCACAGAAACAAGTTGAAAAATTAATGTTCGAAAATAGAGGCTGGTGTCAACATCCCTACTGTTTATCTCTTGATCTTTATAATACAACATTGTCTAATTTATTATCGCAAGGTATCGTAATAGCACACCCGGAACATACCAATATATATCGAACGGATAAAGCAAAATTGGCATATCTTATCAACGCATTGCGTGAGTTACCATTGCGACGTCCCGTAGGAACCTATGTCGACGGGTTTCCTTTAATTATTTTAATGCCATCAGTGAATACACAAGCTAAATTATAATGTTCATTTATTGTGAAATAATTGTTTCGTTAATACTAACAGTATTAACAATACTAACAGTACTATAGTAATAACAACAATATATAATTGACAAATCAATTTTAATTGAGAGGCATCAACATGTACATTCCAATTTTGTTCAACAAGAAAATGATATAATGATGAAATTTGTTATACAATATACAGATGCAATATCCTCTAGTTTGTTGATGGTACAATGACGATAATAATATTTTCGTTTCTGAGACTGTTTTTATAAAAATAATTAATATTGAAAATTGGGAGCTTTTAATATTTATTATATAAAGCTTGTATAATTTTTAACTATTTATTGTCTCATATAAAGCATCTGAACATATTTCAACGTTGTCTATAAAAATATTAGTAGAAAAAGGGAATTTAAATCTTATTTTAAAAAATAATAAAAAATAATTGAAATTTCCACACAAATGTTTGCAAAATATTAAAATCATCTTTATCTTTCTAAATAAACTTATATTTTTATCCATATTTTGGTAGCTGTTATTTTGAAAAGTTATCGATTTGTGTCATTGTATACATTTGTATTATTAAAAGTTATGCAAGTTTAAAAAACAGAAAAAGTATTAATTGTTTGTATTACAAAATATTCAAAAATTTAAAAGTCAGAAACGAAACTGTTCATATTATATTGAGTATCCTAGCAGTATCGTCATCGAAATCGATGGATCTTTTTCTTTTACCGAGAAAAAGCGCAGCAGCAGTAGTAGTAGTCATAGGAGTACTCATATTTCGAAAAAGAAGCTGTAATATGTTATTCAATAACATATGAAAGAAAACAGATGGAGAAAGATATATAAGATGTAGAAAGAGATATAGAGTGAAAGCCTATTTAAGATATTTTCAAAAAGAAGAAGAGAAAACAATGCGCAAAAAAATATTTCTTACCATGACTAATCGAACAAGATAAACTGCGAACGTAAGGAAAGATATAGCCAGCAGTGCGCCTTCTATCGAGGGAAATCCTATAGAATGATCATCGTGACTCTCGTAGCCGTGTCCGTGATAATCCGCACCTCTTACTTTTCGATTTGACGACATAGTAGCGGTGAGGCGAGATTCTGTCGCGATGAATAAAAATATAAAAATTTTTAAAAAATCATGCTATTTGATTATATATATGTGTATATGCTAGAAATATATATGAAAATATTTTACCTATTTCCGACATTAATGATTTTTCAAACATTTTGAGAAAGTGGAGTTTTCCTTCGAACGACACTGGCTGCGATTTCAGAGTACTGTGAACATTCTTAAGTATATCTATTGGTAAATATTGAAATATGCCATTGTCTCTTTTCAGGGTGTAGTTGTGGTATTTATCGCATGTCATTTCTTGTTTATGCGTAGTGGTAATCGGCGAAGATTGAGTTGTAAACGCATTAAATGTTGTATCCTTTGTTGAAATTGTACTATATGTGTTATTTAATTTATTCTAAAACATTAAAATTGTTTAATATATAATTGAAAAAAGTTTTATTTCGTCAATCAATTATATTTATCCTTTCTCATTACCTCAGTTATAGAAATATCGCTTTCTATTGTTGCGCGATTCTTACTGATCTCTGTAAAATTTTCGGTGTTTTGTTCGGAAGATAAATTCGGTAATGTCGTCGACATTGTGACAGAATGCATCTTCTTAATCTCCATTCTTTCGCGATCATCCATCGCATATGTAGTTTTAACGAGATATTTGCCATAAGTTTGACTATTGTTTCGTTGATCATCGGGAGAGTTGATGTTACCGCGTCTAAATTTGTAAAACTGATCATGTTGGACGGAAGGTATCCTTAAAAGATATAAAAGCGATATTTAATTTAGAAATAATTTAAAAATTAGGTAATATATATACATACACACATGTACAGCTTACCTATAAATCTTGCTCTCGTCCGAAAATTGCGGCATGTCCACCCACTCTGCCACATTAATGTTTAAAAAAAGTATTATGGAATATAGAGCGCAAAATATGTTGCGCGCAAACATATTTGAGGACAAACGTTATACGTTATCTTTGATCATCCGCGAAGAAAAGTCTTCATCTTCATCCACGATTTGTATTTAATTGAGTAATATGTCAACTTTTCTAGCTTCTACACATGTTTCTCTACCTATGTTTCTTGCACATCCGTAATTCGGAAACTGTCTGACAATGGACAACGGATATGCTGCAGGAGACGCTATTATTTCCAGCAGAAATGTTCTGTTAGGATTAAAGAGAACGAAACGGTTGATGATGCTCGTGCATCTGGAACAATTGTCACGCAGGAGCTGCGTTCTCGTATCTTTTTTAATGATTTATCTCTCGTATATTTTTCACATATAATACTATCACTACTATATGTATTAAAATTATTTTCCGAGAGAAAGCTCCTTTTTTTGTTGAAAGAAGTTTATCGCATGCGCCAAGTACAAGTAATGCAGAGAAAAATCGTCAAAACAAATATTTATTTTATTCTTACAATTAGAAATAGTTATACATAGCTTATCTATGGAAAAATTGTTCTTATAAAATTTGCGAATTGCGAAAATGAACGCTATTTACGCTAATCACGACTCGTATAATATTTTCGCCTATCGCCTTTATAATCCTAATTGCTTTGCGCAATGTAAAGCTATGAAGAGAAATGTGTATATAGATCTAATCGTACTGTCACTGATTGTTATTTATTCTTCATTACTGCTACAAGAAAAAGAGAATTAATAGTACATAAATTGGAATATCCACCTGACATTTTAAGTACATAATAGCCGATAATTCCCATATAATTATTCAGATATTTGTATTTTGTGACATTTTTTTTATATCTACATAAATAATATTTTTTATATCTATATAAATATAATGTACACATATCGCTTAATTGGGCTACCATATAGCGAATATTTTAGTTTAAATTATCAACTTTGCTTAGGATGTGTGTCGAATGAAATGTAAAAGTTGAATTTATATATATGTGTACAATTACATGAATTTTTCAAGTATTGTATAAACCTATTGATTTATATATATATGATTTATATATCCTGCCTTTAAACTACAAACACGAAAAAGCAAGATTAATTATGATATAAGAGTATATAAGCGATTCGATAATAGCATTTTTGTTTCTATTTAAGTTTTGTTTCCTTTTCTTTGTAAAAAGGAAATTTAAATGCGTAAGAGTATTGTAAATGCATTTTCCATGAGCAGAATGTTGATATCGTATATACGACTTATAGATATATTACATTTGTATATAGCGTAAATAAATTATTAAATATATATATATATATATATATATATATATATTTATATATATAATTAATATGTGCATAAACATTGATCTACGATATATTTTTTATATGAATAAGGTTACAATAAACTTTTAAAAGTTGTTATAAAATATAACAATTAATGTGCTTGTTTTAACGTCTATTTATATCTCTTACGTTATAAGTATTGACCATCTTTTTATAGTCATTTTGTATTATAATCTATTGGATATCTCTCGATATTTACTATCCTTAAGGAATGTAAAAAACGCACTCTTACATCGCATATAAGATAAAATAATTTTCTATACTATTAATTGTAAAATTGTTGGAAATATAGGCCATATTTTTAAAAATTTAATGTCAATTTACGATTTAATGTGTATCCAGAGCTATTCAAAATTGAATTTTATGTGTATGTGTTGCGTGCGTGCACGCGTGTACATATTTTACAGGCTATTATTTTTCCAAGGAAAATGTTAATTGTATCTTATTTTTATCAGATTTAACATATTTCAAATACATTATTTAGTATATTAGTAAATTAATAAATTAATTAACAGGATTGTGTAGAAACATTATCGCATGCACATTTTTTCTAAAATTTTTCATTAATTCTATTTTAAGAAAAATTATTGGTGTGTAAATTTTCTTTAAATACTGAAAAATTTTCTTTAAATGAATTTATGTAAGAGTAATGAGATATAATCAATGATAACTAATTTGATAATTAAAAATTGTTTCAAAATTACATAATTTTGTTTTGTAAATTTATTCAATAAATATGATCAAATTTTTAATATAATCAAATCACTATTTTAATTTTAACAAATTTTACATATAATACTAATTTTTCTGTTAATTCAGATCAATCTTCCTCATTTCTCACAGCATTAAACAAAATTATTTAACAAAAGTTAAAAATATGTATACATGACTCGCATTAAAATACGATATATATTCATATTATTTTATTTAATAATTTTAATATTATATAATTACTATAAAGCGAAAAATTTAATTACGTCAGTATAATACGTTAGTGCAATACAGAAGCGTATACTGAACTATATCAGAAATAAATAACCATATATATATTTATGTTTTTAAACTATAAAAAATACATTACAAGCGATTAAATAAACATTAATTATAAGATTCCCCGATTACTGCTAAAAATTGGGATGTTACATCTGTAATGCTATATCATTGTTTTATATGTATTCTTTTATATGCATACAAATATATATACATATATATGTGTATGTGTGTGTAAGATCAATTCTCATAAAATTTCGAAAAATTTCGATAAAATCTTTCTTCCTTTCTTATAAATAAGTAAATTTAAAATCTTTTTTATAAAATATGCATAACAAAATTATTATATATATAAAATTATAATATAATATATAAAAAGTAAAGATGTAAAAAGATATATAAAAATATTCATATAAATTATACATTTTACAACATGAATAATCTAAGTAAGATCAATTAATATGCAATATTTTATATATACATATACACACGACGTACTTAGCATATATAAATGTATATATTAGGCACGTCGTGCATTTCAGTATTTTAGAGATTATATCTACCCATACATAGAATATTTAAAAATATTAATTGAGATTCATATACATAAGGTACAGATAGCCTTTTTTAAAAAATGTATAATTAATAATTTTAAATTAATAATAATTCAACATGTATAATTTACATGTTTTATAAATAATTTAACAATTTAACATAATTTAATAATTTAACAATTTGTAAATAATTTAACATTATATAAATTTAGAGAATATAAATTACAAAATTGTAAGATATATTACAATAATATTTAAATATATATATATATATATATATATATATATATATATACACATATATGTGTGTGTGTGTAAATGATATAGGCAAAATTAAAATAAATATGTCGAAACTTATGTAAGAAAAAATATTCTATGCATGGGTTATAATTATACTTATTATTAATATGTTATAAAAGCAAATAGAATCTTCATCTTGTCCTTTCCCTCAATTTTTTGTACTCACTTAAGATTGCAAATTACAAGTTATATATTAATACATGAAAATAAATTCCAAACTATCAATTATATATGTTAAAAAGCAAATTAAATCATTAAAATATATAGTATAAAATATATAGTCAACTTCTTTGTTTAAAAATCAATTTTTTTTATGTAAAATAGTAAGTTTTTTATGTAAAATAGATGAATAAATTTTATCATCTAGAAAATCTGAATCTTTTTATAAATAAATCAATATTATTTATAAGAGTAACAATAAGATAGATCATAAAAATTTTTTTAATCTAATAAAAATAATCTAAAAAAATATTTATAATAAAAGAACATTATTCATTTCAAATAATGAAAATGTGTACATTAGCTTGAATAGAAACATAATCTCAATTCAAACAAAATTTAAAGCACACATTTAAAAAAAATATTGCATACTTATTGATCAGTCAATTAAAATATTTCATGAATAATGTTGCTGTCTACGTAGAGTATTCTTTGTTCATTTATATCGATACATATATTGTGAATCAAAATTATGCTAAAAATGTAAAAATATTAACATTATGAAAGTTTTTGTAAATGTCACATTTAAATGTTAAGTATATTGAAGGAAACGGCAGATTCTGATATTCTGAAATGTATAAACTCAGAGTATCGATATCTTTCTCTTGTAAGTACGGAGAACATAATATTCGGACTGAAAAAACTTGTACTAGTTTTCACATACTTTTGCGAAATCAGGCACGAATAAACCGCCGTAGAGTAGCTCGAGCACATCGAACCCAGCCTTTGTGCAGCGACAAGGAAGTCGGTAATGTTTCAATGTTCAAAACAGGCGAACAGTTCTGTCATGTTTCTTGATTACTATACGCCATCCAACGTGCGTCATCGCTTTCATGAGTCAAGTAGCGGTAGCCAACTTTTTGCTCCAATTTCCTCAAGTCGCACCACGTTTGGTAATCCTTTTATATGGATAAGAAATAAATTTTTAATAATATAATTAAAATTAACTGAGTAAAAAATAAATCAAAAAAAACGTGCGACAACGTATACTTACTTGTAACCATACATGTTGCAAACTTTTATCAACTGTGTATCTTTTTCTCTGCTTAACTTGTAAAAGATTATTAATCAAGTCAATAGCTAGAAAAGATAGAAATCATAAGTATTATATATAATAATTTATGATATTTTTATATTTAGATAAAATATTTTTTTTTCGTTAGATAAAATAATAAAATTTCGTTAGATAAAATATTTGATACTGTCTAACATTATATTACTCATCAAAAACAAATAGCCGCAAAATCATAGTAAAGGAGTTAATTACCGTCATTTGAAATTTCCTTCCACGGAGTTGGCGGATACATAAAGGCGGCATTTTGAATCTGTTCGTTAATATCCTCTTCTTCGTTAAACGGGAATGTACCGCTCAATGACACGTAAATAATTACGCCGACGCTCCACATGTCCAAGGAACGGTTGTAGCCTTTATTTCGTAAGACTTCCGGCGCCAGATACGCCGGTGTACCGACGACGCTTCTTCGAAAGCTCTTCTCACCAATTATTCTTGCAAATCCAAAATCGCATAGTTTTACTTGAGTGAAGTCTGTGTCGCTGCTTAATAATACGTTTTCCGGCTTCAAATCGCAGTGCACAATATTCTTGCTATGAAGATGTTTTAACGCGACTAGGATTTGCGTTATCAGGAATTTGGTTATTCTTTCACTAAGTCGTCCGCGTTCGGAACTCAAAATCATTTCCAGCATGTCACCCTTCAGCTTTTCCATCACCACGAATATTCGTTCTGGCGTTTCGAACATACGCTCCAGATTCACTACACCACTGTGTGACAAATTTTGCAAAATAGCTACTTCGTTTTTCAGTTGGGCCTCTTGCTTGGTAGGAAAACGTAATTTATCAATAACTTTTATCGCGACCGCACGACCACTCTTGCGATGAACACCCCCGTAAACTATGCCGAATTGTCCGGATCCTAAAACTTCATCCGGGAAGATTTGATACAATTGCGACATATCGGTAATGCTTTCCTCGGGTTCGGTAGATTCCTCTTGATCTATAAATATAAGGTGTCTTTCTATCGCATTTTTCGAAAAACAATATACAATATATATAATATCTTCATTTATAAATAACAAAGTAAATAATATAAAAAATATAAAATGTATAAAGTAACAAAAGAAAGAGGCGTACTGAAAGATCTTGCTCTATTACTTTGCACAGAATATTATGATGGCAAACCAAATATACATACTAGTTGATACAGTTACAGGCATAAGTGCTTGTCTAATAGTAGTTTCCCATGATCTAGCTATATGAGCCCCTATACCGCTTTCGGGAGGAGAGACTTGGCCGCAATTCTCTCCGTATGATGGATCCTCCCCAACATAATAATCGACATTGGCAGTTTTTAGTTCAAAGCAATGTATTATATCTATAATACAAAATAGGCAGTATGTGTAAAAAGATTAACTAAGAAAAGCTCATTGGGTTTGACATATAAAATCTTAAAAAAAGAAAGAAAAAAAGAAAGGAAATAATATAAAATAGAAAAATATATATAAAAATATAAAAAAGTAAAATCAAAAGAGCAAGAAAAATATTCTTAAAATTTAGACAACACTTCTAACTTGTTTTACAAGAACATACATACATGAACGAGGTGTTTTAGCAGTTTCAATCGCTGAAATTTCAGACAATGGTATTTCCTTATAATATTTAGAACTATTCTCGTTCTGGAATAACGTTATAGATTTTGTATCAAGCCGCCAATAATGTTTCTTTCTCTGTAAAGATTTATATCAATGATTAATGAGATTCTTAATATGTTTAAAAATACAAACACACAAATAATATATCTAAAGATATATAAAGAAAAAATATATTACACAATTTATATATTATATAGTTTACAATATTTTTATTGAATGAGTATTAAATTAAACAATAAATTTAAAAAGATACAAAGATAATTGTTACAGCATTTTTATGAATACTTACAACTGGATCGCGATTTGTGAAATGCACCATCCAACCTTCTTTTAATACTTTAGATCCTCGTTTTTTAGTATGTTTTACACTTTGTACTATCCGCATTAACGGAATGTTGTTACTCGGCGTAGAACTACAGCTTTTTTTTAAATAAAAAAGAAAGAGGAAAAGAGCAATATTATAAGCAATATTATAAAGATATAATATAAAATATAAATAAAGCGTTTCAAATGTGTGTGCGGTGCATTTAAGAAAATGTACATATATTTAAAATATCAAAATAAGATTTAAAATTTCTTATGAATACAGAAGTACATATATAATAGAAATATACCTTGATGGTCGTGATTTTTGATTTTCATCATAAGCAGCATCGTCATTACTTTGTGCATGGTCCTATAAAATATACAATTTTATTGTTAGCACTTTAAAAATAGCTTTTTCAAAAATTTTATTCCAACAAATTTTAATAAAAAGATTAATGATGAGGACAGAGAAGATAACTTACTGTATAATCATCTGGTATCTTATTCTCGTCATTTGTAAACGATACGTCTTGCGGCGGAGGCGATGATTCTGTATCACTGTCAGCATCACCTTCTTCATTCCTAATATCACATTTGGTTTCTAGTTCGCTGCTAACACCACTATCTGGATATTCACCTATATGCAAGCATTCTCAATCTATTATACTGTATATGAAATTACAAGATGTCTCTATAATCACAAAAAAACGCTATACCTATATTGTCTCGCAAGTTTTCTCCTGTACAGTCTTTAGGTATCTTATCCATACACTTTTTGTGCGTATTATATTGACAATCTTTACACTGCAGGCCTTGTTTAAATATTCCCTTTAACAATTTTTTACAGTGCCCACACACAGTCGGACGTGTATATGTATGTACTACAAATGTATGCGGAATTTTTATTCGCGTTGCGAGCTCTCGCTCAACCCAAACAGGCCGTCCTCCCAATGACGGTGAAGCAGACTGTTTTGGTGTCATTATACTCGGTATTGCCTACAAGATAGTATGTCTTTATTTACACACACATACATACATACATACATATACATACATACATACATATACACAAAGTATTTCATAAATAAAAAAGAATAAGAAAAATATCGAGTGTATTTATTTGTTTTTTCCAAAAAATGTACATTAAATCAAAAATTATGGTGAAAAATTATATACTTTTACTCATACCAATGTACTATTATTTTGGCTTGTATTAGATGTACTATTTGAACTGTGATTATCATCGGTAATACTTGTCAGGCTGCTAGTGGAACCCTGACTCGGTGATCTTGGGACATTTAGCATAGCCGAACTACGGCGTCTTTGACTTGTATCTTGGGAACAATTATTTGGTACTTTAATGACACATCTCTTGTGATAATTCATACCACAACCTACAAATTTATATAAATTATTAAATCACAGATATGATACTGATATATAATACTTACATGCATATACATATATACAATATACGTTATCATAAATTACATAATACATATTATACAATATTATCATAAATTTACCTTCACATTTGAGACCTTGTCGAACAAGCCCAAATAACATTTCACCACAAAAATCGCAAAATGTTGGAACTTTATAGGAATGTACCGCTAAAGCATGAGGTCGAATAGGAATGTATTCACTTGGCACTTGTGCTAAAATGTTAAAAACAATATCGTTATAGTTATATAAATTATATATAATTATATGCACCTATGCATGTATAAATAATCAAAATTTAAAAATCACTGCAATTTGGAGAATTGTATTTACCAGTCAACACGATTTCAATTAGTGTTTCATCAACTACTTCTGTAGCATTTGTAATAAGCTGTAAAACATTTGTAGAATTGTAATCGTGCTTAAATAAAATTAATCTTTCAAATAGATGATTTAAGCCATGCTCTGGACACTTGGTGTTTATAAAATCACAGGCGAGGTCTTTCAAAACCTTAAGAGTAAGTGTGCTACTGTCTACTGTGACTGTGTCACGCGTCAGACCAAACTGGAATAAAAATGTAACTTCTGTTCCCTCCATGATGCTTTGAGATTCTATTCTGCAAAAAAACATATATAAATTTATAAAACATCTATCATATAATTATATCAAATTGTTTTAAAGATTAACATAATATTTTCAAGTTTATTTTATCATAATACATGTGAAATATTTTACATATATGAAATATTTTATTATATTCTTTTATTTTCAACTGTAGAAAAGGAAGAAAAACAGTCGATAAAACTTTCAGAAAATAAAGTACAATCTTTAATAAAGATTGAATCAAGATGTAAAAAAAAAACTGAAATATACACATAATAAAAAATGTATAAATTGTAAGATAATTATAAATACGCAACAATATGCTATAAATGTAAAAAATATAAATAAATCTTTATTATACTTGTTAGCAAACATAATTGAGTCACTTATTAGTTTGCCGTAATGTCGAAAAGAAATTTTCACATAAAAAACAGTCTCTTATTTCCGATTTATATCGGTCGTTGTTTCGCTAGAAAATTATTCATCGCTTTCTAAAAAAAACGGCCGAATGATGTGTCCGAGCAACCCGAGACAACTTGACGCAAGCGGAATAATCTGACTTTATGGATCATTTAAAGAGCATCTTCGATGACGCGACTTATCCGGCAAAAAGAAAATTTCGCAATCGATTTATAATACCTATATATTCGACACATTGTACCTCGCGAAATTGTTGCGAAACAAGGCTAAAGAAATCGAGGCAGAGGGAATAGAGGGGAAAACGACGGAGAAGGCCGTGCAGCGATGGAAAACGCACGCACACCGAGGACTTCTCGACACATTCCGAGAGAAAGAGAGAGAATCGACTCTCTATATACCTGTTCGTGCGCCTCTGACGATGAGCTCGGACTCAGACGTGCGATGCGGCTGTTTTTCTTCTTTTCAGGATCGCGATGACGGCGGCGGCATAATTGACAAAACGGTCGCGAGCCAACCAGCCAGCGGTGTCATGTCGTAGTACGCGCACGGCGTCAAGTCCATACCTGACACACATTCGCCGATGACATTTTACAGTTATCTCCAGGTAACCGACCTATCTTGACGTAAATCCTCTGACCGATGTCAACCGGTTATCCGCCGCGTCCACCTACTTTTCATTTCCGGGCCCTTATGACCAGCAGCGCCCCGCTGCTGAAAATTCTCGAGTTAATTCGGAGTCGATTTTTTACCGATTGGCTGACATTCTTTTTGCCCAAAAATGGCGGAATCGATTAAAAAAAACGTTCAATCATATTTTTTATAATATATGCTAAATCAACTTTGCACATAAGAGAAAGAGAGAGAGAGAGAGAAGCGGCTCGGAATATTATCAGCTGTTCGAAGTATTACCCGCCAAGTATTACGTCATTCGAATACCTTCTTACAATTGGACGCGTTCAGCGGAACAAATCGTTCGATAACAATCAAACGTGATTGGCTCTTACTTTTAGAACCAACGAATCAACGTCGAGCGTTAACGAGACGACAAACTCAACAGTTGTTTTGCCGAACGCGCCCCATTATTTCGCCGGTAATGTCCCGTCTATGTATTTTACACATCTATGATATGTGGGGCCACATGGAACGTATGAAAACGTGAATATTTCTCAATTTTCATAGATGCACGTGCTGGATTAATTATTCTTATTAAAGTGAAAATTTAGAAGAGCAATAATAATGGTGCTTTCGGTCGTTATTAATTCCTCCTCTCCTGAGATAGGTATAATGCACTTTTACATTTAATTTTTAACAATTCTAATTTTAAAATGGAGAAAAAGAGAGAAAGGCAGTGAGAGAGCAAGAGAGGCAGGTTAATGTATTGGCGTGAATTACATTTTTTTTCTTTTTTCTCAAATTTCTAAGTTTTTTCATCATTTACTTTATTTCAATATTATACATTTTATAATTTCTAATTTTCATCATTATCATATCTGTATATCTATTCGAAACATTATCACGCGTATCTTGAACAAATCGTTCCATATTTTATGAAAAACAATTTTTTTTCAACCATAATATTATCTAATTTAAATATAATATTAAATATAATATTTATTAATATTAATATATATATATAATATAATATTATAATTTATAAATTTATAAAAAAAATTCTCTATAATTTTTTGATATGTTCTCTATTGTTTCATAAGCACAGTATATGATATTATTTGTTATAGGCATACATTCGCTTTTAATATCTTTATATAAACTTAGGAAATCTTCTAAAATTTGGAAAATAAATGTGAGATAAATTATACTATAAAATCAGTTATACACAGTATTACAACTATATGACATTAACCTGCTATAAATTATATTTGGATATCTGGTACATATTTCACAATACATAATTAATCAATATTTAGATATAGATATTTTACTTGAAAAATAATTTATAATACAATAATATGAATTGTTTCATATAAGTTGATACATATTGTTATTTGAAATATATTTCTTATTAGATAAGTTAATATAGATAGTACATGGATACTTGTTACTTCTGTACTAATGACATTATGATATTAAAGATGTGAAAATTCTGATATGCATCAATTATTTCAACTCTTTCATATAGAATTGCTGATAGTGATTGAGATAATTAAAGAAAATAAGAAAGATATAACTGTATCGTGGAAAAATGAAATGAAAGGGAATGCTTATTTATACGATAATGACAAATTATTGGCGGAAAGTAGTCATGAGATTAATCGATACTTTGCAAGAACAATAAATACTGCACTTTATGGTAAGAATTTGCAATCATTTTTTTGTACTCAATTGTTGGAGTATGTAAAGATCTATCTTATTAATTGTTAATGCTATTTCTTTTTAATAAAAAATTTATAATATATTGAACTAAAATGTACTTTAATTGAAAAAAATATATATATCATTATATATTCATGTAACTTATTATTCTATATTATATATCAGGCGGTACTTCTCCTTGTGAAAAAACGCAAGTCGATAATTGGATATCATTTGCCATTGAAAAATCAGCTGATATATCAAAGATCAAGGATAATTTGGACCATCTTGATCGTATATTATTAACACGCACATGGCTAGTGAACAAAAGTTTAACATTGGCTGATATTTACATATTTTGCTCTTTGCTAAACCAACAGTATGTAAAACATTATGAAAAAAATTATGATAACATTACTAGATGGTATAAGCATATAGAATCGCTTCATTTTGTTAAAAACTCATTGTCAGTCATAGAAAATTCTACATTTTCTCAAGTAAAGAATGTAATTCCTCAAAAGGAAAAACCTGTTGCTAAACAAACAAAAACAAAGAAACAGGAGGGTAAATTTATTGATTTACCTGGAGCTGAAATGGGCAAAGTAAAATCACATAATACAATTATATAAATTAATTAATTTAATCTTCAAATATTTTATATTGACTTGCATACTTATATTGTATAGGTAGTGGTAAGATTTCCACCTGAAGCAAGCGGTTATCTTCATATTGGTCATGCCAAAGCGGCTCTCTTAAATCAGTATTATGCTGAGACTTTTCAAGGAAAACTCATCATGAGATTTGATGACACAAATCCGGCGAAGGAAACTGTAGAATTTGAAGAAGCCATATTGCAAGATTTAAAATTATTACAAATTAAACCCCATAAGTTTACACATACTTCAGATTACTTTGGGATATTAGAAAAGTATTGTACTACGCTAATTGAAAAAGGAATGGCATTTGTGGATGATACCTTGGCAGATGTTATGAAGCAGGAACGTGATCAAAGAAAAAAATCTAAAAATAGAGATAACAGTAAGTAATCATTATGATGAGAAGAGCTTTTTTATAGCATATGCTATTAATTTTCCTTGACAATCTCTCAAATGATTGTTCTTTCCTACTTTTGCAGGTGTTAATACAAATCTTAAGTTGTGGCACGAAATGAAACAGGGCACACAATCTGGTCTACAATGTTGTGTTAGAGTAAAGATAGATTACGAGTCGACAAATGGATGTTTGCGCGATCCAACAATTTATCGTTGCAAATTAGAATCTCATCCACGTACCGGAAATAAGTACAAGTATGTATATATTGATATTTTTTTTTAGCAAAAAAAAAGATTTATTATAAATTATTTCTCAAAATTATTTTTGCTAGGGTATATCCTACTTATGATTTTGCCTGTCCAATTGTCGACGTTATTGAGAATGTTACTCACACTCTGCGTACAACGGAATATCACGATAGAGATGCTCAATTTTATTGGATAATCGATGCCTTAGGATTGCGTCGTCCGTATATATGGGAATATTCACGTTTAAATATGACTTATACAGTATTGTCCAAACGGAAGTTAACGTGGTTCGTAAATGAAGGTTTAGTTGACGGATGGGATGATCCGCGTATGCCGACTGTCAGAGGTATTCTGAGACGAGGAATGACAATCGAGGGTTTGAAACAATTCATCATCGCGCAAGGTAGTTCTAAATCTGTAGTCTTTATGGAATGGGACAAGATATGGGCTTTCAACAAGAAAGTCATTGATCCAGTCGCAGTAAGGTATTTTAAATGCTGTTATAAAAATCTGACATGATATAATGTAATATATTCGGAGATGTAACTTTTTCAGCATACATTTCTAATTTCAGATATACAGCATTGGATTATGATACATTGGTAACAGTTAACATAGTAGATGCTAAAGAAGGATGGTTGGATGTGCAAAATCATCCTAAAGATCCTTCTAAAGGTACCAAAAAAGTGCGAATAAGTCCTAAAATATTGATAGAAATAGATGATGCTAAAGCATTAATTGTGGGACAAAATGCGACATTTATCAATTGGGGTAATTTGATGATAGAAGAAATATACAGAGAGTCTGATAATATTAAAAATGTAAAGGCGCGGTTAAATTTAACGGACAAAAATTACAAAAACACATTAAAGCTCACATGGATAGCTGCACCATTGGACAAAGATGGAGTCACTCAAGAAGATGCAATACAATCAAATCCAGTAGAGTGTTATGCCGTTTATTTCAATCATATTATGAATGTACCAGTCTTGGGCAAAGATGACGATTTTAAAAACTTTGTTGCCAAAGATACAAGGGTAATATCTCAAAGAAATTTATCTACATAAATTATGCTACAAATCACATATCGCCAATTGTATCATGAAATATTTATTTCTAGAGAGAGGTTAAAATGTGGGGTGAAGTAGAAATGAAACATGTGAAGAAGGGAGAGATAATCCAGCTTCAGAGAAAGGGCTTCTTTATTTGTGATGTTCCATATGCACCTGTAAGTTCTTATTCATTGCGCCAGCAACCTGTTATATTGTTCCATATACCCGATGGACACATGACAACGCCTTCTATTACACTTCCTATTGCGCCTTCTGCATCACAAAATCAACAGGTATGATTAAAGTTCACTTTTTCTCTCAGCTAATATCTTATTATTTAGAATATGTAATATAGAAACACAAAAAAACATTTAAGTTAATATTTCTTTTGTAATTACATCATTTATAATTTTATTTGGAAGAATAATATTTTTTATTTTATTAGTACGCTTATATATTAGAGACAATTTCTAATGTGATGCTGCTCCTAGATTATAAAATACCTTAATGTTATAAATGTATTTATTTAAATAAATATATCTTTTCATTTCAAAGTAATTTAGCTGCAGAAAATAAAGCACAAGTAAAATTAAAATTAAAAATTGTTTTAGAGAGATATAACACAGCAGGAGAAGATAGCGTGTGAAAAAACTGTTAAAGACAAGAAAACTGAATTTGGAAGTTTAAAAGAAGAGTATAAGATGATAAGTGAAGAAATAAAAAAACAAGGTGACAAAGTGCGAAATTTAAAGAGCTCGAAAGCCGATAAAAGTATCATCGATCAAGAAGTGAAAATTCTCTTGAGCTTAAAAAATGATTATAAGACTGCAACTGGTGAAGAGTGGAAACCTGCCTCGAATTTGGAGGTAACGTCGAAAAAGAAAAAGGAAGATGCTCCTAAGTCTGGAAAAATGTTGCAGAAAGAAATTGCGAAAAGCGCTACCAATAAAGATATAGATGTAAGTAAAACGGGCACGAGATTAGGATTGGAAGCGAAAAAGGAAGAAAACTTCTTCGACTGGTACTCGCAAGTTATCACAAAGAGCGGAATGATCGAATATTACGATGTATCCGGATGTTACATTCTTCGCCCGTGGAGTTTTGCAATTTGGAAGATAATAAAAGAGTACATCGATAAGGAGATAACGGCGCTCGGTGTCCAGGAATGCTACTTTCCGATCTTCGTTACTCGTGGCGTATTAGAGAAGGAGAAGACACATATAGCGGATTTTGCGCCGGAAGTCGCATGGGTGACAAAATGCGGCGAATCGGATCTGGCGGAGCCTGTAGCTATACGACCGACTTCAGAAACTGTCATGTATCCAGCTTATGCCAAATGGCTAAGATCGGACACTGAATTACCGCTCAGACTTAATCAATGGAATAACGTTGTGGTATGACCATTATTATCGTTGATACAATATTTAAATTTTAAATGATTTCGTATTTCAATTGTTTGACTTTTACATTTATAGAGATGGGAATTTAAAGATCCCAAACCTTTTCTACGCACTAGAGAATTTTTGTGGCAAGAGGGCCATAGCGCGTTTGCTACCAAGGCGGAAGCGGATGAGGAAGTGTTGATCATCTTAGACATTTATGCCAAAGTTTACGAAGATTTATTGGCTGTCCCCGTTATCAAAGGCCGCAAAACTGAAAAGGAAAAATTTCCGGGAGGCGATTATACGACTACCGTCGAGGCGTTTATTTCGACCAGCGGTCGCGCGATACAAGGAGCAACGAGTCACCATTTGGGACAAAACTTTTCCAAGATGTTTAACATTCAAGTAGAAGGTATTGCAGAAGGAGACGAAAAAACATTCGTTTATCAGAATTCATGGGGTTTAACTACACGAACGATCGGAGTTATGATAATGGTTAGTAAGATTATTATTATTTTATATATATATATATATATATATATATATATATATATATGTACACATTTACACTTTTTGTACATGTAATTCTGCGTGTATATAACGCGAATGTATATTTATTCATAGGTACACGGAGACGATAAAGGTTTAGTATTACCACCATGTATAGCATCTATACAAGGCATCGTTATTCCATGTGGCATAACTGCGAATATGTCCACGATAGAGAAAGAATTACTTCAAAGCGAATGTGTTAAGTTGGTCGATGAATTGAGTAAAGACGGCAAATTTAGAGTAAAAGGTGATTTTAGAAATAATCGAACACCCGGATGGAAGTTCAACCACTGGGAGTTAAAAGGCGTACCAGTGAGAATCGAATTAGGTCCGAAAGATATGAAGAAGAATCAAGTAACATTCGTAAGAAGGGATAACTTGCAAAGAACAACTGTCAACAGAGATACGGTAGCTGCATCATTAGATTGCTTATTAAAAGATATACAAGCGCAATTGTTGTGCAGGTAAATATCGCTAAAAATCATTTTAAATAATAATGCACTTGCCATAATAGGTTGATTGATTACGATTTTTTTATTTACTATTTTATAGAGCAAAAAAGGATCTCGATGCGCATATCAAGCAAGTAGAAAATTGGAGCGACTTTGGTACCGAGCTCAATAACAAGAATTTATTATTGTCACCTTTCTGCGGCGAGCCGACGTGTGAGGATAACATTAAAACAGATAGCGCGAGGTAACATTATTTTTTTCTAAAATTATTTTAAACGCTAGTACATCGATTATTCATTCATATATCGTAAATTTTTTTTGTTAATTTAAAATATAGATATATGAGATACCAAAATTGTTGAGTATAAAAAAAGTGTCTGTATTTTTTAATAAAAAAAAGTGTGTACATATATACACACACACACACAGAGTATCTGGAAAATCGCCCGCAGTACTTCGGGAAGTGATTCGGGACTCAAAAAGAAGGAAAAAGTTTTATAAATGTCAGTCCGGAAATAAGTCGTTTCCGAGTTATAGTCACGTTTAAAAAATCGTAATTTATAGTCTGCTTAGCATCCTTCTTTTCTTAAATTTTTTTAAATTTAAAATTTTTTAATTTTAAATTTAAATTTTAAATTTAAATTCAAAAATTTAAATTTAAATTTTTAAATTTAAATTTAAAAAAAATTTAAAAAAGAGGAATGTTAAGCAGACTATAAATTACGATTTTTTGAGTTCCGAATCACTTCCCGAAAAACGATTTTCTGGACACCCTGTATATGTATATACATATAATATAGAATGTATATGTACAGAAAATTAATATATTAACAAATCTTTTCTTTTTTAATTTAAACGTTTGGTTCAAACAATTACGAATATTACAGAGAGGATAGCGGTGATGAACCTGGAGCTTTATCAATGGGCGCTAAAGGTCTTTGTATACCATTTGAACAGCCAAAATTGACAAAACCACTGGATAAGCTAAAGTGTATTCATCATAGTTGCAAAAACAAAGCAAAGTTTTATACACTTTTCGGACGAAGTTACTAATATATATAAATAAAAATAAAACTCAATTATAATTCATAATTTATATAATAAACTTTATTGGAATGGACTCTGATGTATGTGAGTAAAATATGGAATTTGTTATATAATTCAAAATTATGTCATATTATAAATATTTTTCATTGAATTTATGGAATTAAAATATTTTTGCAGTGCAAACTTTCTTTTTCAATTACAGTAATATACATGTATATATTTTAACATTTTGTTATCCAACGTTGTTTTTTCAACTGGTCCATTTTTTTTTTATTTATTTCTTATTTACCTCATTCTTTTATATAGAATATAAATATAGAATCACAATTGATTAATAGACAACTAGAAATTAAAACTAAGGATAAATGTATCAAATTTTTCAGCCTTAAAATCTTTTATAATTTTTAAAAGTGTATATTGTAGATATTATATAAAGGAACAAATAGTATAACTCAACAAAATTATTAACTTTAAATGTATGTGTTATAAGGGCAATAAGGTTATTGATTACTATTTATTATTAATCATATAATTATTAATAATGATAAAGAGTTGATGAACATACATTTTCATTTTGTGAACGAGGGAGCGAGAAGGTATCAAGGATAATCACTAATAATATTATCCAGAAGTTGATTCGCGCAGCGAGAGAAGCTATCCAAAATTGCATAAAATCAATCTCGTGTTTATGCACGTCGATTGTTTTCATTGTTACAAGTATAATGGCTGCGCTCGAATGAAACACGAATCTTTATCTTCTTCCCGTCGCATACCAAGCGCAAGCTGGTCCCAGGCTTGGCCAAAATTCTAGTGCTCGCAACCGCCTCTCTTTCTTTCTCCTTCTCTCAAATGATCGAACAGATCCGCTTTGGACGCATCGATGTAGCAGCAAAATACGAAGTGCTCGGTGCCGCTTTGGAGCAGAAATCGCGTCAACGAAACTTGTTACTGTCAATAGCCGAAGAACAGTACATGAAGAAACGAGACTAGAGCGTATCGAGAAATTTTCTCGGTGAATTTTAGTGAAGTGTTTTCCGTGAATATATATCTACACAATACAGGAAGACGCTCGATCAATTGCCTCGAGAGAACTGGGAGAAATCAGTGATGAAGGATCGATGAAGAATCACTTGGCATGGCCACGCGACTCGGCACCCGAAACTCGGAGGTGAACGCTCTCGAGCAGCGGGGCTATCTCATCGGCAAAAAAATCGGACAGGTTTATTCTTCCCTACATTAGTCTGTTTGTAATTTAACTTTATGCTCTCTCCCGTACACTTTCGCATCAATATTATGTCCAAGTTCTCCTTCTTTTTTAGGCAGCCATTTTTTATTTAAATAAAATTTTTATCTTTATGCTGTTTGAGAAATTATTGAATTTTATATCGCTCGATACACGCACACATGCCTTACGTCAATTGGTCAATTGTCAAAATTAGTCTATGCTATGACTACAAATTAATTTTTTACGCGGCATTAAGATAGAATTAAAAACGTTTTCAGGGTTGTTACGCGACTGTCCACTTGGCAGAATATATCGATGGAACGAATTCCAAGAAGATGCGTCTGGCCTGTAAGATCTTTGACAAGGAGAAGGCGCCGCACGACTTTTTGGACAAGTTTTTTCCCCGCGAGCTCGAGATTTTAACAAAAATAGAAAATCCGCATATTATTCAAGTAAGACACAACAGGAAAATTTAGCCGATTTTTTCCGATTGACGAAGAAAGAACAATTTCCGGCGGAAACATTTACGATACATTCCATTTTCTTTTTCTCTTTCAAAATTGACTAAAGAAAAAATCGAGAATTGTTTATTCAGCAAATAACTTTCGAATAAGCAGTGTCATTTTTCATATTTGGATTATTTTCCAGTGACATAGCAATGTCTAAATATTTTCGAGTGATTAAAGTCAATTTTTAATTTCTATGCAACACGTAATTAAAGTTTTTAAAGTTTTATTACAATAATAAATTTGTTTTCATAAAGAATTCTTTTTGGCGTCTTTGTTAAAACGATTATAATCGTTGATAAGATGTTTAATCGTGTTTAAGAGAAATCTTAATACTCAGCAACGAAGAATGTTTTATCCATATTTTGATCATTTTCGCCCAATTTTGCTTAATACATCAGCAGCCTATATTGAATCGCGTACTGAATCTGGTCGGGCGCAGGTGCACAGTATCCTGCAGCGTGGCCCGCGCGTCTTCATCTTCATGCGCTACGCCGATAACGGCGATCTGCTGGATTTCGTGACAAACAACGGCGTAGTGCCGGAACAACAATCACGGCTATGGTTTCGTCAAATGGCGTCCGGCTTGCACTATCTACACAGCAAGAACATCGCTCATCGTGATCTCAAGTGCGAGAACATATTACTCTCGCGCAAGTTCAATGTGAAACTGGCAGACTTCGGTTTTGCCAGGTTTTGCGTGGACCACGAAGGCAGACGGGTCCTCAGCCACACTTACTGTGGTTCGGCTGCGTACGCCGCGCCGGAGATCGTCGCTGGCACCCCGTATAATCCGAAATTGGCGGATGTGTGGTCGCTCGGTATCATCCTCTTCATCATGCTCAATGCCAGGATGCCGTTCGATGATGCGAATCTACGGAAACTTCTCAAAGATCAAATGTCACGCAACTGGATATTTAGATCGCGCGTTCGCGACACCGTATCCATGCTAGCCAAGAACATTGTCCGGCAGATCCTCGAGCCAGATATCACTCTTAGGCTGACTCTCGAGAGAGTGCTAAGTCACGAGTGGATGAGAGCGAGGAAGGAGAGAACGAGTTCACTGGCCGGAAGACTTGTCCATTCAGCGCCACCGAGTCATACCCCGGTTATAACAATCTCATTGTCTTTATTATACTTCAGACTCTCTATAATCATGTTAGATTATGACATCAGAAGCGAGAGAATCATGTGAATTTTTTTCCTGTACTATATATCGAAATAAATTAGTTTCTTCACCGTATCCGATGAGATGCAGATTGCTGAAATATGCAAAACTCTGTTTTTTTTTTTTCTGTAAACCTATTCGATTTGTGTTTTAAATTAAATCTAACAGAATCGATATATCTTGTACAATATTTTATAATTATAATTGACGAATCTAAGAACTCATCTTGAACACGTTACAAAATTTATTCTATTTAATACGAGATACAATGTGCAAAAATAAGTGCAGGGGAAATTTTCACACAATTTTTCACTTTATTGTATTTAATATAAGAAAAATTAAGTTGATATTTTTAATCGATAAAAGACCTTATTTTATTGATATATCGAAATTTTGAAAGATGAATTTCAAGTGAAAGTACTCTATAAAACTTTAAAAATCGCTAATTTATTATCAAATGCGTATAATTATTGTTTTCATTTACTATGAATCCTAGATATAATTATACATATTTTAGACTCTATGTAAGAATCATTTTAAAATAATTTGTTGCCTATATAATTAGATGTGTGGAGGTGGTAACCTGAGTGGATCAGGTGCAAGAACCGGGAATGTACCTGTCACAGCGAGGGCACACTCTTTAAAGAAAGATTCGGAAAATCAGAATCAGCCGTCCTCAAAGATGATAAATATATCAGGAAAAGATCCGCAAATGTCTATTACTGTTGGATAAGACAAAGATTTGTCAATACTGTAAGAAATACACAATTAAAAAAAACATGAGATTAACAGGAGATATAAGCTAATAATTTCTCAAATTAAAATTTTTGAAGATACTTACACTAGTCTTTATACTAGTATTTTTTCAATTTCTCATTGATCTTATGATCAATGCAAACTTACACAAATGTTGATAATGTATTGTATTACTTAATAAAAGCAAAATCTATAATTTTATAAGTTTTACATAAATTCTTATCCAAATAAGTATAAGAACAATTTAATTAATTGATTAACAACGACGTAAAATTAAATATTACTCGATAATTTATTTACTGTTTAAATATCTACAAATTGCAGTAAAATGAATACTGAGCCGGTTATATTTACTGTATATTTTACAGCAGATGGAGAATAAAAACTGAATAATCTGCCAAATGTATTAATAATAATAAGTTTATTATACAGTTACTGTCTATTAATATACAAAACTATAATCTTTTTTTGTTACATATACATATAATATATAATTCAATATCTTTTATAGATGCAATGTATATAACGATGTGAGATATATTTTTCTATATCTAATTTACATTAAAATAACAAATAATTTATACACACATGATCTCTCTTGCGTTGTAAAGTCGAACTCGCGTTCGATATAGCACCTTGTGACACTAAAGAAGACATAAACACACAAATTATGAAAGAAAGAGAAAGAATTATAATCACTCATTGAAGTGTTATGCGAATATAAAGAAATCTACTACCTGAAAACAATTTTTTGATTAAATAAAAATCGATACATTTGCTGTAAGGAGTATTATCTTAATACATTATGATGTTTTACAAGTTTTCTCGATTATGCATGTTCGATATATTCGTTTATTAGTTCACATAAATTTACTCATAAGATAGATTTTTCATGAGTAGAAACAGTTTTGTATAAAGTATAATTCGTCTTGTTAAAATAGAATTTTCTAGACACTTATTTATAAAATTATAGATATAAATACATGTAGAAAACAAATTCTCTTTTTTTTTTTTTTTAACTAAGGTGATTTCAACGATTGTCAATATACAGAGTGTTTGTTAAAGATTAGATCAACGCTCAGTGGATAGAGCACGATAAATTGAATAGAAAAGTATACTGATATTTTATAAAATTAAGGTGCTTCGATCAAGGAGTAGTGAATAAACCTTGAGTAGCCTCCTGTTAAAAATAACTATAATCGTTAAAACTTTTGTTTGTAGAAAGATGTACAATGTTCTATTTATAGCATATAGTATTAAAATGTGATATATAACTACAATCAGATTTAAATATTTTTACAAATGTTAGCCAGCGTGCAGGGCGGCAAAAGATTGCCTGCCATATAAAGGATCTCATTCAAGTCTCGATACATGAAAATTTTCTGCGATATCGTCGCCCCCTCCCCTTCCTTCCCTTTTCCTCATCCTTCTCCTTTCTCTTAATCAACGGAAGTTACAGAAAAATTTTTAGATCTAGATGACATTTGGCTCTGTCTAGTCTATAAATGTCATCTAGCTCTAAAAATCCCACCCGTTCCCCTACTATTACTACTAGCTAGCGTGCAGACGTTGAACAGGATGTAGTTAACCCGGCAAAATGTATCATCGTGTTTTTTAGAATATGTTAGAACTTATTACAATTTTTTTACTTCATATACATTTCTAGATTAAACCCATCCACCGGTCAACTTGTGAAACATCTCTTCATTCAACGTCTGATTCGCTTCCTTCGAGCGCATTGACAAGAAGATGTAGCCTCCTATAAATTCGTGAACGACTTTGCAATCTGCTGATTGGCATTCGAAAATTATATTTTCTTCCTCGAATTGTACCATCATGTGTTTTACTTCCCAATTAACATTCCACGCCTATGGAAATATAAATAATCATGCATTTTTTCTCAGGAAAACTTCACTGTTTCTAAATATATTTTTTTTTTAACTGGTTTTTTTAATGCTAATTGTGAATGATTTTCTGACTTTCAGGAAAAAAATTAAGTAAAGTAATTATTTATCACATAGCATTTTAATTTCCAATGCATTTTTGCTAAAACAATATTTATGTAAAATTAATGATAAACCAAATAATAGGATTTTTAATATCTATATGCTTCTTAAAAAATTTAATTTTTAAAAAGCTTTTTTTTTAGTCGTTTATAACTTGACAGATTTGGATACTTTGGTATTTTTGAATAAAAATATAAAGTTAACCTAAGAAAGTGCATTTAATGAGAGATATTGTCATATGAAGGAACAAACAATATATGTATATACAATATAAAAATATACGGAATACAATATAACATGCATACATAAATTATTTATATATATATATGAATGTATCAAAGTACATACCTTCATAGTATTATATCTCCAAGTTTTCAAATGATCGCCACTATGAAGTTCCATTCGCATTAGTCTGTTATTGGCAATACCCAGTAATTCGTCTTTACTCTTGCCAGTAAATCGGACGATAAAGAGCGAAATACCGTATTCCGGAAGAGATTGCCAAGCTTTAATGTAATTCAGCTTTGCTTCAATAAGAGATAGGTCTTTAACATTTGCATGCGCTTCCAAGATTCTCTGAACCAACTGCGAAAAAAAGTAATGATGCAGTTTAACGTCTCTCGCTCATAGATTTAAATACGCAAATATATTTATTACCTTTCCTTTAAATTTCTTTGCAAAACGGGATGCAACGTAGTCTTCTGGTATGATATCTAAAGAGTTTGGATTGATAGCCGGTGCGGGTGCAGGCCTCTGTAGTTGCAGAAAAGCTATGATACTGTTGACTTCGCTCTCGTAAGATGCATCGGCGAGGGTACGTCCCTTAGCCGCTAATCTGCACGCGGCCATCCACTTTGCGTATTGTTGCTCCTAGAATAAGAAAAAATATAAGAATCGAGTACATACTCGTGTACAATTCGAATTATAATATTTAGATTTTGATCATAAAGCTCGAGCTGTTCTATTAATAAAAATTGTTATTTTATTCATCATACATGTCACTGTATACATATATGTATAAATGTAACATTTAGCATTAATATATAATAAGTTTAGAAATGGTTAAATCAATAATGTTGCAGCTTGAAAAAATGTTATATGAGTTAATTAACTCACGTTATCGCATCTAATCCACATCTCGGTCATGCCTTCAGCGCTGGGCACCTCTAGTCTAATACCGTAGCGTCCTTGCGACAAATGTACATCCGGCGTGACCTCGCAGCCGCGCAAATTAATCACGTAAACCGGTGACTCTGAACCATTCGCTTCCTCCCTACTCTTGTAGAGTCTTAACTGAAGATCACGGCACGTGAACCAATAACGTTTGAAGGCCTTTAACGTAAAACGCTTTGGTTTGAAGAAACGTAGCTCGTCGCAGAGTTCGGGCACTTGCGTGATGTCACTGGGTCCCTTGTTGATATTACTGCCTTCCAGAGTCACTTGCAGATCCGTTAGGGCCGCGTCGATATCATCTTCGATGGGCGAGGTCGCTCCATTGCTATCGTATGTGGGCTGCGGCACACTCGCCTGAAGATTCACTTGTACCTGCAGCCATTAGAGAGAAAAGTGCAGGTGATATGATTGAAGCATTTTTCTCCTTCCTCTCAATGCTTGCCGCAAGCATGTAGGTGTATAAGGTATACAAGATATATTTTGTGGGTCGAGGCGAGAGATGCTTGCATCTTGGTCATGTTGTCGCGTGACAACATTATGGTTACGGTGACAAAGCAGTAGCAGACTTAAAGAAGCAGCTATTTGCATGCGTTATGCATCGCGTAGGGTTCTTCTGTCGGTGAGAATAAATATGTCGAGAATAAAAATACACACGCACACAGCTTTGATCATAAAAGTGAAACATAAAAAGCAATGACTAACACAATTAATAGTTAAAATAACAAATAAGAAATGTAAAATTTTATTCAAATAATTAAATATTCATCTTCGAGTTGTGTTAATTTTTTTATTAACGATGTAATAATTGATTTGTAAATACCTGAAGTGCTGCAAACATCAGCATTTCTTCCTCGGTGCAATCAATTTCTTCCGCGAGCAATTGCCACTTGGCTTGTTCGTAAATCATGTTGATGCGGACCGCGTCAGTCTTCGGATTTAGGTCGTAGAAAGAGTAGAATTTAAACTTTAGCCTGAGCGTATCGAATTCGCGGATACCTTGCTCCATAATCGATAGAGAAGAGTCCAGCCAAGCAACGTTCATCCTTGCCCTTTCGATCAGACTCTTTGGCCTTATCAATTTTGTTCGCGTTTCTGGCGAAATCGATGTCGGACTCTGCGCCAAGGACTCTGACAATCCGCCGTTTAATGCCTCGAGACTCATAGTACTGTTATTGGCGTTGAAGGAGCCAGTGCTACCTAAACCGGAAGAATTATTGTTCCTCTTCCATGTGCCGGTATGCTAGGAATTTGTAAGTGTAAAGTCCACATTATTACAATGTTGCGAAAATAATAGCGACGCGACAAAGCGTTAAATAATTATGGACTAAAGTCTGTATGCAGATAGTGTGCTGTGAGTTTTCTTCTCTTCGCCTCTCGATAAAAAATGAAAAATTGATGCGAAATAAAATAGTTCGCAATGATAAGAAAAATATTATAATTGAATTTATTTTAATTGCGAATAATACCTTCAAACGAAATTTAGGGATTCAAAAGATGTACAAAATATATTTGTGCATATAAATATTTATCTAAAATATAAAACTTTTTTCGTCTAGTTATCATATCTCTCGCTTACAATAATTATAAATTTCCCTTTCTATTCTACATCTCATATAGATGTCTATGAGTAAACTTACCGAGACAGGAGAGCTGATCGGTGTACTGTGATTTCTATTGTTGGGTGTGACTGGCGCGCACATGAATGGACTTGATTGATCTAAGCTTCCCGTAGATCCTCTGGGACTCTGGCTAACTGGAATGAAGGTATTCGTGTCGGCCGGCACGTTCCAGTGACCGTTCTTCTGATTCTCGATTTTCTTCTTGGCCGGCAAATCCTTCAGATTGTATTTCAGGTGATTTGGTTCGAGCGGCTTGCAGAACGAAAGCTCCTCCGGGTGTCTAATGCCTGCGGCAAAATTTGCGATAATTTGCATGTTAACCTCGCATTTAATCTAGACAGATTAAAAAAGTGCATATTTTTTTATCTTTAAACGACAGGCAAATTAACATGACGCATTCATATCATGGCATTCCTTTTCCAGTACACATGTATATTCTTACAAGGAAATCGAGTAACCGATGGATAAAGATCGCGTGCAACAGTGTACTTTGTGTATTAGCGTATTCATCTATTTATGAATATGATATACACTGATCTCATATCGTTGACGCCCATTAAACAGAATCGATAAAAGCGTAAAAATGATAGAACTCGATAGATGAATACTTGGGCGATTTTCATCCAGTCAACAGTTGTATAAATTTTAAATTTTATTTACTTTTCTTTTTATTTCTTTTATTACTTTGAAAAGAAATATATTCATTCTTCTTCTGTCACCTGTTTTAAATCTTTCCAACAACAAGATATTAAATCAATGTTAAATAATGTAAAAACAATAGATTCATCAATTTCGTCAAGTTAAAAGCTGATTATTTTCTGATAACATTATAATGTGTATAATTCTGAGAATCACTTGTAGGTCATTATAAACAAGAGAAGCATGTATCTCTTCTGGCATTTTTTTCTAATCAAAAGCCAGCTTTATCTTCTCGACCGAATTATCGCGTTAACCCACTTCCTTGATTAAAAAGCTAGCTTGGAGATTGTTGCGGTAGTGAATTGACAGCCGCAATAGCTTCTGACGTAACCTTCGCGTGACTGTAAATTTATCATTTCTATTATTCATTTCTCATATTATTATGTATAATATTCCTGCTGATACAGTTATACATTTTAGAGAAAAATTAGAATGCATTTACTCGTATGCAAAATATTACAATATTACTACAATTTATTCATTATGTATATCTGTATCACTCATTATTAGTTATATTACAAATGTATATATAATGTACTATTATCAATAAAATTTACTGAAATAAAATAAAAATAAAAAAATTTTATAATTTGAAAAATTTCGATAAATTATCTTTATAAATCATCTTGTTATAAAAAAAACATGAAATAATGCAAAGTCATTCTCTCAAATATTTAAAAAAATAGTTCTCACAAGTTGCAAATTATTGAGAATTGTAAACTGAATTGCATAATACTATTTTGAAGTGCATAAAATATACTATTTTTGTGTGAAGTATATAAAGTATTTCACTTTCAAAAACCATATATAAGAGAAATTTTTTCCGTCATATACTTCTGCTTACCAGATCTTTGCGTCAATTTTAAAAAATATTTATTTCTCGTAATTGACGTTAACAGAGATACACGATGGGAGATTGACGTCACACTTGTTTCTATTACTCTCCTTAAATGGTGTTAATAGGTTCGCGACTCACCGAGTTCTTTGCACAAATTAATGACCGCGTTGAATGTCTTGACCGAAAAATCGACTCGGCAATCGAGGCAGCGCATGTCCGGCAATTGCACCCTTAGGGTTTTATGCATGGGTGTGAAATGGAGCAATGCATCCGCTGCTACGCCGTACTGATCCAACGTGCTACGCGTTCTCGTCAGCCAATGATTTCGTGCTGGCCACCAAAGTGCATGGTCCGACCAGTCCATGGCGATATCTGCGAAAGAAATAGGTGAAAACTTAAGAGAAAAAGAAGAGGGACTCGGCGAATATTATTCTTGGAATATTCTTTTTACTAAAAATAAATATTTTATTTAATATTTTCCAAGCACGAATTGTGTATTTTACGAAATAAAAATACTTGTATTCTCTCCGCAATTGTTGACTCGAAACAGGCGATATCTTTTTAGAAATAATTTCATGGGATTTTTATCGATGGAAATGTATATTATATTAATTAAGTTTTTTTGATTGTGTGATGTAAGCTTTGAAAAATATGATGTAACAATAGAAATTTATATCGAAGAATCTGGTAACACGTGCCAAAATTTGTCGGTTGAAACAATGCCTAAAATATAGAGGATACAAGATATGTCCATGTGTACATAGATTCCGAGCAAATATACTTGAGCACATGGTAGTGGACAAGGTCGGATGCGGAACGCGAGAAGGGTCGGGTAACTCGAGGGTTTCGTCCCTCGAAGCCGCAGGGAATAAGACATCCGACGATGGAACATAAAGCAAACGAGCATACACTTTGACGAAAAGTCCATTTTCACAGCTGTGTGTCGCATAATACCCCATACCATAGTTCCTATGGGCTCCATTTAATGACTCTGGGGTACCGAAAATCCGTACAGGTCTCCGAGGAGGGTTTAAAACTTTCACTAAGTTGCACACATGGAATTCCGATTATGTAAATACGATATAAAATAATACAAAGAAAACTGTTGAATATAAAGTAATTCGCAAGAAAAATTATCAACAAGAAGGAATAAATTTAATTAAAACCTGAGTGCGGAGATAAATATATCAAAAATAATCAATCTAATCTAAAGTAGCGTGAAAATGTATGCAAAATATTTGCAAATAAAATATTTTCATATTGTTAAATTGGAAAAAAATGGCGCATTGTTCGACGAATCGAACTCATCGCGATCGCACAGCTGTGATCTATAAATATTTCGCGAATTTTATCACCGCGTAAGATTGGCCACTCGCTTGTTAACTGCTTGTTTTCTTCGCATCGCGCCTTCGAATAACAGCCCACGAGAATTTCCGCCTACACAGCAGATGTACATATTTATCTCTTATGTTTTTTTATTCCGGTTCCCATATGCATTTCCTTTCGTTCCACTTTTAACCGTGACAATCGCGAAATGATCAAAGTTGCGATGAATATACGCAAGATTGGAATTTTTAATTTTATCTATTTTATTATTCGCATAAAATTTTATAAAATTTTACTCCAAATATTCGGATAACTTATATTTTATTCATTATTTTTTGTTTTTAATCTAGTGCTTATTATTTGTCTAGTTGAATAAACGGGTAGATTCGTCGACTTGTAGAGTGTAGGACGGAAGCAAACGGTATTGTCAATTGGCTGGACAAGAGAAAATGTTCGTCGCATAACAATAACATGCTGACGTCGTAGTGCCGCTAGGAGCGGCACCGTGACCCACAAATGATGAAAACTACATCTTTTCCTGGTATACTGATTTCGTAATCTATATTTTCTCAATCTCAAAATACATTATCAAAATAATGCTAAAATAAAAATGACGAAAGAAATAATACTGAATCAAGATATAACATTGGAGAGTGCAAGTGAACAATCCATTAATTTCAATGGAATAATAATAATAGTAATACTAAAAATAACACACACACACACACACACACACTGAAATCACATAAAATATCGTTTCAATTATCAAGTTTAAGTTGATATTACACATGTTTTATAGTCAATATTATTTTTCGTGGCTAGTCCTGCCATATTTTATTCAAATATATCTATTTTTGTTATTTCACAAAAAAATATCATTTATCGACAATAAAGAGCATTATATAATATAGCATATATCCCTTATCGATAAGAATCCCTCCAACATCTCCTTGAAAAAAATTATATATTATATCAATCATTTTTAAAATCAATAAATAAGACAGTATACGAATGTAAATTTGATGATTGATAGAGTTGACATCGTGTTCGAGCCAAGCAACAAGTTATATACGGAATATTCCGTCATTTTTACATTTAAAAATTTTTTAATTGATTTGAAATTATTTCCTTTTCTCGGTGAATAAAATTGATTGAATACTATACTTTTATAATTTCTCTTAATTTTAAATGTGTGTATTCGACATCTTAGTAAATAAGCGATTCAAATGCTATAAAACTTTTTGTATTCTGAATTTTTTCTTATGAATATTAAAAATATTATCAGTGTCTCGATAAAGGATATTCTCTTGAATTCTATTTATAATACTGTTTTAAATCTCTCAGGTTTTTATATTACTGTTTACTATTTATGTTTTTATATACTTGTTCCTTTAATTTCACATATTTTTGTTTTATATTATAAGAGACATAATTCTGTTATTAAAATTATATATTTGACATGTTTATAATTTTCCAAAAGAGAAGAATACTGTGTTTTGTGCCACAAAAATAAATGTAATAATAAAGCAGGAACTTTAATTTAACACAAATCAAACATTTAAAGCTTGATTACTAACAATAATAATATACATGATTTTTTATGCTCTTTTTTTTATTTATTCAATGTATTTCATCGTTATTCTTACAGAATAAATGAAAGTGAAAAATGCAGACAGTTACGATCTGATCTGTACGTGCAACCATAATTATAAAAATTAAGGCGTTGCCGAATGCAAATTAGATTTTTGTAGATTAGACTTGCTTTCGCAGCATGTCCCGGTAGCAACGACCGCGATATTTGCGCATGGCGCCTATTTATAATTTCCTCTCAAGAGTATGAGGGATCCATACGCGACACTCGCCACCCAACACACGTGAAATCGGTCTCTGGCACGAAACAGAACCCGTCTGTTTTCGTTACGTCGTCGAAGAATTGTAGGGAGAATATTCTCGCGTAGGCAGTTTGGCATACCAAGTATCCAAGAGCCAATGTTTCCTGATATGACGAGGACTATATTCTATTTTAACATTCGTGTTTGCATCTAAAGAGTCTGCTGTGCAAGAAAATACATTTCTTCAAACAGATTCAATAATATATAATTCCTGGATTTTGTGCTTATTCTTTATTTATTCCCGACTACGATTGATTACGTATGATTTTGTATCTTATAAATTTTTATAAATCAATTTTAGAAACGCAAGAGACTTTAAAATTGAATACAGTGACAAAAACAATATACGGTCCGGATGATAACAATATGCAATAAAAAATGAAAGGCTAAAAGACCGTGGCGCAAGATGTTAGAGCGTAAAAAATAAAAATAATAATAAAAGACTCTAAGTAAGAGACATAATATATTAATAATCAGTTAGATATAAAAAAATACATACGTACGTTTCGATCTTTTCAAAATCCTTTTCAATGTTCAAGAAGTCGTTAGAAAATAAACAAAATTAAATTCTAAATAATAAACAGAACGCGATTTTCCTATCGCGCTTGTCCTTGTTTAATCACGTTCTGTTTATTATTTAAAATTTAATTTTGTTTATTTTCTAACGACTTCTTGAACATTGAAAAGATCGAAACGTACGTATGTATTTTTTTATATCTAACTGATTATTAATATATTATGTCTCTTACTTAGAGTCTTTTATTATTATTTTTATTTTTTACGCTCTAACATCTTGCGCCACGGTCTTTTAGCCTTTCATTTTTATTGCGTATTCTTTAAAATTGAAATCTAGACTGCGACATAATATTCACTCTTTTCGACTAATAGCTGTGGAAGCATCTCGATGGATGGTTAAATCCTCGATGACAACATTGCGAGATTTTGTGACGAACATCCGTTATACGAGTAAACGGCGAAAGGCTTACGGGGCACGTGCGGCCTATATAAACTCCGAAGGAGCGTTTACAAACGCTGTATGTGTATGTGTACACGGAGTAAAAAGGGTGAGCTTTAATAAGAGAAGCGGTATGCGCACGTGGCGGCATGTAACACCCCCTTTCCTCTTCAACGACAAATGTTAAGCATTAGGAAGATGGCATACAAAATTATGCCACACAATAATGACGCACTCGTAATCGTACACTATATAGCGTATAATAAGAATTATATTCATTTCTTCTATTTGTTACGTGAATTCCAGGACGAAAAACGAGAGCTTTCATATACTCTCTTCATATCTCGGACGATAAAATGTGACATATTCAGCGTTGTGAAAAGGGGTTGTAAGGACACGTGCAACTGAGCTTGTCAAGATCGAGGGAGACTTCCCTCCGGGATAAATCGAGCAATTGAATTAAGCAGTGAAACCAGTAGAAAATAAGTAGTATAATTTCAACGCTGTAACTTAGAAAAAAACTAAGTTGTGCTTTTATAATCGTTAATAAATTTTTCAACCTCCAATATAAAAAAAGTATGAAAAAAAATAAAATTAAGTATAATTTTTATTTGTGTGTATATAATTTAACAAGAATTTAAATAACTTCATTAAGAAATACTTATTATATAATATATGTATATCTTTTTATTTTCTTCTTTATTTTCTACAATATCCTAGTCATTCATGTTAATATATAGATAATATATAGATCTGAATAAGTTATAGATTAAAATTATACAATATTTGCAATTATATAAAAATTAATTTAATATGTAAATTAAATATCTATAAAAATTAAATTAAAATATTTATTTATTTATATATTACAATTCATATGCTAGAGTTGCATGATGAAATGATAATGCGTTTGTAACATTGCAATAATTATGTATATAACATGTATTATGTAAATTATGTATAACAATATATTAATAATTTAATATATAATAATCAAATATCTTTTTTGTTAAAAAAAAATAAAATGAATTATAAATCTGAGTCTGAAATACACCTAACAAAAGCGACGTTGTTTACCTGTGTAAATACCCTTCGTTTATACTCGTATTTCTCATTCCTCTTTGTTTCAAAGGGTTTTTCAAAGTCCAAGGGTTTCTTAGCATTGTCGAGCCACTCCCTTACGATGTGCAAAAGTGTACATGTGTGCGTTCGCTACCGTATGTTGACAAGGACTTGTATAAATCTCATCCCTTTGACTGCTCGTCCGTTTAACTCCGCTTTCTCTTGCCAATTTATAAACGAAAAGCTTCAAGTGGCCATAAAATCAAAACGATGCAACATTAAAAAATATTTAAAGAAATAAAAGAAAAGTACTGGAATTTAACAATTTCAATTAAAGAAAATTATCCTTGTAATTATCTTATTTATTGTTCATGAATTGTGTGTAGATATAAACTAATCAAATAGAAAAACTACTTCTTTCAAAATTTTTATTTTTTAATTTAGCCATAGCCATAAAGCTTAACCTGAATTCATAATTACAATTTAAACTAATCAAAATCATGTATCAGCAATTAAGATTGAATGATTATTTAAGTGGCAGGAGAGAGATATGTAAATTGGCAGACCTGTTGCACTGGCTCTATTTAAACCCCCCCTTGTATCGTGCTGTACAGCATAATCCGATTTTCATGATACAAGCGATTAAGAGGGGGGGGGGGATACAATCGCTTTGATCAATGTCAATTATGCTATTAGTGATGCAACAGTAGGAATGCGTAAACTTACTGTTAATAATGTGGATCGCGCGATTGTGGATTTTGTTGTTCACATATATATTTATATAATTCTATAATTACAATACAATATTTTTATACATATTAATAAAATTTTACACACACATACGAAATGTGAAAAATCTAAAATCTATTTTTCTTTTGAAAAAAAAAAAAGGAATAAAGAAAAAATACGAAAAAATGCGTCTAATTGAATTTTCAAAAAAACAATTTGTCAAACAAAATACTCGTCCTAAGATTCACAAGATAGATAAAGTTTATCGCGTATAAAAAGTATGTCAGCGTGAAAAGAAAAAAATTTAGTGACTAAAGAAAATAGTAAAACAACTTTCATATGCTAGTTTAATTGCTCAAAAATAAATGCTGACTCAGTCTCGACGCCTTTTATTCGGCTTAATCCATTTGTACCACCGCAATACGAAGCACCAGATGTGCCACTCGTAATTTAATATCGTGCAAGACGAAAGTCAGTCGCGAAACGATCAACTCGTTTTCTTAAGAGACATTACGGAAACATCTTGCATCATTATGGCATTATATTGTTAGATCATTCAATAGACTAATAAATGTATTTTTATACTTAATTTGCTATTCAGATAAAATTTTATCCATTATATTAAAATTACTTGTTATTCGCATTATTTGTTATACTTGTTATCTGTTATATTTCATATTATTCATTATTCTTTCTTTATTAAAGTATACCGTATGAATATGGCAATAATTTAATACTTCTGTTATATCAAACATATATTTATGTAAACACAAATTTAGCACAATAATTATTTCTTTTAATGAAATATAATAGTACATTTGCGCTCAAATTAAAAATGAAACCTCTACTCATAAAAAATATTATTATAACTATTGAGACACACACGTTATTGCGGATGTAACTTTATGAAAAGAAGTGATATGCTTGTTTAACAAGTACATGAATGTAGTAGAGAAATTTTTATAAAAATTGCAGTAATAAATTGCTAATTTAATTGCTTATTTTACCGCCGAGCGGGAATATAACAGCCTGTTAATTGAATATAATTGTTGCGTAATTAAAACGCAAAATAATTATATGTAATAAAAATTCGTGAATCGTTGTAAACATATCAATAATGCATAAAGCATCGTAGAACTTGTGCAAATTGCAGATAGTAGTGATAAATAATTATAAAGCTTGTAAAAAAAACATTTTAAATCATTTAAAAATATTATGATGAAAATTTCTGATTGGACATAAAAAAAGTAAGTGTTCTAAAAAAAATTTTACTTTAATCATATATTAAAATATTAAAAATTTTTAAAAATGGGATTAATCGGTTCGATCTCCGAACAATTTATTTATTAATAAAACTGTAAGATTCCGTGTAATCACGTGGTATTGATTGATCGTTCGCTAACATGCAACAGGTGTCTGTTTAATGCACCTTGCATCGTCGTGCATTGGAATCACTGTTCTACAAAAATATCTATGTATAAAATTAAATATATATACAGAGTGATCCATTATTTATGATAATATATAAACCGAGAAGGAAATATGATCACAAAAAATACATAAAAAATGAAAAATAAGGCTACGCAATAAAAAATGAAAGGCTAAAAGACCGTGGCGCAAGAGTTAGAGTGTAAAAAATAAAAGTAATAATAAAAGACTAAGTAAGAGACATAATATATTAATAATTAGTTAGATATAAAAAAATACATACGTACGTTTCGATCCTTTCCAATGTTCAAAAAGTCGTTAGAAAATAAACAAAATTAAATTTTAAATAATAAACAGAGCGCGATTAAACAAGGACAAGCGCGATAAGACACAAATAGACATTGTGTACAATAATAACGGTCGCAAAATTTAAAAACGCTAACAATAGATGTGACGAAAAATAAGGCTTTTTGATTGAAACTTTTTCGCTTGAATATATATGAAATACGTATCTGTTATATATTTTTATATGTTTTTAATTGATTTTTTAGATTAATTAATTTATCTTGTATTATCATTATCATGTATAATATATTGATTGTGAGTTTTCTTGTGAGAAAAATATAATTTAAACTAAAGAGAAATTGAAAATTAAAATAAATATGGAGAAATAAATGTAAAAGATGTCTTTTTTTATTTCCATATCCGTTAAATTAAAAAATCACATTTCCACGATAAAATGTGATCGTTTGCTATAATGTCGATAAATGAGAAAACGCGTAGCGAAACAATGACGCTATCTATAGACTTCCTCCGTGCAAATGAATGAATATGTATGCTGAATTTAATTAGCTAGTCAAGGCCGTAACTATTTCGTTACAGCTGTCGCAAATACTTCGTCATCATACTCCGTCATATACAATTAGTATCTTTTTCGGGATTCTTTTTCAAAAATCACATAGTGAGATGTTTCATTAATAATAAAATATAATAATTATAGAGCAATACAAATAAAATAATAATATATAATATAATAGTAAAATGAAAAATAGAGAAAAATACCATCATCAAATAACATTCATTTACAACCTATCATTGATGCTGCAAATTTATTAAATTTTGTTTAGAATTGATATATTTATTTTCAGTATTCTTTACAGAATATAAAATGTAATACAAAATTACACTCGATAAAGAAAAAAAAAGAATGAAAAGCAAGTTTAGAGAATAAAAAGGAATATTTTTTTCAATTATATGCACGCGCGCATTTTATACATTATCTAATCAGTATATGCATAATGAGATATTCCCTCAGCAACACTAATCTTGCAAGAGATATTTAATCGCAAAGTAGAGTTTATATATAATTGTAATATATATAAAGTAGCATGAACGTTATATCTTAGCGATACAGTATGTTTTGAAACCTATTTATAAAAACGGTTGATATTTTAATAGAAAATAAAATAATTAAAAATGGTTTATCATGAGCTCAAATGAGCGTGTTATTTTTCAATTTTGATAAATTTTAATTAATTATTATATATATATATATATATATATATATATATGTGTGTGTATATGTATTTGTGGTATTTATACATATGACAAAGTTGAATTATATTGAATATTTTTACAATTTTTAATTTTTTCTCGCGATATTTTTATCAAAGGTGCAAAATTAAATTAAAAGCTACGAGTTTCATTGACGAATGACAATGAGGAGCAAGTAGATAAAAATAATTGTCTTTAACTGTATTATGAAAGACTGTGTTGGAATTTCCGAAGCGTAGGAGATTACCGTAATATATCGCCGATAGAATCGGGTCAGGACAGAACACTCCTTACGTTCAATAATCGGTATCCGTAAAATGATCGATACGATAGTTTCATGAGTTTCAACTTTGTAAGAAAGACAATAGCGTTATTCTTTGTAGAATAAAAGAAAATTTTTCTATTGTATATATAGTATAGAAAATGATTTTCGACAGAAGAGATTGCGAGATTTTATATATTTTATATTCTTGATTTTCAATGTCCTCATTTAGCGTGATATTACATTATCGAACTAAATTTTAATTTTACAAGTTTACTCACATAAAATACATGGTGTATTATTTCATGAAAGCTCATAAATAATTAAGGGTTCTTGACCTTCAATCTATTCTATATCAATAGTTTTAGTGATAATTTAAATAAATAGTTCTGGCTGTTAAATAAAAAAAATGTTTTAGGATAGACTGAACCACCAAGTTCGCACGGTGTCACTTTCTTCCGTGACATTTTCTTTGATTTAATATCCACAACTATTTGTCTAAATTATCTGAAATTATTGAAAATAAAGTTAGAATTCTTAATTATTTATAAATTTCTATGAAATAATACACCAGTTACGCATACATAAACATATCCAAATCTAAACTTCTTTATTTCTTTTAATTATATTTGTAATTTTTCTTTATTAATAAATTTTCTAAAAAAATCGATATTTACTTTTTTCATGAAAAAAAATTTGTTTCATGACAGCTTTTTCTAAGAAATAAATGTTCAGATACAGGCACATAAAACCGCCGCTATAGTATTGCAATGTTCCAATGGCAGAATGATGTAATCAATGGCAAACGCTGTGGACATCAGACGTTGAAAATACACGACGAATAGTTGGGAAGAGAAATGACTATAGTTGACAACGCAGGGATGTATCGATTTGACGAACATAGACCAATATACACGGGTGTGTTTAACAAATTAAACCAATTAGATCGAAAAACAATTACGTCGAAAAGAATTAGCTTTTTAAAAAATTTTTTTGATATTTTTTTTACAGATCATCAGGAATAAAATTTTAGTTGATCAAAAATAAAATAACACATAATAACATATTCAGAAAATTTGTAATTTTTTTGTAAATTTTGCAACAGAAATATAAAAGTTTAAAAATGCATACAATTAATTCTTTTCTAATTAATATAACTACGTTCATAAATGTAAAATATATGATTGTATAATATTGTATAAGAAGGCACATATATATTAAATAATTTGAAGATTAATATGTTATCTCGATGAGCTTTTAATGTCTTTTTATAATACATAAGAAACTTTAAAACTTTGTGGAAAAAAGGCAGAATTTTATCGATTAGATGAAAATTCTGAAAATGAATTAACTTTGCAGAGGCGTTTCCCATAATCATATTTAATTTAGATAACTCAAGAGACAGGAAAAAATTAGATTGAATAAAGAACGACATTTAAATTTAATTGCGTGGACAATATTTACATACATTATTAGTCTATGCTTTAGGCGCACAAAATGGCGTTTATATGCGTCGCCCACATATGAAATCATACATGAAAGATTGCAAGAAATGCTTTTATATAATCCTACGTATATTATAGTGACGCGCTTATACTTCTTGATTTCCACGCATGTAATTTTCCCGCCTTTTTGTTCAGATCAACAATATTTCTGGTGGTGTGTGTGATACTGTAATTGTAGAAATATAAGAACAAGTTGTATAAGAATATTTAAACTTTTTATCAAATAAAGCTTTTCTTTCTCTTTCTTCATATTTTGAAAAAGTTAAAGTTTACTTAAATTTATTTAATTTCATCAAATTATAATTTCTTACTACCGTATAGTTAAAATTTGTAAATATTTAATTTTTTTCATGAATACAAAATTTCCTCCAAATCAGAAAAAACGTAAGAGAGACATGGAATGGCGGCGAAAGAATCCCACGACAAGAACCCCGTACAAGCGAATAGTTACACATATGCAATTACGCGGATGACGAGGGGAGGCGAGAACGTTTGAGAGCGTGGTTAGAAAGAGAAAAGGATGAGAGAAGCAGGGGCAAAAAAAGTTCTACAAAGGGAGAGAGGAAGACGAATGAGCGGCAAAAGCGAACGGAGGGCGACATATAGAGGGGGCGGAGGACAATAAATGTCAGCACAACGACCTCGTGGTGGCTAAACGACCAGACAGATCGACCATTGTGGACAAAATCTTCATCGCGACATTCGATAATTCCAGAGTATCAAAAGTTTCTTCTCAAGCAGAGACATCACGTTACATCTTACGAAAATGAGAAATTAATATAATTAAAAAAAGAATCATATTTTCGAAAATATCTATTGCAAATTTGTAGTAAAAATTGTCATTAAAATTAAAATTGAACATTTTATGCAAAGCATTGTGCTTTAGTTTATAAATAAAGCCATTTAATCAAAAATTTTATATAAAAAACTAAAAAGTATGTTATGAAAAAAAAGGATGTAATTAAATTCCTGCCAAGAAAAAATGAGTTTTAAATTGATCAGAAAACCCATTTTCGAAGTGGGACGCACTTGTTAACTAACATCAACAAGCCTTGAGGTGGAAACTTTATGATGTATCAAGATTCGCGGAATGATTACAAAACGGTTATGTAGCCTTTCTATTTCTGATTTTGAGCGATATATTTTTTTTTCAGGAGCAAGTTGCGGGGAATATGGCGTCATACGATAAATTTGGTTTATGGCGTCTGCCACTCTCCTCTCCTCTTCAGCCCTTTCGAGGAACTGGGTCATAGTGATATATTTATAGAAAGGGGATTCCTAAGGGGGGTGAAGAGATGACTGGCAAGTCTGGAGAGATATTATTGGATCCTTGCGATACTAGTCGCGGATCTTTGTGTCTTCTTCAAACAAATCACTGAGCGCGCTGGCTTAAAAAGGTCAACAGACGGTAAAAGACTGCCTTAAGAATATGTCTTCTCATAATGTATACGCAAATCAAAATATACTTTTACGACTATTTTCTCCCAGAACGCATAACGATATAAACATCTAACTTAATTAGATCGCTAAAAAGCTAGCAATGCTACAAACAAATATTATACAAATATTGTACAAATATTATATGAATATTTGCAAATTTTATAATAAACTTTATTATTACAATTTGGCACAATTGGCACATTATGATATAAATATATATTTTTAGATTAATAATTAGTCTTTTAAAAATACATATTGTAAAAAAAATGATGATTTAACAAGGAAAGTTTATTTAAGGTTCATTGCGAGCTATGAATCTTTTCCAGATCGCCATTTATTCCTTTTTAATAAATTTTTTATAATTTTTAGTTTTTATAATTTTTTATAATTAATTCTTTTTTAATAAATTTCTAATTTAAATTATATGGTATCATTTACAACGCGTAATTTAAACTGTACGTATGTCGCATATATTGGCGTGGGATTAAATTTCCAAACGAATTTGCATTTCTCATTCTATTTCGCGCTCGCAATCCCATTCAGATTAATTTAATCCTCCAATGCGCGCGAGAAGCTTTATTACGGGGATGGATGAGAGAATTTAAAAGCACGAGACAAATTGATTTCACCCTCGGTCGCGGCCGCGGCCGTCACAAAAGATCCCAAACAGGGCCCGATCGTTTTCCGTGCAGAACCGTGTTCTCTAAAATAGAGAGGAAAGCGAGCGGAAAAGGCAAAAGAGATTGAGGGAGGGTGGGGGAGAGAAGGGAAAGAATGGAAAGAGCCAAGTAGGGACCGAGCGCAATTAGTCGCTCCACGGGAAATGCACGCGGTAATGAGACATGGCTGAACCGCCGGATTCGCGCGCACTTCCGGTACGCCGAGTAATTTCATCGCATGTGACTTCGCTTTCCCGTCAACGGAACAAGACAATTCTTTCGAAGCATCGACTACGAAAAAAATTATTATCCTTTCGAGTTGAAATAAAATGTAATTTACCCGATTATTTGAGCAATTCATGCAAAGTGAGATAAATTTAAGATAAATCTTTAATTTAATATTTAGTTGCTAGACTGGGTTTCGTTAATGTAATATGGGCATAATTTTAGAATAATCTAATAAATCTTTAAATAAAATAAATCTTTTTAGTGAAAGGAATCTAAACATTTTTTTATAAAATTTTAAGAAAATTGCAAGCGAGAATGTAACGTATGCGTAGTAAAATGTGCGGTTCGTAAAATCTCCATAAAGTCTTACGAGAATAATGATCTTTCCTAGTTGCGGGAAACGAGGGGGGAAGAGAAGAATCAACGTTGCAAAATATATTCGCGTGATTGGGAAAGTTGGCTCGAGGTTAAGAAACGAAGAGAGAGAGTCTTCGTCCGATTATATTCGCTTTGCATTTCAATCGATCTCCCCATCGGTACATTTCCGACGATTCCTTTTTTGTAGGCAAAATTTTCTTCCAAAAGAAAAGCGCGGGATGATTAATAATCGTTGTTTCCGGAAACAACGACGACAAGCAATTGTACATTGCCTCTTTGTTCTTCTGCATTGATACAAGATTTCGCTGCAAGTATTAATACATAACTCGGCCGCAGTAATTATGCGATACCACTCGCATTTTTCCATGTGCGATACTTAGATTACTATGAATGGATCTCTTTCATATGAGAGCCACACGCGTTCTGTAGCCGATAAACACTTGGGATTCATGTAGGTACGTCCTAAAACCTATCCTCAACACAGTGTCCAAAATGCACTTGTATAACGAAAACATATTCCGGCATTATATAATACAAAGAATGTGCAAAATGCAAGGATAGATAATAATAACAAATATAACTGAAAATCATAATTAATTTTATATTAAAAGTATTTGTAATTTCATTTTTCCCTTATAGATATAAAATATCCTATTTTTAGAATTTTTAAAATATAACTAACTGATATACATATAATAAAAAAAAATATAAAAAATAAAAGATACAAATAGAAAATAAAAATAATAAATACAAAATATGAAGGATGTAATTAGCTTTGTATTTTCATTATATATAGATGTAAAAATTTATAATTTTTTCAATTTGTGCAATCATGGGACCGACTTGACATATGAAACTTTTCGATAAAATCCTTGAAACTTTTAAATTCTCGATAACAACTAATTTTCATGTCGTTTCAAATTCATATATTTCGATTAATTATGCATCTAATCGTGCATTTAAACACGCGAATTCAGATATTGATCGAAAAAATTGCAATTTAAAAACAATAGACGCGTATGAATCGCGCTTTGATCAGCTGTGCGATTCGACTGACTTTCAGCGATTATTATTATCGTCTCCCGTTGCATCGTGCATCACTGTCGAACATCGGTCTTTCATACGTCATTCAAAACTTTTCAAGTACGCTTAATTATTGTATCTATAAATAAAACGACGCGTAACCCTCTTTTGATAATTCGACATAATGCGCATTGTACAGGCGCTGTCGGTCAATGGACGTTTTAAAGAGACGTACAATGAGACGAACAATATTGCGCGCGTCAAAAGAGGGCGATACCCTGAATGAACGGAAATCCCGAGTAATAAAGAGACAAAGGAGAAAAAAAGATATAAAAGGACAGTAACGATGTTGTCGTTGCAATAGTTCGTTTCGCAAAGGACCGAAGAATGAAATAAAAAAGATTGCTTTTTGAAATTTTCAGAGTTTTTGTCCCAATAAACTCATTTATTCTGAAATTTAAAATTAAGCGTTTAGCGCAGATGTACGTCTACAACTTATATAATACGTCGTTAAAGATTTCTTGTTCGTACAAAAAATATATCTTTATTTATTTCGAATGAAACGTCGAATCTCTTGCATTTTATTATGAAGATGCGATTGACTTTTTCGATTAAATTATCGATTTCCAAAATTGTTTCGATGAAAATCATGCGAATTCGCGCGTGACAAACATTGTGAGGCACTAAATACCATGAATGGGCACGAAGGCGTTCGTCCGAGTGAATGGAAAGCGCGAGGCAAGTTCCGCCCACGCATCGAGACCTCATACAGGTAGACGAATAATGTACACGTCGGTACACTTAGTTACGCGCTAATAGACCTTGTGGAAGATGGAAGGGGACCTCGTATGGCGTGTGTAGGCGAGAGTTCACCGCCTAACATTCGATTCATATGGAATGGAACTGAAGAGATCGGCAAAATCTTATTCAAATAACAGATAAAAGAGATAATTTAATATAATTTATTTATGATTGATAAATAATTTTTATTCAATTCAAGCATTATTTAAATAATCTCTAATCAAGAGATAATTTAGATGTATACAACGCTACATTTAATAATTCTTTACTTAAAGCCCAAAAAGCTTTAGCACAATTTCTGATTAATTAATCATAATTGATTAAACTTTTACAAATTTTTAGAGGAAATAGAAGAATCACATAGTCATTTGTCTAAAGAAGAAAATTATGTTATTACAAATGAACGCTTCAATAATTAATTACGAGAGGAGGATTTAAATAGCTCGCTAATTAGTTTGTGTTGCGACAAAACGTCTGAAGGTGAAACCGACAGGTAGCAACGTTAGAACAGAAAATATGTGATAAGATAAAAATCAGCTAAGGACTGATAATTGCGAGACATAATATTAGCACAGGCTGATAATTCGCGTATACACGAGAGATTATACTTTCTCTTTCCTCAAGTATGCTATTTTTTTCGCGATGTCGAGTTGATCGTCCGCTTTAAAATGTCCGGAACGCGTTAGTATAATACTTGCATCTAATGAGATAATGTTTGTTTTAGATATACGTACATACATATAATAGAGAGAGATTTTATAATTTTATAATTTTATTTTTTATTATTATTTATATAAAATTTATATATATTTATATCATGTGAGAGAAAATGTGGAAAAAATAAATTATTAAAAAATTTGTAAAATTTTAAGTAGTCCATGATTTTTATATAAATTTTATACAAAATCTTCACCTAAGGAGGAATTTTTAATCTGCACGCAATGTTTTTAAACATTCGCGATTTAGAGACATCACGCGAATTTATCGCCGTGATGTAATTCGCAGATCGTGTCATGTCTTCCGCTTGAATGGCAACTATTTTCGCAAGAGAGACTAATGCATTAGTCTCGCGGACATTATTCCTCAACATTACTCGTAATGGCATGCGTGCATCTACGAGTACGATTGCTTCATGCGATCGATAATGTCTCTGTGAAGTTAACAACAAATTGAAAATTTTATCAATAGTTCAATTTGCACTCGCAGTTTTATAATTAATGGGTTTTGGAAATTTAGTTTATCAGCTAAAAAATATGAGATGATGTTTCAAAAAATAAACGTTCCTTCTTCAAGCGATAAACTTGGTGGGAATTGCTTACGAAACTCACGGCAAGTTTCAATTTACATATACATATATATGTATATATAATGGTCGGCAATTACGAAATTCGCGAGAACAAAATTGGACGGCGCGAATTCCAGGCGCTTATATATGTACCAGGTACCAGTAACAGCAGTTTGGAAGCAAAAGCTCTACTGACGTCACGAGCTATCTTTAAATTTAAACCAAGCAACGGAGTCCAGCGCTCCGCACGCACGCACGCACGCACGCACGCGTGTACGCAATACGTTCTGCATGTGCGAGCGCGTGAGATCAGAAACGGATGCGATGCGCTGCACCGTATACTCCCGCCATTACTTGCACAATGTATCGTTGTCTCAAACGTTTTATCTTTCCTCTATGTTACAAACAAATTTGCGTGCTAGCTTAAGTTTGTAAGTATAAACATGTGAATAAAGTGATATATTTCAGTCAAATTTGAAAAAGTACGAAAGAATATCATTAGTTTCTTCAATTTCCAAAGTCTTTTTTCGAAATTAAAACTTGTAAGAAAATTATTTTACATTTTTAATTTATTTTAAATTCTTCAAAATTATTTCCTTGACGTGCGTCACATCATATATCACCGGTTTTTTATTCATTCTATATTTTAAATAAAAATTTAAAAAATAAATATAGATTCGTTTCCCTGAAAAAAAAATGAGAATGTTCAGACTGGCATGTATACATATAAATATTAATGTAAATGAAAATATTAATTTTATGTGTATAAATGTTGGTGTAAAATAAAAATTAATTAATTATAGTTTTTTAAAAAGACATAAAAATTATTGAAAAAATTATATGATGCAAGAGTGTTATTGGCTTCACGGCAAAACCCATGATATTACAGAAACGCACCGTATATCGAACAGGAAAACAACAGCTTGCAGAATGCAGTCACATCCGCGTGAATCATCGTTCTTCCTGCCTTTAATGCGATTTTGGTGGTCGAGGCAACTAACGATGTCTCATGGATAATCATTTTCTCGTTAATCCACGAGCGGATATATTCTGCGTATTAATGCTTATTAGTCTTGTATCAAATTTGGCTTCAAACTTCATCTGAATTTATAATTAATTGATTAAAATACATTATCTGGTTTGCTTTAATATAATTGAGATTTTTACTTGACTCTAATAAACAGCCATTGCTGTTAAAACGGAAAAAATATAATTCAGCAAAATACGTATATGACGTAAAAATTTTTTATATAATATGCAATATACTTTTGAAATTATTTCTTTTCTAAGTAAGTGATTAAAATGATTATCTATTATTCAGTTTCATATTGCTCTTTATAAATTATCGAATTTTAAAATAAAAAATAAAAACATTAAAATAAAAAATAAAATACAATAACATGGAATATATAGCAAAATATGAAATATTCTTATTTCAATCTGATACTGCAGTATACACTTTGCGCATTTCTTAGGTTATAAGATTAGTTGCATTTACCGAGCACGATCTATTTATATCGATATTTGTGCGAGCGCGAAACAGATTCGCGTAGCATTTGTGGCCTCGTTTGAGCAAAACTCAAACGTATCGTTTGCGAGCGGCGTCGATCGCAAAGAAACGAAATAACGTTCTGCACGAGCGAATACCATCGGCCGGAACGATCATGCTTCGTAAGAACAATCGACCCCGATCGCGATTTGATCACGACCTCAAATCAATAATAGCAATAATAATCATAGTCCAGATTATATACAATATAATTCCGCCAGAGCACAAGAGATTAAATTATACAGATTGCTAGATGGATCGAGAATCAAATATAAATAATATATAAACGTTTTTCCACTTATACTATTTTTTTGCCGTTTTTTTTTTATTTTAATTGCCAAATAACATTCCACCAAGAAAATGTTTTAATTCTTGTCGTACAAATTGTATACATATGCATATATACGAGCAAATATATAAATATATGGAGAAAAAAATAATTCATTAAAAAATTATAACAATATGAAAAAAGTGAATCTCATATTTTTTTGCAATAATTTCATAGCTTTTTTCATTATTTTCAGTACGTTTAAGACATTTTAATTTTCATTTACTCAAGAGCTATCTGTTACATAATTATACGAATGTGAATCGTTTCGCCATTTGATTAAAAGAGATTGCTCGCAGAAGAATCCGTCATGCATACAAACAAGCTTCCGGACATGGAGCTTCAGAAAATATGTATAATAGTGAACTCATTCAACAACTCAACGCGCATGATTATGTATCAGTTATGCGGCAGTTAATTACGCGCGATATGTTGGACAATACATCATAAAATATCATTTACATATGAAGCACAATTAAAATTAGTATTGAAATAATGATATAAATAATCTCAAGTTTAGAAGAATATATTCATTATTAAAATGTTATTACTAAATTATTATTATATAAATATAGATGAAATTATTATATAAATGCGACTTTTTTCTTTTATTATTATTACTAATCAATATATATCAAAAATATATAATTTAATGATATTCTCTCTTTATTTTTTTTCTTTTAAATATATATTTATTACTACAATGAAATATAGTATACAATTAATTGTATTATATAATTATTATAATATATATATATATATATATATATATATATATGTATGTATATTATATGTATATAAGTGGTATGTGCATGTTATATATATTTATTATTCTCATAATGCCATTATTAAACTGTTATGACATATCGCGGTCTCGGTACGTATATTATCAGTCTTGAAAAGCATGCGATGGAAAACATATTTGTCGTATGATTGAACAGTCAATGAACGTAACAATATGTATACCGTATAAAGGCAAAAATCGATCTACATTACGCGAGATAGAGAAGGATGGAGTATTATGGACGGGGTTCTTATTAAATCGTCATTTAATGTGACAGCATTTACTGTTCCAATAGCATTTCATTTTAGAAAATAGATTTAAATCACACTCGACGTTGAAAGTTTTGAACAATTTTTTTAAAAGAGCATTTTACGAATCATTGTATCTATCTAGTGTATATAAATAATATTTCTCTAACAACTTAAACAATTAATATAAAGGTAACGAATAATTACTTCTCCTGAATTTTATTTTTAAATTGCTAAATGTATTCGTTTTGGTTATTGACTGAAAAATTGAATTTTACTTTAATAAGTGTGTCCGTAAATAATCCTATTATCCCATTTGGACGAATAAGTACCGGAATATACGGACGCTCTAATTGAACAGAATGAACAGGGATGTTGGTAGTTATTTCATCGAACTAACTAGCCGTATGGTCGACTTTTCGCACATCGTTCCCAACGCGCAAAAATGTTTTAAAAAAATAGTAAAAAATCCTGAAAATTTTTGTCGTAGAAAAGATATCTTACAAAAAAGACGACCATGTGAAAAAAATATAAAAAGATGCAAAACCATCGCGCAAATTTAATTATAATGCAGTGCAATAATTTTGATGTATTTATCAGGAAAGAAAGCTAGAGAACTTTGTACCATATAATTAGATAATAATATATTTTTAATTTTTATAAAATTATTATTTTTATATTTTCTTAAAAGTATAGTTTTATTATTAATGCATGAAGAAAGATGTATTTATCTCATTTCTTGTGTATATCGATTTTAAAATTCATAATATATTTATATTTATTTATATATATTTATTTTTAATTGTAAATTAAATAAATTGTAAATTAACTAAATTACATTTTAATACTAAAATTAATAAAAATGTAAATTTAATTATCATTCCTATTTTATTGCTTCCACTCGCGCGACTATTCTGCTATTTTTCTATTGCAAAAATAGCGAGAGAAACATGAGTATCTAATTACGAATGATGCGAGTCGAGCAACGGTTCAATTTTATGTAAATCATTGTGATAGACTGACTATCGACTCTTACGCCCCTCTGTGGATAGTTGTAACGTTTAATCATTCGTGACATAATGAGATCTCCAACATGAATTCCGATGACGTTTTATCGGCAAACAGAATCACCTGTCTTTTCTAATCTATGTAAAATATAGAGAGAAAGAATGTATCGATATCGATTGATGATTCTCGATGCAACTAATATGAAAATTTAAATATTTACTTTTCAATGTAACAATTTAAATTGATTATTTTGGGGAATTTTTTTAAGAATTTTACAAAAATTCTCTCTCTTATACATTAGATATACTCTCTTATTAGATACATATATACGTATAATGTATGTGTGCATGTGTGTTTAATATAATCTATCAACCAGAATTACAATTATTTTTTGAATTTTACATATTTTACACACAAAGAATTAGATACATTTTTAAACGCATTCTGTGAATCAACGACGCAAGTCAAAAGAGTGAATTTTTTATGTTTGGCGAGCCTCATGTTTTCGCGAACTAATCGTTTCTTTCATTATCGTCTAGGTAAATTCTTATCGAAAAAAACGCATGAATTTTAAAAAGACGTTAAGATGAATAATAAGAAAACATATGGAAGAAACGAACAGGCAAAGTTAAAAATATAAAAGCAAAGCAAGAAAGAAGAACAGCTCATATTTAAAAAATATGCAAGCGACGAAGCAAACATTTTGATCTAATTAATATATTTATGTACCTTCATATAGAAGCTCCTCATACATCGTTATATTAACTTAAATCGAGATAAATTGATGAGAATAATTTTGATATTTGAACATGTTTATACTATAATGTTATTGAATTACAATAGTCTCGTTGTAAAATATTTTTAACAAAATCCATGATAAGTATTTGTTCGCATTTTGTCTACAAATAGGTATACATGCATACATACACTCACATACACACAAACGCACTCATAATCTTGTTTCTTAATAATTAAATTTAAATAATTCAAAGAAAAAATAAATATATTAAATGTATTAAACTAAACAAATTGTAGCGAATATTAAACGCAAATTATGTATATTAATTCGAGTTAAAATTCTTATTAATTCTAATATATTAATCACACTATATACGAAAATTCTACAGCAATTTATTCCTCAAGTTAAATAAAAAACACTTTTCGAAAAAACTGTAATGTACATCAAGTTCTACTAACATATTTTGAAGAATAATTTAGAAAATATAGGCCAATCATTGAAAGTATTTCTTGAGACATAAATAGAAGGAACACATTAACAAGGGTGTGGTCTGTTTGATCTTATTGTCGTTCGCTCGTGATCTCAAGTTGCTCGCAAGGAAAATTGCCGTTACGATCCGAAGACATCGCGGTCTTGAAGCAAATATAATGATGTGCAGACGCGGATCATTTCATTTTTCGTAATGAAAGACATGATGCGCAGTCTGCGAGTGTCATATTTTCAGGATATTAAAAAAATTTCCATTAAAAAATATTACATAAATCAAAAATAATATCGATACCAAAATTTCTTTTTAATTTTAAGGACATTTTAAGGACATTTATGAGGTAAAAAGCAAGCATGAAGATTTCATTTAAATAAATAAAGTATTAAGAAAACGAAAGAAAGAGAGAGGAAATGAAAGACAAGGACAAATTACAATTATAAATCCTTTCGCACTATGAAAATGTGTCCTTGAACATTATGTGTGTGGATCATATACATAAATGGGTATATTCTTTCTCTTTCTTTCTCTCTCTTCATCAAATTAAATTTATACTTTATTTAGAATGAACGTCTTTAAAAATCATTTAGCTATCATTTGATTAAGATGTTGCCTATTTTTGATTACTAGTTTTATAATTTTTTTACCTCTTAAATTCGTTCGAGATCAAGAGTTGTACCGCTTAAAAATTCGTGTTAATCATCATGAATTTGTCGTCGCGACTCATAGACTTATAAGGCTCGTCCTTCGTGCCGTTCAACCGTAATAATGAGGTTGCTCGGTCAAGGTTTCCGAGCGGAGTTTCATCGACGCTGCTAAAATCCTCGTCATCTCTGCCATTTCCTTGTCCGCGCGACGCATGTCGGGAGTCATCTCGAGCTCTCATTATCGAGACGACTCAAATATTTTGAATCTAGCGGATTCTAAGCACGTACGGATGGACGTCGTCGTGTTCTCGGAGTTATCCGAAAGAGCAACTTGTCTTTATCGCGCATGATTCACTCGCTCGTTATGAATTCAGCACACGTTCGTCGGACCGTGAAAAATCAATTGCTTATATTTCAGAGAAATTCTTGGTTACGCACACAACTATTTTTCCCATTATGCGCTTACCGACAGACAGAAAATTCTCTAAACAGGTCAGAGCAACTAATATTAATTAAGTGATGGGAAAAGAAAATGTTCGATACTCAATGTCTGTCGATTATAAATTATTTTACTTGAAAAAGTTGCAATAATTTAAAGATAATTAAAGATTTAATTATTTATTCGAAATGTTTTTTATTTGCTCAATAATCATTTACTTATTTCGTCAAGAGTAAAGAACAGAAACTTCTCTAAACAGGACAGAGCAACTAATATTAAGTGATGGGAAAAGAAAATGTTCGATACTCAATGTCTGTCGATTATAAATTATTTAACTTGAAAAAGTTGCAATAATTTAAAGATAATTAAAGATTCAATTATTTATTCGAATTTTTTCATTTGTTCAATAATCATTTACTTATTTCGTCAAGAATAAAGAATTCATATGAAATAACATTATGACTCACAATATTAAAAAGTAAATATCGTCATCTTACGAGGAATTATGCGCTCATGTTTGTATTTAACATGCAAAATGTGATCTTTGTTTGAAGACAATCTTAAGAAATGTAAACTACTTCACACATATGTTTTTACCTATAAAAATATAAACTTTTTCAGATTGATAAAAAAATTGTACGATATTTACATATTTAAAACAAAAAAAAAAGCTTCACACAGTTTTCTTATCGACAGATAATCCAGAGATATTAAAAGATTTCAACATAATAGAGTTGTTATTCTGTCGTTGTTATTCCGATTCTTTCAATTAACAATTGATTATTAAGGAAGACATATTTATAGTTAACTCATTTGAATAGCGACGCATTGATTCTTAACGTCATCTCCAATTAACGCAGTGCTAACCAATCGAATTGAGATTGCAAGCTTAATAGCAAGTGCAACTATGTGAGCTATTAGCATATCTACGTAACGCGGCTGTGCAAGATTATCGACAATATTCAATGCCAATTATCGTCTCATAAGAATGTTTCAACGAGTTGGACTTTGAAAGGTCAAGGATTAAACCCCACTCGCAAGACAGTTATCTTGGCAAAAAATTTTTAATATCGTATATAGATAATCGCGATTACTCTAATCCATCAAATGTAAAATATTATTGTTAGTAATACCAACGGTAAAAAAATAATAAAAATTTGAAAATATAAAACAAAACTTTCTACAAAAATATATTAATAAGTAGGCAAAGAATCGAGTGCATCCTGCCGGACATTTCTTATATTTAAAGGACAGCGAGGTGGTAATTTAATTCTTCTCAAGTTTTTTTCCAAGAAAAAAATAAGAGAAAAATATTCTTTGATCCAATATCACGTGAAAACAGAATTAAATCACTCATGTGATACATTCGTTCCTTTTCTTCTCTCGATTTTTATTCGTAATCAAGACGATGCGCGAATCGTGCGTGCGTCAACAATACATTGTTCTATTTCCAAGTCATAAATTCTAACAAAAGCGATATTTTTTCTCATCAAATTACATTTCTCAAAGATTAAAGAATCTGTATTTCTTGCACTAAATAAAGAAGAAAGATTATTGTAGCATTATACGATATTACGGTAGAAAACTTGCCTTTCTGTAAATAAAAAAAATAATTAAATACAGGTAGGGAAATTTAAAAAGCCTAATTGGTGATTCGTATATATCTTGTATGTGCTTTAAAAATTCCTACAAAATAATAAGTACAAGCAATCTTCTCCAAATGACAAAACAATCTAAATGTTACTACAATACGTGCTTTCGACGAGTAACCACCTGAATTAAAGTTCAAAAAAAATTAATTTTTTATTTAATTCAATAAATTCGCTACAAGTATCATATATTGTCAAAGCTTCATCTTTTTATTGGAAAGAATCCTAAAATTCTCTATCTCTACAAATCTCTACAAAAATTATTATTAATCTCATTACAAACTACCAATATATTTTATATATATCATCGATGATAAATCACTATATTGTGAGTGTATCAACATACTGTATGAGCAGTTTTCAAAATGATTCGCCTTCATTGCGAATCGTGTAAGGTAGCCGACGTGATATAAAATTACGGTGTGTAATCTGACGCTATACATGTAATCTGAGCAGATAATTCAACTTAAGCGCTTCGCGGGGATTCGACCTTCGGATTTAACCTTCCTGCGCTTGTCATTCTGATAAGGATACAAAAATCAGTTTGATTCATACGCTTTCTTTTCTCTTTGCAGCCTGATTTTGGACAATCAAACATCGCGAAAAAGACATCGTAGTAGAGAAAAAAATTTGTCACTGAATAAAAGATCGCGAAAAAAATTTATCGCAAAAATACCCAAATATGCCAAGGAATCTGTCATTAAAATTGAAGGATTTAGCTCAACGAGTGATTAATAGCGCGTGATTAATATGCTCTTGTAATCTTGGAGTAATTTCTGATAAAGATTTTGGCACGTTAAGCCTTTCTTTCATCAGACAAGTGTACGGCATTTCACATGCATGGTATAAATTCAAAATCACGGAATTCGAGGCTGCGAAAAGGAGAACTCCGCGAAGGCAGGTCTTCTATGGCTTCGCGGAAGGGTAAGAGTTGTAAGAAGAATGCAGTCTCTTGTCGTCGAGCTCTGACGTACGGTACATCGGCTCGAGTGTCGCTGACTTTTTCTTCTTTCGTGACTTTGCAAAGCCACGTGTGTCACCAACGAACGTCAATTATTCGAGTATTTCGATAAGAACCAAATACTAAATGAGAACGCTCGCAAAATGTCATTATTCAACTTGGTTTTGTCTTTTGTATCGTATGTACAATCTCATTTCACGTAGAGAAAAAATACACATGTAGTTGTAAGAATAAAAATTAAATGGCAATATATATATATATATATGTATAATACCTAAAGACGAGATAAAATTGTGCAAAACATGGAAATTTATTACGCAATATATCAATGTGCAAGTTGCGTAAGCGAAATATGCTCGCGCTACTTCAAAATCGCTTGCGCAACGTGTTTACAGATTATAATGCGAAATTTATGGGGCAAACAAATCAGAATAAGAAAGAAATGATTAAAAAAAGATGAAACTTGAGATCATGTTCGAATCATAGATGCATTTTTGCGATAATCGCGAGACATAACATGATTTGATCGTTATTATATTATTCAAATTTTATTATGTTTAGTTTATCAATTCAAGCAAACTCTTAAAAAAAATGCGTACAATATATATTGTTGTTACGTTATCACAAAAATAGATTATATTTTATCATTGTCAATTCGAATTAACGAAATATTTTGACTTTTAAATTATTTAAGAATTTATTATTTATTATTTAATATTTATTATTCAAGAATACTTAATTACAGAAGCTATAAGAGATTTTCTTTTTCTCGTGTTTGGATACAAATATATAAAAGAGCTAATGCGTATACTTGAACATTCTATATTTCTTCCGTTTCATTTTGTCCTTTTAGTCTTAAACTTATATCGGTTCTCTTATCTATTTTAACTGAGCAGCAGAAGTACGTTAAAAGTGCATTTACCCAGAAGAAGCACGAAACAATTCGAAAAATAAATATATGTATACGTTCAAAATAATTTTAAATGAGAAATAAATTTTCAAAATAAAATTTGCACGTAAAATAAGATATATTTTATGTTGTTTATTCATTTTTTTTAAAAGAATTGCTAAAAATATAATGTTTTTCTAACTTGTAACAATTTTCTCTCTAATTTAACGTAGGCTGTTTACTGCCTTATATGTATGTATTCTAAAATAATTTTATATATATATGACTTTAATAATTTTTTATAATTTCCCGGATGCACATTTAATTAATATATACTGCGTGTCTTTTGTTTTTTAAATATATTTTATATATATATATATATATATATATATATATATATATATATATATATATATATATATACTGTGTGCCTTTTGTTTTTTAAATGTACATTCGGAAATTATAAATCAATATTGGCTGAAAAAAAAAAAATATATATATATATATATATATATATATTCAGCCAATATTCAAATCTGTGTGACTCATTGTAATGCATTGGATCGCGACTACGTGCGCTGCGGGACACCCGGTGTATTTACATAAGACTCGGGGCCGGTCGACGGTCCGGTTCGGAGTGGTCGAGCGGTGATGCAGCGAGAACCTGCACGACCACGCTAACCTGTTGGGGCCGCCGAGTAAAAAAGAGGACCAGTCAACAAAAGATATGGCTGCCAGATTTTTCTACCTGGCTTCGCGCTGTGACATGTTCGACATCCTTCTTTCCTCGAAAAAAATCGATTATCCCCGATGGTCTCAAAATCAATATATATATGTTTATATACAAAGTGTGTTTGTGTTGTTAACGATAGTTATTGCTTTATATTTATTTCTTTTTCTTCGACAACATTGATTCGTAATTTTATCCCTCGCGTCGCAAAGGGTCTTCGTGAAAATAGGATTGAATAATGCACCCGCACTCGATACTTCACGTTATAACATATTCATGAGCCACAATCATCTCTGCGTCGTACAAAGGGCGGGAGGAAGAGCTGGATATTATGATAAATATTCTACTTTAATGTGACTGTATAAAGAATAAGAATGATTATCTCAAAAATTTGTACCTTTAATATTTGAAAGACAATCGACTTGTGCGAAAAAAAGACTAAAAACCTAATCGTTTTTTTTTTAAATAAAAAGCATATCTTTACTCACGCGGAAAATTTAAATTATAAATATAAAATAGTTAAAAATAAAATTATTATCGTAAAATAAATAAGTGTAGTAATAATATATGTATCTTTTAAAAATAATATCTTTCAAAAAAAAACTTTTGGTTTTCTTAAATATTTTGTTACATCAATATACATACTTTAATCAAATTATAAAGGATTTATAGTGTAATATCTTGATTGTTTACATATCAACACGTGTGATTTAATACGCTCTTGCTCTATCAAAATATTACATACCTGATGGATACCCACGTAGTTTACGAGAGCGACAATATCGCATTCGTGTAAAATTATCATTATCGCAAACGGGTCACGCTCGAGATATGAGTTATTTCTTATCGCACACGCGTCGAATAAACGTGCTTGAATCTTTTTCTTCACCGGAAGCGTTTCTTCGCTGTATTTATTCGAAAATGTTATAAAGCAACTACGCGAAAAAATATAATTCACAAAAGTAAACAAATGACGAAAAACAAAATCAAAAAATTGTGTATGTCTTTGTCTTCTTCCATTGGACTCTGTCTCTTAAATTTATATATGTGTAATATAAGTTTGCGCGGTGCTATAGTTGAAAAAAGAATAATTCTATGGAAAAAAATGGAAATAAAAACATAGAATAAAATTGTCTATGCATACACAAGCCTTGTACGAAAAGAATTTTAGTCCGTGTCTTCGAGATTTTTTACATAAGACTCTCATTTCTCCGATTACGTCATCGTGGATAATAAACCACCCTATATATATATATATATATATATATATATATATATATATATATGTGTGTATTTAGACTTCTTTCTCTATCTTTCTCTTTCTCAATCGATCGAAATTGGCTAATTCAACAAGGATGAAACCGTCCCGCATCGACTTGCCTAATCAACTGTTTAAGAGCAATCAATGTTTTAGTTTCGTAAAAAATTAACCAGTTTTAAGAAAAAAATTGACCGGTAAAATTTAAATAAAATTGAAAAAAAATTTATATATGAATGTTTATGTGTGAATTAATATACATGTATACATACGTTATTTATAATTCTTTCGAGTTTTTTTTTATAGAAAATTAGTTAAAAATATACTTTCTATCATTTTTCTTTGTATCTGCTTTTAAAAATAAATTAAGATAAAAAGACGCATTTAAGGAGAAATGTAGTCATATATATCTCTCTATAACTTACTGTTCATATTTTTACATTTTAGTAATTATTCAAATGTATTCGGTCAAATAGAAGGAAAATTTATTCGAGTTGCATTTTTACAATGACTATATACATATTCCATTTCGATCTGTCACGATATCTCAAACTGATTTTACAATGCATTATTTATTTCTCCCTACCATGCAATAAAATATCATTTTGAAAAAAATAAATTTTTAACCAATTACTGCTCGACACTTGATAAACTTATTTGACAAAATATATTATGCGCAACAATATCGCTTTATTTGGTGAATTTAACGAGTTACATACAATGCATGCGCGCCATTTTGCCGGCTATTTTAAAATCCGTGACGTCGTCATTTCGCGGTTACCGATAATTTCAAATATTATTTAAATCAGATATGGAGATCTATTCGGCGCGTAAACGCGAACCGTATCTTGCATCGCACAGCGACAACGCGGCGTGTGATATCGAGAAACTGAGACGAGAGAAGAATGGAGAGGAAAAGAAAAAGAAAGATAAAGAGAGAGAAAAGATACACGAGGCATTACACTCACCGAGATCTTCCACGAGACGTAGCATGACACCGCCGATATGCAGCTCTCCCTTTACGCGTAAACTCCTCTCGACCTGCAGATCCGTCACGTAGACGCGCAGCACCCAGCTACCGTCCACTTCGTGGCCGTCGGAGTACATGTTGCAATATTTTTCTTTTTTCCCTCTTTAACCGAATATACGATGCACAAAGTGGGAGAGAGAGACCGGAAAAATCCGTATCAATCCGGCAGGAACCAACACACACGCACACCCGGTGATAGAGCTGTCGACGACGGTTGTGGTTCTCGATGCGAAACGCGCGTTTCAATGCTCGGCGAACATGTTCCTCGAGGCGTATCCGACACCGTCACACGCAACGCACCACTGCCAACGCGCGCGACGAAAACCGTCGTACCTTCCCTCGATTCGCCTTTCCTGGGCGCGCGCGCGCGCACGCGCTCATACACACTCGCGCGTAATCGCCGAACAGCGGAGCAAAACTCGCACGACGCACCACCTTCGCTCGCTCGGACCCGAATGGCGGCGGCGGGGAAACCGCTATGTTCAAGAATGTCGCCTCGGTTAACTTCGGCGTTGCTCGGGCGCGCTCGGGTCACGTGGCTGCGCGGCGGCGACTGCGCAGCCACGTGACCCGAGCGCGCCCGAGCAACGCCGAAGTGACATTCGTGACGTTCAGCCACGAGTGCGTCATTTAACCTAACCTAACCTAATTTTCGAAAACCGAATGCAAGCATTGAGAAAAGGAGCTGCAAAGATTTTAAAGTAAAATACTATGCGCAATAGAGTTAACATGCTATGATTCCTTAGAAATAGGTAAGTAAGTTTATAATAATTTGAATTGCATAATGCAACAAGGCACATTAAAACAAATTGTTCTAAAGCAATCTTTATGATGTTTCACTATACAATATATCCATTTTAATTTTATTTTCACCTCTTATTTATTGCAATATAGAATAAATAAATTTTTTTAGAAATACGTCAATACTCGGATGCACTTTATAAAAGTAATTCAACCCTCATTTTCTTTTGTAAAGTTTGCTTCCTCTAAACAATTTAAGCATTGTATTCCTTTAATTGATATTATTGTTGCTTGTATTCGTGAGCTAATTAGCGCTGGAAACGAATAACACATTTTTCGAAGACATTCTTTTTCTTTTTTTGTTCAATCAGCGATATAATCACTATAGCGGTATACATTTATTAGCTATTCTAAATTTGATTTTTCATAAATTAATGTTGACATTTTCCATTATCTTTTTCCAATACAATCAAAATCTCTCTAAAAACAATACAAAATATGTAAATATAAATATGAAATATAGTTTTCTCTTGTTTTTCTATTTTAGATAGAATTAAATGGGTTTTTTACATAAATTAACATTTCTATTCTGTATATAAAGTTATTAAAATATAATCTGTGAAAAGTAAATAATTTATGATTTCATATTTTATATCTAAACAAAGTATGAAATATTTCATGAAACATTAATTTTTTAGAGCTTATCTTAATATACATGAAATATTATCTTTTATACAAAGATTAACGAATTTCCTAAAAATAAAATTAGTGAAAAATTAAATATATATATTAAATATGATAAATCTTTTCTTATATATTTAATTTTTCATATCCTTTCTTTGAGCTTCAAACTCAAAAATAATTTTAAAAAAATGTAGAAACAATACATCAATGACATTAGATTTAAATTAAGTTTTGTTCAGACATATAGTAGAGATTAATGACTATCTGTAAAGTAAAACAAACGATTTTTGTAAAATACCTCAACTGACTTTATTCTTGTAATCTACATTCATAGTATTGAAATGAATGAACATACATTCATCCGCAATGTCCAGGATGAAAAGTGCACAACATTATGAAAAGTAGCGTTCGTGAGTCTCCTCGCGACGAATAATCTCATCGTTTCGTTTCGAATAAATTGTGAATAGAACATTATCTAACTAAATTTGCTGAACTATTACAAATGCTTTAAATGTCTAAAATTCATAAAAATATTCACTCTCACACACATTAAGTATTTACTTTGAGGATAAGCAATCGAGTTTAACCATGCCTTTATGAAGAACACTTTTCACCTAGGACGAGTAGAGAAACGATATTTATATTGTGTGTGTTCGTCGTGCAATAAACAATTTTCTATCTAAGAGTACAAGGAAAGAATACTGCGTTCCGTCATGTTACGCGATATATTACCGTCGCTTTTTTCCTTCTCTCGCTCTTTTTATGGTAAAAAAAATAGTAGGTATATTAGACGCTGCCTTGTTTTTAATATCCACATTTGACAGCCTTTTTTTCTTTTTACATTACGCGACGGACTGAAACGTATTTAAGGTCACAGCACACCTGGAGGGAATTTACAAGTTGCAATTGAAGTTGCAATCGCTTTACAGTCCGTATAACTTCTTTGGTACTTAATACTTTTTAACATTGTACTCTTAGATACTGTTGATGCGCTGCGCGAATTACTGAATCAGAAATCAGAGACATACACGATCGAATTTATAAAAAAAAAAAGAGTCGATAACCATTAAAAACAACTACGTTATAAACATATGAAGATCCAGAGATGTACGATTAGTTAAAAATCGTTATTATCATTCAACACTTGATATTGCACTGACCTGATCTCGAGATCGATCGTTTCGATAACTCAGACTAGCGGCCAATTACGATCAGTAATTCTCCACATCTTTCTAGATCACAGCCCTTCTCGCCGCGATATAAGATAAAAATTTAGTTAATCACGATTGGCGCGAAATAGTGTTGATGCAACCGATCCGATAGCTATTCATAGCATATCAGTTCTATCATGTGCGTGTGTGGCCAAAGGAGAATTCGATAAGTCCGAATTTGAAATGACTCGTTTATATTTTTGCGTAAGTAAAGATAAATGTCAGATGTCAGTGAGTAAACAGAATCTCGTGAAGAAAAAAAAGACGAGTTGGTTTGCACGTCTACGCTACTCGACGATGTCGATCGTAATTGGCGCATTCAAAAAACTGGCGTTGTAGCTCGAGCGTAAATCATCATTGATAACATTAACATCTTTCGCGTTAGATAAACGTTCAACGTGTAGAAGAAACGTCAATGATGCATTATGCCCGACATTTCGACACACGATGAAACGCATTTTAATAGCGATTGCTTTGAATATCGTCCTTTGTGTAATGTAATTTATTCCCCGCGTGTACGCCGTTTTGAAAATAAAGCCTATAGAGCTCGTATTTGCGAGCATTTATTATTCGCGCAATATCGCATCCTCTTTCTCCAATGTTTCGAAGGGAATAAGTTTTCATTAGAATTATTCACGGTCGCTCACGTTTCTCAAACATTTAATTGCTTAAAATAATGCCTGCAATATACCGACATCATTGTTGGTGGAGCATCAATTTTATGCAATAATTTCTCCTCGTTTTCGGAGAATTTTTCTAGCGATAAACTGTATTCTCTATCGAAGACGCCTGTAAATATCATGATCATTATTACAGATGAATACAGAGAATTTTTAGCGAAATTAATGTACTGCAAACAAACTTGATGTTTCAATAATTGAATTATTTTAAAAATACACATCTTGCATAATTTTTTTAAGATTATAGCCCACCTTGGTCAATATTCGTCCTGCCCAATACAATAAATGCCAAAAACAGAATATCCCTATATATGGAAAATGGATGATCGCCTGTTTGATGTTTACTTCTTTCTAAGGCCACTCTTATTATAGGTTCCGCTAAGTCGTTGCAACGAACATATGTTATCACTGCCTGCATCAATCTAAACAAAAAATTAACAAAATGACAATCGTTTTGCACATTATTTGTTTAAAAAGATAAAATTATTTTTCACAATGTAAGCAATTGTTACTTTAATCTCTCCTCTCATTAATAAAAGAAATAAATAAATATTAATTTTAATTACTATATTATGTTGATTAATTAGTAACTTGAGAGACAATCTATTGAAACTTACGTCCTATCCTCTGTAGAATTTAATTTCCATTGGAGATACATAGGCAAACGATCCATATGTAATCGTTCATTATCCCACATTGTTCTAACACCCACCAATCCTGCAGTTCTTTGAAGTTCTGAATTTTTATCGTTATTCAACCAGAGATCAGGTAGATGACTTGTTAAATTAATCCTTTCGAAATACCAGATCAGATTCCAATATACTATTGGGTGTTCCTGAATAAACCCATGCTTGGTGAGACAAGCATCCCCCTCTTGACTTAACACGCTCTCCAATTCTTTTCTCAGAACTAATGGGTTTAGATATGGTACTGTTATTGGTTCCAAAGATTCCTTCGGTTGGTCTAGTAATTCTACCAATGCTCCCATTAAAGGGTCGTTGTTCTTTTCACTCGCTTCACATCTATGTAAACGAATTTTAATATTATTCAATTCCTAATATTATTCAAGAATAATAACGCTCAGTAACGATCAGTAACGCTTATAATATGATTCTTTACCTGTAATCTAATATCGTAACGGTGAGGAGAGGTACGGTAGCCTTATCGCAATACTGACAGACTGTATTTAAATTGGAATCTTCCGGCTGCCAACCAGCCATTATCTCTTCGTCGTACAAGATAGCGGCGCAATGATGACATCTACTGGCACTGGAAAGCACAAGCTCAATGGCAAGACGTTCCTCCAACTCTCTAGTGCCTTTTGGATACAGACACTCTGTGAGTTCATATAACGAGCATAAATCTAAATTTCCATCACCTGTAAAAAAAAAAATGAATACTAATCGCATAATATAAATATGTAATGTCCATTGTTTTCATAATTTATATTTATATACCTGGTGCTCTCGTGGAAGTTTCATTTCGATCTTGTAAAGATCCATCAGTAAGAGAATCTAAAGACTCGTGCGATATTCCGTAAGCTATTTTTTGTTCACGTTCCTTATTTTTTACCGGTGTACTCGTTGCCGAAATGGCTTCTTTTATCTCGTCAAATTTTTTAACAACAGTTGTTGCAGCAGATTTCAAGCTATTCAGGCCGCCAAGTATTATTTCGTTGGACTTCTTTCCTGTCAAACTTGATGGGCTAGAACAAGAATTTGTACTAATCAAGAATACGAACAAAAAAAGAAAAATTGATTTATGTAAATATTATAAATATATCTTAAAACAATAAAGAGACATACACACATACATCAATAGAATGCATATTCAATAAGCATCTGTGCAGCTATTTACATTACATACCTGATATAGCTGGAGAGACTAAGAGATTCAATAAGTTGATTCGATGATATTAAATCCTTATTTTTAGCAAATGCCAATCCACCCGTGGAATATCGTCTACATTTATCGGAATAACAAAAAAAAAAGGAAAACAAATGCGCATGCAAAATAATAAACGGAAATAAACTGGTATCGTTCCTCCATCAATGTGATTAAAAATATTCAATTATAAGATGTTTTTAACGTATATATTCATAATATTTTTCCCATTAATATTGCATTATGTGTATCTTATTTAAGAAAATTTATATATATATATACACACACAAATAAAAATATGATTCATTTATGCACTTTAAGATGATTATATATTTCTTCTACATTTATAAAATATAAAGTAATCGCGTCTTGCGCATGTATCATGACATTTTGGAGGAATGCACACTGTGAAAATTATTATTAAACTACAAATAGTGCATGTTATTGAATTAAATATCTCGCAAATATCTTACCCGAAACTAAGTTTAAGACTAGATCCTAAGCTAGAGAGGCTGGATGTTACACTATCCTTATTTTGAGACCAAAGACTGCTTATTTCTAGTCTCTCCTTTTCTCTCTCCTGTTCCCCTTGTTGTGCCACCGAATGAGGCATTGTCTCGCTCCTCTGTAAATGTCCACCTACTGTCATGCCACTTTCATCTACCGCTTGATGAAAAGTTGCACTACGTGGGAGAATGTTGCTGTAAACACATTAGAATGCTTTTTGTGTTTAAAATCAGATACATGGGATGAAATATACGCATATAATATGAATATAAAGCATTATGCAACTGATCTTTATAAAAAGAAAAGATACTTTTATTGTGCAAATATAATAATGTATGTTACGTGATAATTTTGATCACCAGTAACAGTTTCCCATTAGGTGATTATGAGAATTATAATTTTATGTTTCTCTTTATATTTATTTTTGCGAAAAAGTATTTGCTTTTATATAACTTCTATATAACTCTAGAATTTACTTCTAAATTTCACTTTTTTTCTCTTATTTAAATATTTGAATTGTATTGAAATATTTGTATTTTTTCAATGTTTCACATGCAAATACGATATACAAGTTATATCATACCTTCTAAATAAAAGCGGCCCTCCTGGTCTCTCTTCAGTCGTATTATTTAAAACAGTTAAAGTACTTGTTGAGCAATTTGAATCATTCTCCTCGGAAGGTGACACAATCGGTGTTTCGTCATTAATGAGAGCACCCAATGGGTCATTTTCCGTAACTGGTGTGCGCACGGGACTTTTTAATGGTGATTCAACACTGCGCGTTAGCCTACGTAAAAAATATTACATCTACATAAGCCTATACATGCAAATTAGCACTGTAAAATATTCAACGCATACTCAACACGCAGATTAATTATTACATAAGATTCTGTAACAATGAGCAAAAATGTTCTATACAATAAATACTCTCTCTTGCATCTGCTATCATAATAATACTAGTAAAATGATATGATTATAATCTATAAAAAAAAAAAAACAAGCGATTTCAGCGATTTGCGCAAATCTGAGAGCTAGACTAACGTTCGCAACTTTGAATAGTAAACATACAAGATACCTTGGAATACTAGGTGCCCGCTCCAATTCGTCCGATTGCAACATACTTAATGTCGTTTGATCTTTCACTATACTATTTTGCCGAAGAAGTTTAGCTTTCAGTTCGAGTGATCCGAATCCATGTAAATCTGATACAGAACTGCCTTTAGTAGCTGCCGAATAAAGAAAGACATTATAAGAGAATTATTCAAAAACTGGCCAAGTCGCATGTAAAAAAAATTAAATTAACTCACAATCACTATGTGCAGCTTCAGTATCTTGAGAATGAGAACTGTCGAGACTAGACCGAGAAAGAGCATGCTCCATGCCTTCAGTCTTATCGGCGGTTAAAAAATCCGCACTTGAACTCAATCGTCTTCTAGCGCTCTTCTTCCCAGCCTTTTTAAATAATGCTGCACCAACAATGACATTTCGCAACTTGTTCCACATCAGTTGACTCGAGTTTGTCATATCAGAAGGCCAAGTTGCTTCGAGAACAGCCTATGAACATATAAAGAAATATTAATTAAAATTATTGAAATAATTAAACACAATACTATGTAAATTTACATTTTAAAAGGTGGTGTCTTTACTAAAAAATATGAGATTAATAATTTACCTTATTGTAAAATCCGTATGTTAAAGCGTTAGGTTGCACGCCACTGCGTTTCATATGGAATAATAACTTTACAGCTAAAACTGGTTGACCGTATACGCCACAAAGTTGCATCATAGCTCTATAACATACCTATAAAAAATAATATCAGATATCCATTTAAATAAATGACGGTTTTTTTCTAAATTGTTAGTGATTTATAATTCAAAGTTCTTTTATACCTCTTCCATAGGATCAAGACGTAACTTTTGCATTTTGACTAATAATTCATAAGCCTGATGCAAAATTGCAGCGGGTTGATTAGAGACTTGCAGCATGGCCGGTAAATGTAAGAACCAAAGACTATAACATGTACCGAGCAGACATCTGCCCCATCTGTCGGGCATCGCGGCCTGAATAAAGATGGCAAATTTTACTAATTGTATATAAAGAAACTTAATGTTTTATTATATATCATTTTATTTACTTGTTTTCTAGCCATCCTTTGAGCAACTTTGATTTCATGCTTTGTTCTACGAGCCATAGGACTCCCAGGTACCATTCCAAAGGCACTTAAAGATGGATTTTTCAAACAAAAATTCTTCTGAGGCCTCATTAGATCCGGGTTTAATTTGAACAATTTATATGTTATTGGTGTTTGATTTGTTCCTGCTTCAGGTGGAGGTATAAATACTGTACGTTCACTGTGTTGAGATTCATCCAGCTCCAGAAGAATTACTAACAATTATACAAAGAATGAGAAGCTATTTTATTACATTATGAATATTCTAATAATATTAAAAAATATATCTAAATTTACCATTTTCTTCCTCAATTCGTTCTGTACATTCATCGAAAAATGCTAACCCTGCCATATCCATATCTGATACAAAACTTCTTTCTTCTATAAATCTATAAAATTAATTTTGTGATTAGAATATATATATGTGCATGTGCATGATCACACACTAATCATAGAACAATGTAAATTAATTTACCTGGCAAATATTTGCGTTTTGACAAGCATAGAGTAGAATTTAGCGTGGGCTTTATCGCGAGTTCTCAAAAACGCTTGGAAATTAAATAAACTTGTTGAATCTGTTGTTCCTACAGTAGGTGCTTTTGTAATTGGTACCAAATAACTTCGATATCCTTTGAGAATCGTCGCCATAAATCTTAAGAAAGCATCTTGTATTTCGAGTTCTAAAGCTTGCTCTTTCCGTTTTTGTTGAAACTCTCTGTCCACGCTGAAATCTTCATCTCCTCTATCTAAAATATAAAAATAATAAATAAATGTTAGTAAATAAAGAAAATGGAAAAAGTAAACTAATAATAATATACCTTTTTGAGAAGAGTTAGTTTTTCCCCATGAGATTATTTTCGAAGACAAAATCTCCAACCAATTTCGGAGTTGTCTAGCTGCTTTTTTAGGTAATAATTTTATATTTAAATACTTTTTATCTTCGCATATTGCTATATTATTGGTATCCAAGTTTACACAGTTGACATCAGAAGGAGGATCATATAAATCAAAGAATCTCGAATCTACTCCAATCAGAAATGGTAATGGTGCATGTAATACCTGTAAGTTTAAATCTTATAATAATTATCTTTTTAAATCTTTTGCATTTGTGTAACTATTAAAACATTGAAAAGAAGCGATACAAAAGTATGCATGTATGTGTAATATGCATTACCTCTGCTAATCCTAGAGGACATAGCGGTATATATGGACATTGCCATTTGAAAGGAAACAGAATTATAGCAATAGCTTCGCTCACTGAAGTAAGTACATCTGGACGTAAGGAGTGAACGAGTATCTTTTGCTCGGTTAATATTAATAATAGTATCAGTAAACAATTGTCAGGTCCCAAGTTTATCAGTAATTGCTTGAAACTTGCACCTGATCTAGGTAGAGCCGAATCCTCCGGTTGCGTCAAAATCAATCTGTTTCGACTACTGAGCTGTACCAAGATTCTCGGTCGCTGCGGACTCGGGAATGGTATATCGCACAAAAAATATGAAATGTACTTTTCAATCGGGACACTTTGCGGTTCACCGTTTACCATGCCATGTAGGAAAACTAGAAACTTTTCGAACGTGTCGAAAAATGGCCAATGAGACAATATACATATAGATTTACTAATATTCAGTGATTGACTCGCGGGATCCGTGTATTGCAACTTTTCCAATTGCAATATACTGAGTTTCTTAAGTATACCAGATCTTTTGAACAATTTTATTTTCATTTGCGACTTATTTTTGGTTATCATTTCTATATTATCTGCTGAAACAAAATGAAATATACGTATAACAAAAGATGTAAGAAAATATTTCTTATTCCATATTAGTTACAACAATCAATAGGAAAGTTGAAAGACTATAAAATTAAAATTATGAAATATATTTGTACCGTTATTTTTATTATTCTCGACTGTATCCATGATTTCTTGATTATTTTTACAGTTTGGAATGTCCGATTCCAGTTGAAGTTCTTCGTAAAACGTTATCGCTGAACCATACATTTTTTGAGCAGCATCGCCTGTTAAGACAAATGTCGAGAATACTGGTTTAGGTTTACATGCTACTTTAGGCCAACATTCTATAGTCGCACCCATCGGTAGACAAAACATGGCGACAGAATTTGGAAAGACAAAACTGTTGTTGTAATCAGCTGTAGGATATTTATAGAGTATTGCTGGCTTAAATGATATCAAATTAGCGCGATTCATGGACTTTTTGTAGCACAAAAATACATCGCTGCCTAGCATTCCTTTGTTCAAATTCTTATTGATGACACAGAACGCATGCGGAGGACTTTCTCCTTTATTCGCCAAGATAACGCATATATCCGTAACGACAAGAGAATTGCAAGGCATCTTTCGACTCGCTCGTCTGTATGTTACAAAAATTTTTGAAGTAGAATTATTTACGTTTGCCACGTAGCCTTTAGGAGTCTCTAATACCATTTCAGCATCTTGCATTATACGTTCTTTTCCATCGTATATTACACCTGGAAAATAAAATATATAAGTATATATATAATATATAGTGTTTAGATAATATTTATACATATACTTTTAATATTTGTTTTATAATTCCTAACATTTGTAACTCTTCTTTCCTTACCAATATCAACTAGGGGAGGTTTATCTCGTCCTCTTCTGTAGCACAAGTAACACTCGTTTGTTCGTAAGCTTCCATGATTCAAATCTGCCGGGAAACCTGATACAGTTTGTTCTAACAGCGTATACCCCTCGGGACAATATTCTCCCAGAGCAGGAAATATTACGGCAAGATCTGTGATAGGAGGTGGCATATCTGCATGCATGTCTTTTAGGTGAGTGCCTTCCTGGCACCAATCCTCTAGCTTATCGTTAGTGTCATTATTATCTTTGTTAAACTCATTGTCTTGACCGGGTAAACCAGCGATAACAAAATAATCCGCTACTCTTCTCTCATCCATATTTTCCGCTCTGCAGACTATTATCGGAACGTGCAACAGTCTTTGGGTCAGGCTTTATCCTCTGTACATCTCATGTTGCAGATATATAGCAGATATATTAATTTCAGCGAATACAAATACTCTTGTACATGGCACTCAATTGATTGTTCTCAAACCACTCTCGTATATGTGGCACTCAATATGTAGCGTACAATCTCTCGCGCAAGATTGACTGGCACGTTATAAAAAGTACTCTCCTTTCTATGCCGCAACAATCTGGATAATTAACTACGTAACGCCTTAAACATAATTATTACATATGAAACATTGTAATCTGCCTGTACTATGCACTCTCTCTCTCTCTCTCTCTCTTTCTCTCCTATGAGCTTATAATCTTATAAAAATATTTCAGCTATCCATTGGTATATGTCCCTGTTGCAATGGAGTGGAGTATTCTTTCGGCCTCGCTGTTATATATTGCTTAAATATACGAATAAAACTTGATCGGAGCGCGTGGAATAAGCAAAGATTATCTGAATTTTCTATGGATCAAAATCTCCTGAGGCAACGCAAATTCAGTCAGTTATCCTACCGTGTAAAGAGGCGACGAATTCCTCACCTTCTCATACAAATCGCCTCGTTTATCATTCAATTTCGCTAGGAGCGGACGTGATTATTCGCGTGGCTTCGCACATCGCTGACCTTTATGCGCTGCGAGCGAGTTTGATTTGTAAATAGAGAGAGCTCGCGGTGTATACATACAATAAGATCCTCGTAATAAGAGCTTCGAATTTCGCCAATTTCACTTTCCGTCGACGCCTGTCGATGTCGACCGTCGTGGCGATCGCATTTTTCCCGAAACGAAAGGGAGGCGGCGACTCGATTCCACCCGTGATCTTTCGCTCTCGTGTTCCTCTAGAAAAACGAAATCGGTATAGGTTAGACTTCACACGCGACGATTATTACACAAGCGCATTCCCGGGGTAACGTTGTCGCGCGACTGGCATGACTAGCGTTCCCGGGATGCAACGAGCCGTGGCGTCGATGTGGATCGCTGTCTCGCGCGTCCCGCTCGCGATATAAACACGAGTTCCTGGGTCAACTGCGTTGTTGTTTTGCCGTGCGAAACGCGTTGTCGGAGGAATTGGCGTGTACTGTCAGATGGCCATAGTTTCTTCACGGCTGGCAAAATGGCCGACGCGATTTTGCGACGCGACTTCCGAACAATTCCGCGACCGCGAAACGCGAGCGTATAATTATTACGTGTCTGTCTGAACCTGTAAAGTGTCTCGGACGCGTCGCGATATATCACCGATGACTCGTGACACCAGACACACGTCGCCAAGTGCGTCACACTCTGTTTTTTTCTCTACCTGTCTTTGTCTCTCGTCCCTTTTTTCTATCGAAAACGTCAAGTCCTCCCGTTAGAACAGTCAGATAAATAAAGAATTTTAAGTGCGCGGTGCCTGGGGTCAATTGCTTATCGGACGTTCGTTTAATCTCGGAAACTATACTAATGGCACTACTATTACTTTGGAGAATCGATAAAAATATTACGAAAGATGCAATTGATATCTTATATTAAAAATAAAATGCAAGTTTTTTTCAATAGCATTCTTTAATAATAAGAATAGTAAGACAAGATTTTTACTTATTTTCTCGTATTTTTTTCATTATAAACTTTTTTAGACATTTAAAAAGTTGCATCTTCCACATAATAGATGTCCAATTTTAACATGTCCATTTCAATTTTAGAAGAAAAATATAAAATATAGAAAATGTATAAAATTTTATAAAATTAAGAGAATCACCTAAAATGTGAATGTTACTGTTAGTTGCATTTTAAATGTAAAAAGTAAAAATTAAAAATAACATCTCAAATATTTCTACTGCTCAGGAAAAATATAGATAAAAAAATTAGGTAAAAATAAACAAGTGCCAGTCATACAATTAAATAGAAAATATTTAATAGGATTTTAATATTGTAATTTAAATATTGCAATTTAAATATTGTAGCTTCTTTATTTTGTATCTGTTTTTTTAATATTTGGACGAAATGTTTTGAACACAGTCTTTACAAGACATTGTTCCAGCAAGGGACATATATCTTTATGAGCTTTGCTTATAAGATCCATGGAATGTACAATAGTATCTATATCGACGCTCCCCACTACAAACATTTCAGAAATTTGCCCGTGCTGTGGAAGAGCAGCTTGTATTATAATTCCATGATTTTGAACTGTGCCTGGTACAGATTTTGTACAACAAGATGTTTCTTCTGTGTCTGTTGGATCCACTAAATACGTGTGATCGTATATACCCTATCGAGTAATGAGAAATTTTTAACTATAAGTTGTAAATTTGTTTAAATTAACATACAGAGATTTACTTACAATGGTAGATGCAGTAACCAAACCAAACATTGGCACACCAGCGTTTGCTAAAGCTAAACTAGCTGCCATTATCGCTGCGGCCAATGCAGAGCCACCATTGTCGAGAACTGTTGCGTATACGTCAACTTGAAAGTTGGGAAATTCTTGCTGAAGTAAAAATGTATAATAATGAGTAATTATAAATGTGTATGTGTCCGCATATTTAAATTGTACAGTAAATTATCAGTTTCACAAAGTTTTTTGTGCAATTTTAAAAATTTTAAGAGTGAAAATGCTTGAAAGATTTTAGAAAATGCATACCAAACACACTGCTGGTTCCAGAGCTCTTTGCAATATTAAACTGTATTCTTTCTCCTCGGCATCTTGCTGATGCATTTTCCGTTTGTGGTGAGAGAAGGGTGCAAATTTGAATTCACAAAATAGTTCCCCTTGTACACAGTAACCAGTTTTATTGGGCACTTCTCTAGGATCGAATACTGAGCAGATGACTTTGGTATTGCCCATTTCAATGTATGCAGAACCTTTAGCCTGACTAATTATACCTGTTTTTAAAACTGTCAACAAAAATTTTCCTTTTAAATCTTCTCCTAAGATGTAAGAAAATTAAACTTTGATATGTCTTGATTATAATTTCAATCATAACCTTACATATATTTCTAAGCTCATTGTTTGATCGGCCGTCGTGTCTTTTCGGAGCATCAGGTTGTATTCCTTTATTCTTTACTTCGGAATGAATATAAATATTATATGGAACAGATGATTCTGGTCCGTTAACGCGTTTCTGATCAACCGGCATTATATAGGCATACACAACGATAGACGAGGAGAATATGCGTGTAAAAATAGAACAATGGCTTTATAGGGTAATATATAGGGTGTTTCAGATTTAAAAATCACCTATAAATTTCTTGAAGTAATCTAGTCAGTTTTTAGTAAAGTCATCATTTATCTTGCAAGAAAATTGTCAATTTACTTATTATATTTTATTTTTTCTCAAATTGTAAATATACAAAAGGGTGCACTTATATAAAATTTAATAGAGAATATTTAAAATTTTTTTCACTATATACATTATATTATATGTATATATTATAAATGTTTTTACACTTTTCTGATAAAATTTAAAAAATCCTTCAGTTCAAAAAAATTTCATCAATTATTTAGAAATCATCAGTTTTTCGATATTTTTATTCAGGAAAAAATCAATTCTGAATGGATAAAAAAGTCCATAGATAGCAAATCGCTCGATAATTTGAACACCCTATATATATATATATATATATATATATATATATATATATATATATATATATATATATTAGAAGCCATTTATTTCATAAAATAGTCTATATTCACGTAATTTCATAATTTGAGTTAATTATAATAAATGTATTATTTATAAATAAAACAATACAAAATTTTTAATAAATTAAAAATCCACATTGTTCATGCTTGTTAAAAAAAAATTTTGCCACAAAAGAGTATATTGTTTTTTATATTTTTCATTAGATAAGATAAATTCAAAATGTGACCAATTTTGTTTTATATACATTTTTAAAAAAAAAGTATTACAAAATATATTTAAACAGTTATAAGTATGTTGGAAATCCTAGAGACATATATATATATAAAAGAGAAAAGATACCTTTATATTACGTATAAAAGTTTCATATTGTGTATGAAGGTATAATCAGAGTTATTATCTAATTAATATTCTTTTTATTTTCTTGTGGTGTTTTATATGCAGATAATAGGTCACTTTTTAATGTTGCAGCTTCATCTTTCAATGTAATGATTTTTTTATCTAATTCATTCATCTACAAAATAAAGAATTATACATTACTATTAGAATTATACTATTATAAAAACTTAACATTACTATTAAGTAAATATAAAGCAAATATATTGATAATTAAAGCTAACATATAATTCGCATGTGGACAAACTTACGTATTTTTTTATTCGATATTTTTTATATAATTCATACATTTCATGCACTGTCCATTCACTTTCATCCTGTTTATTTAATTTTACAAATGGGCAGCTTGATTGATGCTTCATATGTTCATTCCTGCAAATTATGGTAAAATTTCAGAATGCCTGTTACAAAAAAAATAATAGATAATAAAAATAATAAACAAATTATTTCATTGTATGTGATTAACCATGGATCATCGTGTGCTTCCCAGCCATCGAGTTGTTTACTACAAATAAAACATTCCACTAAATCTGGTTCATTATTATCTCCGATAACATAAAATCCAGCAGCAGCCATACTTTTAGCATTACACTTGTCGGATGCTTTAAAAGGCCAATTATTGAATGTTTTTATTCTATTCTGCTTCCAAAAGAAAGATGTAGACTCTCTAAAAATAAAAATGAAGTAATTTAATTTAACCTAGTCTAATCTAATTTCATTTTTAGCAAAAAAAAACTTGCTCTTGTTTTGAAAATTTGCTAAAAGTTTAGAGTTTACAGGTCGTGGTAGGATGCAATTTGCAAATTATAAGTAACAAAGATAAAGAGATATACGAGATGTTTCGGTTTGTTTACTTCAAATGTCACTTATTTTAAAATATGTTAACACATACTCACATTAACAAATTGTCATTATCCATATTGCTCGAATTTCAAAAAATCCTTATATCAGAAATAATTCCTTATTTCAGAAATCCTTATATCAGAAATAATTCCTTATTTCAGAAATCCTTATATTCTATAGACGATGAAACTAACATCAGCTGGACGTTCAACAAAGAAGACTGTTGACATATTCTTGTAACATTCAACGCTAATTTGCTGGATCTGAAAGAAGGAACCAATCACATTCGATTGCTACTGAGCGGTACGCGCCTCCCATTCACATAACCGATATTATCGCGGGAAACAAAACTGAAAATTTGAATTGTGTCAATCTTACTTTCATTTATAATCGGCCGCGTTCGAAAACACAAATTTTCAAAACGAACCAATCATCGCGCGTGATACAAAGAACGCAACAACATGGCCGCAATAATGGGACGAATCGGGATAAAAGGAACTAAAATTCCTTTATCCCGATTGGTCGATTGTTATTTTGCTTCAAGAGGTAAATTTTAGAACACAACCTAGTCGATCGATCGATGGAGTTTGCGCGACGCTCATCCTACTTATTTGCGATATTGTTGCTTTGTTGTGAAAACTGTCAGAATCGCCAAGATTTTTGTCTCATATCGGCGTACATTCTATTCATTTGTGACAGAGTAAACATTGACTCGGTTGAAAAAGTGTATATAAAAAATGCGTTCCTTCTGCGCGAAAGTGATGAAATTGAAGGCGCGACGATGATCCCCAGCTGATCGCGGTTGTTCTCTGCCTCTGTGTGATTGTGCAGCGATTTCAGCCTCCAAACACTCGCGAAGTGTACCTTCTTCGCGAACGATTGATAAATCCTGAGGAATTATTTCGAGCGGCGAATACACGACATCATATACAACATTACGAAAGCGAATCGCGCGACAAGTTGACGGAGAAACATCACGAAGAATTGCTCGACGACTCTTCGACAGCTCCAATTTCTTCATGACGGTGCTCGTGAAGAAAAAAAATATCAACGAAATCCTCAAATGATAACCACACGATTATTCTGTACGAAGTATGATGATGGCTTCCTTGGAGATTGACGATTTCTTGACCGGGCCGTTGGTTACTTGGGTAAGTCTACCGATTGGAAAGATATTTCAGATGTTTGAATAAATTCGAAAAGAATACGATCAGATTGTATATTTAAATATCGATTCGGTTATATTACATGACATGTTGATTGCATATTTTTATCTCAATAGTTTGTTAGCTGCCTGGAAGATCCTAATATTAATTATGAAGATTTAGCAGATGGTGTCTTGTTGCATAATGTCTTCTTGCAAATGTAAGTGTATATTAAGAAGATTGAATTATAATTTGGCTTATATAGTACATAGACTTGTACATTAAAACAATATGATCTTCAAGTGAGACATAATATTTTTTCGTTATATTTATAGCAATCCAGAACCACTACATGACGAAGTAGTGCCTTCCGATGGCAATCCTGTTATTCGTACGAAAAACCTGAAGACTATAGTACAAAATATGAAGCAATTTTACGAGGAGGAGCTAGATCACTTGATCTTAAAATTACCCGATGTCACAAATTTAGGAAAGGAACCGGAATTGTATATAGCAGATATGAAATTGTTACTCTTGCTACTTCTTGGATGTGCCGTCCAATGTCCAAATAAGGAGAAGTTTATTACTAACATAAAAACACTACATGTTGACACGCAACTTGCGATAGTAGATTGCATTAAACAGGTGCTAAAATATCTAAAATATTAAATAAAGTGTTATTAGTAAAATTTATTTAATAATGTACAGATACATTTGTGATGTATAGGTGACGAATCATCAAGATATAGTCATTACGCAAGACGCTATGGAAAATGCAAATATGGGTTTCCTATTTGCCCAAATCAAGAAATGGATTCAAGAATTGGATTTATATCGAGAGGTATATTATTGTCTCAATGTTATAATTACTTGTAATGGATGACTCTTTTATTCATGTTTTTAAGAAAGCATCTGTTTAATTGTTTATACAACATTACATATAACAAAAACAGAAATGGAGAGATGCAGCGCTAGATGATAGTGTTGAGCGAAATGATTCCTCTATCAGTGCAGAATCTGAAGAAATGAGTAAGATACAACAATCTCATCCTGTTACTAAAGCAGAAAGAGAAGATAATCATCATTATGCAGTTGAGTTGGCCGATTGGAAATCTAAAGTTCGGAAACAGCGCCAAGAATTGTATGTTTTTCCTTTAAAATACTTTCTTCTCATCTAATTATAGGACATTTAGTAAATTGTAGTACAATTGGCAAAAAAATAATCTCTTGAGAAATATATACTAAAAGATATAGAATGAGTATTTTTCGTCGATTGTATCTGTTGAAAAAACCAATTATCAATACAAAAGTGTATGGATCATTGTTTGATTATGCATTAATATAATCAAATTATACATTTCTATTGAATTTCTTGTTATATATAATTAATAATAGAAATTTTTTTACAAATAAAGTATAATATCAATTTATACACGGTGTTCGGAAAATCGCCCGTAGTACTTCGGCAAGTGATTCAGGACCCAAAAAGAAGGGAAAAAAGCTATATAAACATAGGTCCCGAAATAAGTCGTTTCCGAGTTATAGCCACTTTTATGTTAAAAAAATTGTAATTTATAGTCTGCTTGACATCGTTTTAAATTTTTAAATTCAAATTTTTAAATTTAAATTTTTAAATTCAAATTTTTAAATTCAAATTTTTAAATTCAAATTTTTAAATTCAAATTTTTGAATTCAAATTTTTAAATTTAAATTTTTGAATTTTTAAATTTAAATTTTTAAATTTAAATTTTTAAATTTTTAAATTCAAATTTTTGAATTCAAATTTTTAAATTCAAATTTTTAAATTCAAATTTTTAAATTTAAAAATTTGAATTCAAAATTTTAAATTTAAAAATTTAAAAATTTAAATTTAAAAATTTAAATTTAAAAATTTGAATTTAAAAATTTAAATTTAAAAATTTAAATTCAAAAATTTGAATTTAAAAATTTAAAAATTTAAATTTAAAAATTTGAATTTGAATTTAAAAATTTGAATTTAAAAGTTTGAATTTAAAAATTTGAATTTAAAAATTTAAATTTAAAAATTTGAATTTAAAAGTGAATTTAGAAATTTGAATTTAAAAATTTAAATTTAAAAATTTAAATTTAAAATTTAAAAAGGGGGATGTCAAGCGGACTAAATTATGATTTTTTAACATAAAAGTGGCTATAGCTTGGAAACGACCTATTTCCGGACCTATGTTTATATAGCTTTTTTCCTTCTTTTTGGGTCCCGAATTACTTCCCGAAGTACTGCGGGCGATTTTCCGGACACTCTATATTTTTATAATAAAATTAAGAAAATTTGTTTAATTCTTATTTTTGTACGAGTCATTTCGCCGGTTTATAATTTAATTGCATTTTATTAAATGTTTAATGCTAACTTTTTCAGTATTTAAATAATAATTTTACAGGGAGGAAAAAACGGAAGCTTTACTTGAATGTAAGGAAGAATTGGAGCATACTAAAGCATTGCTTGTAAAATTAAAACAAGAGGTAATATGTATTAAGTAATATTTTCAGTAGAGAAGTTTATATAAAATGTATAAATATTTTATATTTTAGCATCAAGAATTAATGCACGAAGCTCGTACTGCTAAATCCTACAGGGATGAATTGGATGCTGTGATTGAAAGAGCAGATAGAGCGGATCGTTTAGAAATAGAAGTAGCACGATATAGAGAAAAACTCACAGATATTGAATTTTATAAAACTCGGGTAGAAGAGTTACGTGACGACAATAAGTAATATATTTTCATTTTCGTAATACTTTAATAATATAACAAATAAAATAATTGTTATAAACTGTTCATTGTATATATTTAAGAGTTTTAATGGAAACTAAAGAAATGCTTGAGGAACAATTAAGTTTGTCAAGAAATAGGACAGATAAAGTATTGGAACTTGAATCTGAAATCATCAAATATAAGCAGTTACTTAATGATATGGCATTGGTAAGAAGATTCAAAACATTTTGCAATATTATCAGTCTAATAGAAAATACATAGAATTATATAACAAATTAAGAAAAATTTTCTCAGGAACGTGCTGCTGATAAAGAAAAATATCAAGAACTTGTAGAGGAAAATACACAATTGCATCAATTAACAAAAGCTGCTGCTAGTGAAGCTGCAGGATCTAGTGATTCTGAAGAACCAGGTGATCTATAAGTTTTGTATGTCTTGAGATATATTATAAAGTAACAAAGTTGTTATTATTATTATTAATAAATAAGATTAAATGTTATTAAATTGTTTAGTACACGCTGATAATAGATTGTCTGAACAACTAACGAGTAATGCTCAGACGCGAGCATTAAAATTAGAATTGGAAAATCGTCGTTTAAACACTTTGATAGATTCATTGAAAGAAAATTCATTTTATGAGAATTCGTCTCGCATTTTGGAGTTGGAAAAAGAGACAAAGAAGCTTTCATTGAAGATTGAATCATTAAACGATAATAAAGAAAGACTTACGCAACAAAATTCGGATTTGGAATTGGTTTGCAAGCAAGCGTTAGAAGAAAATAAAAAACTTCAAAACACCCTTAAAAATCAACGAGCTTCTTTTGAGAAACAACAACAAGAAATCCAAGTATGTTAAAACAAATTATATTTTTTTGTAATATAAATATTCAGATAGAATATTTATATTATATAAATAATATTAATTTATATTATATAAATAATATTCAGATAGAATATTTATATTATTGAGATACAATATTTATTTATATTATATAAATAATATTCAGATAGAATATTTATATTATTGAGATACAATAATGACAGACTTATATTATTATTACTTTGCCTTTCTCTTTGTTATTTTCAGACTCATCATGCAAAAATGACAGAATTAGAAAAAAATTATGATGTAGCAGTAAAAGAAAAGCAACGTGTTCAATTATTATTAGAGAGCGTGCAACAACGCGATGACGAGTTGGAACGCACTCTGGAAATGACAAATCAAAAAGTTGAAAAATTGCAACTCGTTGCGAATAATGCCAATGATATTAAATTCAAATGCCTTGATTTTGAATCAAGATTAACAACAATAGAAAAAGAGAAAGATGCAGCACAACGTGATATTTACAAATGCAGAAAAATTATTGAAGTAAATATTATCTACACATGCTGTACTATAAGCATATTTTGCATAAATAATTTTGAATAATATTTTAGGAGAAAGATGTAGCTTTAGATAAAGCAGCAAATACAATAGAAGTCTTGGAGAGAAAGATCTTGCAACTTGAGCAGGAATTACAGGATTGTCTTACACAAATATCAAGGTACATTTAAAGAAATTTATCATTTATAAAGTAAATTATTGTCATGTTTAATAACCCAATAAATATCACGAGAGAACTTTAGATTGCAGGAAATTGAACGATCGAGCAAAGAACTTGATTCACGAGCTGCAATTGATAGAGAAACTTTAGAGACACTTCAGTCTAATCTTGTAGCAGAAAAACTGAGCAATCAACAATTGTACACAGTTCTAGAGAAACTTGGCCTTAGCGATAGTATATTGTTGTCCCAACCACTGGAAACTATATTGGAAAGGTATGAATAAAATAAAATTTTATATTAAAAAAAATTTTCTTTTTCTCATTTTGTTGCAATCTATATTATGCATGTAAATTTGTTGTAGAATTGCCCAAACACCAGAAGTAATAAACCACATTAAAAAATCATTTATATCAGAAAGCAGTGAGAAAACGACATCAGAATCAATAGTCAATACCGAAAAAGAAAGCGATTTTAATAAGACTTTAGAAACTATGATGGAACCTTTAAATGTATATATTTATATTTAAAAGATGTAAAAATTATATTAATGTACTTTACTGCTTATACTTTATTATTATTTATTTTCAGCAAGAACTGGAACAATTGCAAACAAAGTTGTCTCTGTCTAAAACGGCAATGGAGCAATTACAATCTGAGAATACGAAACTTGAAGTCCGCATAACAACATTACAATCGCAAAGCAATTCACTAACCGCGCAACATACCGCTTTACAACTGGCAAACTCGCAACTTGTCGCGGAGAAAGAAGAAGTATTTATATTCTTTTTAATTATTGTATCATTTTTACGATTGCGCTTGTAATTTTATGTGAATTTTATTTGTGTGATTATTATATTTATATATCTAGCTTTTGAAAGAACGCAGTACGCAACAGCATATATATTCTGCGTTACTTCATGATCAGAACACTTTGCAATCATTGCATGAACAATTAAATAATGAATATGAGAATCTACGTCGCGAACGGGATGTCCTTAAATCGAATTTAAGAGATGTAAAGAATGAAAGTAGAACGTTGCGCGAGACTTGCGAGCGACTAGAAGCGAAAAATGAAACATTGCAATCTGAACGGGAAGCCTTAATTAATAACACAAAGAGCTTAAATAATCTACGAGGAGAGCATTCCAAGTTGAAGGTATATATTTATTTGTAACTGTATGAAACGTTTCATTTTATACGTATACTTTGTTTCATCGATATAAATGTACAGTATATAGATTGTAATAGCACAAATGTTTTTAGGACGACTTTAGAAACTTATACACTGCAAGCGAAAGATTGAAAGCGGAATATAGAAGTTTGCAAGATGATTACAGAAAGAATAAAATCGAGGTGAATCGCCTGACTCTAAAACAAACTGAAATGCAGGGCGAACTTAGCATCAAAGATGAACAATGTTCGGATTTGAAGATAGAAGTCAATAATCTTAATGAACGATGTGATGTACGAACATAATTATGTCGTGCGAGTATATAAATCAAGTTTATTGATTAGTCTTATGAAAAATGCCAATGTATGCTTTTTTAGATGCTGTTAGAAATGAATTCCGGATTGGATAACGACAGACGTTCCTTAATGGAACATATAAGTTTATTATTTGCACAATATCACGAACTTTTAACTCATTCGCTTCAAGATAAAGAGCATTATCATATGGAAGAAAAATTGTTTGCGTTAGTATAATAATTTTTTTTTTAAATTGATATATTATATAAAAGTTAATATTTCAAATTTTTCAGATGCTATTTACAAATATTTTCATTATCTAATTGCACTTCACTAATTAATTTTCTTTGTTTTACAATTTATTTAAAAAATATTGATGCGTGTGTTGCAGGGATAAGGTTAATCACTTATATAGACAAAAAGAAAAGTTGGAAGACAAAATTATGGAGCACTATAGAAAATTGAACAGTTGCACTACCAAAAAGTATGTTTAGTAAATATTTAATTTTATATATCTATTTATTTTATATATCTTCTGTCTAAATTATATGTAAGGTACAATTTTTTTTGCCTAACATGTATGTTTCTAAAATAGAAAAGGTTTTGGGGCCAGTTTAGTTCGTAGAGTCAGAAAAGCTGGATCGGAGCTCCTTAATAAGGTGATTATATAAATAATGATTATTCACTTGTGGAATATTTATGTACATGAAAAAATTCTTCCAAAAACTGTAAGGAATTTTTATATATTATATAAATTTATACTTGTGCACTATTTATCACTACTTATTGACTTTGCGCGAATTCTTTTCATATAAAATATAAATTTCAATTTTTTTTCACATAAAATATAAAATATAAATTTTATTCGTCAATTTATTTCGCTGCTTGATTTGTGTGTATATCTATTATATAATTATTTTTGAATATGGATTAACCGAAAATGGAATGTAAAACATGTTTATTAGAATCGACGCTCATGGGCTGAAGATTCCAAACAATCGGACAGTAAAACGTACGAGTCGGATACAGGCTGGAATGATTCCGATGCAAGTACTGATGATTATCGTTTGCCTGGTAAATAATTTGTCAAAGTAAAAGAAATATTTAATTCAATAATTTTAATCAGGCGATATCAATAATATAGTCTATTTTTATACCTAATATTAGGACCGAGTAGAGTTTTCGGATCAGATGCACTTGGACAAGCTGGTACCAGAAGAACGGTATATTATAACGATGATTCTCCGCCATCGTCCGCTTCTTTACCCGTAAGCAGCAACAATAATAATAACTATTATTGTTTTGCAATTATTGTGCAACAATACTAAAATACAACAATACTAAAATTCGTTGCATCGAATATAGTATTTATTAAGATAATCATTGAAATGCAGACGGACAGATTGCTAGGCGAATCCTTCCAGGAGCAAGGAAACGACGCCGTACCGATGGAGACGAATACAAAATCGGAAACACAAGTTGAGTCTCGACCCTTTTTGATTTATAATAAAGTATCGGCAGTCATAAATGAATCCAAAAACGTCAGTACTCCGATGAAAGACGCAACACGAGATGAAGTACTCGCGGAAGCTCCCGTTGACAAGGAACCGAAGACCGGAAGTCCAATATGGTACGAATACGGTTGTGTATAAATTTCCACACTGTTTTCGATGTTTCCACTAAGATATTGGAGACGGAAAGAGGGAAAGAACATATAAAGTATTTTCGTATGTACATTCTCATACTTTACAAGGAATTTGCAAGAAAATATACGTAAGTATCCTTTTTCTAATTTTGATATATATATTTTTCTTTGTTCATTTAATTACACATATTTTATGTTCTATAACAGAGCAAAAGTTACGCGAGTATTTGTTCAAAAAATATCGTAAAATCTTAAAAAAGTTCAAAAGTATCGTAAAATATTAAAAATTATGATACTAAACAATTATTTTTTATAAGTAAATTTCTTCTCTAGTAAATGAACTGCCGTATATTTAGATGCATTGCTTGCAAAATTATAAAATAGATTTAAGAGTAGAATGCCTACGAGTTCCTAAAAAAATTGTTTGTGTTAAGATAAGTTGATGATAAGTATTTATCATTGACATAATTTAAGAATTTTCCACATAATGTGTTTCTTTTTAATCTTATTTATTTTTAATCCTAATTTTTTAAAGCTTTATGATAAGAAATATTACTCTTTGTATTCTCTCTTTCTCTCTCTTTCTCTTTCTCATGAGTAGAAGAGAAATTGGAAGAATGTAATATATTATTCAAACATTTATGAATTATTTTCGTGAATGACTGTTAAATTATAAAATAACAAAGTCACAATAATTAACAATAGTGTGCTCGATTTTATTTAATGCTTATTTTATTTAATTGGTTCTATTTTTACATGTACGATTTTTATATACGTATACATATATTTACATATACGATACTTGTATATGCTCATCAATTTTTATATAATATGTATTGTACATTGCTAAAATTGTATACTATTTAATGTACATCCATTACATATTTATCTGCTGTTGATATAGATCAAATTTTTAAATTTATATTCTTAGAAATATAAGGTAAAATTGTTTTCTTTTTTTTTTTGTAGACGCCAAGACTAGTGTAGTAGACAAGAATTTACTGTACTGAGAATAATAGCATTAGCGTGCATTTATTTTTACAATTACACTGATTACCTCTTATCGTTCGACTCTTATTACGATATATGTATAAGCGCTGCTATATAATTTTTTACATTTTGATAACTTATATTTTTATAATAATTGTGTGCGTTTTTACACGAGTATATATATATATGTAGTACATACATTTTGCGTGTCTTTAAAGTTTTATGCGGTTTTACGCAACAGAATGTAGATGAATATTTACCAGTTGATATAGCATGAATAACATTTATCTTTTAATGTATATTCTTGCCATTTTCGAGTATTATTTTTTAATGCGTCTTCTCTCTCCTACAGAATAAAATATAATATCGATACGTGATATAATCTATAGAATTACAATTCGCATGATAAATAAAAGAAGCATTTAAGATGATCAAGATATTTTCTTGTTCTTCTACATCTCACGACGTAAATTGACGTAACAGCGATAAGTGGAATCGATTGACACATGCGATCGATGATGAGCGTTACCGAGCACATCCTATATCGTAATTAAATTAATTATTTACGATTCGAAAGAGTCGGTCGTTTTCTATAAGGTTTGGGAATTCTTCATGAGGTAGAATAACATTTAATTGATCAAATCAGAACAAAAGGGGCAAAGATTTCTTTATCCTGATTAGTTAATTAAATGTTATTTTACATTACGGATAGGATTTTCGAATGTATCCTAACAGTATTATAAGAGCACATTATCAAACATAGCGTAACGCACGTCAAGAAAATTATTGTAAGTATGATTCTCAAATATATTTTCTAGATATAAAAACTCTTTTTCTTATGATGAGAAGGTTTCCCTCTAATTCTTTGATAATTATAAAATATGTTTGTTTATACGTAAAAAATATGAATAGTTAATTATTTCTAGAAATATATTTCAGAAATCTTTCGGAAAAAATATACAGCAACATTTTATATCCACGTCTTTTAATCAATCAAAAGTTGACAATTATAGCGATAAATTTATAATTATAATTCTGGAGTGAATGTGTAAACTATTAATAATTATGTTAAGTTATTACATAATAATAATAATATTAATATTAAAGTCATCTTTAATTCATAATTGTTAATTATGTATGTTGATAATTTAAAAACGTTTCGTAATTTTAATCAGAATTATATCTATTGAAAAAAATGTTTGAATCTCGAAATAAGATTATCTTTAGGATATTTTGAGCCCGGGTGACTTTTGCGAGAAATGAAACAGCTGCGATCATCTACGGCATTTCAGTCGAGCATCTCACGCATAATAATGTTCACCGGTTGCCTATCCCCTTCATTTTTTGTCGGTTTTTCTGCTATTAGCATTAGTATGCTTTGGTCAAAAAATTGTCCATTGCGACCCTTTCCAAATGTTTCTCAGGCTCCTCGTGTAAATTTGCATATTTTCCAGCCAAGGAACTATGTTCCTTCGTTAAGCACGTTTCGTGCACTTTTTTCCTCTTTTCTCGGATGACGCAAAGATATCCTAAGGTTCGTATTTATATCGCACATTTAGCATTATATAACTTTTTTCTTCAGTAATTATTTTAATTTTCATATAAAGAGAGAAATAGACAATTTTATTATAATTACAATTGCTCAAAGACATGACACAATCTTTTTATTTTACTTTAGTATTTCTGCATAAATTAATTCTTTTTACATTCAATACATGTACTTTTATATTAATACTTTTACATTAATACTATTTTATATTAATACTTTTTATAGAACAAAAAAAAATCACAGATCATTTCAGAGATATTTTCCAGAGCTGTGAATTCGCATAATACTATATAAATATACAATGAAATAATATTTTTGATAAAAAAATATACATACGCGCGCACGCGTACACACAACATGCACGCATGTATAAAATAATATTTTTATACTCGCGAAAACGCTTTGTGTATAAGACAATTCTATTCTATATTCTCGATATTTCTCTCACGTTATCAAAATTATTTCTTTTTCGGTATTGTATGAATAATGGAGCAATAAAAAGGAAAAGTGAAATTATCTAATAAGAATTCACGGTACATTCACCTTGTAATGCACGCGCAATCGGTATCGCTTTATGCAAATGGCGAATAAGCGAGCGAGCCAGCGTCGCGACGCCTTTGGTTTCTACCGGCGCTCTCTCACCCTTTCACGGATTACGAAGCTATCGCAAAAAACGTCCGCCTCGCAGTAACGGTCTGCCAGCAAAACCTCCCTTTCCGCCTTGCTTTTTCTACGTGCGAAAATAAAAGTCTCTCGCGCGCTTTTCCTACCGGTCCGGAGAAAGACTGTGGGGAAGGGAGCGAGGAGAGGCACAGGGAGGAGAAAACGTACTCTGGATGAACGAGAGGGAAAAAGAGGGAGAGCAAAAATAAGGGAGGAGAGCAGGGGATGGCGGCAAAAAGAATCGCAGCGATGTCGACGAAGGAGGAAAAAGAACAGTTCGCGGTGGTGAGAAGCGATGAAGGATGGTTAAAAGAAGGAGTCGAGAGAAGAAGAGGGCAAATATTTTCAAGAGAAAACCGAGATTTTCTGAAAATTTTATGTTTCGAGAAGGCGACTACATTATATTATTGTGAATTTTTGGAGAACGAAAGGAAGAGGTGAGGGGAAAAGAGAGAGAGAGAAAGAGACGGAGAAACTTGTGATAGAAAAGTTTTGTGCAATAGATATTTTTTGAATTTAAAATCATTTTTTTTTCAAGTGTGATTAAAATCACTTTTTTGTGACAATGTATATTCAAAATATTAATAATTTAAATTGAAAACTATTAAAGAATACGCTTTATCAATTTTGTACAGGTAATTTCCGAATACTATTAAATGCGTATACAATTTATATAATACTATACTGTATATTTTTGAAAGATACAATAGTTTCTAGTTTTTTTTTATATTTTACATGTCAGATGTATGCATTTAATGCATGCAGCGTACTAAAGAGAAACGTTTTTTTATCTATGTTTCAAAATTGCAATTTTAAAACTCCTTGGCATTATATCTCAAAGACATGAGAATTATCTTGATAAACATTTTGTATCGCGATTTCTTATACTCCTCGTGTCGACTCTTCAACGTTCAAACCCTAAGATGCACGCACGCAGAAAGAAGTAAAGAGTAAAAAGTAAGATTTTAGGGGTAGGACGCATATTTTACAGGGAACCACATGCCGAGGATTTCGGGCACCACCCTGCAAAAATGTCGGTTTCTCCGCGTGTAGATGGGTAAAGAGGCAGGCGTATATTTCGCAGGGGTTGCACGGTGCAGTAGCCAAGGGCGCGGAGGGAGAGAGGAAGGGGCACGAGGGAAGATGGGTTTTTACGACGCGCCCTTCCCATCGTTCCATCCCCTCATTCCCCCGCCGTCACGAGGCGCGCAGGGGGCGCGTTTTTATGACAGCCACGACGAGAGCCGGGGAGGAGCTTATGTATACCACGACGACACCGGTAAGACGAGCGAAAAAGGAGAGATGAAGGGGAGACGTGACGGTTTTCGCATCGTTCCTATGGACCCTTGTCCTATGCTGCCCTGGAGCCTGCACGGAGCGCGATCTCTGGCCGATTCGCGCGGCCACGCCTCTCGTGGCTCCGATGGCTCGTCGCGGAATCGGCGTGCCCCAGCTAGATTTTAACCCCCTGGCAAGGGTTACGAGCTGTCGGGCAATGATGCTAATTATTCGTCGCGGGCAAAAGTAGAGATTGCGTTTTTGCTCTTTGATTCTAGGACGCATCATGACGCACGTTTTAATTTTCGTGTATTTATTAATGTGTTTTTGATCAAACAGCTCATTATTATTCGCTAGAAAATGCAAAATAATTCTTCTTAAATTTTCGTAAAATGTAATTAAAAAATTCTTATAAACACAATAATTTCAGTAATGAATGATTGAGAGATTTAAACTTTTCTGAAATATTTAAAATACTATGTCCTTCAAAGGAATTAAGATTATTTTCTCAATGTCAATAGTATTATACGAAATGTAATGTAATAATTAATATAAAGCTCTAAATTTTAATGTGCGTTATTTCACACATTTAGAAGAACAAATTCTCTCTCTCTTTCTGCAAGTTTTCTGTTTTCAAGTTCCCCGTCAATGCTCTAAAATTATAATTATAATTAACGTACATATAAAGGATAAACAAAAACAACGCGGTACTCGTGTGTGTGTGTGTGTGTGTATATATATATATATATATTTCTCAATTATTGACGCAATCATTCTTGTTTACTGTTTTGTCCATGACATATGGGATGTCCGTTTCACAGTTTTTTTTTTCTTTCACGCATATATCTTATATATTTTCCTACACTCATTAAAAGATTAATTAATTCTTTCAAAGTTAAATTTTTGATATATTTTTATTTTAGAATCACATACATTCTTTCTTAATTGTATTCACGACGAATTACTCTATAGTTTTTATAACCTGTCATTCATAGATCAAGTTAACAGTAGTATTATATACGAGTCCAATATCTCCCGATTGCGTTATTATTAGCTTTGACAGATCTCGGAGACCGCGGCGCGCCGCGGAGGGGTGGAGGGGGGCGCCTGCGCCGGGTGGAGGGGCAGCGCGAAAGATACGCCGCGTATTCGTCGCGCGGCGCGCAATGTGTCCCGCGCCAGCGTACGAAACGCGTCGGTGTCGCTGTCCCGCACGGTGTGACAATCTTTTTTTCTCTCATACACGCGCCACTTCCGCGGTAATTCCGGTCGTTCCGCGACTCGACGCGACCGATTACCTCGTTTGTTTTCCCAAGGTCCCAAGAAAAAAATTGGCGATATTTTTTTCCATTTTCTTCTTTTCGCCACGACTTAACCCCACGTCGTCTCCTCGCGCGACGATGATCCTCGCGATCCGCGCGACGCGATAACGCGATCGAGGGAACGATCTTTAGGAGTCCGCTCGACGTTTCGTTTCTTCTCGAGGCCGACGTAAACGCGCGGCGATCGAATGCACCTCGTTGGATGCTACCGGAGGCGGTCGATCTGGAAGCCCGTGGTCACCGCGGTCCCGTGAGCAGGTGCCGCGGACATAGCTAGCACCGGTGGCCGCGATGGACGCGCGCGTGGTGGTCGGCGCCGCGCCGGCCGCGGAAGAGACGTCGGTAGCGGCGGCGGCGGCGGCGGCGGCGGCAGCGACGCGAGGCGTCGCGACGCCCTCGCCGGTACCTTCCGCGCCGAGCACCGCTACCAGCAACGGCAACGGTGGAACGAGCGCGAACGTCGTCGCGACGCTCGCGTCCGCATCCTGCGCCTCGCAGAATCCTGTCGTCGTTGTGGCCAACCCTCCCGGCAACCATCAACAGCCGGCCGGCGTGTCGGTCGCCGCCGTGCCCAGGATACTCAGCAGAAATGTCAACGGCACCTGTAAGTTGTTTTTCAAATTATTATTCGCCGCGATTTAATCAGGAATTTAATAAATGATTTAATCGCGTGTAAATGATGTAATAGCGTTGCGTGTGAAATTTATGCAGCGTGTTTTGTTTAAGCGTATATATTCGAGTTTTTTTTTTTTCAATAATAGGATTCATTTTTTTAAATAATGGTTATTTTGTTTTTCCATTTGTACTTGAAAGCGACACAAGTGATATTTTATGAACGATTATTGAAAATCTTATTTTATTGCATGTTATCGAATTTGTCATAAAATACCTTGTAAAATTGTAGTAAAATAAATGTATTATTTAATTTTTAAAAATAAAACTGTCACGTGGACAATATTTAAAGAAAATTAATTTAAAATTGAAGTCACATTATATAGATTTTAAACAAAACTTTTATTCGAAACAATTTTTAATTCTATTATTTAAAAAAATAACGAAATGTATGCTTGACTAAATCGTGTACACATGTGTACGTGTGTGTATATATACATATACATACGCGACATAATACATACACATGTGCGATTTTAAAATACTCGAAAATTTATACGAATATTGTTAATTGTTTTTTATTAACAATTAAATAATAAATATGGAATACAAAAAAAAGCAATAAAATAAAATGTAATTTTCGACACACGCATTTGGCTATTATTTCATCGTATAAATATTGTATGAGAATTTATAGACATTTATAGTTAGTTTATTTAATTGTATCCGTAATTATACATATTACATCATAATTACAATTATGTTTTATGCATTTGTAAAAAAGTAGTCAATAGAGAAGAAGTAATTGAAATACAAAACGTTTATTAACCATTTAACTAAAAAAAAATATTTAATTCCATATAAAGAAAAACATACGGCATGACTGTATAAAGTTGAACACATTTCATATGATGTGTGTGAGGTCAATTATTTTAAATATATATACCGCAAATAAATATTATTTTATATTTCTATATTAGCATAATTAAAAATAATATGTTCGGAATCCTTTTTAATCTATTCAAAAAAGTTATACACACACATTATATAAACATGCGTAAGTTAAGTTTTGGTATGATATATATATATATTTATAAATGTATTTATCAGTTTCTGGTAGATTATTTAGTCATGATTAATGATTATTTTAAATTTGTGGAATTATTTCTGTTAATTATCGAATATATAAATAATTATTAATTTGATTATATTAGTAATTATACTCAATATAAACTTTGATTTGATTATATTTTGTCTAAATTTGAGATAACTTTGGGTGAAATCTTGTGCGTTTGATTCATCTTTTATTTAATAATAAAAATGACTTTCTCTAAATATTTTAAATATTGATAGAAATATTCAGCGCGATAATAGCCCTCCGAAGCATTTCGTTTTTCATTAATTTGCTAAAGTGCAATTAAAAGAAATTGATGTAAACTTCAAAATTCTTATTCTTCGGAATTGAAGATAATTCAACAGTATTTTGACCCAAAAGGAGCTATGAATGCTCCAAAAGTATTTGCCGCTCCATTTATTAAGGGAGAAACTGAGGGGGTCACTCGCTAGATTCTGATGTAAGGGATTTAGCCGTGAGATGAGTTTATTTCCTCGTTTCTTGTAGATCGGACCACTATTGTACTCATATATTCGCGAGCTCGTTTCTAAAGCGTGCGCGCGAGTCGCATTTCGATCGCAAATGCTGCTCTCTCGCCGCTGGGTTTACGCAAGAAACGTAATCGCCAGCAGTTACCGACGAAGCGAAGAAGTTTCGACCGAGGAGCTATCGTGGGCTATCGCGCTTTTGTGTGTGTGTGTGTGTGTGTGTGTGTGTGTGTGTGTGTGTCTCTCTCTCTCTCTCTCTCTTTCTCGTCGAAAAACTGGATGAGTCATGCCGGCGACAAAAAGCTCGCAGTTCTCTCTCTTTCTCGCGTCAGAAAAACAAGATTTTTCTTCTTCCATCTCGACGAAACTGCGGACGAGCTCTTCTTCGTCTACTTTGAGCGTTTTACCGCGCGATTCGGTGCATCGCGATAAAAAGCGCTCGACCGAGTTCGATATGTCGCTTGTTTCGAAAATTCTTTGGGACGTGCTTTCTTGCAGCGCTATTTATCGCTTTCGCAATTTTCTCGATCTTTACCTCGGTGAGGAATGTCGGTTAGCTATTGTTGTCGTTCTCTCAAACTATACCGCGGTACGATTTGACGGAAGCTTTCTCTTTCTCTCTCTCTCTCTCGTCGAGATATAATTATATATTATTCTGTATGGTATCGTTAAAAAAACCAAAGTGGTATAATTTCATAGAAGCGTTATGATTAAAAGTAGCATATCGCACAACACGATACTATGTAACGCCCCTGACGCTTTTTGCGGAAAATGTTTACCGTTTCTACTAGCAACATTAGCGTGACAAAGCGGGAACAAGCGAAGCGAGTAATTAGTAAACAGCAAAAACATACTCATTAAAAACATCATATTTTTATCTCGCGAGTTATATTTCACGAGATACACATTTTATTCGCAAGATTCGATGTTATCGACGAGGTATCGATACGCAACGTTATTTGGCCTCTTTTGACGTTTCATTTTTGGCGTCAACAATCGACATTGACGGCAATATCGATATTTTGCGCGCGATGACAGCGAGTCTGGGGATATTCTATTTTTCCGTAAAGCTTCTTATATAGATCTGTAATCGGTTTCGATCGTGTTTTAAATATTAATATTCGGATTCTCGGACTCTGTGACTCACGGCTCACGGCTCACGGCTCTGGCCATGTCGGCGCAAAACCATGCAGTTTCTTCCGCCGGCGTGCAAGTATTGCGCCGTTGCGTTTTTGCCGATTTCTTATAAACGGCCGACCCGGCGCGGTCATGTAAGCGTGTTGACTATGTACCATCGGCTGCGACGACGGTGACGATGTACGTGGCAAAAAGCGCCTGGTTTTGCCCGCGATATTTCTGCGAAAGACGAAATTGCGACAGAAACCAATGCTCTCTCTCTCTCTCCAATTTTTTTCCATTTTATTTTCTTACATTTTTCCAAGATGCTTACGTTCGTCATTTTCATCTCGCGCCGTATATTTATCTGTATACGTCATCTTTAGTCATTTAAATTTTGCACCGATGGATATTTAATTTTTCTTTACTCGTATTATTTCGATTATTTCTCCAATTTCTTTCCATCTTACTTTCTCTCTTACATTTTTCCAAGATGCTTACATTCGTCATTTTCATCTCGCGCCGTATATTTATCTATATACGTCATCTTTAGTCATTTAAATTTTGCACTGATGGATATTTAATTTTTTTTACTCGTATTATTTCGATTATATCTCCAATTTCTTTCCATCTTACTTTCTCTCTTACATTTTTCCAAGATGTTTACATTCGTCATTTTCATCTCACGTCGTATATTCATCTGTATACGTCATCTTTATTCACTTTGCACTGATGGATATTTAATTTTTTTTACTCGTAATTATTACGATTATCATGTTATCATTTTTGGACAGACATGTACGTTTTCAACGTATGAGATTATTAAGACAGATGAAAGAGTTACGCTATAATTATGCGCCGCGTTATTATTATTACACGACGGTCTGATAGGCGACATTATACATTTTCTAGGGGATAAAAAGGGGCTCATATCGACGCCGGCGCTGCTGGCGCTGATGCACGTTGATGGCGAAAAAGCTCTCGCTTTTTTGCGGCAAGTTTGCCGTGTACTCGTGCCTTCGCTTAAGAAAACTTGGCGAGCGTAGCTTTTTTGCGTCGGGCATAAGAGAGCTCGGCCACTCTCTCTCGGCGTCGACCACTCGCTCGCATTCTCTCTCGAGGTACACATTACAACATCGGAAAATTTGCGCCGTCGATGCACGCGGATCTCTGTATAAAAAAAAGGGAGAGAAAAAAGTCGAGTCGAACGCGCGATGCGATTAATCGCATCCAAGAAAACTTGTTTTTATATGTTCTTAATTACCTTTAGCATTGAGATGCTTTTTTATATTCAATGTTACTTTATATCTATAATAAGACAATATTAATTAACATAATGATATTAACATATCGTTATGTGAAAGTGATAAATTCCATCCAACATTTATTTTAGATTTCTGAAAGTGATTAATTCCAACATTTATTTTAGATTTTTGTTTAATATTAATACACGTAACATTGAAAATGTTAATAATAGTTTTGCATCAGAATTTACATGCGAATGATTCATCTCGTTTACCAGACTACAACCGATAGAGCCATGTCGGACATTAATGCGCTCATTACGGACGTTCGCTCATTAATATTTTCACCTTATCTTTTGCCGCTTTATAGCCATTTTTCTCTCTACGAAAAATGTTTCACCCTAATAGCGCCCCCACCCCGCCACCCCCTTCCTGCACTTGGCGATAAAGATTTTCATAATCGTTTCTCGATTATGTTCCTTTCATTATACAAGCTCTTCTCGCGTTTGCGTTATTTTTATCGGATACTTTGAAGAAAAATATATCTCAATATTCCACATTCATATAAATTATTAAATGTGCATGTAATTTTGAAAAAAAATTTAATATAATTTAATACAAAAATTTAATACAAAAAATTTAATACAAAAAAAATTTAATACCATTTTTAATGTACTTTGTTACATGTTTAAATTTAGGAAAAAAATTGAAAAGAAATATATAAAATTGATATTAATTTTTTTTTCGTTGTCGATGCGTTCTTTATTGCCATGCAAATATTTCCTTTTTATATTGTAAAATTGGAAACATTTTTCTTATTTGTTACGAATTTTAAAAAAGCAAGGAGAGAGCTGCACAGTGTCGATCGTAAGAGAAGAAATGAAAAGAGAGACATTTAACTGCAATATTTCGAGCATGCGAAAAATTTGTTATTCGTATCAGTAGCGGTACTTCCGGAAACATTACGATTCCAGGGTTAATAAACGCAACGCGATGTAAAACTGGCGTGACATGATAATAGCGCGTGCCTAACTTACGTAATCGGAACGCAGCTGCTTATCCCGAGGCTTTCTCCTTCTGATCGAATCGCTCCGGGTTTTGTGTACGTTCACGCCCGGTGGACGACCGTTCGCGGTCCGGAATCAAAGAAAATCCTCCGGAGAACCTAATCTGAATACGATCGCGATGCCAAGGTACGACCGGTGGGTGGTTGCATTCGAATAAGCGCCTAATTCGAGCGGCGAATATGAATGGGGGATTCGTGGTTCCTGTACAAAGACGAGGACGGTACGCCTTTCCGTTTGTACATCTTATGCTGACCGACCGTTGCGAGAGCCGCAAAGTCTCCTCGCTCTTTCAACAGCGACGTTTCATCTGCCTGGGCAAATAAATCTCGATTATTTATGATTTTTATGAAAGCAATTAATCTCAGGAATTGTTTTACTTTTTTATTAATTTTCTTATTCATTATATTTTATTTTTATTTATTATATTTCGCAGTTTATTTATTATATTATACTTTATTATTTTTTTATATGTTATCTACAAGATTTTTATTGATATAGTTTTAATTTAAATTTTCTATCGTTATTTAAAATACATTTTTATTCACGTACTTTTTCGTTTTTTGGATACTTGAAAATTTATTCGATATACTAAGGAGGGGGGTAAATATTGAGAACATGCAAATGATAGATAACAATCATCCCTTATTCTCATGAGCGCGTCGCGCTTTGTTTCTCTTTTGCGTTTCTCGAATACGCACGACGCCCATCGCGTTCCCAGTTCCCACAGCGTCTAGGTGCGCGAATAAATTAAAAGGCTTGCGGGCTTCGGTTCCACACCCCATCGGACAAAGGGCGACGAGACTCCCCGTTTGTCCGCATTTTTTGTTCTAAGCGATAATCCGGCAGGGCGATGCTCGGATGCGCCCGCGTCTCTTGGTATCCGTTTCGGAGTCCATCCGAGGCTTTTCGCCGATGACCCGCGAACTCTCCATCTTCCCCTCCGTTCGTCGCATATGCATATCATCGTCCTTTAGTGCGAGATAGTGAGCGATAGAAGGCACAGAAAAAAAAGAACCGGTTAGAAGAAGGGAGAAAAAAGTGGAAGCCTCGGGAAGAATTCCGGTGCGCTGCTACGTCCTCTCTGTTCCTTTCCCGTCGAGTTTTTGCCCCCGTGGAGGACGTTCTTTCGGTTTTTGCCGCCGTGGGGGCCCCCGCGACGACGACTACGACGACGACGACGACGGGGGCAACTTTTTCTCCGTTTTATACTCGGGGCCGTTCGATCTGCATGAGTCACACGCGAAGATATTACGTTCGCTCGTCGGGATGAAGGACGATGTCTTTCTAGAGTATCCCACGATCAGTCATTTCCTTCAAGTGGCACGATTACTCGTTTCATCTTGATAAGGGATTACGATCTCGATCGCGTCATTCCTATATAAAAATGTAGACTTGTAGATTTTTTCCACTGTTGGAGAGAGAAATCATTTGACTTAAGCGTACAATATATTGTACAGTAATTTTTGTACTATATAATTTTTCTCTCCATAATCCAACTCTATTACTTTATATTTTATTAAAATTTTCCTCTCCATTTGATATTTAAAATTGTTTGATACATATTTTTACTTTTTACTTTTGTAATTTAATTAATGATTGATTCGCGATTGCTGACACATTCTTAATTTACGAAATAAACGCGTATGAATGATGACAGGATTTGGACCGCCTAGTTGACTACAGGTGTAGATACAGATTAACGTTGACAATGGACACGTCGATTAGTTCCCGCAGGTGATGAGCTCGTTCGTTTTGAAAAAAAGAACCCCTCAGCGGCTAACCCTTTCGTTTCTACGTTAAAAAAGGGTCTTCCGTAAAAGAAAAAAACCATTTATTCAAAAGAGATCTGTGGGAAACCGGCTTTTTATAGTTTCTCAATAACATTTTTATTTAAATAAAAAAAAACTCTTTCTCCTTATACGCGTGTACGTGCGTCTCTTATAAAACTTGAGAGCAATGAAATAAAGATTGAAATAACGCATCTTTTTATTTTCAATGAATTATTGCTTAAACAAATATCTTGTTTTTCTTTAATATAATGATAGTAATAAAAACATTGAACTTAAAACTAATTCTTTTTATACAGTGAAGACTTATATATGTATATATAATTAAACTCGAAAGCTAAAAAATTGTTGAAAAAATACATTTAATATAAATAAAGATATTGATGAGATATTATTATAATGTGAAAAATTATATAAACAATTATCCAGTTATAAGTATTGTCATTAATAATACATTTCGAAACATACAAAAGATTTCTTAAAAATCCATAATTATACGTATAATTGATTTACTTTCTTGAAAATGCCGAGAAATCTAGTTTTATTATTTGATCAGACTATAATTTTTAGCAAAATCCGATATTCTTAAATTAACCTCCAAATTCTTTTATTATTTTATATTACATTTTATCGTGCATTTTTTGCTTGACATATTTAATGTATATGTCAAAGTTAATAAAAACTAAGTATAGCAAAGATTATAAATTTTATAATATTTAAACTTGTGTTTATATCAATTGAAAAACTTGTTGGATAAATAAGAAATATATAGAAACATCTCTTTTTATAAATCTCTTTTTATCTTGAATTTTTGACCATTATTGCGTAAATATTGGATTAATATCAAATAATTGCATTTTATTTTAAGTATTCAAAATTTGATGTGCGAAAAATGCTTAGAAAAATTTAATAAATATAATTAAATTTTTTAAATTGCCTTAATATTTTTAAGATAGTAATAGTAAACGTCTCATGATAATGTCTTTAAAATGGCGCGTCTTACCCTCGAAATAATAGGGCCGTTCAACAGCAATCGGAGAAAGTGTGACGTAAGATAGAGTAGGTTTACCCCTCACAGAGGGGTTGGGACATGGGCCGCACCCTTGTGACTTAAGATCGTACATCCGACCAATGCCAATGACGATTTTAAACGACCTCCATTGGGAAACCGTTTAGAGAGAATTTAACAAGAATAAATAGTCTATCTACAAAACAGAATAACAAATGTCACTTGCATCCGATAATTAATGACTCGATATATTTTTCAATTCTTTTTATAATTCATAAAATACGTACCTATGCATTTTTAATAATTTTTCCCAAAGAATAAATACTTGGAGTTGCATTATGTTACTTCTCAAGTAGAAGCATATTGATACAAGATATTAGAGATATTTTTTATAATTATAATATAATCTTTTTAAAGACATGTAATATTGAAAATTAATAAATTAATCGAAAATGTCGCCAATTTCATTGATCCATAATTCACACATTTGCGCATGATCTTTTAAATATCTGTTACGATTCTCCTTTCTCATGTATATTTTTTTTATCATTTTGACATTTTCGGCTTCTCGTTAGATTTATCGAGCGATAATTTATTTCTTCCATACATATTTTTTCAAGGGGTGAGTCGTTCTTCGAGCGCCTTGAGAGAAGAGTTTTGGCGCGGTTTGAGGAAGCAATGAGAGAGCCAAAAGAGAGAGAGAGAGCGAAATAGACGAAAACAAAGAAACATTGTACGAGAGATAGAGGAGGAGTGAGAGAGAACAAGAGGAGAAGGATGTGGGGCCAAGGAACGACAGGCGCGCACGAGTGGTGGTGCAAAGTGGCACAAGGTATAAAAAGAGGAACGGGCGTGTAAGGGGCTGCTGTAGCGAAGCGCGGGGTAAAAGGACGCGAAGGATAAGGAACGAGGCTGAGGAGTAGCTCGAGTAAAGCGCGCGGCGAAGAGGAGAAAGGGGATAGGGAAAGATTCGAACGGCGAGTCAGTCCATCTGCCCGATGTTTTGTACAGGAGAAGGGTTGGAGGGAGGGAGGGAGAAAGGGGCAGCGCGCGGGGTGACAAAAACTTACCTAACCCTTCCTTGATTACAATGCCGGCAAAAAGCGAAATACTAACCGCCGCTGCGCCGCTCCGCTGAGGAAAGGAGGGAAGATAACAGAGAGAGAGAGAGAGAGAGAGAGAGAGAGAGAGAGAGAGATAGAGACAGAAGAAGAGGGAGAGAAAGAGAGAAGACAGTGCGCGCTCCTAAGAAACTAGACTCGTTTTTGCGCGACCAGAGGCGAGCGGAGGAGAGCGTCCGTTCTCCGTAAAGTATCGGACAAAGAACGTGCACCACTAACTCTGCCTCCTCCCCCTCCTCCTCTCCCTTCTCTTCTTTCCCGTCTCTTGCCTCTCCGGCAAACCTTCTTCTTGGTTCCGTCGTGTCCGTGCTCCGGGCGCCTCCAATTCGCCCCCGTTTGTACTCCGCGTCTCTTTTCCACCCTGACCTTTTCGCCTCCCTTCCTCCGGCTTTCTTTCATCCCTACGCGCGCGTCTTTCCTCCGTTTCCTCTTTTCGCCCCATTATCTTTGTTCTTTTTACTCATCTCTATATTCACCTTCAGCACGAATTTCGCAGTCCTCTGCAACGAGACAAATGTAATACTTGTTTCCGTGGTTCACGACGGGAAATAAGTCAAATAAAATTTATTCATTTGAATAAAATTTATTTGTTAATTGCATTTTTTGTTATTTCAACTTGCGTTACTCAAATTAGAATTGATAGAATTGCGCTAGTGTTGTAAATAATTTATTATAATTTAATATTAGAATATCTAATCAATTAATCTCGCATGCATCATTAGCCCTTATTTTCTTTTCGTTTATCGATGATTTTCCACGTTATTGTTACGCTGGGTAAAAAATATCGCTGTTATCCTGTGTAATACTGTCTGTAACGAATATTGTGTTTTTTTGCCAATAGAAGATATATAACAAAATTGGCACATGCTTGTGACGAAATTGATACGGTCCAGCGATTTCTCTTTTTCGCAATCGCTGTGTCATCTATCGCGACCTTGATATCCATCGAGATTCATTATTCGTCTCAGGAAATCGATAGAAACCGAAAGAATTTAATAGAATTTAATTTAATTTTCGATAGAAACGACAGAGAAAGGACGTGTTTTCTGTCGTGTTTCTATCATAAATATAAGAATTAATTTTTTTTTTCGCCTTTTACTGTTCAAGATACTCGGTGAAATTATTCTCGATAGTTTCCGAAACTCTCCGATAATTGAACAATTTAAACATTACAAATTTAATTTTAATTGTTTGGATCTTTGAGAGTTTAATATTTAAAATTGTGTATTTTTCTTTCTACTTTTTTCTACTTTGAAAAATTTAATCGCACAATTTATTCGAATCTTTTGTCCGAGTCCTAGTCTCGAATTCGATTCGTGGCAATCGTCATTTGACTCCCGTAGCGACAATTCGGTCTTCTTTCGCCACGGGATATCGTCATGGTGATTTTCTTGAGAATCATTTTCTCCCTCGCGAGAGCAATCATGAGTCGAACTCGCGCGAAAAAGGGATAATCTACTCGACGATGTTCCCGCAGGATTCGAAATGCTTTTCTTTCACCGATTATAGTTAACCCTTTGCGGTCCTATATCGAGTCTGACTCGACATCGCGTTTCGTTCAGCCGGTCCTACATCGAATTTAGCTCGATATAGGAATTATAACTATTTATAACTATTATAATAATTAATTTTATAACTATTTATGAATTTTTAATTATTTATGTATAAACATTTTAACGATTTTGACAATGTTTCTCGTATTTTGATAGCATACATCCTTGCAGAGATTTCTTTTTTTCTTCTATGTCATCTGATTATCGAAAAACATACAAACCTTAAGGTAAAAAAAAAGTAACTGAATTGCGCGTAGATCAGCTGGGACGAAATATCAGAAATGGTCCAGATCGCGAAGAATTAAATAAACGAATTTCTCGTTTTAGAAATTTTTATTCTAATTACTTTTAATCTCTATTCTATTTTTACTCTTTAATCAAACGATCGCCTGTACCAGTGAATCGGCCGTGTGTCTGCGAAATTATTACACGTAACGCATCAATTTTATGCATTTTACGCTACTTAATTTTATTCATATTTCGATCCGATTCTTCAATATCGATACTAGCGCGTATAATTATTAGCTGCAATTAAATGCATAATTATTCGAGATTTCAGAGCGAAAAAAAGGAAACTCGCAAAGACGAGAGATTGATGGTAAACAATTTCGTCCCCCGCAAAATGCCTTTTATTCCGCGAGATTCTTCCCTTTCGTATTGTTTGAAATTTTGTTTTCTTGTAAACCGCGCGCGTGTCGAGTGCGTTTCGCACACGTACACACGCACACATTCGCCGTTTCTTAATATTATAATTATACCGGGAAACATAATTAAGGCGCGGTTTTTTGCGCTCGCATCGGTCGCATCACGCGGACTATGACGGTTATATGCGCATCACGGCTCACGGCGCGTCCGCAAAGTTCGGATTCGCTTCTGATTTAGCGCGCCGCCGTTTCTCTTTTTCGCTGTGGCCGCGTCTAATCTGGTTCTCCTTGCGAATGCCTCCCCGTTTTTCTCCATCTCCGGGCATCGAGAGCCTGGGTTAATTCTTGGCACAATGATCGTAAAACATATCCAAGGATAGAAAACAATGGTAATCCAGGAGTTGTCGGCGCGACGACACACGGTGATTCCGCTCTGTGGAATTTCTCCGTTTCGGAATTCGAGCTTCTCTTTTTCCGACAAACGAGTTTCAATATTTGTCTCATCTGCAACATGAATAAAAATAAAAAACGACGCACTCCATTCTCTGATGTTAGAACATAATTAATTAATCACAATTTTCTCCCCTTTCTCTCTCATCTTTTTATAAAATAATATAATATAGCTGGGGGAAGAATTATTACATTATTTATGTATTAAATAATAGTTTGTATATTATTATATTATTTTGTATTATTATATTATTTACCAAATACGAAGAATTAAAAATCTTTTCGAAATATATAACGTACTAAATTTTTCTATAGTTTTGATTATAAATGAGATTAATAACATTTTTTCCCGACACAAAACCAAAAACGTTGAAACGTTCGATTCTATCTCACGCAGCTACAATTTCCTGCAGTTTAACGCGAAAATAAAATTTATCCGAATGGCGTTCATTTCTGCGTATCGCTTATACCTTTTTCTTTGCGCGATCGCTTTTTTCTCCTCTCGAAAATCGCTGGACCGATCCCGCAGGTTATCATTGTCCATGGAAAACATGTCCATACGGACCGCGACGATGATGACGATGACGACGATGACGACGACGACGACGATGACCTGGGTACGCGAACCTCCAGGGTTTCGCCGTGGGATGGGATCGGGTTTTTCTCACCGTCGCAACGCGTCTCTCCGCCTCCGGGCCGCGTTCGCGTTCCCGGCCGACAAAAACGAGCCACCCCGTGCCAAAAAAGTCGTTATGTAAATGCGCCGCGGAAGCCCGGCCTAGACCGCGCCGCCGCCGCCGCTGTTCCGTTGGTCACAGGTATATACGGGATGAATCGTGCAATTCGATCACCCTGCGACGATTTTCAGTTTGAAAAAGCAAAGGTGACCGGCGAAAAAACTTGGAGAAGAAAGAAAGAAACGATCGAATAAATTTCCTGAAAGATACGGCTCAATTTTGCGCACAGTTTTTTATACGGGATTCATCGCGAATCTTATAGGGGGAAGGCTGCGGTTCCGGTAACTTGATGTAAAATTAATCGATACGAATGATACGCATAATTTTCGAATTTAATGTAAATCGGTGAAATCTCTTGTTTGTATAATATTTGAGAGGATCTGACTAAAACTTGAATCGGGGTGGGAATAGTATAGCCGTACTCTCAAACCCCATCTCCAATTCTGAAATTAGGTCGAGTAAATAAATGCGGGATGAATTATTAATAAATTCAGCTAATGCGGCGTAAAGTTGATGAGCGAACGATTGCGCTTATGGTTTTATTTTTTAACAAAAGCTCGATCGAAGTGTTGTCGCGCGGATGACAGGCTTAGTTAGATGATCAACAACGTGTATATCACATACGCGCGGTATTAATAAAGTCATGAAAACGAGAATAAGATGTCAGCGACGGCGATATAAATAAATGACGGGCAATAATAATGGGGAATCCACGCAAAAACCGCGAGGAAAGTTCGTGCACCTCGGATCTATAGGGATTTTTCGGACAAAATAATCGAACCGACGAAAATGCAAGTTTCGTGATGTCTGAAGACAAGAAGTGATAATTAATTCTGAAATTTGTATTTTTTTTACCTTTTAATTATTGTATCCAAGAACAAACGTGCAACAATATATGCGCGAGAAATAATAAGATAATACTGTATTTTAATAAAGATGTATCTCCAAAATATATCCTTTAGTTTCAGGCTTCTTCGTCAATTTTTCCTTTTAGCAAAAATGTTAATGTACGAATAATATTTAAGTCTTTAGCGATTGAAAATGAAAGATGTTTCACGCGAATTAAACTTTACAAAGGCTTATGTGATTAAATAATAAAATTATATTTTTCATTTAATTTAAAGTGGACTTGTAGAATTTTAATTTCAAAAATATGCCAAATATAATCCACGGGTTAAAGGAAATTATTAATTTATAATATCCTATCTCGAGAGATAAAAATCATAAAAAATGTCTAATGATAAATTAATACGAAAATGCGAATTATATATTTCTCTTATAAGTATCCTCCCTCCTTGCAAAACGCGTGTCTCAATCGCACCTGGACGTGTCCTCTTTCCTCATTCGCCCTGCTATCGTTCGGCCTAACCGATTCTGCTGACCCAAGACACCGGTGGTGCTTCGTGCACGTAGATCCTTTTTTCGTGGGTCGCAGTTCGCGCTAGAAAAATCTCGCGGAACAAGTCGCCACCCCGTCGTCCGGGGACTTATTCGCGGGCCCGAGAGACCGACAGCGCACGAGCGTGAGACCAGGATCCGGGCTCGTAATAAGACCCGTCGGCCAGTTTTTTTTTTTTTACCTTTCTCTCTCCTTCTGCTTCCCTTCTTCCAGCCTCTTTCTTCGACTTCACCCTGCGCTCTTCTCTCTCTTTACTCTCCTTCCCTCCGATGGCGCGGTACCGGTATTAATTTATACGCGGTACGTGTGTGCACGCCGCTTTTTCTCGCAGTTCCTCGAAATTTGCAAGAAACTAGTCGGACTTTGGCGTCTCCTCTCTTGGACTCGCGTGATCGTGTCGATACAGACAACGACAACGACGACAACGATAATGATTGTGCGGCGAATAGTGAGAAGGCGGGGGTGTCTGTGGGAAAGATAATGCTTGCGATTATCAACGATGTACATTTAAATGATTTATTTGATTTAATCCTTTTTCTAATTTACCTTGATTCATCCAAAACCATGTTCTTAGTGTCCTTATTATAATAAGAAAAATTTGTATGTGTTGTATATATAATAAAAAATTAATACAAATAGAGAAAAGCATATTCTGGTAAAAATGTCTCTTATTTTGATCATTTTTAAAAGCAGAAGAAAGTTAAATCATGGAGAAATCTGATATTTCGCGGTCAACTTTTTGCAAAAATATCCTACTAGTTAGTACTAAAATGAATCGAGATGCAATGTGCTCCGATAAAGTGTTTGTAATTTTTTTTTGTCATTGATATTTTTTGATATCACAATATTTCTCAAATTAATATAATGCAATATTTATATATAGACATATAAAGATGCACTGTATTAATTTGAGAAGAAAAATTATTAATGAAAAATATAATATACAACTAATAATATACAATAATAACAATAAAATATATGTTGAATGCTGGTGATCGCGGAATATTAATGGCTTTTATACCAACCAGACTGTCTAATTACGACATAATTGATTGTTGACGGTGAGTGAAGAGAAGGAGGAGCAAAGGGGAAAGATAGGATCCGCACAGCGATTATTACCGCTGTCGGCGCAAAACTGTACCGATTCATTGCAGTTGGAACCGACAATTGCCGCTGTGTTAAGTGTGCCGGAGACTCTCTTAACGAACCTCTTTAACGATCGTACAATACTATGCGATTTGCAGTGGTGCAGACATCCGTGCCGCAGAATGAGGCCGAGTTGCAGCTGTACCGAGTGATGCAGCGCGCCTCGCTACTGGGATACTACGACACACTCCTCGAGATGGGTAAGTACACGACCAAGATCACATCTACGTTTATCTGTAAAAGATACTTAAATTTTAGTATAAAAGATACTTTAATTATAGTTTAAAAGATACTTTAATTATAGTATAGTTTTGCACAAAATTTGTAAATCTCTAAATGTGATTTTAAATTTAAATTTATATACAATCTTTCTGCGAGAGAGCTACACAATCTTATATAAAGTTTCCATGAAATCTTATGGAGATTATAAAAAATAAAAAACATAGTATCAGAAGCATACAATATCAGCGATTACAAAACAATAATGATTCAAAATGTTTTTTAATACGATATATATAATTTTTTGACCCTAATTGATGTATTTATTTGATGCATGTTTAAGAGAGAATTTTTCAAGATTTGTCTGATGCAGTTTGTGTCGGTTTAAAAGTCCTTTAAGATATTTTTTGATATGTTTTTCATTTTTTTGACTGCGGATCTGAATGAAAATCTATGCAATGTTTATAATTTTTTTAACTTCTTAATACAGTATAATGTATTATAGGAGGCGATGACGTGCAACAATTGTGCGATGCAGGCGAAGAAGAGTTTCTGGAGATTATGGCGCTGGTCGGCATGGCGAGCAAGCCGCTTCACGTCAGGAGGCTCCAGAAAGCTCTGCAGGAATGGCTCACTAATCCTTGTAAAGTACCATTTATATGCTACGTAAATTTTGAATTTTATTTAGAAAGTATTATCGCGTAAATTTCGACTTTTATCATAAAATTTGAAGCTGAAAAGTTTGATATCAAAAAACGCTGAGATGAATCCATTTAAAAAGTGATGTATTATATAAATTATAGATTATTTAATTTACGACAATGATGTAATACGCAATTTGAAAACTGTGCTTGCAGAAATGACCTATTTTTTAAAATTAACAAAACACATTAATATACCATATATTAATTAAGAAATATGCAAATAATAAGATCTATAATAAATTATATTTTTTCTTCACTTTAAAAGTAAGAGAATTATATTGATTTTTTTGAGGCACGTTTCTTCAAATTTCATAATTTTACGAAATTCAAAATTTTTACATCAATAGTAAATATATCATCGTCATATGTAAGAATTTCATGTGTAACGAAATGTAACATTTCGCAGCATTGTTTCAAACGCCAGTCGTGCCGACGAATGCCGCTGCCAAAAGTCCCGTCGCCGTCACCGTCGGTTTCGCGTGTGCGAGTCCGCGGTCGCAGATGCAGAGCCTGCCGACCAGTTTCACCGCGACTTCCCAGACTTCTCTGATGTCCATGCCCTATGTAACGACGACGCCTCACGTGCCGTTGACGCCGTTGCCTTGCCGAAGTGCCAGTCCGGTCGTACCGGTCACCAGTGTGTCCGTGCCAACGCCTTCCACGACCTTTCGCCAGAGTCCGAGCCCAAACACCTCTTTACCTTACACGACTACGCACAGTCCAAATGTGTTGCAGGTGAAGATTGCTCTTTCTTTAATCAGGAATACAATTGGAACGAATCATCATTGATCGACCGATGTTGATGACGTACATTGATTGATCTAACAATAAGAGAAATTCGATTAGTCGCACTTGGTGCGTATTCATTCAATTTTCTGTATTCAGTTGATTTTGAAAATGATGCAGAAAATATAACGATTAGTGCATCCAATAGAATCCATTATAATTGTTTTGAATCTCTTCCTACAGTCTTATATAAACCAAGTATTACAAATTATTAATAAAAAAAACTTTAGCTAATTTCAATTGTGTATGTGATAAGTGTTGAATTAATGAATGAAGTGATGCTGAAAGAAAAGGGAAAATTTTAGAATCTCTATTTTAAAAATAATTTCAGCAACATTGATTTGTCGGAGATCTCTTTAAACATTTATCTTATAGTCGAGTATAATAACGTATGTAACCAAGTAATTTGTAGTTGTATTTTTCAACGAATTTGTTTTTGTTTTATACTGCCAGTCTTATATAATCTTATTTTATATCGTGTCATAGGTAGGAACGTGCGAATCTTCGTGTGGCAGCGGCACGACGCCAAGTCCGAGTGGCGGTGGCGGAGGCGGCGGTGGAGGCGCACCTGCGAGCCCGACGCAGCCGACGCCGACCCTCCTGCAATCGCAGGTGCAACGGCTCGCCGAAGCTGCGGAGAGGCTCGTCGCTACCATAAGGCCCCTTGATCCTAAACCCCACAACGTGAAGAAAAAACTCTGCAAGAACTTGGAGGTGAATTCTAAACTGGCGGCGCGCTTTCAGGCGTATCCAAAATACAAAATGAATCTTCTAGACTTTCTACGAACGATTATTGGCCTTTAAACGCTAAACGTTATATTCGCTAAAGAAAATCCTGATTGTATGCTCTAGACAATAAGCGCGCTTAATAAGTTTACTAAACGATAATGTTCGCGTAATTTAATTACAAATTTTAAAAACTATTAAAGATATATTTTAAAATAGCAAACTGTACTTTTCGAATGTATATATTACAGATGGTAATGACAATGTCTGACAGTGACCCACGCAAAATGGATGAAATTCGAAAGTACGCAGCGATTTACGGTAGATTCGACTGCAAGAGAAAGCCGGAGAAACCGCTCACGTTGCACGAGGTATCTGTGAACGAAGCGGCGGCGCAAATTTGCAGATTCGTGCCTGCCCTCCTCACCAGGAGAGACGAATTGTTTCCTTTGGCGCGTCGTGTGGTCCGTGATTCCGGCTACCATTATTCCAAAAGCCAATAGTAAATATCATAGATTTATATAGACTTACAGGGAAATCTATAAATTTCATATTTAAAATTCAAACTTGTGATTTCAACCATTGAATAATATTTGTGATTCAATATTTACCTAAAAGATCTATCAAGCTCGTCCTGAGGGTTTCAGAATACATGTTTATCGATTAAATATCTCAGAATGTAAATCGATGTGTATAAAAGTGTACTAAAGATTTATCACGTAGCTTTGTACCAATGTTTGCAGCTTGTCAATGTTGAAATCACGCGAAAACGGGGAGGAGACCGATAGCGTTTCGAAACGCCGTAAGCTCGAGCTGGAGGGTGAGGGTGAGGACGCGACGCAGGTTAGATTATCTCGGCCACAGAAATAGATCGCTCACTGTGCACTCGTCTACCGCGCCCGCATGGTCGCTAATCACTAACCGTACGCTCGTCACGTAGAGATCGTCACGCATTAACCATCCGCACTTACTTGTATACGCGCAAAACAAAATGGATGCAAAAGGTCAAAAAAAGGTCAAGTATAGTTGCAAATGCGTGTGCATGGCTTGCGCCTCGACTTGATTGAATCGAAATCATCGTGGTTTGTTTGCTGATCGTAGTAAAGACCTACTTTAATTTTTATTATTTCATATAATTGGCAATTTTGTATAAATCATAAAAAAAGATACATATACACTTGCGCACGCACATACACATACACATACAAGCTTATAAATTTATTTATTAATATTTTAATATCCTCGCCAAAGAATTGACTGTAAATATTACGAATAATAGTTTCATGTTTCTTTTTTTATTTATTCTTGGTTTCTGTTATTCTATTATAAATGCAATTATTTTAGTGCATAAATCGCGGTTTCTGTTATGGCTTTGCAGTTTTTGCATGTGATTGCACTAAATTTATATTTGCTTAAATAAATACGTAGATATGTGATAAAAGAATTCTCGGAAACGCATGGAATTTTTGAAAAAAGGTCTTTTCTATATTACATATTAATTTTGTTAAATTCGATAATAGAAATATTCAGTTAGTACACATTATGATATCCAAGGTTGACTCCTTCGACACGACTTGTTTGGATTCTATGCTTTGTACCTGGTATCCCAAGTCGTGTTTATCTACTTATTTATAGCTTATCTATTTATAACTAGTCACATGCTTACTTGTGTTACTCCGTATTTGTCCGTATCTCCGATCTTCTATTATATTCCCCTCTTTCTTTTATGAATCAAATTTGCTATTTCTACTGTCTATAGCAGTTCACCGTTTCAGGAGGAGTTGGATCTCCGTTGTTCCGGGACGGACATTAATAATTCCATCACGAGAAGACACAGATCGTCGAGGTGATTATTCTTAGTTTAGTGCTTTCTCTGTATTAAAAGTAATTTAAAAAATTAATAATAAAATAATACAATTACGTAGTAATTTAATAGTAAACATCTAAACTAGAGGTAAAAGTATTAAAGAAATCTTGTCAAAATATCTTGTTAAAAAATTATCAATCTCTGAAAGAAATTATTATGTTTCTTATATATATATATATATATATATATATATATATATCTTCCTAGTTATATTATTATTTTCCAATTCAGTTTGTATGTAATAAGTATATATTGATGTTCAGATATTGGCAATGTTTCAGTCCAGTCTGGAGGAAGAAGAATAACAATGGCATATTCAGTGCTAGCGTGGAGGAAATTAGCGATTCGGACAGTCAGTTCTCATTTTCTAACGAGGAATCTTCATCTATGCATGTAAATATAATGTTAATGAAATGAATTCTATCTATACTGTAAACTTTCACGTGCTAGAAATTTCTAAATTAATTAGAAATGTAATATATATGCTTGTGTTTTTCAGGATACAAACGAGGCGGAGGCTGAAAACACCGATAAAGAAGGCGACTTTAATCTAAAGGTGAGCAGGCGATTTAAAATTCTCGTTTTTTTTCATCTTTTATCTTTTGTTATTCTCTCTTGGACATTAGAAAAACTGAAAAAAAGGAAAAGAGAAAAAAACACTAAAATGCAATCGAACAAGTTTTTTATTTGCTTTTTTTTATTCTTGAATAATAATGCTTGAATAATAATGCTTTTTTTTATCCTTGAATAATAATGTACGATGAATAAAAATCTCGCCGTATGCTCGTTTAGAATAATAGAAAAGATAGAGATAAACATCGACATTTTATTTATCGTGACTGTTGATTGCGAATAAATTATGCGTAGGTAATAGCCTCACGCGGAGATAACATAATTGCCGTGGCGAATCCTGCGTTAATGGAATGCAGTCATCCTGTAAAAGAGGAGCCCGCGGACGAGAAATCCACACTGTGATATTACTTAGCGTTATTTACTGCCGCATTATTGAACGTCACGACGGCTGGTCCTGCTGATCATTGTCGTCATCACGATCATCATTTGCGCCGAAATACGTATTTCATATGTTATCAAATAACAATAGCATTCATGACATTTGCTGTAATTATGAGACTTATTCGCTAGAATTTTCGCCCTATGTGATCGCGATCTTTTTCTTCAACGTGACTCTGCGTTTGCTCGAATGATGTGAGAAATGTTTATAATACTGCCTCTCTGTTATTTGATTCTAGCGAAATATAAACAAAATTGTATAGCGATTATGAATGTTTATAGAGAAAAAGAATGACAGGGAAAAGATGATAGAAAATAAAAATAAACCGTTTAAATCAAAAGATTGACTGAAGTATATGGTATTATAAAATGTATATCGTAAGAGTAAATATGTAAATATATATATATATATATATATAAAGATCTTTTTTTATGCGTCTCTCATTGTATATAATTTTATTTAAAAAGATTTTAATCAGTATTATTAATTTATGTCACGCATATATCAACTTTATTCTTATATTTCTGTATATATAACTACTCCATTGTGGCTTGCCAGCTTTTATTCGCTAAACCGGAATTTTTTAATTCTCAGAATTTCAGTTCGAGAGAGTAATCTTTTATCAGAAATATATATTCTTCAATTAAAATCTCTGTATATAAACGTAAAACGCATTTTATTTCAAGCAAAACGTAACTTTTTAGGGAAAGAATAGGAGGAGATATTTTTTGAAAAACAAAATTAGCGCATACCTTCTAATAGTTGCAAATTTCGTCGTGTATATATTGGCGCGAAATAGTTGCGATGCGCGGGAGCGTCCCGTTTGACGTTGCGATTGGCCACAGCCAATTATATCAATTGTGCCTAGAGTAACTAGCAACGATTGACCAATCAGAGACTTCTATTTTGAATTGGCCAATTGACGACGTGGTCAATTGAGCGCCACCCGCGATGCGCACGCAAACTATTTGCGCATGTGTCATATGATTGGGAGCGTCTCATTTGACCACGTTGCGATTGACCACAGCCAATTATATCGACCTGTGCCTAGGGTAACTAACAACGATTGACCAATCAGAGAGTCCTATTTTGAATTGACCAATTGGCGACATGGTTAATCGGGTGCTACCCATGTGATTTAGCCATTCTAGGGAATTTGATCCTATTCTCTAGTAAGATAGCAGTTAATTGACCAATCAGGACAGAAACCTTTGTCCTGATTGGTCAAGTGTTACTTGATCCCATTGGTAGGATTTTTGAACGCATCTAACGACATTAAGCTGGTCGCACACACTTTCCATAAGACATAACAGTAGGGCCCTCACACACGAAATTGCATAGCTGCATATGCATAGCATAAGATCATATGGACCAATAAGCATCGAGTATTAAGTCGCCATATTGACTTACATAACATAATACTCGATGCTCATTGGTCCATATGGTCTTATGTTATGCATATGCAGCTATGCAATTTCGTGTGTGATGGCCTTAAGGTTTCGACCAATCGCGTTGCTCAATTTGGTCGTCTACGGTTACGGACGGCCAAATTGAGCAACGCGATTGGTCGAAACCTTACTATTATGTCTTATGGAAAGTGTGTGCGACCAGCTTTACAAATGAGTCATAAGTCACGTGATTTGGAGATAACAAATATGACGAATGGTAGGAGAAGGAAAAGTGGAGAAAGGTAAGAAAGAGAAAAACGGTTGGAAACGTTCGTGGTGTGAGATAAAAGTGTGAAATAAAATCACGCAAATTCACACTAAATTTCACAAACAATCGCCAAACGAAAATATCGGAGCTGAAGAATAGTTAAATAAAGCTTTTTAACATTTTAAACAACGTAAGTAGATATCTTTGTGACACGACGTCATCATCTTAACCTGTACGAAAAAGATCCCACCATAGATAAACATATTCTCGATTGAACCATCAGCTTGTAAAAGTGATATTTGAATCACGATTATCCAATTTGTTAATGTAAGTATACGAATACAGAATAATTTATTATAAAACATAGTTAACAGGATTATAATGGGATTATAGGATATTATTGTGTTATAGGTAAAATATTCGGGAATATTTGGGAAAAATTTTGCTTCATGGTTAATTGAATATTTGTAAGCTGTAGGATTTTGAGCAACTAAATAAGTGAATTTAAAATGATGATTAATAGTTTTCTCTTTACTTTCTCTTTTTCTTCCTTTTTGATTCAATATTTAATTATCTTATTTTGAGAGCAGAGAAAGAGTGTTTTATTACAATTTTTTTATGAAGAGAACAAATCTTATCTCAACAACATTGTAATATATGTTTGATGTATTTCAGCAAGCAGATTCCCTCTTAGCAATTAATTCTTAAAATTTCCTAATGTATATTTGTTTTGCACGTTTATGTGATTTTAGCGCTTACATTTATAAAACGTATTTTCTTAAATGCTATTTTCTTTGGTTTTTGAGTGCTTATATAAAAAATTGTTTATTTTGGTATTATAAGCACAATCTATATATATATATATATATATATATATATATATATATATATATAAATGTTGGATTAGCAAAAGGATAAATATTTTTAAAAGATTAATTAACTAATTGTATTACTAATTGTTTTACTTCATTAATATAATATTATAACAGAACAGAAGATTATGCTTCACTTAATTTACGTTTTATTATTTATAATTGTATAATAGACACGATAAATTCTCTTGATCATGCAAGAATTGTATATGTGCAAATAAGAAATTATATAATTTTAATATTTTTTGGAGAATTGTACTTGTATGTTAAATGTTGTACCATATATTGGTATCATCAATCTTATTATTTCTGTTTCTTAAATATTTTTAAAATCAGATTCTTTCGAGTGTTAAATATCGATAAAAATTTACTTGTTAACTACAATAAATATAATATTCTATAATATTCTGTCATATGTAACGGAATGATTATATTTTAATTATAATTTGTTTACATAAATATGTTATAGATGGATAGCTCTGACGACGAATTATTTAATGCCTCACCGAGTAGCAGTAAATCAATAATAAATACAAGTTTAAATTTGGCAACGAAGCAGACAAATGATTTGGTGCAAGATTCAATTAAAGAGAAAGATTGCAATAATAGCCTTATCAAAGACATTTCAATAAAGATTCCACGTTTATCAAATGAAATAAAGATAAATAATGAAAAAACAAGTACAAACTTAATTAAAAATAAAAGAAAACGGTATAAGTGGAAATTTGGAAGTTATAAAAAGAAAAAAACTTCAAAAAAATTTTTGACTCAGCTTCAAAAGGAGGAACCTACTACTGAAGTTAGTATGGAATTATTAGAAGATAAAATAGATGACAATGCTCACTTGTATACACAATCACAGGAAATAAAAGAGAAGTCATGTGTAGCTACTCAGCAGGATGTACAAGATATTCAAGATACGCAAGAGAATGCTGAAAATCTTACTTTATCGACATTTGAAGCACAAAATGAAAAGGAAGACTTGTGTATTGATCAAACATGTATATGTGCACGTGTTTTACCATACAAGTTTCATCAAAAGAAGAATATGACAACATCCAACAATGCTACTGATATAATTGCATATTACAATTTTTCTTCGTCATCTTCAAGCACAAGCACAAGCACAGAGCAGAATTCAGATTCTGATAAGATTTATCAATATTATTTGTCTACTGAAAAATACAAATCCAGACAGCATGCTATGCAAAGAGAGCTGAATGAGTGGAAGTCTAAAAGAAAAAGGTCTTCGTCCATATCGTTTGATGAGCCTCGATTCAGGAGAAAACGCTGTCGAAGAATATCAGATGACTCTAGCGATAACGAAATTGCATCTGAAAGTAATATGAAAATGATTGGAGATGATAATTCAAATAAATCTTATTCATCTTATGAAAGGATGGATCAAGAAAAATCGCGACCGAATATACAGATAAGTCATGAAGCGCGTATTATTTTAGTGAGATTAGAAGAAATGAATGATATGGATGTCATTAAATGGCGAGCAAGTAAAATACAGAATGCTTTAGAAATTATTGAATCTCAATCAAGAGAAGAACAATTTGACAAACAAGAACAAGTGACATTAAAAGCCAACAAAATCACTTTGTCAGATGAATGCAATTTCTTGGAAACACAAGATATCCAAGATCTATCACAAAAGTCAATAGTATCCAGTACTTATGTTGAGAAATACTGTCCAGCGAAGTTGAGCGATTCGTTGAATATGACAAAATTAAGAAAGAAATACAAGCTATTCAAGAAACCTAAAGTTTTGCTAATAAAACTGGAAACTTTAAAGAATTATTCCGAAAATGATAAATATTCGGCAATCGAGATCGATCGTTTAACAAAGGAATATATAAACTTTGTAATAAGGTCTTCTTCATTCAAACCTCGCAAATCATTATTCTATGGACTCGCAAATTTACAAAGAAGAAACAAAACAGGTATGAACGTTACTTGCATGGAAAGTGATAATATAAGCTACAGTTCGTCTGGTGGACAAAGTGTGAATAAAAGTTTCAAACAATCGGATATAGATGGAAATTTAATAAAAGGTACAATTTCTCTAAAAGGTACTAATTCTCTTCCAAATTTTATGAGAATTTTTTTTCATTGCAAAATATTAATTATAATATGTCTAATATTATCTCAAATATATGTTTTTTTATAAAACTTTGGTGTTTTGTGTAACATAACTGAAAAGATTAGAGCTAATAAAAATCTGACATATCATATTAATATTTTAAAATTTCATGCGAGTCTCTTGAGAAATTCTTTCTTTAAAGATGGATACACATAAAAATATATTCTAGATATTTCACAATTAATTATTGTAGAATGTTTCTTTTATATATTTTTTTAAATCATAGTTTTTTCAACCAATTTTGAATCGATTTTTTCCTTATTTTTTTTTTATTTAAAATTATAAAAATATTAAAAATAAATGTTCGAGGTACAAAAAATTGAAAATAAAAAGTTTTTTTTCAAAACTAAAGTTTAGAGAAATAGATAAATAATATTGTGTTATTTATTAAATCTCAAGTAAACATTTCACTTTGATTAAATTTTAATTCGAAGAAAGACGCATTAAAAATTGTTAAATTAAGAGAAAGAGAATCTTCCTTGACAGAGTAATCTATATATTACAACTATTATTTAAAAAATAATATTAGGCAATAATTTTATGCAATAATATTAAATGACATTAATTATATTCTTTTTTATTGATTATTTGATTGATTTTTTCATTGATATATTATCTATGATTAACATTTATGCTTAATTTTTGCAGATGATCAAGTTATGAAAAGTAGCAGCAACGAGAATGCTTCAGTTAAGTTTGCGTCTACCTCTAGTCAAAATCAGTCTAAAATTTTATCACCAAAAACATCGAAAAGCAAAAATATGCCACAAAAGACGCTATTGGAAATATGGCGAAATGCATTTTGTACACAGAAATCTCTGAAGAAATCGCAAGAAACAAGTGCCGAGCAATCCGGTTCTGCACAGTCGACATCAGCAAAAACAATTTCTATTTCGCGAAACTCGCCAAAAAAATTGGCGGACGCGAAATATAAGAGCCCATTTTCTAGTTCTTTGGCTTCCACATCTACATCTTCCACAAAAAATAATACGTTAATAAAATCACCTGGAAAACATGATTCGCCGAAGAAACAAGAGTTATTGCAATCGACAAAATGTAACAAGACATCTAAACTTGAATTATTTACCAATACTAGTTTTCCAAGTAACGCGAGAGTTGAAGAAACTATTGCTAAGGATGATTTTTTTCAATCTTCTTCAATGTCTTCTAACAACACCATTTCCAAAAATTCGCGTAAAGATATTACGGAAGAGAATATTATTGTATCAGATTCTTCCTTGAATTTAAGCAAGAAGGTTTTGAAGAAACCGAGCAATCTTCAATCGTCAATCAATACGGCACCTACAAAAATGTCGAAAACCTCAAAAGTATACAACATTAATCAGCCACCCAAAGATAAATTTAAGTGTATTATATGTAGTATGTCGTTCGAGAATTACCGATTGTTACAAAAACACATAGTAACTAATTCATGTAAAAAAGTCACGAATCCTCTACAATTCACGAATAATGAGAAAATAACAATACATAAAATTTGTCAAGATGGAAATAAGTATTCAAAATCATCAATGTCGCAACAAAATTCTTCTACTAATAATACAAGTGACTTTTCCAAATCCGATCGAACTCTTAGTAATACCGATAAGGAAATCATTTCATCACAACCATCTTCGCCACAATCAAGTGGCAAGAAAATGAAGAATAAGCGTTTATGGACGCCGCAAACGAAAGCCAAAAGATCGATTGCAAAAACAAACTCTTTCAATTTAAATCTGAGATCGCGAGACGAATCGGGACCTTCAGAAAGTCAAAACTCCCATAGCGTAAGCAGCGATAAAGGAAAGCGATGCAAAATGTGCTTACGATTCTTTAATAACTATCTGCAACTGTTCGAGCATATGTGTGAACATGCGAATTATTCTATCAAGAATACATCAATCAAAAATACCTCCACACAACAAACGACTGACAAAAACAATCGTCGAGTCTCCAATACTTTAATAGAAGCAGAAGCAGCTACTAAAAAGACTAGAATCGATACCGATGTGCAAAAGAAAGGATTACTAGAGAACATAAACAAATCAAACACGGATCGAAACCTCGCTGCTTTAGAAGTGTCGCAATGTGATGTAGCTAAGAAGAGAGACAAAACATCGAATTTATTACAAGCAGAGATGGAGCAAAAAGAACAATCGATATCTACAGATAATGACGTCGAAAACACGATAGACAGAATTCGATATGTGGAGAGAGAAGTATGTGACACTACACTGTCATCTTCGAAATCTCAATTGACGAAACTGATCTGCGAGTGTCACAGGCCCAAGACGGCCAATAAGAATCCTAAGGTTGTTCAGATTGAGATAGTGTTATTGTGCGAAACTTGCCAGATACTGTTTCGACGCTTAGAGTGCTTTGAGACACATAGCCAGCGTGCTATTATTGCGTCTTGTGGCAGGAATCGACGACGTAACAGGACACCCAAGTTGTTGTGTGCCACCTGCCAGAAAACGATGAATTCTATCCAAGATATGCAGACTCATCTGACAATGCATGCCCATCTCATGCGCAAAAACTTAAGGTTTACTTTTCTCTGCAATATATGTAAAGTACTCTTCTGTTCGCAAGGACCTCTATTCAATAACCATTTCCACAATCATGTGAAGAACCGATTGTTTTTAGCTAGTCGTTTGTCATTTCCGAGAATCTCCTATGTTGGCGTAAAACTCATCGAGACGCTGTCAGCCGACAATGAGAAACAGATGGAAGTTTATACACAGGTTGCTGATTACAAGTGTCAAGAATGCAATACACCTTTCATTTCGGAACAAGATCAGAAGTCGCATGAAGCACTCTGGCACAAAGCTACCAACGCTGCTGTCAATGATAATGCATCTTCGGATGGTAAAAACGCGAGTTTGGCTGAAAAGATTTTGCTGATATGTGGATTTTGCAATAAGACATTTTACAAGAAGGAGCACTTCGAGCTGCATTCGTTGGAACACAAACAAAAACGAGACCCGCACTCGCATTACACTTGCGTGGCCGTTACCGCTATTACGAAGGTGTTCATCTGCAAAGTGTGCACGACCATGTGGAAGTCTTTGAAAAATTTCGAGGACCATTGGTTAACTCATGACAAACTACAGGAAGACTACATATGTTCTCTCTGTGAGAATCATTACGACACCATTGATTTATTTCAAGAACACCTAATTGAGCACAGGAAATATTGTAATACCGAAAAACCATACGAACCGATTTCGTGCAAGGTGATTTATCGCGATCGGAACTTTGAGACAAATTTGCAGAATACTGCTAGAAACAATGATCTACCTTCCACGAGTTTGAGTTCCTCTGACGGAAAAGACTCTTCTGAAAAGACTATTGCAAATGATAACCTGATTCAAGAAGAAGCATTGAGGGCTTCTATACAGCAAAATTTGATTAAAAATAAACAATTCACAGAAACCGAGACGACGGTATTGCGGAATTTCTTGTTAAGGCAAGAAGGCACAAGCAAAGAGATGCAAGCTATCAGGAATGACACAAATGCCCAGCAGAAGCCGCAAATTCCCTCGCTCGAAGTGACGAAATCGAAACAAACAATGGGAAATGGCAAAGGGTCGAATAGAGTAGACGAGAAGAGTAAGAATAGAAAGAATAATTCGGACAATCTCGATGATTCGGAAGAGGAAGAGCTGGTAATAGTGATGTCGGAGAGCGAAGAAAGTTCAATGTCGAGCGAGATCAGAAAAGCCGGATCGAGCAAATCCGATGATGTGTCTTCCACTAAACAAAACGACGCGCAAGAAAGCGCTACATCCGATCCTATCATATCTGTCTCTGATGAGCAGAGACAATGTTTCAATGATTCTCCGACTGAAGATGCTTCTGCAAAAACTTCCGGTAATACAAGACATAACAAGACTTCGAATTCAAATGCCAAAATTAATTCGACGACTTCGAATTCAGATGCCGAAGTTAGTTTGACGAAAGACCCTGTAACACAGCTCGAAACAAATTCAAATGTTTCACAAGTTAACGAAACAATTGTCGATCGTACGAATATTGTGAATTCAACCACGACAACACGACGAGCCGACAATACGCGCGAGAACAGCGCAGACAGTGATTCGATGTCTTCAAGTACGAAATCTACCAGAGAAAAAACCAACGACACATCGTTGCCGCAGAACATTATGAGCTCCATACCTGTCACGTTTAAGTCTTTTTTACGTGTAAAGACTTTGGCGGAATTAACGCAGAACTATCTATGCCATATATGCGGTCTATTCTTCGATGAATTGCACAAATTGGAAAAGCACAAGTCGGTGCACATCGCTCAGAACTATCAGAGTGCCGATCAAGCATATCCGACCACATCCAATAATGTGCAAAAGGGAGAGTTTAAGTCAAAGTTCACTAACCCAAATAATACAACACAAATTCAACATCATGTTTCTCATTCGGTGAGGACGGGCAATGCGCCTCTACCTGAAAACGCGCCTGCATCCGGCAACGCGCCTTCTTCCGGTAATGCTCCTTCGTCCAACAACGCGCCTCAACCCAACAACACGCCCTCATCCAATAACGTGCTTCTATTCAGCAGAGTGAATCCATCTGGCAATGTGAATCCATCCGGCAATGTGAATCCATCTGGGAGAGTACATCTACCTGCCAGCGTGCATCCATCTGGCAATCCATCGATACGTCCATTAAATCGACTAATCAATTTCAGATATTCCCGACAACATCAAGTGGCCGGAGTAAAACCATTGCGCAAAGTCACGACGATGAACAAGATAGTGAAATCGAATGAGGTACAGCAGCATGGTCAGTCGTGGAACACGTTGACTAATCCCATTGTCACGCTGCAGCAGATAATTCCACAGAAGCAGATCTATCATCAAAACTTACCGCCTCAAATCGCTTATCCGATAAACACGACGGTTCGACCTGCCCAGCAGAGCATTGCGATTAGACCGTTTATGCAAACTATTCAAGTACCTACATCTGCACCACCATCGTATCCGCAGCAGCAGCAGCAGCTACAGCAGCAGCAGCAGCTACAGCTACAGCAGCAGCTACAGCAGCAGCTACAGCAGCAGCAGCAGCTACAGCAGCAGCAGCTGCGGCACCAGCAGCTACAGCAACAACAGCAGCAGCAGCAGCAACAACAACAACAACAGCACCACCAACAACAACAACAGCATCACCAACAACAACAACGGCCCCAACAACAACAACAGCATCACCAACAACAACAGCACCACCAACAACACCAACAACAGCAGCACACAAGCATCGGCAATAACGCTCGTAATTATCCAATATTGTCCCAAGAAAGCGTGCCTTACCAGTTGGCGCCGAATAATGGAGTAACGGTGAACTCGGCTAACGTAATGCTTATGAAGATAAACACAATGTTGCAGGTGTCGCACAATCCAGATCGTTATATATGCATATACTGTCCGGGTTTCGAATGCAATTCCGTGCAAGATTTTGCATTGCATAAACAGTCGCCAAAGCACGAGGCACGCAGTCATTATAACAGTATGTCTTAAAACAGTGTGTCTCGAACTTAAAAATGTCGATAACGATGGGATAATTGAAGGATGAAATGAAACGAATTAATCAATTTGTTACTCGTCGATACGATAGTTAAAGTCTTAAGCTTAAAGTTTTTCTTTCTATTAAGTAAACGTCCCGGAACACTGACAATTGGTCTTTTCGGCCGAAAATAAAATTCTATTTTAACTGATGGCTGTATTTGAATCACACGATATTGATGAGACTGATTGCAACTAAGTCAATTTTCAATTTTCTCTCTCTTTCTCTCTGTTCAAAAAGCCTCTTTTTATTCTTTGAAACAGATGTTTCCAAATTAAAATCAAAAAGTATATTTTACAATTGCTTTTTATATAGCTGTATATATATGTTTAAACTTTTTGACAAAAATGTCTCAATAAATGCCCTTTCCATAAACTTTTTATTAAAAATCCTTATTTTTATTCTTACATTAATTTTCATTATAATTAATAATGTATATATGAATGTGATAACGCAAAGATCGTAGTGTTTATATTTTATTGACTGCTGTTTATTACACTGGAATTTATCTTTCAGAGTAGATCATATAGGGCTCTTTGCATCATATTTTAATATTTTAACGAGGCTACTTTCATTCCTAATACATTTAGAATCGTGGAAAATATCATTTTACACGATGATTACTCGTGAGATTTGCACAGAGATTTGAACATACATTTCTACGCGACTGGACTATTATCCCTTTTCATATTATCTGGAAGGATTTAGCGCGTATAAGGGATGCAATAAATTATTAGCGATTAATTATTATCATCCGGACTCATGCAAATGTTGTCACATAAAAAAATAAATTGATAACGAAAGAATTAAAAAGAGTTTCAAACATGAAACTTTTTAATATACTTTTTAATACACAATTCAATCAGAAGCGTGTGAATCAAAATTGATGAATTTTAATTGTATTTCGCTACAAACTGCTTTATACGATAATATTTATGTATATAGTATCTTATGATACTGTAAAACACATACATACAATTCTAATGTTTGATTTGAATCATTATTATGAGAAATTAGAAATATAACAGAAATAAAAAAATAATCAAATATATGAATATTCAATTAATTAAATGTAAATTATATAGAAACACAAACACGCATATTAATTAGAAAAGTAATTAATTATAGATTAAATTTTGAATAACATTGAACAAAGATTTGATTTTTCTAAAAATGATTTCAAATTAATGATCGTGATATTGTATAAGTTTAATAATATCTTGCAAATATTTAATTGCAATGTGACTGTAATAAATTATCAAAACACCCGATATGTTTATATTCTAAATTCAGATATATTTTTTGCACATGATTATAGCAGCAAACAGTTAAGATTCCAATGTTATTCACTAACATTGTTGAATTATCAAACGTGAGAAATGATGTAATCTTTTGTGCAAAATATCTCGAAATAAATTAGTTTTCTCGTATAACGTTTCACTTACGGTTGATAGTATAGATTGAAATATTTTTCTAAACTATTTTTCTCTCTTTTTTTGACTTAATAAATAGCAGCTGTAAATATCTATTGTCAGTATTTCGATTTTCTCTGGAAATATAAGGAAAACGAAAGCAAATGAAGAATATGAATATTTATGCATCACTTATGCACATTGTAATATAAAAACAGGTCGTTTCTGATATCATTCAACATTTAATTAAATTATATTTTTAAATATTCACATATCCAAAATTAAAATTATAATTTTAAATATTAATATCGTTTTCATATATATAATAATTTTTGTTAGTGATAATATAGTAAGCAAGAGAAAGTAGAATCTGATTATTTTTTAAGAATCTCCAGAAAATATATATTTTTAATGTGAATTTTCACATGCATATATAAATCTACGTACTTGTATTTCGAAAAATAACATTTACATACACATTAGAAATTGCGGTAATTGTTATTTTTAAATTACTACTGCAGTTTGTTAGATGCTGTAATAACAGTTGTTATTATACGTTACAGTTATACCCAAACAATTCCTAGTATCATTGCAATTTTAACACATTATTCTCTAAATTTGAACATAAATGTATGAATATATATATATATACATACATGCATACACACACACACATATATATATATTTTTTCGATGCAAATTATTTTAAAGAAACAATTACGAAGATATCTATTGTTTCAATAATGAATATGGGTGTATATTTTAATACATTGCGTATCAGAAATATGAATTGATATTATAGGATTTTGAAGCGTTAAAAATCGGAGATGATAGGTATCTTTTGATATCTTTATTTTCGTGCAGTTATTGTCGAACAAACTGCATTGTGTTAATTAATATACAATTTGATGTTTTGAAGAATATACAGGAATTGGTCTTTTACAAAGCCCAAACGATTTTTAATGTAAGTTAAGTAAATTTTTCTTTTTATATATATACCGTTTATTATTATCGATTATTATCCGTATTTGAACTAAATGTTAACATCCTTTTGAATTATCAATACATTGTTTAACATTTTGTTGACTAAGACTGACTTCGCATTTCGAAGTTGTACGAAGTCAATTTAAAAACTCGTCCATCTATCATTAAGATGTCACTCAATAATGATTATATAATCGTATATGTTTTTTTGTACTCTTTTTTTGTAAGACAAAAAAAGAGAATAATTCTGCAATTTATGATATTTTATATGTCACACTTATAATTTATATTTATAATTATAATTATACAAAATGAATTTTTAATCAATTTTATTATTAATCATTCTTGCAAAGATTTTTAAGGCAATTTGCTTATTAATCATTATTTCAGAAAACAACAAAAAAATAAAATAAAATGTATTTAATGATTAATTAAACATGTAATATTTACATAATACTAATTACGCAATTATATTTATTATAGTTTATTCCATAATTCTACAATTCCGATTTTCTCTGTTATTTGTATAACATTGGCGAAAAGTGCGAAAATTCTGATTTAAATTAATTCAATTTTTTTATTTTTGCTATTGAATCTTCACAATAATGATATAAATTGCGCTACGTACTGTTAAATTTTTATGAATAATGAAAAGATAAAATAGTACACATAATTAAAAGAGTGTTATTTCCTCATTACATATAATAAATACTGTTATATTGCTTTTATATATATAAAGCGAAAAAAGTTAACTAGTAATATGTATAAGTCACAAAAGTATTCCTTAATTTTGGAAAATTAATTATTATAAAAAAATTGAAAATTTTTATTGTAATCTACATGTTTCATTAACAGCTATCAACATTAAAAAAAAAAGATCTAAATATTATTTGTAAAATTGTAATTAAAAGGATATTTTTGTGACTTGTTTTCTCTCTCTCTCTTTCTATATATATACATATATACATACATACATACATATATATATATATATATATATATATATATATATATATATATATATAATATGATGTGACATAATTTTATATACAACTGATTATAAATAAAATTATCGGTGAAATCAGAACGAGATTTGCATTTATAAATTGTTTGCATAGAGTAAGTTATTCTTATCGTCTTTTAAATATAAATGATTCAAAATGTGATGTAAAATTAATCGACTGCGTATATATTTTTTACAATTGAAATTACTACTATTTGATGTTTTTCCGTTGAGTTCTTAACAATTTCGAGTTCGCAACATTGTTTATAACAATTTCAATTTCAGTTCAAAATTGATATCATAGATCAATTTTATAATTAAATATAATTAAAACCGACACAATTTGAATGAATATAAATTATAATTATATAACATACGGAAATGATTTTCTATATATTTTAATGTACGATAATCAGTTTGTTATATGCTTATAGAATTATGCCAGTATCTATTAATAATTTGTGCCGGAATTTATACTGGTATCTATATAATGATTTTATTTTTTCGTTTTAACTTTATGAGCGTGTGCTAATAAACTAAAAAAAAATTCATACACTTTCATACATTGAAAATTATTATATTAAATGTAGTGCTAATTTTGATTACTATTTCAAATGTCTAATATAATACATCTCATGTTATAATAAACATTTATTTAACTCTTTATTGAAACATGTGCTTGTTTAAATCTTAATTATCTCGTGTTGTTTTACATATATATAAATTAAGAAGATATAACGATTGTATACATACATGTAAAATAAAACAAAATTATAAAAATAAAATATTAGGATATATATATTTAATTGTAAGTTAAAATTTGAACCATTTATCATTTTGGCGATTTTTCAATTGCGTTTTAGAAATGTTACAGTAAGATAAAATGAATTAATAATATGACCAATGATACAATTATAAGATATATGTACTTTTAAATAAATATTATTCTTGCGACTTCTTGCGTTCGTTTCCTTTATTCGATATTTTGAGCGACATTGTTCTTTACATTGTTTTTTACTCTAATAATGCGATTGTGACAAGTAATGATAACATTATAAAGATTGTTATTGTTTACGGATGACTTTTATGACGACGAAAATATCTAGAATAAATATCAACAAAAAAATTCGAAAGAATTTCGTAATAATTTTCATGAAATTTGATGAAAGTTTCTCTAGTAATATCCTCTTTCTAAATAATAATAATAATAATTTTTTCTTATTATATACACTGTAATGTTGACATATGTCAATAAGCACATTTAGCACATTCGCAACAAGAAACGAAATTATATCTATCATAAATAACTAATAATCATTAATAATCTAGCTTGAAAGAGAATCTAGACAATAATAAAGATATAAATTTTTATGTGCAGGATCACTGTAGGAAGCATTGCAAAAAAAATTAAAAAAGTAATATTTAAAATAATGTAATATCAGATATATATTGTAGCAATTTATAAAATAGAGATAAAGTAAATATATAGAATCAAATATATATAAAATTATAGTGAATTGGATATACATATATAAAATTATAATGAATTGCAGCAGTTTTAAATGAAGAGAGAAGTAGAGAGACGAGTGAATAAAAAAAATTACTTTTTTAGCACTATCTCAGCTAAGTTTTGTTTGTAATAGACATTTTTTCAAGTATATCTATTTTTTTTTGGAGCGTTTGAGATATTTTCATTAAAAATCATGAAAGTTTGAACGAAAACCTTTTCAGAATTTTATTATGCACATATTGGACGTCAACTCTTTCTCCTGTCAATCTTACTGTCATAATGAACAATCCTTATATTAAGGCAAACTTACGTGACTATAACTTGTACATTAGCTGACCGTATTCGCCGAAAGATTCAGAGAGCCAATCATACAATCAATAAGTTTAATAAGTTTTTTTTAAATCTCTTATATTATATATTTAATATATATATTCTCGCATTAAAAAAATTTTTGATTTTTTAATCTTTTTAGGAAAAAAGAAATTACATGATTAATTCCTAGTATGCGAATCAAAAAAGATTGCATTCGGTATTAAATTCATGTGTTAAATTTTAGGTTTAAATAACTAAATTTTCTACGTCATAAATTAATTGTCTTTCAAACATTGCGAAATTGAAATCTGAAATTAAATCGATTTGAATTTTATAATTGGAATCCTCTTGAACGCATCATCGGCGAGGTCATGCCAATGGCATTTTCTTTATCTTACGCTTTGGCACATAATTCACGTTGCACAATATCGACTGCGTATTTATTTCCAAGACGAAAATACTTGTACTACTTATTAATAATGTGTATCGTGTAATGCATGATATAGGTATAAATGCGTACAAATGCTATTTCTTACAAAAGCTCTTTGATGGTATGCATGAGCTTGAGGGAAGTATAATGCTTAAAGTTTCTAGAGGAAATAGATACAAATCCTAAATTTACTTTGCTATCTCTTATGCAAACATGAAGAATTATCATGTACAAGAACATAGATACTATCACAGAAAAAATATACAATGAGAAACCGTCTTGCGATATTGAAAAAAATGAATTCATAAACAGGATGTTATAAGAATGATGCTATATTAATTAAAATTAACTTTATATTAATAATATTATTCCGAATAGTTATTTAAGTACTTATAACGAGATTATTAGGATTAATGATTTGTACATGATGGAAATAAGATTCATATAGTACGATTATCAAATTATTCTATCTTAAAGGACTAAATATCGTTACTATTTCACGAAGCCTTTCACGAGTCAATGAAGTCTCGTCGAATGCTCGTCCTTAAATTTAATAATACTGATGCAGGTATTCGATGTTTATCTTCTACGTTCCGCTATTTTACATCGTTTCTGTCTTTATAAAAGTACAGAGAGAGTCTAAAGAGCGATTTTTATCAAGTATGAAGTCTCACTCATTTTAAGTATTACGAAAGATCGTCTTACGCTAATTAATTATTCATTTACAGTGACTAGGTACAGTAGTCGCATAAGAATGACATTTAAAAAGAATATCAATGTATATCAATGTATGTTTTAGTTCACCGTGTTTCTCGTAGTTAACGTTCCGTTCAATTATTATTTACATTCACGTCTTTCCGATGTTAGTAAAATTCGCTGTATATATTTTTTTTCAGATCATAAATATTATACCTTTTTTACCTTACCCGGAATATCTTTGCCGCCGTTAGAATTATTATTTGACACTACGTATTTCTTATCTGTAACAATTTCATAAATTGCTATTTCCGAAATTAATATAAATGATATAATTGTAAACAAGGATCTATATATCATATATAAATTAATATTTTATACTTATTTTTTGCAGCGCATGGGCAATATTTTTATCATTATTTATGCGATATATATTTTCTTAGACAAACAAGCTCCTCTATTTACAATCAAATAATCGTCTCTATAAATATCATTTTATTCTTCCCAGATATCAGTATTGAGCTCAAAGAAAACCGATTGTCGTCTTCTAGCTAACGTAACATTGATTAATCCTAAGTATATATATATATATATATATATATATATATATATATATATATATATATATAGTTTGCGTTTGTGTAATTAATTGTACAATAATACTACAGAACTAACAAGATATCGCATTGGTGGAAAAATATCTCGTACCTTCTTGTCGATATATAATAAATTTGCATGTGACACGCTTGGACGTTCCATTTTATCAACGATTTAAGCTCCGTCTTTTCACTCGATGGAGCTTATGACGTTGTTTTTTTTTACGATTACATTTATCAAGATCGTGCTTCTATTCTAATTAGACTAAAGAGACAGTATGAACATGTATGTATGCCACTTTCATATGTATATTATACTCACAATCAGCGTCATAAGTACATCTTATCACATGAAATTTCTTTTAATATGACGCCGAGTATAAAAGTAAAGGAGGAAAATGGAAATATCTCTTTGGCATTGCACATTAAATTCATGAAATGCGCTGAGATTTATAATGTTTCAATTGACGAAACGTTGAGAAAATTTATGGAAATAACATGACAATTTATAATGGTTGCATCTCTCATTAATCAAGAGAGCTTGCTTATGAAGTATAAGTATGTTAAAATATTTTTTAGTTTATCTCATTCTTGCCTTTAATATTATAATTCAAAATGTCTAATACAAGTGATGTTTATCTTTTAAAAATTATTATTCTATTACTATTCTATTATTCTATTACTAATAATTAATTTGGGATTTATTAGAGATCTAAAGTTGTTATATATAAATGTAAATGCGCGTGGAATTTTTTTCGTTTGTATTACATACACACAGACATGTGTATATATAACATGTGTGTATGTGTACAAAACATTTATCATTAAATATTCATAACGAATTAGTCGAGCCTTTTGAAACAAGATCGCCTGCTTCAATTTTTTTGTCCTATTCAAATGGAATGTTGCGAAGTTGGAGATTTTCTATATGATTTGTACAAAATTGTTTACATTGTCTATAAACTATTGGTTCCATTATATAGTTATGTCAGTCTGAAGATTTGGTATGTAAAAGTGGATATCTCCTGTGAGAACTCTATATAAAACACTATAACTTCTCATTAACAGTTACAATAGTTACAATCAGTATAAATGTTTAATCGATTAAATAATTAAATCTTTAATTAAATCTAAGTAATAAAAGAATAAGAAGACTTCTTAAAAAAGGAATGCGTTTAGTGTTATAATTAATTATATACAAACGCGCTATATGTGAAATCTAAATAAATGAAAATAAATTTAAAAGAAAATTTACTTTCAAGCTTATAAACTTATGACCATAGATGAATTTCTCATAATTCGTTGTAATTCATCTAATTATTGCAAGGAATTTTAATGTCTACTTATTTCGAAATTATTCAAAAGAAGCAAGTAGATAAAAGTTGTATGTACGACAATATTACAGTTTTTCTATTTTAAAGTTATACTAATAGTATAATTATATAGTGTAATTTAATTTTTACAGTGCAGTTTATAAGCTATCGATTGATTTGCTTCATCAAATACTATTGCATCATTAAATTGACAGTGTGAGTATATAATACGAATATACAGTAAATAATACGAGTATACAATACGAATATTCACGAATAATGATACTTGTAAAGTAATTTACATAAAAATGATATATCTCCTTCATTTATTTGATCTATCATTCATGATGACACGATGAACAGACCGAGAACTGTCGTGAAATTTTTACAATAATAATTGTATCGATAAATAATATAATAAATGTTTGAATTGATAAATATATAATAAAACACAACATAGCAATGATAGAGCCCATAATTTATGAATTGATACAAGTATACGAATATAAAACACAAGTCTTTGGCAAGACTTTTTAATAAAACGTTCAAGATTCTATCAAATAATATGATACTCAACATTTAATCGAGAGATGCTTATACTATGTATATATGTTTTTATGTAAATTTATATACAATAATCTTTTTTTAAGAAAGAGCAAATAAAATTGCATACGAATGAGCGCATCGAAAGGATGACAGGATGGGTTTTATGATTGTCTTTCGTGTTTTCCGAGAGAAAAAAGAGAGTATTTTGTGTTATGAAAAGAATAAGAACGGATCAGTAAAATATTCAGCGAAAAAACTTTGGCAAATTACCTTTTTTCACATAAATATTTTTCTTAATTGTTGATTTTATAGTTATTTAAAATAATCTTCTAGAATAGAAAACATGATATTGAAATCTGAACTAAATGATGAATTAATCATAGATTGATATAAAAAAGATTTATCGTATGTGAAATATCGAAAATTACACACAATTTTGGCATAATTCATATTAATTAAAATAATCATTGTATTGCTTTCTTTAATAATTTTTTAAATTTAGAAAGAAGGAATGCATTTTTAATAATTAATAAATATATTTATAATTAATATGTAAATTAAATAAAAATAATACGTTTTTTAAATCTCTTGTTCACGAAAAAATCCTTATTCTCAATTTTATATCTTTTAAAGTGACTGAATTATAGAAAAGATGAGAAACGATTGACAGAAAAACGACAAAATTTTTAACATCAATCAAGCATGTATAATATTAATTTCAATCTTTTTAGAGATTTAAAAAATGCTTTTGGAATGAAAAATCCTATGTTACGTTTCCGCTTTAGAACCTGCTAACAGCTTCATCATCGGTGACGAAATAATTGGAGCTCTTAGCGGCTGAATTGTACATGCTATAAGTAGGGCTGCAGACAATCATGCTATTCGTGTTACTGAGTTCGGTTTCATTCGTCACCGATGAATGCCTGCCGATGGTGGACAGTCTCTTGTCCTTCTTCGCCAGTGTCATACGGCAATCCTCTGGTCTCAATGGCATCGACGGATAATTGGGCTGTCTGGCGAGCGTCGTCAGCGTTCGGTCGCCTGTGTCATTGAAACTGCGCAAACGTTTGAGAGCAAGATCGGAGAGAATGTTCGATGATCGAAACTTTTAGCAGACGCCGAATCAATTAAATTATTGTCTATTTTATTTTTTATTAATGCATGTGTGAAAATATATTCGTATATATTTCTATTATATTGTATGCTTGATATTTGTTCGTTTGTAACATGCAAAGATATGCATGATGGGTTCTGTACAGATCTTCGAAAATTTCTCATAAAATAATGCAATAAATTTTAAAAAGAAAATATTCTAATTTTTACTATGATGGAAATAATCCTTTTTTTAATTGTAATAGTAAATAATAATAATAATAAATATATAGATTTAAAAAATAGAATAAAATAATAAATTTGAAAAGGAAGATTTATATTTGTATACTGCAAAAGGACATTATATCTCGTCTTTTCTCATAGATACCTGTGATGTCGTACGATGCCTCTCTTTATTTTGCAATGCTCGTTCCCGCTTTGCCCTTCAGTCGCAGTTCCATGGGTTTTGCACGCTTCTACCCCCATCGATGGTACGGGAGATAGAGAACCTGGACCATACGAACCGCTGCTTTGTCTCCTATCCAAAATGTTGACTAATTCCACGGACGGTGTCGGTGAGAATGTGCCCTGATACGTGACACAAAATGCTTATGGAAAAGCTAAGTATACGAAGATGTGGAAAATCTATTTAAATATGCCACGATTTGCCAAGATTTTCTAAATTTCGTTCTGAGAATCTCTCGAGTCCTCGTTTAATGATTTTTTTATCAATGGTCGTATCATTGAAAAGTAATTAAACATATAAAAATATGTAAAATTTAACTAATAATTACTATTTAAATAATTTACAAATAACTAATGATCTTCCCGCACTTATTGTTAAAAATTTCATTTTTTTTTATAATTATTTCAACTGCGAAAGTTAATCTTCAGATACCCAAAAATCATATAATCATAAATGTTTTCAAAATAATGTGCACACATATTGTATTTAATAATTATAATTTCCAAGCAGCTCAAGCAGAAACTATAATGAAAAAATAAATTAACAAAAGTAATTAATCAGTGAATAAAATCAAGTATCAGGGGAGAAAAGAAAAATTATATATGAAAAATATTAAGAAAAATTTACTTGATTACACATGCTGAAGGAAATAGGTTCATCAGGTTTAGAATTTTCCGAGGACATTGTTGTCCTCGTCACCTTTTATTTTAATAAATCAATAAAGGCATCATTTATAAATAACTAAACATATATAAAACAATGTATAAAATTTAACTCATAGAGCTAATTAAAGATACAAAACAAATGCACGCAAAATTAGACGAAGAAAAATTCGTTTCTTCACAAGGGCGACGACACGTGAAGATCGTCTCTCACCTGCAGCGACGGTCTTCGTAATGTGCCGCCTTCCATACCGACTAATTTCACACCTTTTACGCTTTTTTTCGGACCCACACTCGCGGGCGCATTTTCCTGAGCGTTGAGATTATACTCCACGTTATTTTTGTCAACAATGCTGACCCTATCGTTGTTGTCTCTTGTCGTTTTTTCGCTACTCGGTCCGAGCTCGCAGCCAACTTTGGCATAAGATGGAGCACATGGGGCAATGCTCGGTGTTGCTGGAATGCCAATCGACCGAGTCGGCGAGAGAACCTGGCCGACAGAACCTCGCAGATTTCTCACCCCGAGGATTTGACCTCGGTATGCGTCACTCTGAACAGATGCGTACTGACTTGTCGTCCCGGGGGTTCGTGCCGGCGTGCAATTTCGCAAATTCTGCAGATTCTGCAGATTGTGGTTCGCTCTTTGCACGACGGAGATGCTAACACTCTTCGTCCTCGACGATTCGACGTGATCGCCGCGACCGGTCGTTGCGTTATTATCGCCACTATCGGTCATCACGTCCTCCGCGCGATGACACGTGGTTCTGTCATCGTCGTAAACGCCCGTGCCGTCGCACGAATCTATGCCTGATGTTGATTTCTGGAAATTGACTTCGATGCGTTATCATGTCTTGATTGGTTTATATAATTCGCTTCATATAATTCGTGTAAAAATTACCGAAGATGAGTCCATAAGGGCGGCGCCAGAACTGCTTTGTACGACGCCTGACGGTTCCTTGGACTTTCCGGGCGAATAAATGCTCAACACATCGCAGCATTCTGGAAAGTAACCCTTGCCAAGCAGGTTTCTTGTGAGAAAGCTGGTGAAGAGTTGAGTAAAGAGGGCGATTATCATGACAGCGGTGCGAAAGGGAAATTTCTGGGTACGCGTCCTCGCATCGTAGAATGGATATTCGATCAGTGGGTATATGCTGAGTCCTTTTTCACCGCCTGAAAAAGGTATTTTACGTTCAAGTAATTATATCTAAATCTAACATAGAGATGTATAACAGATTTTTAAGGGGTTTATTAAGAAAATGGAGTGAAGAAACGAAAATATTTGAGATATCTTTATATGATGTTTTTTTATTTATATTGTCTGAATAATTAGCCGAGAACAAAGACTTGTTACTAACCAGCGAGACGCAAAACAATAGCGATAAAGTATCCTGCCAGGCAGCCGTAGGTATCCACGAGAGAAGGCCAATGAATAACGGCTAATAATTGCGGGAACAAAACGACGTAAACGAGATCCGAGCACAAATACCTTGGAATAAATAAGATATATTTTTATATATCGATTATATTGTATTCATTTATGCGCGAACAGACGCATAAATGAATGTATAAAGCTACATAAAAAGATTTGTGATAATGGAATCAAATGACATAAAATGTAGAAAAATGAAATTAATGTTGAAAAAGATGCATCTCATATTCAACAAATATTATTGTCTAGAAATTATTGTTGAAGCTGCATTTTTTTCAAGTAATAGTAACTATCGCAAATAGATAAAAGGTTGATTTAGAACACTATTTTTTATACTTACGAAAGATAATAAACACTGCTGACCATGAGAGCAACGAGAGTAGACAGCACGGAGACCGCGATTACGGAAATCCTCAAGACCCAGTTCAGCTCACGCTCCGATGCCTATCATAAGAAGAAGACTTCAATAACGCCTATTAATATTGTCTATTAAGCAATGATAGTTATACTTACTTTTGGTCGTATAGTGAGTTTGTAGACGTTCCTGGTGAACATGGAACTACTGGCGAGGATACTGGAATCTGCTGAAGACATCACTGCCGCCGAGATCGCGCCGAGACCTTAAAAAAATAAAATATTAAAATAAATATTAAAATATTAAAATATTAATTAGTATAAATATGATAATTCTCAAATATTTTCCTCCTAATTAAAAAAAAAAGAAATAATTTTTCTTCATCAAATTTACCAACGAAGGAAACCCATTGCGGCGTGAGATATCGCAGGACCATTGGCATTGCGGCGTTTCCATCGTCAGTAGAAAACGTTCTGTTGTATCCTGGAACCGTGGACCAATCGGTAGCACGAGCAACTACTCCGATTACGGCCGATGGAATCGCGAGTATCAGACAACCAAACATCGAGGCTATTGATAGAGTCGTTGCAACGGAAGTGCTCTTAATACTTAGGATTCGTTGAAAATAACCCTAAAGAGAAAGAGAAAGAAAGAGAGAGAGAGAGAGAGGGAGAGAAAGAAAGAAAAAATGTATCATATCATGCATAATTTTATAATAAATCTAAATATATATTAATAGCCTGAATTAAACTTGTGATCTTGAGTTATATAATATCATTTATAAAGTTATATTATAATTTTTTGTAAATAATGATAAAAAGAAAAAGCACGTTTTAAATTATTTGTGTACAGTAATTCTTTTTTTTAAATGGCACGCTATTCGCTTAGATTATTCTGAGTTTATTTAAATTTTTATTCCTTAGACGTGCTCTGGATATTCTTCTGACGTCTAATTTGGGTTTGAATGTAACGTTGAAAAGTTAACTCACCTGCCAAGGAATACCGCCGAACACTAGTAGCAACATGCCGTCCACCCACTCGCCCAAGTCCTCGTTCTTTATTTGTCCCAACCAATCTCGCAGAGTCAGATTGTTTTCGAATGATACTGCGGGGTGCAACACGGCGAAGGGCATCGCTATAACTAAACCCAACATAATGCACAGCAATTGCAACGCATCTGTACAAGCTACGGAATATAACCCGCCGAAGACTGTGTATCTGAAAAAACAATATGTCTCTTATCCCACTTGCAACTCTGATTGCTGGAAAACAATAAGATCATTTTTCTCTAAATTTTAGCATTTTCGAGTAGATGATTTCGAGAAGATGATTTTTTTTTAATATCGAAATATTTTCAAGTACTATTTTTCTCTCCTTAAACATTGCACGTATTTATTCTGAGATTCAAAAATATTTTGTTGAAATCAAATAGAGTTGCAAGACTGCTTTTATGACTATAGTAGTCTATAAATATCTCTCTAGTATAAAGTAAAGCACTTGAATATTTTGGAATTGATTCGTATATTTATGAATATTAAATATTATAGCTAATTATTATATTTAATTAATAATATATAATTTTATATATTATTCTTACACAGCCGCTAATAGTGCTGATGCGCAAACGCTGATATTCGGATCGACGCCGGCGACGACGGCCAGCGAACTCCCCAAAGCTCTCAGAACAGCACCGCACCAGAATAAATCACCACATAACGCCGGAAGGAAAAGCAAACCACCGATACCTGCGCCATATCGTTCTTGAAAGGGATCTAGCATCGTCACGTACTCGGCCTTCCTCATCGGACGCACGAAGAGCATGGCGCCTATATACGTCATTGATTTTATTAATTGGAACCAAAGACAAAATCATCAATCGACAATTCTCCAATCAATGACAATTTTTTTCTAAATATTTATTTGATATTTGCAAAAATTAAAAAGATCTTAAATCAGGCTATATATACCATCATATGTGGGATATATCGCGCATAGATTCTTGATTACGTACCGAAAATCAAACTAAGACTGTATCCGATAGGAACTTGACACCAGGCCAGACCCTTCGTAAACATGGCCTCGGCAGTTCCGTTGACGAAAGCTCCTCCAACCCATGTCGCTATATATATAAAAACATACACACATATATAAAGAAAAAGGTAGTCATTTCCGCGATAGTTGGTTTTACATGATTGATATTTTTAGGAAAAATATTATGGGATTGTTCTCTCAATAGAAATTATATAATAATTAAGCTTTTTTGTACAGAATATCTATTTGTCATAATACAAAGTATGCTAGCTTCTTTTCTTTAAATGGAATATCTTTTTCACGCCGTTTGTCTCACTAGTAAGGGAAGTAATGGAAAAGAGATCAATTAACATCATGTTTTCTTATACTGCAAATTTCGTGTGTTTACGATAACGAAACCTAAGACGTTTAGCACAAATAAGAAAGATGAATAACAGAATTAGAAATTAAATGATAGAAATATAAAATGCGAAAATAAGTTGTGAAAAGTAAGTAAATTAAAAGAAATCGATAGAAATCTATTCCGCAAAATTTCATATTCTTTTTCTTCAAAATCACAAAATTGATTTAAAAATAATAAAATTCAAAATGGGGGCAAGAAGCGAATCGATATTAAATAAGGCAACATTTTCTTTTACGCGATGTTGCAATGCAACGTACTTGACATGATGTCGATATCAAGGAAAAAATAAACTCAAAATACACGAATGTTTTCTACGTGATAATTTCGTAAAATATGATGGAAAATGTATCAAACTCGGAAAGAGAGATATTTCATAAATACGGCGGATCATCGTAAATTATCTATTTCATAGTGAGTTCAACGCTCGCAGAAGAAACTAGTATCTGCAGAAAATTTTTAAATTAAATTCAATTAATATTAAAAATAACTAATTTTTACATTAATATATCTTCATAGATGTATCTGCATAAACGATTAAAACAAATTAATAATAAATCTTAGGTTATATTGTATATATATATATATATATATATATATATATATATATATAAAATAATATAAAATTTTGAATTGATTTTTCATTTAAATAAAATGTTTATGATGTTTAATTATATGCTAAAATATTAAATGTCAAAAATAAAAAAGATATGAAATAATGATATAATGTAATCATCATATTCTTACGAAATCGAAAAATCATCTTTAAATCGGGAAATCTGTGACATTAATTTTTCAGCGTCTTGTATTAATATTCGTATACGTGTAATTTTATCAATATAACATAAATTGATTCTTGACCTCGTTCATCTTTTATAGTGTACATCGAAAGCAGGACGTTTATAATATCGATAACAGGGTCACTTTAGTCCTAATCGAGATCACATACAAGGAACTTTTTACTCATGTATAAACGTAACAATCTGCAAGTTATTTCGTTATAATAATTCTTATTTCATCATCAAAGTATAAGAGGTTCTGCCGCAATAGCAAGATTTATTTTTTTTTTGTTTTATACATGTTTATCAAATCTTCAAATATAATTACCAATGAGAGTGAAAACGCCGAGGAGAGGCCCAAGGCGACGATTCGCCAGCATCATATCATCCTGGCCCTGTGCGGCCTTTTTTCTCTTGAACGCGGCAGCCCATATGCCAACACCCAGCACCGCAATGTAAAATACAATCACGCCAATTACGCCTGTTACGTACACCCCCATCCTCTTCCGTATGTGGACCCTGCAACTGAATGATTGGTAGTAAAAGCGAATGCGATAATAACGAGTGTCGCTGACATGTCTATAACAGGGGTCTCAAACTCGATATGTTAGCGGATCGCATAATAAAAAAATAGGGTCAATCATTGAGTTCATATAATTTATTTTAGCTTTTTTCGAACTATTCGATTATTATAAAAGGACTTTGCCTTCCGCTAAAATTTGTAAACAATTTCTATAGTTTACTTATTAAAAATTGCTGTTTTCGTTTCTTACTTCTTTTATTTCTTCTACAATAGTTTTTTCTTTATAAACAATTTTATTAAAGAAATGTCTTTTATTAGTGATCAACACAACGTGACGTCAACATTAGAATAATATTGTATGGCTGACAACCGGACGTACTTCGTTAAAATATTTTTTAGATACGATTATATGTATACTCGATATTTTGGCATGTATTTTATAAAGTACATTGTATATCGAGATATTTTATACGTGGCTAAATCACTTCAATTCTACTGTTTTCTCTCTCTCTCTCTCTCTCTCTCTCTCTCTGTCTCTCTTATTGTTGTATGTTGAGTGAGTTTAATAATAGTTATTGCACGTCTCAATGATTAGACGAATAAAGAGACACATATATAGAAAGAAAGAGAGAGAGAGAGAGAAAGAAAGAACAAGAGAGAGAGAGAGAGAGAGAAATGTGGATTAATCGGATGTAAAGCCATGCTCTCGCGATCAATACCGCATTAATTGTTCCGTCTTCTTGATTAACATCTCTCTACAAATAAGCCTGCGTAGTTACACCTTCGTTCATTAGTCGGTACTAATGAGAAAAAGCCTCTAGCCTTTGATATTTAAAAAATCGATATCTGCATATCACGTATTTACGATAGAAAGACAGTATTAGTAATCCAACAAAGTTGAATTACTAATATTATCAGATATATATTATTTTATGCGTGTTTCTTTTCCCATCATGGGATATTAATAAATAACAAATTATTTGTATTTAAGAGAAGTGCCAAAAAAAGATTCACGATTATTGTTTTCTTGTCTTTATAAGAAACTTTATTAATAAACATTGCATTTCGGGTCTCCTTAAAAAATATAATTACATTTATGATTATATATTTTGTTTTCTTATAATGAAATATACATCTAATACAATAAATTTTATGGAACAAATTTCTCAAACGATTAACACGTTGAAACTAGCGGAGATACAATCTCTCTTTTTTTTTAAAGTCACGTAGAAAGTTACGTGATGTCAAAATACTTTTCTTTGACGTTGAAGGCTTGTTTAGCTGTACACGACTACTCTGATGATGACCAATGACATACAAGGTGACATTTACTCTATTAAACACATTTCGTGGGAATTCTGCGCCGATGAACAATTTATCGCGTATTCCCGACGTAGAGAAAAGCTAATCGAGTGCGATGGCAATTGTATAACAGTTTAAAATTTAAATATGCCCTAGATATCGAGCAGGATGGGTCGTAGGGTCATGACCCTTAGTGCGCATGGCACACCACCGAGTCGCTTAAAGTTCAACTGGATTCTACAAATTCACAAACGGTCTGCATTATTAACTCGCGCGAGACGGCACTTTCTGGATCGAGAAACTGACGTATCTCACGTACGAGTGCTCTACGTGTGCATAAAAACTTGCTACACAGGGCACGTGCAGAAATGAATTTATTAAAGAAAAAGAGAAAAAGAGAAATATATAGTCCGTTGTAATATTTATGAAAATTATTACTGGTGTAGATGTGAAATAGCACCTAAAAATGCGAGATATATGATGAAATTGCTGTTTACTCTTAAATGTATTTGCAATGTTTTAATGACATTATCTTATACATAAAATTTTTTAGATTTAATTATTTAGATTTATGATACAAAAGAAGATATGTTGGATGTTCATGGGATAATGTTGAAATAAATAAAAGATTTACACGTACAGAAGTTCGTTATCGGTGATGTAATCGAAAAAGATGATCTTATATGAAAAAAATAAATAAGTCTAGGTTTTTTTTTAGTTTCACTGAATAAAAACATGTTTCAATCTAATATCTGAATTAATATCAATTTATACACGAAACAAAATATTTAAATAATATTATAAGATATTTAATTAATGTACAACACAGAACATAATGAATAATTAAAATTAATTACATTTAATTAATTACCATAGAAATACATAATAAATACATAATTGTACATTATATACGCAAGAACATAAAAGACAGAATGTATAAATTCATATGAGATCTATCTATTCAATGAGAGAGAAATTATTTATTAATTTATTTTCATATATTATTTTCATGTTTCATTTATTTATTTTCATTATTTATTTATTATTTTTATATGTTTTTTTAAATCAGATAAAATGTCAAGCAACTCTTATTTATCAAACGGATGTTAAAAAAAAATTTTGCAAAGAAAAAATTATTATTTTTACAGTTTACTATTGCACTGAATGCATAAAAGTTCCTTTTATAATTCTGGCACATAAAACCATTTGTAGATTAAATTATTAAAGTTATCTGTTTTATACGCGCACGTGCATGAGGCTATTTGTTTCTTGTTTCTCACAGTTCTAAAACTATCGGCACATCTCTTTTAAAGCATATGTGCTTTTACAATTGCGTTTGCACGTGGACAGTTTTAGAATACAACCACGTCAATTGATGATCTATTTAACATTCATTCTATATAGAGATACGTACAGTTACTGAAACGTCCATAATCAATAAACACACGTTGCGCCAATGATGCTATTATGATTCTAATATTGAGAATAATAATATCTAATGATTTACATAAATGTAAATGTATGAAGGATAACATTAAAAAAAATATTTTGAGGATTCAAGAGTATATTCTTTTTTTATTTTAGAATTTATATTTTATTAATATTAATATTTATAATATAAATTATATTTTATAATATAAATTATATTTTATAATTTATATTTTATGCAACAAAAATGTACTATTGTTAATAATTTTTACGTTATAAACAGATTTCTCTCAGAAAGAAAGAAAGAAAATAAAAAATTTTTCGCACGCTAAATATATATTAAAGATAAAAATAAATTACGAAACTTTACTTTTAAAAATAAATTAAAAATAAACTTTATTTTTAATATCTAATGAAGGTATCTAATTGAAAACAATTTAGATTTAAGTTTTTTAACAAAGATATTTAACATAAAATATTAAAGAATACACATGTCAAAAAATTATATTAAAAAATTTGACCTGAAAAAATCCAATTAAATTTTTGGTAAAAAATCAATGTTAGAATTCAATAGATGTATCTCGCTTTAAAAGCGCAAGGACGAGTAAATTTACTTTTTCCTAGATAGGAAGTAATCTCTTGTCGATAATATGCTCACGCCTATAATCACTATCTCATCGATACAAAAATAGAAAAACATATTAATATATGCGCTTGATCGTGATGAAGGGTAAGCCAGTCCTCTCAAAGGATGAGCAAAGCAAAGAAAAAGATGTGAGAAAAAGGGGCTTGATAATTTTATGCGAAAACGCTTTTCAAGGCTTACCAATCATAGAAGAATTTGTCAGCAGGATATTTCCAATTATGAATATCACGGCCAAGGGTCCAGTTCTGATGGGAAGAGATGAATAGAGTAGGGAGAGATATTACACCTACTATCCTGTGGGGTAGGAGCTTTTTGAAAGGGAAGAATAAAAAGCAGCAAATTAACATATATTCGGCATTAATAAATTAAAGAATAATAAACAAAAAATTACTTTTAAAGACTTGAGTCTAGTTATGATAACATCTTTATGAAGTAATTGCAAAGTTTGATTCAGTGTCATATAATAAAAAACAATAAAAATCAAATAGTTTATATTTTATAAAATGCTACTAAAATATATTTTATAAAATGCTACTGTGCTAATTATATTACTAAGAAATACAAATATTGAATAAAAAGCATGCGTGGAAAAACATAATGATTTGATATAATCTTTGAAATGTACAGAATTTTATTAATATTGTTATGAGAAGCATATGCATTATTAAATTTAAAAGCAAAACTAATTGTAAATTATACACATATGTCAAGTGACAGGTGTATTAGCAAATATACATTGCAAATATAGATTATAAAAATAAACAAATCAGTTTTAATGGCAATACGAGTCAAGTGTCGATCTTATAACACAGTTATTTATTATACAAACAAATAAGTATAGAACAAATTACAAAGAAAAGTTTGCGAACGTTTCGACCCTATTTTTGGGCCATCATCAGCGCAAATATGATAATGTGATGAAAAAAGAAGGAAATAACAAAGTTTTACATAGAAGTCAGTTATAAAGTGTGCCGTCTAAAGAAATAATGAATGCCTCGGTGTCTCATTATTTTGACGATGTTTCCAGGCATCGAAAACAATGACGAGCCGTTAGAGATAAATGGAGTCGATCATTGTCTTCGGAGATGTTTGGCATTCATTATTTCTTTAGACGGCACACTTTATAACTGACTTCTATGTAAAACTTTGTTATTTCCTTCTTTTTTCATTACATTATCATATTTGCGCTGATGATGGCCCAAAAATAGGGTCGAAACGTTCGCAAACTTTTCTTTGTAATTTGTTCTATACTTATTTGTTTGTATAATAAATAACTGTGTTATAAGATCGACACTTGACTCGTATTGCCATTAAAACTGATTTGTTTATTTTTATATTTCGAGTCTTATATATTTTTAATAATTGTAGATTATAAAAATTTATTGCTCGAAAATATACTTGATAAAATTTCTGGTGAACTTTGTAAAGGCATTAGCGAGAACAATTTGCGCAAGCTGAAAGTCACTTGGCTCATTCTCAATGTGAGTAAAATCAGCGCACACGATTCATCTTTCAATGTGAAATCCGGGCCTAGACATCAGCTAGTTTGCTGCCAACTTTTCAAGCCAGTCAGCAATGTATTTCCGTCATAAACGTTAAGTGACCGCTCATCTCTTCGATTTTACTCTCCAAAATGAAGAAGATTGTGACTTTTTCAGCATAATCTCTGATGATAATACAACTTGCAGTGACATGAATAATATCGAACGAGAGACGACGATTTCTTAATTTGAAATAGAAAAAAATGTTTCTAATTAACATTTAATAACAATATAAATTAAGCAATATTACATGGAATCCTATAAATAAACATTACGAATTAAGAGTGTAGGAGATTGAAACGGATCTAGTTTCAATGAGTGAAGATTTCAGATGCTTGAGAATGACGTCTACATGTAGTATTATTAATACGATACAACAATATGATATATGTGACGAATGGCAAAATATTTTCCCACAAGTATGAACATGCCAAATCAATATGGTTATGAATATGTTTCTAGAGTGAATCATATTAAAACTTTGTGAGCGTTCCTGAATAAAAAAATTGTTTATATGAACATTAGACAAAAAAATGCTTCATTTCCGAATAATAGATAAAAATTAACATTAGTGCATTGTATATGTTAGATGCTGTTAATCACGCAGCTCTTCAAAAGAAAACGTTCTACACTATATTGATGGAACTGTTTGACTGAATTGTTACTATAATTTATCTTACTCACTATTTATCTTAATTTTAGACACTTTGTATTTATATACTCAAGTACATGATTCCGTATTAAACTTTATTCTGTCATTTTATCACTCAGTTATTGTAATAAATTTTGATGATGAATAAGATAATCTATTACAGAATTAAAACATAAAGGACTTAATATCATGGAAGATAAAAGAATTTGCTCTGATACAGTAAAATTAATATTTAAAGCTAATTTTTGTCCATTATTTTTATCGAAAAATTAAACCTTTTTCGCCTGAAATCTATATGAATAATTATTCTTACTTTTCATCCAGGAATACCCTCACAAAGTTTTGAATCATACTTGTGATTCACTCTGTATATTGCAGAAAAATATTTTCATCATTCTTGATTAAGGATTAGCAAGTGTAATACAATAAAGCAATAAGACCGGACAGTGTTTCGGTGTAAATATTTAGCAGAAAGAGGAAGAGAAAGAGAGAGAAAAATTAATTTATATTGATAAATTCTGTCTCTCTCTCTGTCTCTAGAACATAAATAAAAAATAATTATGATAAAAATGTAATGAAATATAAAGAAGGAATAAATATAAATCGTGGGAGAAAGAGAGAAAGAGAGAGAGAGAGAGAAAAGGGAGATTGAAATTCCGAATCCTATTACTTACCACGGGCTATCCTAGCGAGATCATGCAGCGAGAGCCCCTTTCATGCGCACATACCCATCTTGCCGTGCGCCTCGATTTCCTTTTTCCACGGTGCCGCTATAGGAAAATTCGTCCGAGGAGGAAATCGGCTCTTCCTCGTCGGCACGCGAATGCTGTACACTTGGTCGACCGGGCGTTAGCCGTGCGACAGATAGGAGCCTGGCAATACGACTGAATCTCTTTAACGGCACTCAGCATTCGGCTGACACGCTGGACCGCCAACCACCTCGCTGGGGGTAGCGCGCGCGTCACGGACAAGGACGGAGCGCCGGTCGCGCGCGCGCAAGATACAGATGTAGAGGGTAGTTCAATATTGGTGTACGATAAAAGTGGTTTTCCTTATAAAGGAGAAAAATTTTGTGAGAAGAGGGAGATTGTCACACAACGAAAATCTCCTATTTAAAAAAATATAAAAATAGTCTGTTAATATTTTAGAACTCGACCATTTCAATTATTTTCTATTATTTCTCAAATATAATTTGAATTTTTTTATTTGTACTTTGCATAAATATGATTTATGTCGTGTGATAATTAAAAATGTTCAAGATTAACACACAATAACAATTATTAATTTCTCAGTTTTTTTTTGAAAGTTAATTTTCTTGAAAATACAAAAGTTTCTATGAAGAAATTTTAGCCATAGTTTTTAATTTGATTTTTTTATGTAAAATTACCTTGTTTCTATAGTTGCATCAATAATAAAATAATTCTACATAAAACTAACATCCTGTATCCCGCAGACAATATTGAAATAATGTGTTGAGATTACGAATGAAAAAGATGAAAAAAAGTTTCAGATTAATTGCAAAGTGGTACCAATGATCATTTAAATTCTCAATTTTACAGCGTAAGCTATAGTATTTAATAATGGTCATTAATTTTCAACAATTATTGAAATAATTATTGTAAATTATAACAATTAAGAATTGCAAACTTTTTCACAGATTGCAATCTTTAAAAATACATACAATTACTTAAATTAAACAAAAATACTTTAATAAAATTTTAACTTAAAAAAACAATTATAAAATTATTTAATGTTGATTATTAAAAAAAAATAAGACCGAACAAATGATAAAAAAATTCCTCTATAAAAATATTTGAAAGTCGTCACGATCTAATTGAAGATAGTGAGAATAATTCTCGAACACCTTATGTACGAGTAAAGAGTAACAGAGTGAAAGAGAGGAAGAACCGATTCATCTGCGAACCGTGATAGAAAAAGGAGATTGAGTGAAAGAGAAGTATAGAGGGTCTGATGAAGCGGAAAGAGACCTACGATTTTTAAGGAAAAAAGGAGGATATAAAAGAGAAGATGTGAAAGAAAGAGAGAAAGATAAATTGATAAAAGAGAAAGATAGTGACGCTGGATGGGTCAATGAAAAATTCGTCGTGATAGATGTAGTGCCAATGTTACGAAATGAAGATACCAAGAAGCAGAAAATATAGATGGATTTTAGAAAGATTCATAAACATTCTTATCAAAAAAAGAAAATAAGAAAGCGAGCAGGGAGTGTCGCGTAGGCCGATTCAAGAATATATCAGAAACAAATTGAATATATTTGCTGGAATTTAAAACGGAGCTCAGGAAATTCGATCGAATGGAAATATTAATAGAAAACACAACAGCAAATATATATGAATTAGTAAAAGGAATAATGTAATAATGTAATTCATGGGAAAAAATGTAAATGTAATGATTATAGATCAAAAGGGAAGGAAAAATTTTTGGAGTAAATAAATAGAAATAGATGTAAATATAAATAGATAGATTTAAATTATACACAGATAAATTTTTAGAACTTACAAACTCTAAATTACACAAGATCTTCTTAGATATATAATAATTATATTATGAGTTTGTTCTAAAAAAAACCATAAAATTGATGTACTTTACATAACTAAAACCATTTAATAATTTTAAATAGATAATCTTACTTTTTTATAAAATCATAGTTGAAAGTTAAGACATAATTTTCATGTGTTAAATAAAATAGAAATATAAGCTCTAGAAAAATACAAAGAGATGCATTAAAGGAATAGAAAGAGAAAGGGGAAGAAAAAAATAAAGAGATAGATGAAAAGAAATGGAGTGAGAAAGAGGCGCAAAATGAAAACAGAAAGAAAAAGAGACAGAACTAGTGAGAGGGAGACAAGTCCATGTACAGGGGAGAGGGGACAGCCGTATTGATCTGTTCGCGCAAACTCCTGGTCCTTAGGCTCCCTCCGCGACCAGAATCATCCGACCCTCGCCCTGCTTGTCGCCACCCTCGTCCTGTTCCACTCGCAGCTTCCGAATACGCGCTCCGTATTCTAGAGTTCTTGGAAGATTTTTCAGCTACGATCTTTCAGCTTTGTCGGTCCTTTAAAGAACGACAACTCTCTCTCTCTCTCATTAATATTTTAATATAGCAAAATTTTCTCTCTCATCTCGTTTTACCCTCCGTCTTCTAATACATATCGTAGAAAATATTTCAAAAGCTATAACTCTGATCATTAACTCGAGAAATGAAACTAGAATAACAGCAGATTTGCTAAGTCTTTGCAATATTATTTTTATTTATTTGTAGCTTTTTAATATACGCCGGAATTTTGTGAGGATTTCCACTGCTATCGTTATAAATATGGTCGTTTTTTTTTTCAATGTTACGTGTTACAGAGCAGAGCAAACGCGCAAGAGCGAGAGAGATGGCGAACGAAGGAACTGGAGCGATAAAAAAGTTCTTGTTTGTTTAGCCGCTCAACTTTAGCAAAAACAATCACGATACTTACATGTATGTGCAGCTTACACTTTCCCGATGTTGGAATCGAAGTGCCAAGCAATGGCTTTCGACTAGGCGCCAGTAGTGTCAGCTGTTCGCCCATCAGGCGAAGGGCTCGGTGTTTGCGATTAGTGCAGCCGAATTTTGTCGCATGTCGCTTTTCGTTCGATCTCGAACACTACGAAGCTTATTCGAGAAATGAGATAATCAACAATGATATGTAATTGAATGATATATAGAACGCAGAAATGTTGAAGGAACTCGTTGAAAGTGATAATACAATTAAATGCCTCGTCTCTTCTAATCGACATGATTGTATCTGCAATATACTAATTTTCATCGTTCACGGTAGGAATTAATCGCGTATTCCACACAAAGATCCCATACTTAAGCGCGCTTTCACAAGGCCAATCGATGATAATTACACACCTTGAAGAGATACGCCATGACCCTGTTCTTCAAGACTGAGCTTGACAGAGTTTTTTTTCTCAGAGGGTGCAATCGACACGTTCGTCATAACGTGCATCATTGACGCCGATAATTCTTATAATATGCGAGAATAATGGGAATCAGGACTTTACTTTTTCGTTTAAATCGCAAATATAAACTTTTTTGTTTAATTCGCAAAAATAAATAAATTGAAAAAAGTTAAAAGAATTTATTCCAAAGTTATACATAAATATATAGAATATTCTCTAGACCTGTGATATTTGAACTGAAATTTACATTAATTTTCATCTTAAGATTTCGAGAATTAGGAGTTTATTACTTTATAAAATGACAATCGATTTCTTTTAATTCGGCCACTTTTCGACAATAAATAATAAAGATAATTATACTATGTGTAATGATAGCGATTTCTCTCTCGTGTCGATAATGAGTGCGTTAGCGATGTTGCGGTGACGCGCGATTGATAAATGGGGGGTGTCGTTTTCGCACTCTCAACAAGTTGTATCGTCCTGTAGGCGATCGACGCGTAATTAAATGTTGGAGGATCGTTGAATTCGGTTGAATGGCCCAATAAATTATCGTGAAAAGTATTAGATTAAACAAAGGAGACAGGGAGGAATGAGAAAGAAAAAAAAGAAGAAAAGACGGCGATAGGAAAAGTCGAGAGAATGTCTGAGAATAGCTGATTAGAAGTGTGAGAAAGAAGGAAGAGGGATTAAAAGAGAAGAGAATAAAAAGTTTTTCGAACAATGCGATGAAGAATTCTTTCATACAAAATTTTGAATTTTGAACATCATTTACAATCGATTTTTGCAACTTGGAGTGAATTTTTTCTGCGAAAACCCGGTGATAAATTGCTCTGATGACGGCTCTGATTCTTTTCCAAAGAACCTTATTATATATTTAAAAAAAATATTTTGCTCTAGTATGCTCTAGTATATTAAATATCCAGCCATTATATAACACATAATAATATAATATATAATATATAAATTTTATGTTCGCCAACAACTTTCTCTTTAGAATATAAAATAATTATTTTATAGAAGATGTTATCTGCGTTTTTTCTTTCACTCATGAATTTTATAATCAGTTTATAATTGTCGGGCATGTAATGTTAAAAATTAATTATATTTCCATGTTGAAAAAATATCGTTTATATATTATTATATATATTACTTTAAACGAAAGAGTTGAAAAATATAAATGAGTTAAATATACATATAATTCTAATAATGTTGAACAATTACATGGTTTACATATTATATATCGATTATTCACAATAATAATTCGCTTGTACATTTAATTATTGCCTTAAAGAAAGTGCAAAAGATCTTTAAATATAAAAATATACTGTTACATTACAAATAAATTATTAGCTCTAATTTATGTAAAACAGAACTTAAGAATAATTATTACAACATACAGAGAGATCAGTTATTATAATAAGAATTGTACTTTACAAGTATATGATTTTAATAAATATATTTAAAATTATTTTTTGATATATGAAATAAAAATGCTTCTTCTTTTTTTTGTAATTATATAAAATTACAAAATTAGAAAAAGTAAATATTATATAATAAACTTCTTATAAAATTTAGAATAAATATATTCTCTTTTTCTCTCTCGCTCTCTCTATTAATTATTATAACATTAAGTGTACTTAAAAACAGTATTTAAAAATCTATTTCTTTAATATGTATGTATTTAAAATTTTTTTTATATACAAAATAAAAACGAAACATTATAAAATAATCTATATAGCTAGATTTATTTTATATAGTGAAAGCACAGCTTTCTCATAAAGTTTTTAAATTTAATTTTACTATAAATTTATAACATTATCGCAATAATTTTTTAATTTGTAATAAATCAACGTATTAATATTCGTCTCTTTAAAGAGACGAAACAGAAAAATTTCTAAAAATTTTCTAACGCATGGAACATATGAAACTTATTCATTCATCAATAAAATAAAAATGTTCAATAATTATATTACTTAGTTATTTAAAATAAATGCTCAATAATTATATTACTTAGCTATTTAAGTAATTATAAAATACTACCTTTCACACACACACACACACACACACACACATACAATCTCTCTCTCTCTCTCTTTCTCTCTTCTAGTTTACTAAGATCTTTCTAGAACATTTTTTGTGATTTGAAATTTTATGCTACTTTAGTCATTCGATTTTTGTTCATTCGATTTTGGTGGAAAGTAAACCGATCTGATCAACATCGATGTCATTGATGGCACTTGCTTCATACCGTGCATTGTCTCATCCTTGGGATTATTGGAGGCGAAATCAGTGGCGACTTTCCGTGCTGTTAATGTCAGCATGCTTATTAAATCCATCTCTGTTCCGTATTCATCCAAAATTTTACATAAGCATTGAATATACCAAGTGCCTTCCACAGGATTCCTCCAAGTGTAAAAATCTTGAAATAAGAGAATTTTGAACGAATAAGAAAATATTTTGAGATCAATTTTGTGTTAAAAATTTTGCTGCTAAAATCTATGTTAATTATAAAAATGTTCTATTTTACAAATATAGCCTTGTTTCTTCTCTTTTAAAAAAAAATCACATTATTACAGAAAATTGTAATAAACTTTGCAATTTTAATAATTTAAATAAAATGTATATTAAATATGTGTACATATATCTCTCAAACAATAACAGAAATAATGACTTGTAATAAAAATTATAATAATTTAATTTTTATAATAATTAATATATTTTATAATTAAGACTTATATAAATTAATGTATTATGTAGTAATTAAATAAAAACTCTGTTTTTTCCATCTATCTAAAATTTATATATTATACAAAAAGACTTAAAAAATATTATACTTAGAATTTCTAAGATAAATTCGGATTAGAAATCTATATTTTGGCTAATAAAAAAAAAGTTTTCATACATATATATAAATAAACTAAACTGTACATCAGAATGATGGTTACGTAATAGTTTCTGTACATCGTGAGAAGAAAGAATATTAGAATAAATATAAATAAAACTTACCTTGAACCGAACTATGAGCTATTAGAAAATCTGCATGAGTAGGAATCTTATAAGATGTTATGGTATCTGTTGCTTCTGATGGTGTCGAACTGCGTGGGGACAGTACTACACCGCTATCGACCTGATCACCTCTGCAAGCCTAAAAAAAGTCAGCAAGTATACAAGCTAAATAAAATTAAATTAAATCGGAAAACAAATTTGGAGTATATTGATAATTTAAAATAAAACACGTTTAGAAAAAATGCTTTACTTGGAAGAAGAACAATTTTGGTTTTCCTGCAAGTGTTGTACATTTATCGGCGGTAAATGGCTTCCAGATCTTCTCAGACTTGTAGGCGACATCTTTCGCCCATATCAAATCGTTTTGTAGTCCATGAGTTAGCACGATAATGCATAGGCAATCGTTATTTGTGTGGTCATATTGCCTTACTGTGTATATGTAAAATTAAACATTAAAATTATTTAGTAAATATGTATTTTATATTAATATATATATCGTAGTAAAATAGAATCAAAAGCCAAAAACAGTTAACAATATAAACAATTTACTCACGTTTCTCTATTTTGTCCATAACTTCTGTATGACTTAAGTCGTCTTCAATTTCAACATCGAATCCGAGTTTGCCAAAACTCTTTTTCAATCTCATCACGTCCGTTGTTGAACCTTGACGTTTCTCAATATCCGAGCCAAATTCTTCATGATTGAAGATTATGCATTTGCCGCGATTTTTATGATTCATGTTATAGCGGTCAGCATCTATCGGTACTGGCATCAAGATGGTAGATGTTGAAGGTTGTCTAAGAATAACAAAGAAAATAAAAGTTAATCAAATGAGAAAGTATATTCATTTGTGTTCGTGAAATTTTACAAAATTTGTTTCTTTTACAATTAATATTAATATTAATAAATTTTAAATGCTAAGCAAGAATCACTCAAGTGATATTATAAGTGATAATATTTGTCTGTCGGTGATATTAATGGTATCAAATATTCATATATACGTACGATTGTATATGTGTAAAGTTTTTCAACAGTAATTTTAAATAAATCTTTTCGCGTACACTTATTCATATTTTCATTAAAATTCTTACATTTTTATAATTATTTTATCAAGATTTAAATTTTCTGTTCAACTCTAACTCTATTTAATATATTTTTGTTTAGTTATATTCTATATAATTTTTCTCCTAATATAATATGATTCTAAAGTTATTAATAAAATATCGGATTGGGTTATTTCGTTTTAAAATTAACAATTGTCTTTATAAATGTAAATTAATAAATAATTTCTTCTTACTTATCAATCAAATGATCATCATCGACTATTTTTTGATTTGCGAAAATATTGGCGTCGATTGAATCTGATTTCTTTATGCAGTCACACATTGTCACTCCGTACATTTCCGGTATCGCAATATCCAGTTTGTCCCAATTTTGCATTTGATCTTCTTCCAATGATGTCTGAAAAAATATAAGCAAATTTTACAATAGAAAAAATACATTCTGCGATTTATAATTCAAATTACAGCTGAAAGATTGTAGAAAGAGACATAAGATTAATAGTTAATTTAATATGATTTTTATACAAAAAAAATAGTTTCAAATTTATTAAGAGTTGTATATATAAAATTAAAATCTGTAGTTTAAATTAAACCTAATATTATATTAATCTCGAGGATTGATTTAATTCACACAGTCTGATTATATACACAAGAGTCAAAACATATTTGTATAATTTAATACATTTCTTATCTATTTTACCTTTTATTTCAGAAATTAAAAATATTATATACAATTACTAGCTCCTCGAATTTGTCTGGGTCATTCCAGAAAGATAGGGATGTATGTGGGAGGAGGTCGGACGCCCATTTGATCAACGAGCGACAGAATCCATCCGTGGCAACGGCATTGACGCATATTCTGTGGAGAGAGCATTCACACACTTTTCAGCCTAACGAATAATTGCTAGAAAACAATATTCGCAGACTAGAAAAATATGTGAGGCGCAAGTGGCTGGATTGGGAATCGAACCCGAGTCTTTCGCTTTCCGGGCAACTGCTCTAGACCAGTGATGCCAGTTTCGAGACACTGCCTCCACCACTACATGTAGAGGATCGTCGCCCGAGCGCTGGGCGACGTGTACGGACACACGGCTCTTTCTTTGTGTGCGCTACCTCCTCTACATGTAGTGGTGGAGGCAGCGTCTCGAAACTGGGCATCTATGCTCTAGACCACTGAGCTATCCAGATCTCACACCTAATGCTGCTTTTTAACACAATGATATGCGACTCCAGAGCGATGTTGGTATCTCGCTCGATGGATGCAATGCCGATTGCCATGGAGGATTCCTCAAAGGTCGCTCGCTGACCAAATAAGTGCCAGTGGAGGTATTCATGAGGCGTACATGCTGGCTTCCGACTGGCCTTCCGTATGAAACGGCACCGACGAGTACAACGCCGTAGAGTGACCACATCCCCCAAGATGCCTCTAGTATATATTAAAATCCCCACTGTACCAAATAGCAGTGGCGGATGGACCCTAAGATAGGGCCGGGGCAAGCCTCCAGAGAAAGATAGGAATGTATGTGGGAGGAGGTCGGACGTGTCTTTACGCCCATTTGATCAACGAGCGACATAATCCATCCGTGGCAACAGCATTAACGCATATCCTCTGGAGAGAGCATTTACACACAAAAGTTTTAATTATAAGTGTACGTACGTAATAGTCTGAAGTAGATAGAGAATTGCTTCGGAATCGGCATGGAGCCGCAATATCTGCATGATCTGCAAACAAATCTCTAATGCTTGAATCTATTACCGAATTGGATCTAATCCTGCGCTTAGAAGATATATTAGATGACACAACATTTTCAATCAATATCTCGTCTTCATTCATCTGAAAAATAAAATTACTTATTTATTTATTATAAAAAATAATAATATTAGAGACATGCTAAATAAATATCAAGAAACTACTTAAAAAGTAAAAGTTAAGAATATGAGTAATGAAAAAAGAATAATAACTATATTTAGTTTTATACAGGGTGTCCCTGAATGGTCTGTACAAACTTTGTGAATAAGTTCCAGGGACCTAAACAAGCAGAAAATGTTCCATAAACATGGGGTCGGAAACGCTTGCTTCTGGAGTTACGACGGTTCGCAGTTTTCCTGCAATAGCTGGAGAAATTATCACGTCAAATCGCATAGGTGTTACAAAATTGTGTTTATTTATTTCCTCGGTTTTGCCACGGACATAACAGGACAGTACACTTGCTATAGCAAATGCTCGAAATGGCCTCCGTTAGATTCCAAGAAAGCCTGCGCACGTCACCGCATTGTCTGGCGAACCGTCCATTTCCACCGGCACGGCCATACACCAGATGGATATCCACCAGTTCATCAAATGAATAATTTGATTCATTCATGTTTTTAAAGTAGGCCTAGAAACGAGCTTTGCAATCGCAGGATACTTTCAAACAACTAAACGCTGAGCTGCGTTGTTTGAAGTTCAAGCTGGTTTATTTACATGTTTTACGCTATTTGGTGGTTAAAAAAACGGTTTCTTTCACCACCAAATAGCGTAAAACATGTAAATAAGAAACGGTTTCTTTGACGTGATAATTTCTCCAGCTATTGCAGGAAAACTGCGAACCGTCGTAACTCCAGAAGCAAGCGTTTCCGACCCCATGTTTATGGGACATTTTCTGCTTGTTTGGGTCCCTGGAACTTATTCACAAAGTTTGTACAGACCATTCAGGGACACCCTGTATAGAAGAAGTATATGCATATAAAAGATACGTACAAAGGTAACATTATTAAAAAGGCAACAAACTGATACATCTTTAAATATGTTGAACAGCAAAGAACTATATCAAATTAATCATTTGCTAAGACAAAAGCGGTTAATAAATTTAAATTTTTCATATAAAATCTACCAATTTCTCGCATAAAGGAAATGATTTTGTCAAAAGGACAGAATAACGTAAGAAAAGTTTGAAGTTTATTAATAATTAAATAAATAATATATAAAATAGTACATTTAAAAAATATTTATATCCTCTATATGTATCTTTATATTCTATTAAGAGTATATTTTATATTAATACTTATTATGATTATTTACTGATTAAATCAACTTTTCTTATCTATTATTAATGAAGCAATCTAAAACAGGTAGCAATCGCGATAATAAAAATGTGTTAATCAAGGCTATTGATATGCAACAAAGCCTTTATAACTGTATTGAGAAAAATATTGCAGTATATTTAAGCTACTGAATTAGTCATCCCTCTTTAGATTAGAGAAAAAGATTACCGATAATAAAATGATCCACTTTTGTCGATGACTTGAATTATTATTTTTGATTTTTTTAGTAACTTTAATGACGCTTTTTTAAAATTATATGGAAAGTTTCTTTTTGCGCATTTTTTAATGATAGATTTTTTGGTCGATTTGTTGATCGATTTCTTCTTAACACAAAGATCGAGAGAAAGTTTAAAAATAAATTTTGCTGTTATTGTTTTATTATTAGAAAAAAGATGATAATCATGAATTGAATTTATATGTACAAAATTCGTATACATATTTTTATTATATTGATTTTCAAACATTTGATGTAAATTTCTTTATTCATTATAATTTAAATTATTTTTCAATATGTAAAGCTTATATGTAAAATTAAAATTGATTAAGAAAAATTACAAATAGTTTCGCGATTTATCTTAATTTCCATAAAAAGGAAGAGTTCAAAAATTTTGATACCAAAGACAGCACGATGTTTCCTTACCTGTGCAATCTCGACTTCGTTTTCGCTGTCGATCGAGAACTCCATATCGTGAAGAAAAACTGTATATCGAGATCACTGAAATTTGTCTTGATTAATAAAGATTCTACGAAGAGAAAAAACTATATCAAGTATGCAATATGTTTACGAAACGACTGCAAAAGGGTCAATCTTGACTGATTCACTACTAGATATCATCTATGCGATTATCGAATTCCCCTACTATAGGAAATCGGCTTATCAGTTTTTATCACGTTTGATTTTGATTGTCTCCGTGACGCTATCGTCAACGGCCAAACTGGGGAGAAATTGTTATCATTCGTCAAACCACAATACTTTGTTACATCGCAGGATGTCCGTGGCTTTGAACGCAGTCGAAAACCTTGTAAAGGTCATCGTTGTAAACCGTAAGTTATTATCTATAGAGTTCTCCGCAGAATTTAGAACGGAATTCTTTATATTTATTATTCTAATTATTTATTCTTACTCTTATTTATAATTTTACACATGTATCTTCTAATATATATTCCGATCTGCGTTGTATTTTTTACATGCAGTGTATAAAATTATATATATATATATATATATATATATATATATATATATATTATAAAAAAATTATTATATAAAATTTTATATACATATAATAATATATAATAATAATATATAATAATATTATATTAAATAATTTTATATCAAATAGTTTTATATATAATATAATATAAATTTATATATAAATATTTTTGTTTCTTTCATAATTTATAAATTATATTGATATAAAATAAATTTATAATAATAATACATAGAAGAGATATATGAACGAAATGATAATTTAAACAGACTGACAAAGAAAAATATATATTTCAATATAAATCAGCATTGTTAGAAGAATAATCAATTTACAATTTATTCTCAATAATATTCTATTCTATAGTAAAAAGTGTTAATTTTGTCACGCATTTGTTGCGACACTTTCCATCAAATTAACAGGCGCATTAAAAAATTTAAAATGATTGGCTGTTTGAAGAGAAATTCGTAATTAATTAGATGCGCCTGCCGCTGCAGAAATGCACATTATTCGCTATAGTTTGTGCTTCCCGAGCTTCGTAAAACTATAGGAAAATCATATGAAGAAAACGCGCAATTGTGAAGATTGCGAGTCAGCTGTCTGTCAAGTGCGATCTCAATCGTGTGATTAAGTATATAAATGATCATTTCAATATATATTTCTAATATATATATTTCTCCGTGCTTTCCTCAATCATCCGGTGTATTCGGGTGCATTTTTTGAATTGTCATCGTAGTTATTTGCTATGCATATGCAGCTGCAGGTAAGTTAAGTAACATTGATGAAACGTCTATAAGGTTAATGCATATAAATAAATGCGTATTAATTTTATAAATTTTCACTACTTAATTTTTTTAATGACAGTTGATGATAGTTGAAATACTTTCACCAAGTAACTTTTTTGTAGAGATTTTAATTTATTTACATATAATTAAAGTAATTTAAAATTGTACCTTAATATTTGCTTTTTTTCCTATTTCTTTTGTAAGTTGTTTTATGTACAATATATCTATTTTTCAGTGGAATTAGAAGAATTTTTCAAGCTACTGATAAGATTTTGACAAAGCAACATGTCTATTGCAAAGCAACATATTGTAAGCAATTGTCTCGATACTAATGTATCGCTTGGAATAGACGAAGCATGCTTTAATATCGTTAATGAATATAATAAATCTATTACATTCTATTCCCATCCATCAGAATGCTATTTGGTACGTATCTACATATATTTGACAGACAAAATTTTTTATTAAAATTTTTGCACCAGTAGTTTTATTCTTTGTAATTGTAGTGCGATGATGTCCCACAAGCTTACTTACCAGGAAATAAAAATACTTCGTTAATTATATCTACAAAATATCCCCTACATATATTTTATAAGGATGTGCATGATGTTTGTCAGTAAGTAATAAGAGCATATACTTGCTAGAAAGTTTTATTTTTTATTAAAATATATGAAAGTATTATGTAATTTCCATATAATACAATTATATCACAATGTAATATAATTTGTATTTACAGCACCACGTACAATTTTAAAGAACATGGAAGTTATGGATGGAATATATCTAAAGAACATCTATGCTCAGAGATTTATACGATTCGTGAGCCAGTAAATAGTTATCTTCGTAAGTCGAAAGATTTTACATTTTTTTGTAATATTAATTTTTAAAATCGAGAAATTTTAAAGTTTTTTAAATCTATTCAACGTATGTTTTTTTTTGCAGCAATACTCGCAGCTTTCATAATATATGTTCTGTTAATGATTTTATGCACAACTTTCAAATTTGCTATACGTGTGATAAAAGGAAAATTATCCCCAAATAATGTACATGATGTAAGCATTTATATATTTTTATTATTTATATATATTTCTTTCATGCTGAATATTATACATTTCTAGGATTTGGACAGACTTCAAGAAGCAGAGACATCAAATCCAATTATTGGGACAAACAGATCTAGTACTAGAATTCGTTCAGTTGACACATTCCGAGGGTACTTCTTTTCACATATAAAATGATGCGTAATGCAATCTTAATGTGTTAAATATTTCTAAACATTTTTTTCAGAATTGCTATATTATTAATGATATTTGTCAATAATCATGGTGGCGAATATGTGTTTTTCAATCATAGTGCATGGAACGGTTTGACAGTGGCAGATTTAGTACTACCTTGGTAATACTTTATTTTATTGTATTTTATTGCGCCTATTTTATTACACATTCCATTTTGCTGTCCTTATTCTTTAATATATATTGCGATTTCAGGTTTGCATGGATTATGGGATTATCAATTACTATATCGAAACGATCCGAGCTTCGTGTATCGAATTCACGGACAAAAATTATTTTGCGTTGCTTGCAGCGCGCGTTTATCCTCATACTCCTCGGACTGATGTTAAACTCCATTCATTCAAATTCGCTGAAGGATCTTCGTTTTCCGGGTGTCCTTCAATTGTTGGCTGTATCATATTTCGTATGCGCCACAATCGAGACTATATTTATGAGGATGCATTCTCAGGTTCAAATCAATTTTTTTTCTATCAATAACATTACACACATCTGCTAAGGCACTAATCTGCGATAATATACGTTTAGGACGATTTGTTACAGTTTGGTCGATTCACATTTTTACGAGATATCCTAAACAATTGGGCGCAATGGTTGATCATTTTGGCAATTGTAGCGACGCATACTCTAATTACGTTTCTCCTGCCTGTTCCAAACTGTCCAACAGGATATTTGGGACCTGGTGGTTATTATCATTTTGGAAAGTTCCCAAACTGTACTGGAGGCGCAGCTGGTTATATAGATAGACTTGTCTTTGGAAGTCATATGTATAACAAAATAAAAAATCCCGTGTATGGTACCATCTTACCTCACGATCCCGAAGGTATATTGTATAAAAAAAATTTTAAAAAGATTTTTTTTTAACACTAATTTCGATAAATTAAACAATTTTTCGTGTTAATAAATGTTAAATTTATAACTATCATATTGTACAATATAGGTATAATGAACACTGTATCTATAATACTTGTTGTATACTTGGGGGTCCATGCTGGAAAGATCTTATTACTCTACTATCAATGCAATGCTAGAGTAGTACGCTGGCTATTATGGTCAGGTGTTACGGTAAATTTTTTATTTAATAAAACAATCTAAAAGAACAATATATAATTTATATAATCACGTATAGCAATAATTGATATTTATAATTTATACACAGGGTATTATTGCTGGATTATTATGTAATTTTGACAAAGAAGAAGGAGTGATACCAGTCAGTAAAAAAATGATGTCACTTTCATTTGTTTTGACTGTATCTTGTTTCGCATTTTTACTATTTACAATCTTACATTTCTTTGTCGATTATAAACAATACTGGAGCGGGGCACCATTTATTTATGCAGGTTTGCGACATTATTCGATATAATTGCTTCTTTTTTGTTCCAATGCTCAAATATTCATCACAGCTTTTTTAAATGTGTAATTAAAATTAAGAAACCACGTTTTGTTTTGCATTTTTTATAGGTTTAAATCCGATTACTCTCTATATTGGTCATACCATTACCATGGGATTATTTCCATGGGCTTGGAAATTGCTGCATCCTACACATTGGTCAGTTCTTGCTATGAATTTATGGACTACAACATTGTGGGGTATTATTGCATACTGGCTTTATTGGAAGGATATTATCATATCTATTTAAGTTTATAAAAAATATTAAATATTGATTTATAAAGCAACATCCATGAAAGATTAAGTAAGTTTGAAGATTGTTACACTTAATATAGATATATATGCTTATAGAATTATATGAATAATGAAGTTATGTGATAAAAAAAAGTGACAAAAGAGAAGATAATTATATTATATAGACCAGCATTAATCATTACTCATTAACAGACTTTGTAAAATAATTTTTTAAGTATTATTGTGTATTAATTTTCTGAATAAAAGTATTTTGTAAACTTTGCTAAACTATCTTTTATATCTCCAATATTAATTTTCATACAGAATTAAATTAAATATATAAATTTTAAATTATACAATATAAATAATATATGATACGAATAATACAGTAAATAATTTATGCGATATATTATTGATATAGAGAGAAACATCTTATTCATACATTTCTATCTTTTGGATCTTTATAGGGCAAACCTAGGATCTCAAAAATATCTTCTTCGCATGTAATTTTTTCAGGTTCTCCTGGACAACCTAAAAATATAATCTTTATTATATACTATTATAAAATTTTTTTGAATCATGCTTTTACATATTTCCCTTTTCAAATTTACCTTCAATTGTGAGAGGTTTAAGTGCATATTCATTCAAAGTGTATTTTTTCTCTAATGCATGTGCTCTCATATTTTTGTTGAATAAATCACTTCCTGTGAAATACAGTATGGCACAATAATATTGATCATAAAATGTTAGTCGTATGTCCAATCTTCTAAAGGGCTTATGTTTATTTTTCGGTAATTGACAAACTCCCTACAAAAAATATAATTCAATATCTAAAAGTTTGTTTTAAAACTTATTTCATTACCATGAATTTAGTAGATCCAAGAGATATTGTATCTGTAATCAATTTTTTCTTTTCGAGACATTCAACAATTGTTTTCAATGATATATTTTTCTTTTTTGCATCTTTTGCTTTTGATGTATAATCAGGATGTGTTATGAGAACATCAATATCTCCACTTTCTTCTTTGCCTCGTCTATAACTTCCGCAAATAGTAACAAGGTAATCACGACTTATTTCTTTGACATCATCTTTTAGTATATCCTCTATCTGTATAATTTCTGCTCTAGGTATTTTCTTTTCAAAGTCATCAAAATATCTAAAAGAACATATCATATCAGTCCAAAGGTCTTTAATGTGTGGAAATTTATTTATTAAATTAGTCTCATACTTTAATCCCAGCTTTTGATGATGTGTGAGCATATTTTGATGTTTTTTAAGATCTTCCAATGTTTTGATGCCAGCATCTACTAATTCTTTGGCCTTGGCAGGACCTATGCCTGATACTCGAGCCAATAAACTAATAGCAATATTATTTTCATCTTTTCTAATCTGAGAAAAGAATATAATGTAAAAATTTGTGCAAATTTTTATCTATATTAATAAGACAACAAAAATCTAAAAATGATTCAAGTACATCTTCTAGTTTTTGCAACTTTCCAGTTTGAAGAAATTCATCTATCTTCTTTGCAATTTTTACTCCTATACCAGGTAATTTCTTTGCTTCTTCTCCACTTTTAACTCTCTCTGATAAAGCGCTTAATGTCCCAGCTGCTTTACGATATGCATTGTACTTATAAACATTCTTACTGACATTACGTTCAAAATCTGCTAGTTCTGCAAATAGACGTTTGTATCTAATGATATATTTTTAAAGTACAAAAAATAAATAAAATCGCATTTTTTTAAATTAAGAAATCAATTATTTTACGCAACACGCAATTCTAGAAAAGAGTATATACTTACCCAACAAAAAATCACACAGATCTTGATTAGGATTATTCGCGTTATTCGTGGCTTTTCTCTTACCCATTATGTAGGAGATGCGAAGCAAATTTTGAAAAAATAATCGATTCAGTTTGTCACTTTTTAATTTCGTAAAATGTTATTGTGCCGGGTAAGACTTCAAGGTTTATTTTGAAAATGGAAAAATAGTCAATTCTTGTAAAATCTGTCGCAAAATAATCTCTACATAGATGGCGTGAGTATATATTTGTCAAATTCGTTGCACCAATCACTTTAAATATCTTACATGGGCGCTAAATACAATACGTAACACAAATATGTAAAACTTCTTTTGATTAAAATATTTATAAATATAAATAAATATATATTGCATATATATTGTATAACGTATATATAAATAATTTGTTGGATCTCTCCTTAAAATTTAACATAATGATATCTCTCATATATACATATACATATATATTATATGAAAAAAATTTGTATATATAATGCAATTTACATAACGACAGATTTATTTCAACATTTAACAGGCAACATTTATTTCAGGCAAAGATGTATATAGATTCGCTGAGAAATATAAATTGACCTACCGCTAAAACAAACTGTTCAACAATTTTTTTCTTATATTTCTAAATCTTACAACATGTATATATGATGCGATAAAATCTCTCATCTCTTCAACTAAAAGAAAGTACAATCGACGGATTTCTTTTATTATTTTCTTGGCATTGTGTAGTGAAATTTGAACAATATTTTTTACATCACTCAGTATGGGAGAAATTATTTGGTTAAATGACAGTGGCAAAAGTCTTGTTGAAGTTTGGCATTGTGTTTAGAAACTTCATAACAAAACATGAAGATATTCTACGGAAAATATCACTATACACACACACACATATATATATATATATATATATATATGATACTTTTTACAGTATCCTGGAGTATTTTTAAAGTTTAACGAAACAAATAGCCACTTTAGGATGTTCAAATCAGAATTAATGTACATTCTAATTGTATTATAAGAAATAATTCAGTACTTGTAATTTCTTATAATAAATCTAAGAAATTGTTCAAATTATTTGAATTTATATACACTCAAGAGAGAGGAGCGTATTGATACATCCCTAAAACTGTTGATGAATAGAGTATTATAAGTTTGGCATTATACCATATTGTTCAGTTGCATGGCAAATGAACAATGATTAAGATAGATATAAAGATGGATACTCTTGACATAAGTACTTTAAAAAAGTTTTTAGGAAAGAAAATTTCCTAAAAGTACTTTGCTTCAGAAACTTAAGAGAAAATAAAAATACTGAAAATATAAATCTAATAAAAATAAATTTGATTTGATTGGAATCATTATAATCTAATTTTTTACTTATTTTGAAGTAACAACTAATAAAAAATCATTATATATAGCTTCATTTTACTCGAAACTTAATGCAAATAGTATAAAGAAACCATATTTTCTGGACGGATCTTTGTATCTAATTTACGCCAAGTTAATTCACTATTTAAGTGTGTTATAAGTACTTTTGATTGCATGCTACTCTATACGGAAGGTATACGACTGTAAGTTGCATAGCTTTTCGCACAGCAGCCTGAGACGAAAGAACAAGTGGCAAGTACGATGACCAGTATAACAATAAATATATAAGCACATAGCTGCGGAAATCTGCCTGGTAACCATAAAATCGTGAACTCGACGGTCTTCTCTTGAGTATCTGCAATACATACATATACATGTAAATACCTGTTGACATCCTAAAAAATTTAATTCTATACCTATATAAGCGAGTCCATAACCCATATGCGGTGTACCCATTCTATAAGAACAAGTCGGTATTTGTACTTCATGAATATCCCCTACATCCATTCTCAATTGATATAGAGGCGTTTCGTATGGTGGGAGAATCCAAATCTCGCTCAACTGATCTGTCGCCGTGTCTAAACTTACATGCATCGCTTTATGCTCGTGCGCGGTAAAAATCACTTGTGGTGATAACTCTTTGATTACCTATAACAAATAGCAATGTGATATAAATAATTGGAAAACGCATATAAACTTTTTCCTTCTTAATGTGCATTATATATACATTTTGTACAAAGCTGCCAGGCATAAATAATAGAGGCATATGACTGAGAATAACATTGGTTGTATTCCTTTCTGCGTAATCATTAAGAAATGCATCCTTTGGCGCTTCTGGCATTGTACGTGTCAATCTATTTATCTATAATAAAATACATACACATATTTATTCTTTAAATATGTAAAGATATATATGGATAAAAGTTGAAGGTTTATACCTTGAAAAAGGTAACAGTTTTATAAACTAATGTATCTGGTTGAGTATATGCAAAATTGAATCTTTTATGGATGTTGGGAGATACAAGATCATCCTCACCTCCAATGTCATTATCACCTGGCAAATAAATTTTCTGAAAAAATAAAATAAACTTTATTAATAAATAAAACAAATTTTTTGTGAGGAGAATAGATATATGAGAATGGATATATTATATAATTAAAGTAAAGTACCATTGTGTCTTCTGGCATTGAAAATATTGAATCCCATCTTCTTTTATATCTTTCAAAATCTTCCGCATTAGCTATATGACCTTCATCCATAAGATCACCAAGAAAGGCAATAACATGTGGTTGAGAATATTTTACTGCTCTTGAGAAAGTCTTTTCCAAGTACCTGAAAGCACAATAAAAGTTTTAGAACAAAATTGAGATCAACATCGATGAAACAGAATCATACCTATCGCTATCCCATCTCGCTACCCATGAGCCAAAATAATTCTCATACTTTTCCCCGAGTATTTGCGGATCTGCGACGAGAAGGACCTTGACGCATTCGGAACACTCGCGCATGGCCCACTTGAATTTTTGAACTTCGTATACAAGAAATTCATTGTAAAATATTGTCACAAGAATGATGAATCCAATGGATATTATTCTATGTTTCAACCTGTTTGATACAATTTATTAACTTTTTTTACAGTTATCTTGTTCTTTTATAATATATTACATTAGAAGATAATTCTATAATTTTTTTCAGAAATTTTTTGAAGACACCCATTATTATACTAACTCTATCACAGATGTGCATTTATTATGGTAAAATTTTCTATTAACTCGATATATAGATCATTATATCTATATTCTATTTTATCAGTTCAATATTAGATATATAATTATTAATATATTTTTTCATAATTATCAATAATTTATTGCAATTTATATTGTTGTCTTTTATTTTATTTTATACTTATTTTCAGTCAAAAACTGATTTAGCTACAATCTACAGATTAGTAAATATAATTTATGAACTAAGATTTTCTGTCTTTTGTATATCATGATACTTAAAAATAACTTTTAACTTAGTGTCGACAATAACATGTTTTTATAACATAGTTATTGATATTTAAATTAAGTAATTACCTATTTCGACGTAACATCTCTATGATTTGATTGACAGCATTATACGATGTTGTATATAAAATTAATCCTCAATTCATTCATTAGCATATTACCGGCAATATTATCCGATTCATTAGCATTTGAATCGTTGGCACAGTGCGATTTTTTTTTAAGTAACTTTAACCTGACATAGACAATTGTAAATTTATGTACGAGATATAATGTAATACTTTTTTTTCTCAAGAAGAGAGTGTTTTCAATTTTAGAAAGTTATCTAACACATTGTGATTGCACAATCATTGATTTCAAGAATTGTTTAATCCTTCTTGTTTTTGCAGCAAAATTACACCTCTTTCGACCAATTCCATACTTAGGTTGGTCTAGCTCCTATCCTCTATTTAGTTTATTTTTTTTAGGTTAACTTTCATTACGAGGTGCGCCCGATAGACTTTGGAAACACATGATTCCCTCTCTATCCTTCACTATCTTATCATTATTGATCCCTGAGATCTATGAAAGCAAACTTACACGTCTAACTCGTATATCAATAAAATAATTAAAAACGAAAAACACTCAACATAAATGAAGATGTGTCATAACAATATTTAAAACAATCTATATATATCATATTATATATATATATATATATATATATATATATATATATATATATATATATATATATATATATATGTACACACACACACACACACACATATATATATATATATGTTTATTGAATTTTATTAAAATTCAATTCAATAAGAATAGATAAATACAATCGATCATGAACAATTATAAACAGATGCTTCTCTCTGTTTACTCTGTTATAGATGTGCGTCTCAGATGCATCTGGTCTGCAGGACGTGATCCAAAGTGATGGTGTCGCAATAATGCTTTTCAATTATCCCTTCCATTGGTAATCACAAATTCTATCAAAATCTTCGAATTTATAATTTTTTACCTCAATATTATATGTATACAATTTATACTTCACACATTATTATATCGACGGCAGCAAAGTTATTTAATCAATTCACATATTCGATGAAGAATATATTTTGCTTTACATGTCAGAAAACATAAATACAAATTTTTTTATTTCGCGCGGCTAAATATTTGTTGCGTGTTGCAATAAAATGATATCGACCATCAGTCACGTGAATGTCGTCGATATCCAAAAACATGGCGCACGAGGCGCCCCGACTGGAACCCCCGTAACCTCACAGATATCGGCCCTGACCTGCTACATATGTCAAATGTTTACATGCGTCGTTCGCGGCTCGCTCGGCTTCCGCCCATCCGCCAGTACACCTACGCATTTCACGGGTTCGTTTTGAGGCTGCATTCGAGAAGGACAAAGATCGCGTTTGAAAAAAAGGGCGCAATTTCACGAGAACGCGCGACTCGTGAAGGAACTCCTCGGACGCAAGGATGGGTAGCTACGCGAGCAGAATCGCGTCGATGTCTAACACGGCTGTCCACAATGTATATCGAGGCTGCAAGCGCAAATACATCGAGGAATACGACTGCGATTCCGAGTCCGATTACATCGAACGAACGCTGCACACACCGAAAAAGTAAGATCTCTTTCATCGTTTTTACGGTATTTATTTATTAATGCAGAAATCTCTCGCAGACCCTAACGTTACCTTCGCTTATCACCCTCGGGGGATTTCTATATTTGATGATAAATATTAATATTTCGTAAGTTTTGCGCTGCCGATGTTATATCTTGAATGCCCCAATTTGCAGGAGAAAATTGCTCACGACGGCACAATATATATACAAGACCTTATTCCAAGAAGAGAAAGGCAGTGACATAACTGTTTTCATACTGGGAAAAGCATGGAGATTACATAAAGTTTATATTAGTCAGGTATGACTCACACAAGCGCGCGCACTTCCCACACATGCATACACAACACAAAACACAATGCATAGTATTTGTATATGTTTTGCCTTTTTTGCCCTTCCCATTCAATATAACAAATGTAACATTCAATGTGACAGATTCTTTGATAATTTTGAGATGCACATTTTTGTCTAATAAATATTTAATATAATGTTTTGTTATTAATATTTTATAGTACATTTTTAAATTTTCAATGTTAAATATCTTTGGAACTATCAAATTTAATATAATTTTGGAAATATATAATTTGGAAGTATCAAATTTTATTGTTAGAATAAAATCTACTATTTTTTAAGTTAAATGGAAAATAAAGCTTTGTTATCTTCTTCTATTTTACAAATCTTATTTATAAAAATTTATGCATATTTTATTTTAGTAGTTTATAAGTACTAAATACTTTTATTCGCAATATTTTATAAAAATATCAATTTTAAATTGAGAATAAGAGAGAGAAAGAGAAAGAGATGAAAGAATTTATCATTGAATTTGTCAATTGTATAATTTTAATTATACTTTATATAGCCAAGTGACGCAATTCTAATGCAAGATATTTTTTAAAAAATATTTTTTTTACAGAGTCCATACTTTGCTAGTATGTTTTCTGGTTCTTGGAGAGAGACTAATGAGAAAGTTATTAATGTAGAAATCACAGATCCTAACATTACAATGAATTGTAAGAATATATTATTTAACCTTTAATTAAACATCCAGACAATATCTCTTACATGTTATATCAAAAGTAAAAAAAGTCAAATTTAAGAATGTATAAAATGTTATGTAGAAAGAATATTTATTCTATATAATTGTTTCAGCATTATCTACAGTGTTAGGCTCGCTCTATCAAGACGAAGTCACTTTGGAGCCAAAAGAAGTTATTTCTATTTTAGCAACATCTGTTCTGTTTCAATTGCAAGGTTTAATAGACGAGTGTGCAGACATTATGATAGAAACTACAAATAGTGAGACTGTGGTGCCATATTATAATGCAGCTGTATCATATGGTGTACCTACTGTGAAAGCAGCTGCAAAACGATGGTTGGAAGTCAATCTATTGAATTACGGATGGCAGCATCCACCTTTTTTAAAAGAAATTGCATCAGATTTAATGGCGGAATTAGTTGCAAGTCCTGATTTAGTTGTCTTGCAAACAGAATTCTGTATATATCTAATGTTGCGCATATGGTAAGTTTATATAAGTGTCTTTATATAAATATCTTATATATTTAATTTCGAGAAACTAATGATAAAAGTGGTTTATATGCTTGATGCAGGTTATTTGCGCATACGCACGATTACGATGATTCGTTGAAAATCGACGATTACTTTAAAAATCACAAATGGACAGAACCCTTTTTAACGACCGATGAAGGCAAAGAATATGCAGCACCTTTTAAGGCACTAAAGATGAAATATTTGCTTTTACATGAACAAGATGACAAGATATTATATAATGATAATTTAATACCACCAGATTGGCTATACAATGCTTATAGAGAACAATGGCATCACTTATTAAGAGTTGATGGAAATTTAGACAGAGGGTAAGCTTGTCAAAGATTACATTGGAATTTTTCTTTTAAATAAACTAAAATAAACTAGACTATTTATTTTCTTTCTAACACACAGTCCAGAGCAGATGACGGAAGAAGAATTTGCAAAGGAATGCTTTCGATGTGGTAGATGTGTTGAAAAGCCAGGCGAACATACTTGGAGATGGAAAGCCTTCCATTATGGACTAGATTTAGTAATGACTGTTGACACAACTAGCTTACGCATTATGAGAAATCATAGAGCGGACACAGAGCATATTAAGGCCAATCATAAGGAACATAAAATTCTGATAAAGTAAGCTTGAAATTATTGGTTTGACTTTAAGAATGAATTAGATCAAGAATAATAAAAATATGAAATTTTTCAATTTTAGAGTCTGTCTATTTTCACTGGACGAGCAACGTCAAGTGAAACACGTTCAAAATTCGGGTATGCTAAGATTACGTTTGAGAAAGAATACAGAAGTAAGTTGTCGTTAAGGACGACTTTACGTAATATAATTTATATAGAATATGATATAATATGTTATTTTTGCATCAGCACATCTTTTTTCAGCACGAGATAATGTCCCTGGACAAGCAGCTAACTTATCCTCTGTATATATCAGTCAACATGCAACTAGTCACACCACTCACATTGGAAGAAGAGAAAACATCAGCCGATGTCATACTTTCAGATACTTAGCATTTCAAGAATATAACATTTTATATAAAGGTAAAAAATATCGAATTCTCATGAATTGACGCTTTGTAATATATTCCACTTGATTGAATGTGTTGGATATTATAGACACATGTTACTATTTGGCACAACACTTAAATAGGAAGAGATATGGATCTTTAATAGAGACCAAATTCTTTCTCATGCAGTGATATACAGGGGTCCATTTTTATTGCACTACTCTCTTTTAATAACAAATTTTTTTGTCAATTTGGGCTCGACTGTTTATTAAGCGAAAATGTTCTATTGTTATCAAATATAACAAAATTTTAAATTTGGAAATTAAATAAATAACAAATGTGTTTATTAATTAATTTCGAGTATACCACAACACAATTTAAATTTTGACTCTTGTTGTGAAGGTATATAATATAATAAATATAACTATGAAGATTGAAAAAAATGCTGTGAGAAATAATTACATTTTTTATATTTTTATTTAAAAAAATTACTTCTCTTCCCAAATTGGCTAAAGAATCTATCATCAAAAAGTAACATGATAGAAATGGAACATTCTGTATATATTTTTACATCAATGTATATTGAATTTGATATAATTGATGTATTTGTGATTTGTATTAATTATGAAAGTCATTCTAATAACTGGCAAGAGCCTTGTCATTAGATAGATTTTAATCTTTCCCTCTAATCATTCCTGAGCATGTTCCTTTGGACTGAATAAAAATGCATTAATGATAATTTAGTAGATTAGATACATTGCATAATCAAAGAATTCTTTTTTGCTTTTTTAATACTTTAATACCTTTTTAATACTTGAATTACTTTTATAATTTAAATCATGGTTTGTATATATAACTTTGGAACGAGATGGGTAATTCTGATAGAATATATAGAAAATGATCAATTCTTTTTCAGTGTTTACTGACAAATCATAATTGCAATCGTAATTACTTGATTTCTGTATTCTAGAGACAAATTTCTAGAGACAAATATTAACATGTACGACAATGTCTATTGAAATCGGAAAGAAAATGCTTCTGGGCGCTTTAATTAGATTGAAGCTTACAAATAAGTAAAATTATTTTTCATCTTTATATATTTATATAATTTGTATAATAATTATAGCAATTTATCTTGATTGTGCAATCAAATTACTTTAATTTGTAAATATTTATATTTAAATTTTAAATTTAGTTTCAAAAAAATTTTAAAAAGAGCTGTCAAGCGGACTATAAATTACGATTTTTTTATGAAAGTGGCTATAATTCGAAAACGACTTATTTCCGGATATTATATAATTTTTTTCCTTCTTTTTTGGTTCCAAATCACTTCCCAAAGTATTGTGGGCGATTTTCCGGATACCCTGTATACATGTACATATATACTATGTATACTATATATGCGTAAAGCACTATATATTTATGAAAAAAATTTAAAAGATTTTGAGATATTTTTTGTATGTTATTCCATGAGCTATATTACTTAATAATGAAAAGAAAATTTCATTGATACGTTATGTAAAAAAGAGGAAATGATTTTCTGTCTTCCCAGTAAAAAATTTTCTTCGATATATTCTAGTGCCTTTTATCATATGTAGCGAAAAAGAAACTACGTATAAGCGAATTAACTTTCATAATACGCATAAGACGATAACCTTTGTAAACATATTTTTTTTATAAAGAGATTTTCTTACTACGACAGTCTTTCGGTAAAATTATAATAAATTTTACAGATACATGCAGTTTATGTGATTCTCATATACCTACAAATACTCCTACCTTCTTAAAATAATTTTTTTCAACATATTTCGATTCAAGTTTGATTAATAAACTTAATTTTAATTAATGTCAATTGTTTGGATGTAATAATTACTTAAGAAAAATGGGTTTTTATGAAAATTCGCAAAAGGAATACGCTTATTAATCGCTCAACATTTTATTATTGGCAGAATACTCTTTCTTTCTCTTTCTGTACAGAATATATGATATTGTAACGTTATTCTCTCGTGTGCACGCGACACACATAATGGACATTTCGACAGATTCAATGAGGTTTGACATAGGCATTCTTTTGATACATGTCGCAAACAATAAAAGGCGTTCTATAAAAAATCTCATATATATAAAATTTTGGAAATTTTTCATTTTCTACGACGATCATTAAATTCTGTTTGTTTCATTATTAAAATCCATCTTTAATTGACGCATTAATATCGAAGATAATTTCAAATATATATGATGTAATTTCAACGGAAAAGCGTTGCTCTAAATTTGAAAATGGTAACCTGGAACGCTTTCATATAACAATGTAATAGATATATTACATGAAATATATGTAATATATTTTTATATGTAATATATTTTTTAATATTTCAATATTTTATTAATGTAATAGCTATTTTCAAGATATGGCAGCGTTTTTTTTATCAACATAAGTATTATGGCAGCAATTTTTTAGTTATTAGGGTATCACGTTTGATAAATACAAAGCTTGGAAAATTTTTCATATTTAAAAAAGATTATAAAATTAATTAGAATATTTGTAACGTGTGTGTGCGAGCAATTATATGTACTCGTATATTTCTTCGCATGTAGTTAAGGCGTGAGGAATTAACATTACAAGCATACGACTGCAATGAAGGATATATATAATATGTATGTATCGTATAGAGATTAAAACAGTTGAAAAAATTCTGATAATGACTTAAAAAATATAAATCAAAGCAAAAAATATATATCGTATATATTCGCAATTGAAATTTGGCATATATTGCGGGATATTTGGATATATGTAGATTCAAGATACCCTTGTATTTTACGATCGTCATAGCGAATAAACTGTACTCTCACAGCTATAATATCCTTCTGTCGACGTATCTCAACATACATATATCAAAAGAATGCAAGTCAATCTCGACAACAAGAACTCCACGTTTTTTTTGTAATTATGGAGCCGCAATATTTCCAATGACATGGAATAAAATCATTCATCTCGAAACGACAGGGGAGATGTAAGAGAGAGTGTTGGAATAAGGTAGTTTTTTTTACTATCAAATTAATCAACGAAAATTGTTTTTAATTAAATATAGAGTATTGCAGCCAATACTAAAGCATGTGACTTACATTAATTTATAATCTTCGGTAGCACTGAAATTTCAATTGTTTACTCCGTCATCGTGTTCACACACCAACCCTTTCCCCTTTACCAATTCTATCTTTATTTCTCCTGTCGTTTCCAGTCTTAACAATACCATCACGTCCATCAAAAGATTGTTGCCATTTGCGTTCTAATGATAGTAATTATTAGCAGTATTATTTGTAACAACGTACTAACAATAACTATAATAGTAATAATAGTAGTAGCGGTGTAATAGTAATTAGTAACGATCGTTAATGGCAATAATGGCGACGACGGGTGATGGACAGCAGCAACAGTGGCAATCTCATTTTGTAGTACTACTATGTGACGTAGTTTATATCGATGAAGCACGCTATTTCTCTCTCTTTCTCACCTAGTTTTTTGTCGAAAATAAATCTAAATCTATTCCCTTCCTCGTTATATGTTATTGCTCGTTCGTCATTTGCTTGTACCGCACATTGCTGTGTGTTTTGTCATCATTATTACTATTATTACTAGCATTAGTATTATATAGAGTGTTCGATCATTATAGTACATGTGGAAATTATTGAAAAATAAAATAATTTTATCTTGTTAAAAATATATATAATTAAAGATATGAAAAAATTTCTAAGCTGCGATGAATGGTTTTTATAACGAGTTAATATATTTAAACAAAAAATGATTTTTAAATATCATTTTAAACTACAGTTAACGTGATCTTTATAGTTTTAGAAATCAAACATGTAAGAAACGTGGCATATGATTAAATTCCATCAATGAAAACATTGTTTAAACTTTTTCGATCAGGAATAACGATGAGCACTATAAATGCGTTTATTACCGAACACCCTGTATTTACCCTTCTTAATTTTGTCATTCGCAAGCAAAAAGAGCAGCAACGAATTATTAAGGCCGGTTTTTCCAGTCGGTCAACTTATTTGATCTCTCTCATGAGCAATGTTGTACGATCTAAAAAGAGAGATAAAGGAGATTTTTTTATCTGTCAGATAAATTAAGGGAGACTCTTTATATATCCGAAAGTGCAACAATCGACTAATTGAGCTATTGAGCTTAGCATCACGCTCAATTATTATTGCGACACACACATACACGCACACCCACCCATACATGTATTGTATCACACATATGCACATACGCATACATAAATGGCGGTTATTGTACGCTCAGGTGACTCAAACTGCTTACTGCTTAAACTGCACTTATTGCAAACTTTTTGCGAAACACGGAATAATCGTGGACGCGATGGTGAATTTTCAACCCTTATTAGAGCTAAATGCGAGGTTTCTCTCGGCATATCGTCGATATGTTATGTCCCGTTCTTTATATAGCCCGCTTTATGTAGCACTAGTATCTTAATGTGTTGAGGTTTATTTTGAATCGGTTAAAGAGGAGATATATTACATCCATTCAGATTTTACTTCAGTTTACTTTAATTTAAACTCTTGATAGCGAAGTAATTGATTTCTTTAGATAAACGTAATAATTTTCCAAAGATGAATTGACATTTTTTTAGTAATTATTATTAATTTTGTTACACACATATATGTTTAAAAAAGTGATAGGAAAAATATTATAATTATATATTATAAAAAAATAATAATATATAATTATACATATAACATAATTATATTGTATACTGTGAAATTGTATACAATATAATATTTATATATTAATTATTATATATTATAGACTTAAAAAAATTTAAAAAATTAATTTTAATGAAATAATAATGCGTGAGAGAGAGAAAGAGAGAGTACTGAAGTAAACTGAACAAATGTAACGGGTGCATCCTGCATTACATGCCGTTTCATCATAAACGCTAGATGACATATTGCACTTCTAGAAATAAGCAGGACCATCAATCTCGCGTGCAATTCCATTTCGGCTTTGTTCCGACAACAAAATATATATTTTTTCCTTTGTTTTGCGTGCATATACATACGTCGAAATTATGCATACACACACGTACATACACACAGAAACATTCATCCAAAAACACACATATATGTTCAGCAGTAGCAGGCGAGGTGCGAAATGTGTCGCGATGCCGCTACTTTGTATTTACGTTACCGTGTGTGTGAGACATTTTTTTTGTTATACTAATCGTAAATTTTTTTCTCGCAAGAGATACCTGTCTCTTTTCCTACGTTTTTTTTAGTTCGATAATACACTTGTCGTGCAACAAAACATTCGGTCGGTCCTATACAAGAGTAAGCGAATTAACAAGAATCGATAGGAATGTATTTTACAAAGGTTTATAAATTTCTAAATCTTTCTCGTAAAAATTTAAAATATCGTATGTTGTGTGAAAAAAGAATCGTATATTTTACGTAAACACGTTGAATAATAATTTCAGAAATTAAATGACATTTCGAAAAAAATTAATTAATTAATTACAAAAACAAATTCCTAATCGATTCCTCTTAATCTACTTGTGCAAAAAATATCCACAAATTCTCTATTCGACAGCAGAATTAGCACAGTTGCTTAAAGCCGACAAAACATGGCGCGACAAGTGCGATATCAGCGAAAGACACGAAAGACATCGATGATTGATTTTCTTTTTACGCAGAGGCCATGTTACGTTTTTCTCTTTTTTCTCTTTTTCGCGAAGATATGTACTACTGAAGTGTCGCCTTCGCGTATCTGGCAGTTATCACCGTTACGCTACGTTATAATCCGGCTATTTTTTGCAGACCGTTCGCAGCCTAAGACACTGTCGAGGAGTCGATTAAATCTACCCGATTACTAGCTACGAGATTTGAAAATTTTCGCTAAGAGGCTTGCTATGTCTTTTGAAAAACATGCCATATTATTCCGATGAATCCTTTGAGAAAAACCGTGGCGCAATGTATGATACTTTGTCTTTGATGAAAAGCAAGTTTGAGATTATCTGTTTGATGATATTTATATCGCTTGTGACTAAGGAAATAAATTTTATACGTAACCGAATAAAGTGAGTCAAATTAGTAATGTCTTGCAAAAACTGCTATAAATTTATATAAATAATTCGTATCATATCTTAAAATAAAGATTGCTTAAATAGATATATTATAGATCTATGTTTCAACTTGACGTTTATATATCTCTCCATATTTTTTGATCTTTCATGACAGTTATCCATGATTTTCAATCTTTGCCGTATTTCTTTTTCCGAAGAAATAAATCTTTAAACATACATTCTTTCTCGGAAATAATAATCTCACGTGGACTTTATTGCAGAGAGAAAAAAATTAATCAGAATATTTGTATTGTTTTCTCTCAATTCAATTCAATTTCTCTCAATGAGATACTATCGTTAATTTGGATTGTATGTCGTCCATCTCGTACGTAGGTCAATTGATATTAAAGTTATGCAACAGAATATTCGATATTCTTGAATACTCAATGTTCATTTCACATGTACACTCGAGTTGAATCAAAGTCGATCTCGAGTGCGAGTACTCGAGAATTTTATTCGAAATTTATTATAATGAGAGAAAAGTTTAATTTATCGAAATTGTAAAGAAATCTTAGAAATAATACCAAAAAGAAGAGAAGAAAGAGCTATAGAAAAAATGTAGAAAACGAAATTATAAAAGATTATTTCCTTTCTTTAAGTTTCTTGTAAATATAAGTACACGAAGGGAGAATTAAAAATTTTTAAAAATCACTGATTGAAAACCTGTAGAATTTCGGTTCTCGAAAAATACTGGAAGTGGTGTCGGATTCGTTGTACATACAGTTCGGATATCTCGGAACGGGGAAGAGACGAAAATTCGGTAGCTCAAATGGAAAAAGTATTCGTGGAAGCGACGCGATGATGCGCCTTGATCATTGTCTGATCCGGATTTGATTAGGCCGGAGGAAGATTAGGCTGAAAATCGAAATGGCGTTTTCTCTCCCGTTGATCTCTCGATATTCATCAATCTCTCGAATCGGGGAGACCGTAGCGAAATTGACGGTAATAATCAAAAGTGGCGTTTTTGATCTAATCGCGTATCTCGATGTACGAACGGTCCGTGCGGCGCGACGATGACGATGGCTGGATCGATTCGGATTCTCTTCATCGATTCGTGCGATTCGATCAATTGTTAGGCAGAATTAGGCTGGCGAGAGAGAGGCGGGCACGACAGCAGCAGACTCGGTATCGCCAGAACGGCAGTCAGGAGGGACGCCAATGGCAGTAAGGACGGCGTGCGGAGACTCTCGACGGAGTTGCACAGATCACCGGTGCACGAGCAATATAATGCGCGCACGTCGTGGGTGCCGGACCTCTTAAGGCACTCGCCATTGTCCTTCTCGTCCGTGATGTAGCCGCAGCTTCGCACGACCCTCACCTTGCCGTATACTGTAACAGTACATAACGGGAGATTATTCTTAAAAAAAAAATTATTTTGCTATTTAACAATTTTAAGATATCGTTTTTTACTTTTAAACTTTTCTTGCCTACGAGGCTCTTTGACTTTTTCTAGATAAAAATGTTTAATAATGACTAATAATTGTATTTCTTTCATTGCAATAACATTTTAATCACCGTTAGAATTGGACATAATAATACAATACATAACAGCTGTAACAAATTTGCATTATTAATTATTATCACATGTTGTTTATAAAAACATGTAGAATATTGCGAGTTGATAAATAGAAACAATGTAATCGATATAAATAATATTTATTGAATAACATTCTATAGATATGCAACAAATTGCTATAACTGCGGGTTTTCATTATTTTTGAAAACAATTGTTAACGATTAAATATAAAATTGCTAAAATAGACATTTTAATTAATTTGAAATATTAAATATACTATGTGTTTTTTTCGTAATTAATTGAAACAGAACTTTATAAAAGTGACCTCACTTCTTTGACTGATTTTTCGGCAAAGAGTAGGTTCTAAGTGGCTGAGGTGTTCCAAACGAGGCTGGAAGCTGCAGTTGACAGTTCCCAGACTGTACGGATCGAATGGATCGCCGCATCTTGGGTCGTACTCGCTGTTGCATTGATAACATATTATCGCTTCACCTGTGATAAAAAAAACCGATTTTATTATTTATCTCGTACGCAAAGAATAAAGGTCGACTGCAAGTAAAATAATTCCTCCGAAATCTCTAAATTTTGGGAATTCTAGAATTTCTAGAATACTTCAACACACGCGACAAAGGACGTATATAGCTTATCCTTATGTAATTAAAGATCGCGTATAGAAAGGCAACAAGCTATATTTTATAGAGTACCTTCTTTAGAAATTAAAATTAAGAATAGTTAAAAATTTTAATTGTGATTTTATGGTAGGTTCAAAAGAATGGGACTTGAGCGCGTCGGTTGAGGGAAGGTCTGGTTCACGTTTTCTCGCCCTTCCATGACGTAACGCTGCACGCGCACCCGTTGCATCCCACGACTACCGAACTAGGCTGATACGGCGCCAGCTGATATCGAACAGGCAAGGCACGCGATGACCTACACTCAGCTGTCGTGGATCGATACGAAGAAACCGAATTTTATAGCCGGGTATAAAATTAGGCGATTAGAGAGACAAGTGCATAAGCGATGAGTTTTATGAGTAAGTAAATTTAACGTTTTACCTTGTCATATCTAATATCTATATTTACCTTGTTACATCTAATATTTAATATCGAGCGAAGTGTAAACTTGAGAAACTAATAATTAATTTTAAATAATTAATTTGTATAGTAATCTTATGCATTTCTTCTTCTCAGTTTTTATATTTTTTAAATATTTTTTTTTATTTTACTACGTTGTCACTATGTTATTTCATCATAATCTTTGTTTAAACTCTCTATGATCTTATTTTTAGGAAAATATACTCCTAGACGTCAAATAAAATATTATACTACACTTACGTAATTATATACGATTTTAACTGACTTATCTTTTATAATACATAATATATAAAGGAAAGAATTTTAGTCTTAAGCAATTTAAAAAAATCGAATAAATGAAAAAAGTGAAAAGTTTGATCACGATAAATTAAATATATCACTAGTTAATGGCATCTAGATAAAATGCCAAGATAAAATTTTACCAAGTTCAAGAATCTTACCCACGCAATGGATATTATTTTACTTTTACTAAAAATATACAATTTATTTACGAGTGAATCTATGTGATTTTCTTTACTCACATTATTATTACTCCAAAACAACGATAAATTTTTGATATTCCATGAATAAGAATTGATGAAACTAAACATTTGTAAAACATAGAATTAGATATACTAGCAAATAATATCTCATTAGAAAGACAATCTATATAATATCTTTAAAAAATATAAGAAATATATATTATGAAAAATGTAATATATACATATATATATAATACGGACAACAAGAAACAATATTATAATTACAAAGAAAATGAGATACGCACAAAACTATACTGAAGGGGTATAGGGATGAGGAAAAGGGGAAGGAGGATAAATGAGAGGAAAGGGGTCGGAGGAGGAGAAAGTGGGTCGCTCGATAACTTTCACAACGGTAGCTTTCGTAGACGCTATCCTAAATTTCAACAAATTGTCGAATATATAGTACACTTATTTGCGGACTGCCGATGCCAATTACTTTTATATCGGCAATTACTTCGATCGGCGGATGGAAGAAAACCGAAGGATTCCAAGCGCGCATCAGCTGGTATCCTCTGAAGCACTTGTGAAGACATGCGTATCGCGAGGGAAAGATAGAGAGGGAGGAAATTCAATTTGGAGAAATAAAAACTGAAATAATGCAATCGTATTTGATGAATCGTGCGTGATAAAGTTCGCTTGAATATCGAAAAACTTACATCGTTACTATCATTATTTCATTAATCATTTTTCGTCCAGAAACTTTCACCTTTGCATTACTACGGCAAGGTTACGTCATCAACTAGTGAACGATGTTTAAAAAAAGAAATAGCGAAATATCACGCCTAATCATTATTTTCGACGCTATTGAGGAAACGAATATCTATTGTTGGAGCCTCAGCTGTTTCCCGGATTTGACTTTTCCGCTGTCGCAGTCGCAGGATATGTATCGACAACGTCAGCGGAGAGAAATGGGATTAAAGCTCGACGATTCCTTTAATCGAGGTCGTGCATTTACCGGCATTTTCGACGAAATCGAACTGCATAATGACTGCTTAATTTAATTGGATTAATTTTCGCAGAAAATGTTCTGCGAAAATGTGAGTAAAGAAAATTATCATGGAATAATATAAAAGTTTCGTTTTATGACAAAATGATTATAAAGCTCGCATTCTATGTTAAACACTTGAACACAATTTGCTTATGCTTATTGAAAATTAATTGGATTCTGCGAAAATTAATCCAATTAATTTTCAATAAGCATAAGCAAATTGTGTTCAAGTGTTTAACATAGAATGCGAGCTTTATAATCATTTTGTAATAAAACGAAACTTTTATATTATTCCATGATAATTAAATAAATTGGAGCTCAAAGACTCAATAAACACATAAAAAGAAAATAACTATTATTTTTTTCTAATTATTTCTTTCAATTTATTTTTGTGCGTGTGCGCGATTGTATTTAAGACGATCATTCAAGGACATTCTGAACAAATTTGCAGTTTATACCAAATGTGGAGGCATACAGTTATTATATTTTCTTGTAATAATATAAAATTTGATCACCTCCCGCTTATTTTCGATCCGACATTCCGAAGTACCACAAGTGCTACCGTTGTAAGAATTCGCCGATCGGTATATTTCACTGACCGTAATACCGCGTATGATACTAAATATTACTGCTTTTTGCAAATCAACAATGCATAGGATTAGAAACGGATGAGGGGGAGATGGATTGTACATTTAAAAAAAATAGAGAATTTAGAATGAAACGAGAAAACTTATTTCTGGAACCAAAATCTCTAAAATCTTAAAAGGAACCAGCAAGCTTTTAGTAGCCATTTTATCTTTTTTAATGTACCTAGAAATATATACTCAAATGTTGAATAAAAAGTGAATTTATTTTGCATTAAATTAGAAATTTATCAATAAAGAATTCGTCTTTTTTTAATCTTCCCCTCAAATTACTCCTAAATATTAAAATAAATTGATAGAAATAAAAAGAAATTTAAGCCAATTTTTTTCAACCTTAAACAATTAAGAACTTTGAGATGAGAATTTTTTGTGAATGCTATATTAAATGATTTGTTTTTACTCATGTTCTAGTGTTGAATTCAAATCTTTGCGTAACAATTTCCAATTTGTTATAACAATATATATTTTATATACGCGATATTATCGTAATGATAATTTTTCGAAGATAACAAGAATTAATTATACATTAATTGTATTTTGTTAACATTAAAATAAGAAGATTAAAATAAGAAATTCTACATTTGTTCGAAATTAATTTAGATCGCAAAGATTCGAAAGTCTTTTTTTTATATTCTTGGGTTTTTCCGAGCCCCCAGATAACATGAGAAATCTTTCGTCTAGACGGTTCATTCATGGCGATAACCCTGCCATCACCTTTACGCCGCATTGCGCTGTACATATATATTCGATTATCTTCTATGATTTCTGAATAAAGAGCACGAGGTCGTATTATCGATCGTTCCTCGCACTTTAGGAAATTCGCAAGTGATAAATCAATCTAATAAATGAATTAAAATATATCGGGATTATGGCAACTATTCTATTAAATTCGCGCGTACGAGAAGGGTTTTCTATTCAAAGGGTTTGTCATTCGAGCTTTTTGCTTAATTTTTCTATTCAAATGCTTGCACTAACAACTGTATTAAAGAAAAATGTTGCCAATAAAAATTAATGCAACTCGGAAAATATTAAATAGCGAAACTGTCATAAAAATGTTCTAGTCTTTCAAACTTATTTCGAATGCCTCTTGTACATTCTTTTGCGCTATTTAAGAATAAAGAAAGTCATTGCACAGAAATTTAAAAATCAAATTTTCTCATGTTTATAAATGAAATAATGACTGCAAAAGAATGCATTTGGAGTACCTATTTATTTTTATGTCAGTTCAAGTACATTTGAAGGCTTTTACAATTGTACTATTAAACAATTATAATAGCCTTTAAGTAGCTTGTAAAAGAGACAAGCTAAGAGTGTAAAATTTTTTATTCGCTATTTTTGTAGCTTCGAATAAAAATAGCTATCTTTATGGTACTTTATCCTACTTTTACGAGAGGAATCGAGCCGCTTTCGCGCGCGTAAAGAAATGTCTCCGGAGCCGATTATTTCCTTCTCTTTCGCGCAAATTTCAATTTTTCGATTATCGATCATCGTCGGATCGAGGTCTAAGCTAGCTCCGCTCGCTCCGATAACAATCGTGCTCCGCGGGAGAGGATCAATCGCCATTCCAGAAAGTCCAGGAAGCGCGACTGGCCGAGTCCGATCGGCACTCACCGCGATGAAAAGTGGCCGCCAGGACGAGGACGAGGACGAGGCCGATGATCGGCGCGGCTTGATTCGCGATCATGGTCATCGTGATCGGCGGACCATGTGCTCTAATCGCGTCGGATCCGCGGCCGTCGTCGCATGGAAGTTAGACGAGCGCGTCGTCCGGGAAGGAACGTTCCTGTCGTCGTCGTCGCCGGGAAAGAGAATCAGGCAGTGAGTGAGCGTCTGGCACGTCTCGCGCCCTTCGCGGACGGGAACGCGACTCAAGGACTCTAAGGACGGCGGCTCGTTCTCGGGTCCTCGCGCGCTGCGTTCGTCACTTTACCCGGACGCATAGCAACTGACGCGCGATATCCCCGACCGTGTCACCGTGCCGCCGAGTTTCCCTCTCGGCACACTCTATATCCGCACGCTATGCGGCAGATCCCCTCTGCGATGCGCCCGCCGTCGCGGTCGCGGGCGCCGCGGCCGCGGCATTCGTCGCTGCTTCGAGCGGACGGGGTGGATGGTGGATGGTGGCTGGTGCACGCGCCAAGCGCCTCTCCCTTCCGCTTCCATCCCCGAGACATGCTACCCTCCCTTGCGCCGGCGAACCGTCTCCTCTGTCGCATCAAGATTACGGAATATTTCGCCGCGATGCATTTTTCTTTCGAGCCTTTGCAATCTTGTACCGAGAGGCATTTTCCAGACCCGATAAAGCGATCTTATGAATATTGTGATTGTGATTGTAAAACTCAAATTCGGATACTCGAAGAATAAGATATTCCATGTTGGCATAAAAATGTAAAGATTGTAAAATTTAATAAAATATAAAGATTATATAAAGGCACGTAAAAGATTAAAGAAGATTAGTTACAAATCTTTTACGCTACTTTTGTACATATTTTTAAAGAATTGATAAAAAAGATTTTTATTTGAAAAAAAAAAATATTATTATTTTCGGATTGGCGGTTTAAATCTCACATTTTCTTAGTTTTCATACATGTAGTATTGTCTGCATTTTCTAGGACACGATGTCTCACGATGACAGCCAGCAACTTCCGCTCGGATATATTGGCTTTTCAATATCTTGCTTTATCGCGCTTATTCGCATATATGTATACATAGTGTCCTATTTCTTTTATCTACTTTCCTAGCAGCAGTAACGTCTCATAAACATTACGACTTCAAGGGAGAGTAAAATGAAAGGGAGAGTATTTTGTACGACGTTTTAGACTCATATTTTATAGTCACGGTTCTCTTGGGTATTTAACAATATAATTTTATTTAAAGACTAGATTATCAAACTATTTATATTAAAAATTAAAAAATAATAAAATAATAATATAAGATAATAACCCATCAGATTCTTGCTAAGAAAAAATTATTTCTTAAAAATTTACTAAATGAAAAGAGAAGCGCGACAGAGATTCGGCGTACTCTTTATACATATAGAGAAATTATTCCTTATATGAAAGGAAACTTTTATCTCTTCGTTGTGCATCTCGATAGGTGGATCATTATAAGAAAGTATTGCGAGGAAACCTCTGTATCGCGCAGGAAGCACTAGATTCGAGAAGCACTAGATCGACATAAGCAATGTAAATACATGTACATCTTTCTCGAGCAAACGGAAAGTTTCAATAAACGCACAGAGTTCTTAGAAAAATATTTAAAAAATATATATTTTTTTTAACGTATGTTATAATATATATTGTTGCGTCCATACGAGTCGAGATCGATATATCTCGCGACTTTCGCTATCACCAGTCGCGCTCGCATTTGCGAATAAAAAGAACGGTCAGTTTTTAAGTATAACTCAATAAAAATACAGAGGATATAATAACAAGGAATAACAAAGGATATTTGAAATTAGCGAAGAGAGAACTGTCGAAAATACGTCCGCACAGCATTGTAAAAAACTTTATCCGATTCTCTATCAAGACATCTTGCCTTGTTGATTAACAAGATCTGATGAAGACATCTTAGGAAACAATCTTCTTATCAAATCGTTTTGTGTCGATGGCTCCATACCGATCGGATATATTACAAATATGATCGCAAGGCAGTATTATCGTGGAGACGAGATACACAGGGACGCAACAATATTATTATATAGTACCATATATACATATTTTCTACATTTAGTGCGAAATGTGGACATTTCTAAGTTTTATTTATCTCGTGTGAAGATTGTGTACATTCGCAGATAAATAAGAAGAGACGCTTTTTTAGCACCCTATTTACGATAAAAATGTGAGATGTGTAAATGTAAAAACGTAATATTTAAAATATATATTTAATAAAATATTCTAAGATCTTTTAAGGATATTTCTTTAAATATATATATATATATATATATATATATCTTTTAAATATATATTTATTTACATATATATATATATATCTTTTAAATATATATATATATATATTTACATATATATATATATATATTTAAAAGAAATATCCTTAAAAGATCTATATATATATAATATATAATATATATATATATATTATATACATATATATATATTAAATGTATATTGTTTTAGATATATATTTTCGATGTTATTTAGACGTTTCTTTCATTGTGTATTATCAACACATTGCATTTCATTATAAATATTATTTCTATATCTTTCAATTTTAATAATTTTTTGTCATCTAAATAATCATTTTTATAGAATTATTATCGTCATGATTATACCACTATTATATAGTACATTATCGTTATTCAGTCAGAGGTATGTGTATGTACAATCGCTTGCCGCTATTTAATATATCGAACTCATTCTAAATTTATTCGACACGTTCTCCATCAAATTCCAAATAGTTTTGTCCGTTTTATTAATCATAATATAAATATATAATAAACAATTATTCATCAAAGGCGAAAAATAGCGATAATAAATTAATCTAAAAATTATGACGTAAATGTTAACGTGAAATATAACGTGAAATGTTAATATAACGTAAGATATGTAATAAAAATCGATTGGCAGTAAGTTGAGTATGTTTAAAACGTGAGTTAAATTTATCTTGGCGATAGTATTACCAGAAAAAGTAGAGCATAGCTTCGAATATATATAACATATTGAAATATTTGGAAATTTTTTTTGACGAAGTTGACGTTTTTACGAAAATTAATATAAAATTAAAATCTTTCAGAGAAAATATGTTTAACGTAGAAAAAATTATTTTTACGATAATATTTCACCAAGTTTATTGCAAACAAAATTTCGATAATAGATCTATTGTGAATTATATATAAGCTATATATAAAATAACTTACGCGAAAACAATGTACATACTTAAATTATATAGCATTGTTTTGACTTTTCCTTTTTAATCATAATTATGATTTTGGGTATCCTTAGAAAGAATTCATTGTATCACAAGGCGACACATAAAATTACATAACACGAAATAAGACATCAATATGGTTACACAAAATATCTCTTAAAAAGGAATGTATTTTAACACGATTAAACATTCTAGAATTCTCAATACCTCTTCCTCTAATATCATATTATTGGGGTATGATGAGAAATTTTTAACACAAGATAACTTACAATAGCATTAGAAAATTGCATTATTTGTAGCAAAACAATTCTAGAGTGATTGTAATTGATTGTATTTTTAGAATTCTTGATTCATTATGGTAATTATATTTAATTATGTCATGAATATATAAAACATAAATCTACAAAAAATATAAATCATACAATATAAATTACATAATCAAATTCCTACTGCTAAGGGGCAGTGAAACTCATATAATTACATCAATTTTTCAATCAAAGCGTTGAAAATTTGCTTACCGTCGCTCTAGAACTGCTTTTATTCCGCGCGGTTTACAAATAAAATCCATTTTTACATAACGCTATAAAACAAAGCATGTACAGGCACGTTTCGTGTAAGTACTAATATCAATAGCCTCGTATAACAAATCTAACTTTAATGTTCGCACAAATACGCGTTACAAAAATTTTTATTCAAGGCCAATTAATAGTCAAAGGTTGACATACAGCAAGACACATACAATGTATGACAAATTAATATTAATATCTCAAAAAATATTTTGATTTTAAAAAACAGTGTAAAGTAAAAATTACATGCAGTTTTGTGTAAGAAGTGTCTTTACTGCTTGCAATAGTTTATTATCGCTTTTGAGCAATAACCATGACAATATATATTTCTCAAAACTTTACTTTTATTTTATATTTTTTAAGATATTAATTAATTTTAACGTTTTATACGTGTCTCACATTCTGCGTATATTGTATAAATAAAATTGTCACATTTAACGAGGCACATATTGTGATATATAGTTTCGACCTGTCCGCTACCTTCGACATGCAGTTTCAAGCAATCTTTATTTCTCGGGTTCGTCGGGATGCTCCGTTTTAATGTGATGAGTGAACGTGTACTGCGTCGTAAAGCGTTTTTTGCAATAAGGGCACTGATATGGCATTACGGGATGTGCGGACCTCAAATGCGCTACTGCTAGCTCCCTTGACACAAACGGTGATTGACATACACCACATCGATGTCTAGAAATAAATATCACAAAATATTAGTTACCATCCCTTTTTTCCTCTTTGTCCCGCTTACCTCCGAATATTCACATATATCTACAGAAATTTAAAACTATAATATTTTAAACATATTTTTTACCCGTTAGCAGTTTTAATGAGAGTCCGTTTAAGAGGTGGGGGTGTACTCTGTTCATTGATTTCGATTTTTGGTTCGATAGGAGATATATTGTATTCTAGCGATGTCTCTGGACGCAATTTTGGCATCGGTTCGTCATCCCTTTCAGCTTTAATTTCATGCGTCTGTGCCTAGATATAATCATTGTTAATGTAATTATTAGTTTAAAGATATATATATATATATATATATATATATATATATATAATGTATGTATATATTGTTGAATTTATGCGACTGCACTATGTAAATTGTATATACCGTCGTATTGTTATGCGTGCTTTCGGAATGCATTCTCATATGAGCATTCCGTGATTGTGAACTTGCGAAAGATGCGTCACATTTTGAACATTTGTATTTTTTGTCGTTATCGTGAGATGATGTCTTCTGCAGAGACTTTGCAATTTTCTTTCCAAATTGTGTCTTGCTCGTGCACTGATGAGCAAGAAGCGATACTTCTTTGAAAAAAATTTTATTACATTTTGCGCAGTGATAAGTTCTATCTACCGTATGCATCTTTTGTTGCGATTTATCCATAGACGACGACTTATTGCAAACAGCAGATGTATATAGCGAAGAATTATCGAGTGTCAGACGTTTATGACAAGTCTATCAATCGGAAAATAATTCGTTATTTAAAAATGTCATGCTACAAACGAATAATCATAATAATTTTGTTGGTTGTCTTACTTCATGCCTGAGTAGTTGCGATTGTTCTTTAAACGATTTTTTACATATGTGACATATGAAATTTTTATGGGAATTGTCCGAATGTGTTTGGAGATGTGTTAACATTGTTGTATGATCACTGAACCATTGCAAACAAATACCGCATCTTGCAACGTTTTTAAATCCACTAGAATTGCGTTTTGTGGAAGATTCATCATCTACCAGAACATTGTTTTTCTCCATCATCTAAATAAATAAAGATACAATTTCAATAAATTTAATTTCCGATAGATAATAAAAAAAAATGTAATTTATATCAATTCTTCTGATCCTGCTGTGAGGATATAAAGGTCTTCAACATTTTTACTGAGTAGCTCTATTTTTGTCTCATTAAAATATTATATTGATATTATTCTTTTTTTTTTAATCTTGAATTCATACATATATATATATATACAATAAAAAAGAAAAGAAGAAATGATAATAAAATGCAAATGTATTTAAATTTTAATTTTTGCTATTCTTCCATCAATAATTTTCCCAACAATCGTAAAGAGAATTAACAATTATAGAGAGAATTAATAATAAATTTTTAATCAAGAGAACTTGAAAAAAGATTAAACAAACCTCGGAATAGAATTTATTCTTGGCACCACGAGTTTTAGCTTCCCTCGCTTCTCTTGCTTCTCTTTCAGCATTTAATGCTTCCTCCTGTTCAACTGCTGATAAAACTGGTAACATTGTTGGTTGAACATTATGTTCAGTTACTCTATGTGCGGCCAGACGTATGAAAAGTCCAAATGATCGACCACAAATGTCGCATTTGTGTCTCTTGGGTTCATGAGTACGCATGTGATTTGATAATGCACTTTGTTGAGTGCAAACCTGTAATGGATAGTACAAAAGTTATAGTAGAATTTAATAAAAAGACTTTATACAGAAGTATAATTATGATTTCATACCTTTCCACAAGTGGGACATGTAAGAGACTTTACATTTTCATAGAAATGCTCCTCTCTTTTAACTTCCCTTGATCGTTCTGTCGTCTTAGATATCTTAGACATTGTAGATTCTGTGAAAAGTAGTTTCTGTGGTGTTATCGAATTTGCTTGATGTAATTGAATATGATTTTGATAAGTTCCTACAGTAGGGAAAAACCTAAAAACAGATATATGTATAATATAAAAGAGAACAGCTTACAAAGCAAATATATGTTTAAAGTTATTCGTAAGTAGTCATTCATAAATTACCTATTGCACAATGAACACCATGTATTAGTTCCAATCTCAGTCAATTCGGCTAAATGATCGCGTAATCTATGCTGCCTCAACATTTCCCAGCTTATGAACTGCCGATCACATTTATGACAATCTTTTAAGCTTTCTGTAAAATCCAATTTAACTTTTAAATGATTATTAGCTTCGTGCTTTGCCAAAATTTCTACAGATTCGAAAGATAAGGAACATTTTCTACAGCTATATATACGTGGGCAGTGCAATTGCATGTGTTTCATTAGACTGTCCTTTGATCTGGAAAGAAAAAAAGAAATTAAATCCAAATTGTAGAATAAATTTACAACAATCTTGCAACATATTGCAAAATCATCAGTGCTCACCTATAATAACTATTACAAGGCGCACACCACCATTCGGAAGATAATTTCGCTTTAGGTTGTAACTTTTGATGATTATTCATTGTTAAATTACCAGTCAAAACTTGTTCCAAAATACTAGTTCGTTTCTCTTCTTTTTTCGTTTGATAATCTGCCTTGAAAATTGTATTTTCTTCTTCTGTGTCAAATATAGAAACAATATCTGTCTTTGTTTGCATATTTGTATCAAACATCTCCGACAACTTGTATTTTTTCGTCAATGGCTCGTAGATTGTAGTTTCATCATCCAAAATTGGATCCGTATTCATTTCTTTGATCTCTACCTCGCAAGGCAGTTCAGACAAGGTTTCTATGCAGACATTTTGCAATTGATCTTGGCTAATTTGATTGATCGGAGTCACCGACTCGTTAAGAGGCAGGCCGGCTGATAGAGGAACCAATGGCGGTGGTGCTCTAGACTTCTCCTTGCAGAGTTGTGCCTGAGAATAGCAACAATTATAAAGTTTTTTTTAAGTTTCAAAGTAAAATTCTTTTTACAAGAGTTTGAGCAAACTGATCTCTCTAAAGAGCGAATTATTCGATCGACAAACCTGACATGGATCCGGCGAGTTTTTCATCGCGTCGAGGAATATCTGCACGGACTCTAGCTGTCGATACTTGAATAACATGGCGTGCATGTTCCTGTAGACGTTCAGACAATACTCTCTGAACTCGTACGCATCATCCAGCCTCGCCGCGCAAAACTGACAAATCTGTTTCGGCAAGGGATCGGTGTTGTACACCAGCACGGGTAGGCAAGCGCGCAGCTTCTGAGCCACCCTGCGCTGTAGACCTTCGTCCCCGAAGATGGGCAGCATTTCGTTCCTCTCCTCCGAGCACAATCTGCAGGCATTGTCCCACTTGTCGATCGTGTTGTCCATCGCAAAGAGAGTCTCGTTCACCGAAGCACACATCGTTCATGCACACTATCCACGATCGCGAATTAGGTTAGTTGACGCTCGACCGAGTTAGCATGTCCGATGATGGACAACGAGGCACATCAACACGAGCATGTTTCCCTGAAGTTCTCCGACGAGGATGTATTTAATTGTATCGCGAAACGTGCCCTCACGCAATGTGCTCGTTCAATCGTCCCGTGATATACGTGTATATCCTCTCGAGGGAATTTCACTTTCACCCTTTCGCTCGTTCAGAATCAGCCTTTGAAGCTGGACGACTTCGCGGAGCGAGAAGTCCAACTGATTCTTTCCGCGTCTAACAATCAGTCAAGTGCATGCACCGTTACCGCTATTATCGTCTAGTGAGCATCTTCTATGAGGAAGGCGAGTGTCGTATTTCGTATGTGTTGTCGCACCAAGGACTTTGGTTGTTACCATCAAGAGCTTCACCATGCGCCATGCAGACGTCTGCAGACGCCATTCTTCAACAACTCGCTCTCTTTCTTTCTCTTTCCCTCTCTACGCCTCTTCGTTGCTCCTCATGTCCCCTTGAGTCTGCTCGGATCGGATCATGCAAGAGAGAAATGAGCGATAACATAGAGAATAAAAAGGACACTTTAATCTTGTGTCAGCCTGTTTTGATCAAAACATCAATAGCCATATAAAATACGTACATTTTTTTCATTCGATTGTTGTATCAAACACATATATGTCACATAATCTTTAATTACATCTTTTCTAGATTTTGAGTTATTTTTTAGCGGAATAGAGTGGAGAATTTTTTTTTCTTAATTTAACAATAGATCATAAAAATTATTTTTTGAAGTGTAATCTTTATTTTTTTTAATATAATAGAAGTAAATTTGCTACTTATATATTTTACAGTAATTTATACTTATTTGTTGAATATATTTATTACATAAAATTACATAATTTTTCAACATATAAATATACATGTTTGTCTAATGCTTTTATATGTGTTAAAAATTTAATTTTACTATCTCTTAGTTTGTGAGCTAACAAAATGTTAAATAATTTTAACTCACAAACTACAGATAAAAAATGATTAATTTATAAAAAAACTTGACATATTAAAATCATAGCTCATCAATTTTTTTATAAATATATAGTGTAGAGTACAAATATATAACTAGATATTATTTAAACATTTTTTACGTCTAACAGATCTTTACACAAGTCCCTGCTAAACTTGTAAAATAAATCTGTCATACTACTAATATTTTAATGCCAAGCAGTAATTTCAATATAAAGATAAGAATTGTTTTGTGTTTAATTGAAAAATTAATTATTTATTTTGAATTTAATCTCAAATTAATAGCAACATAAAATATAATGCCAAAATTAATCAGTTTAGTAATTTTTTTATATATTGCGTTTTTATACTAAAAAGAAATAAATCCATCATGTAAGCCTTTAATTTTGTTTTTCCATACATTATAATTCTTGTTATGTTCCATTCATAACAAATCATACAATTGTGTAATTGTATTATGGGATTTATATACCACAAATTATTTACTGACAAAGAATATCTACCAATATGCAAATGTATTTTTGTGATTTCATTGACTAAAGAAGGATATAAATCATTCTACCTTAAAAAATTATTTTTAAGAAAACATATATTAACAGAGAATATATAAGATTATTTAAAATTATGAAAGATAATATGTTTCTTAGCAAACGTATGATATTCTTTTGAAATTTTTGTTGATCAAAATAAACAACATATATATTTTTCACTATACATATTATCTTCAAATACAATTATTTTCTAATTATACAAAGAAGCTTACATCATATAAATTGGGGTAGATATTCTTAGTATTAATTTTTTTTAGTGTATATTAAACTAATTTATCATAAAAATATAATGTCTTATTTTTTTTTCTCAAGTATACCATATAAGATAGTGATGTAATAATATTATAATTTATCGGTTTGTATAGAAAGTCTGTACATTAAAATAAAGAATGTTTTAAGTTATATATATACGCGGTAACCTTATATTAAGGGACTAATATAAATGGGGTGAAAATTCAAAAACAATTTCACGATGAATCCTCCTCGATAGTCCGAAATATGTTAAAGCGAGTGAGTCTTGATGAAGCAGATCCACAGTGTATGATTTATAAACTTTTGCATCTAATATCTGTGAATTTACATCGCAATCTGTAAACTTCACATTGCAAATAGGACATTCATTGAGTTTTTTCTCTTACAATTCATCTTTAATTGTTTATATTTTAATTTAATGTTTTAGCAAAGCATTTATTATTGAAGAATACCATTCGTATGCGTACGTGTGTATTTCTCTTTGAAAACACACATATACACGCGACATGCACACAAATATAGTTTATCATTTTTAAATTACATAATAATAATATGCAAAATTAAGGAAAGAAAATGGAAATCATTCAGAAAGATTTGACATATGTATGTCAAAAAATAGTGGGAAGACCTGGTTAAATATAAGTAATATTATGTTACACTGTACACCCTTTATATAATTTTATACTAGCACAGGCCAATGTGCAAGTTCAGCGTGCTATATTATACATGCTGATAACTATTCACAACCGAATGAGGAGACGAGTCGAAAGCTTAATTGATAAAAACCAGTAACAAAAAATGAATTATATTACACACTCCAGATTCATTCCTGATCTTTTTCTCTCTTTCCAACTAAAAAATAAATTCTCTATCTACAATCAATTTGTCCATAAAGGAACTAACAATCTTTAATATATATATCAATTCTTTCCTTTATTTTCTTTCCTTTTTCTTCGTGCAATTAAAATTCATTCATTTAGAATACTTAAAATTCATTCCTATTGTATCACTCTTATTTACTAGTTTAATGTTTTGATCAAAATATGGTTAATTTTTTTTCTCCTTTTCTCTTTTAAGCAAATATTTTAATCGGACGTCTATTATATTTTAACAGCAAGAGCCAGGAATAGTCGGCGTGTTTTCTAGATATCTGCATTCTAATTATGTTTATACAATGTAGTATTTACGTATATATAGAGTATTTTCGAATGCGGCGCGAATTCGAAATAATTTATATATATTCCTTTTTTTATATAAATATATCAAAGGATAAAGTTCTTTAACGATATTTGTTACGCTTCCTGATTGACGAATTATTTATGTACTTTTACGCATCTCTATTATCTCGCTGGCATGGTCGGCATTTTTTCAAGAAAGTCTTGCTCGATTACAGTCTCCAATTGTGTATTATTTATCGGCACGTACGTGTCGCATGTGGCGCGACTAAGACTCGAGAAAAAGTGATGCAAGTCTTGTAGAGAGCGAACGTTATTCGATGTCAGTAAAAGCTCTCCTGGGTTTCTTTTAGGTGGTGGACCTTCTGGTTTAAACTGAAAAAAAAGAATGAGAGAAAGATCAATAACAGTTTTTTTTCACGAAAAAGGAAAATCTTGTTCTCAAAACCAGTTAAATATATAACAAAAATATCTTATTAAAAAATATAAAAACTTAAAAAATAAAATACCTAATTAAAAAAATACCTAAAAACCTATTAAAAAGGAGTCTAATTAATAAAATTCGATTTTCCTTTAGAAAAAATTTACTATTTTTTGCAATTTTTAACATTTTTACATTCAATAATTATGAAACATTTTATCATTGTAACAAAAGATGTAAAGAATTTCGCATGCGATTAAGGAACAACGCTAAATAAAGATAAAAAATTGTTTGTAGCATTGAAAATACCGTATAATATTTACTACAATTGACTAAAGCTATGTAGAGTGTATTGGCTTAGTTGCAAAAACGAATGTATGTATATAACGATTTCTCATAGTACCAAAATAAATATTTCAGTGCTTTAGTGTATGTATATACACACACCGAATACCTGTGCGCGATTATTCTGTTCAATTTTATACACAGTCTGAGATATTAATCATACAAGTGTGATTAAAATAATCGAATCTTTTTGTTCATTTTCTTTAATCTAAGCTCTCAAAATATATCACAGCAGAAAATATTAAATTAAATAAAATTTTGTGCGTAATGATGTAATAGCAATGTCTTTAAATGGAACCTATATACGGAGTAGGGTCGCAATAATAATTGAGAATATATTCGTGCGATATAATCCTAGCACACAGTAGTTTGTGGATGTAGTTTATGGACGGTTCGCACAGAAGGAACTACAATGACTTGGCTGCAAATTTTACATTATTATATTCTATGTATCATAATGATTGTTACTGCACGTGAGTATTAAAACGATATATGTATGTGTGCGTGTATGATATTTATTCATCTTTATTAAAAAGTAACAGATTCATGTATCTTTTTTCTCCTTTTTTTTTGTCGTTTTTTTCTTACATTTCGTCTATGTATAGTCTGCATTTTCAGTTATATAGAGTGTTTTTCACTAAGTTCACTAAGTCCTTCTTAAAACTGCAATTTTTTTAAAATCAATTTTAAATCACATTAATTTTTAAAAATTTAATTAATTTTTTCTTAGTGTAAACCTTGAGCAAAATTTCATTGTTTAATACGCAATTTTAATTTACATATTTTTACACTTTTTCTTTCTTTGGAACTTATTTTATTTAAAACGTTCTTTATATTTTAAATCGCTCATAAATTCTAGAGTTATGGATATCTTGACATTCTTGTGAAAAAAATCAACTGATTCAAAGTTGACAATTCAAAGAAAGTGCGTCTATTAAAAAAAGAAACATCTTGTATATATTTATCTATAAATTATTCGTAAACATTTATGAAGCTAAGAACATTCTTTCTATTCCAATTTTATTTTCAATGCTTTAAATGGCTTTAATCAAAGTTAATTGCAATGCTACTTGACGAATATTAATGAAAACATGATTGCAGTGCAACGACCTTTTCTATCAAATTGATTTAATAAATTCAATTTCCTTTATTGAAATGTGTCATTTAATTTTTTATTCTGATGTTTTAAAACGTTGTTAAGATAATTTTTATATTTCTTATTTAAAAAATAATTTTAAATTCAAATTTAAAAAATTAAATTTGAATTTAAAATTTGAATTTAAAAATTTAAATATTTAAATTTTAAATTTAAATTTTTAAATTTAAATTTAAATTTTAAATTCAAATTTTTAAATTTAAATTTAAAAATTTGAATTTAAAATTTAAAAATTTGAATTTAAAATTTAAATTTAAATTTAAAAATTTGAATTTAAAATTTAAATTTAAATTTAAAAATTTGAATTTAAAATTTAAAAATTTAAATTTCAAATTTAAATTTAAAAATTTGAATTTAACATTTAAATTAAAAACTTAAAAAAAAAAAAAAAAAAAAGGAAACCAAGCGGGCTATAAACTACGATTTTTTGTAACATAAAAATGGTTATAAATCGGAAACGACTTATTTTTAAACCTATGTTTATATAGCTTTTTTTCCTTCTTTTGAGTTCCGAATCATTTCCCGAAGTACTGCGGGTGATTTTCCAGATATCCTGTATATTATATATTACTTGCATTAATTCTTATTATATTTTATTATATTCTTGTTATATTTTTATTATATTTTTTTATTATATTAATTTATAATATATTATGTATATTATATTAATTTTATTATTATACATTATATATGATTTATATTATATTAATATATTATTTAATGTTTGTTCTAGAATATAGGAGTGATTCCGAATATAATGATTTTGATTTCTATGAAGATTTATCAGCAGATTCAGGAGGTTCTGTTAAAAAACACAGTAACGTTGTTCAAGATGATTTTTATGTCGCAAATGTTTTCGACGACACAGAAAATTGGCACGACGCGTATCCCGACTCGAGTCTCCCTGCCTTCGGGAATAATGTCGATTCCTTTAAGAAGAAGAATCTACTTCGAAATAAGCAGTTTAACTGGTACAAATTGCCTGAGAAAATTTACAGATACACTAAGCATCGAATTCCCGGATACGATTATGATGAATTCGATTATATACATTCCAAAAGTTTTCACAAATGCGATGACAAATCAATCTGGACACATTGTCTTTGTCAATTTACGTGTTTGAAGCAAGACGTAGTAGACTGTTACACACCGTGCAGAAGCGGATGCGAGTGCAGAGAAGAATACGTTTTCGACGAGAAAACACAAAAATGCCTATTACCCGAGCAATGTTCGTCAGAAGACAATTATAATTACCAAATGTAATCGTTATATATATATATTGATATATAATATTTACAATATTCTTTCAATGAGCTTTGTAATTACTTCTTTTCATAATAATTGAGTATATAAAATGTGCCGAATAATTTACTGTGTTACAAAAGAGAGTTACAATCGAGAAAACTTACCTTATTATCCATCAATTTCGCTATTCTCGTAATATGTGGTACAAAGTCCGAGGATAAATTGTTGTTATCCATACATCCTGCTGCTGCATCTCCAACAAAGGCCCATTTATACCTATAAATCAGTAAAGCAATACATATTTAATTGTTCTTTAAATAAAATATGCATTGTTGTATATTGTATATCTTGTCTTCTCTACTTACATCTGAAATTGCGGTAATCTGTGTGCTGGCAACAGTAACGCGAGGTCTAGCAGCTTGGCGGCAGCTAGTTGCAGCTGCAACCAGTGAGGATGTCCGTGTGCCTGAAGTCCATTGCTGGCGTTAACAGCCCACGATGAATCCAAGGCTGATAGCAATTTAATATGCGAGCTGTGCACATGAATCCAAGTGATTTATGTTATTTAAATCAAACTCTCTTATAAACAATAGCAGAAAAATTGCATAATTGTTTTTAGACAAGGTACAACAAATAGATATAAAATCCCCAGAGCTAGATCAATGAAGAAGGTACATGATTGCTATTAATGTGATGTTTTCTGACACTCGATATTTTCGAACAGTGGTATAAAGTAAGTTCTGTTAAAGTATCTTTCTATATTAGTGAGTATGCATTCTACTATTGAATATGCATTTGATTCATGTTGCTTCAAGTATTTAGATACTGAAAAAGTACTTCTTACGTCACTGTACACTGTACGAGTGTTTTTACAACATTAACAGTATGCATATGCGTGTTATATGTACGTTACATGTTGGACCGTTAAATTACCTGCTATGACGACTGCTGTCCCAACACCATTCAAGTTACGGAGGCACCACAAATTCCACCAAATTGCGAGGATGCCGAAACAGAGAGCCAAAAACAGTACGATATTAGATAGTATCCATGTTAATGAGGGGAGGAGAGGGGACAGACAAATTTTATGCCAACATTCCATTACTTGACATTCTTATAGATACGAGATCTCGAGAAGTAAAATCGCCTCTCGCATTTCTCTTCTATATAACATTCATTGTTTATATTTTGAAAATGTTAGGCAGATTATCGAATTTGATATCGATTTCGAAATATTACTGTTCCAATCATGTCAGTATATTTACAGTAAGATCTTCATTGCAAAATTCTTCTTACTGTTTACAACCATTCTTTGAAAACCAAAATAACACATAGTTTTGAAATATAAAAACAAAATAATCTCTTGATACTTTAAAGAAAATAATAATCCCAATCGAGTATCGTAAATGGACATGCACATACGAAGCAATCAATAGTGTCCCATAAGCAAAAAAGCATAAAGCTCAAAAAAATTTGCATACCTGAACTCTTCGCTGTCCGTACTCAATTCTTGCTCGATATAAAGAAAGACTTGAACAAGCTCGCTAACTATGACTGGCCATAAGGATGTCGCGTGTTGCGGTGACATTCTTAATAGCAATACGCGAAAACATAGAAATACTTGTGCCTGGATAGATGGGATTACTTGAGGTAGGCGTAGACTATCTGCTAAACGTTCTGAAAACATAAAATAGTCAATACGTAGAAACAGTTGTATATGTTACAATCATAACAGTTTATAGTATAGTAATTTATTTTAGATATATTCTATAAACACTTTTCATATATTCACCTTGTATCTCTGGCATATATTTATGATACTGATCCATCTCGCTGCAAAGGATGACAAACGCCAATCGCTTTAAGAGTTGTGCTTTCTGCTCATACTCTTGTTCCTTTGAAGAAAATATACTGATCCCGCTGCCTTGAGCCATGGACACGCGATCTTTATGATGAAACAATCGTGTAATGTGTTAATTTTTAAATTGATCATCAGGCAAATGTATTGCAATATAATAAAAACGTGTGCATTACTCATTAAATCTCTGAAAGTAGTATTATCATGCGTCATCAAATTGTCTATTATAGTTCTCCAATATGGCAGACAGGACGGTGTCATTTGGAAGAAGGCCTGGTCAAGTAATAAGTCTAAAACATCTTTACGCCATGCTTTCCTGGTGTATTGATATCCCGACAAGGAAGCCAATAATTGAGAACATGCGGTGAATGAGGCGATATTTTTTATACTGTAAAATTAAATAAGTAAAATATTATTTTTTTCGTATGAATCGCCTTAAATTTATACAAAATTTTCATATCTAAATTCAATTTCTAAACTCACGTGTGATTTTTCAAATAAGGTGTAACATTATACATGAGATTTGTTAGTAGCGTTACCACACGCTCTTTTTCTTGCGAACCGTAACTGACATCCAACAACGGCGCGAGTATTTCCGCTAATACTGCTTGCGCTTGAACACTGTACGCCGCATTAGGTGGAGTTCCAGGTGTTACTGTAAGATAAAGTTTGCATTGAATATACAATAAGACAAATTTAGAAACTATTTGCAATTGCCACAGGTTGCACCAATAAAAACAAGAAAAAATAAAAATAGATAAAGTCTTATAACAGGAACAAACATTTGCCATGCCTTATGCTTTAAAAAAAATTTTTTAATCTGATATCTCTAATATTTACGAAATAAAATGCATATTTTACGCACCAGCACCATTTTTTCCGTCTTTACCTTCCGAAGAGCCTTCCACCACTTCGAATACGTCTTCTCGAACAGCTAAATTTCTTCTTAGCCACGTTGTTTGTTCTAGACATGCGCCAGCTATTTGCGAACATGATTCTATCAACTGAAACACATTTATTAATTAATGTAAATTTATGTATTATATGTAATATTGTAAAATATTATAATATTACATTAGTGTCATTGTGTTATTAACTACAAATCATAACACAAGATAATTACCTTTGCTGATACATCTTGCAAGTCTTTGATATCTTTCTTCTCTTGCATAGGCGGACACTTTTGTACATATTCGTTCAGTATAGCCAGCAAGAGAAATTGAGCAGGTGCTGTTAGCGATAGACCATCTTTCAATAAACTGAGTAGGGATGCCCAAGATTCGATAAGCGACTGCGATGTGTTGCTCTGCATATATATATAAAGTAATTCCAATACTGAGACTTCTAGTGAGAAATCCTGTTTGATTCCATGTATCGGCGGTGGCGTCTTCACTACCTGATGTACGGTATGCACCAAAGTGTCAATCGGCATAACGCGAATAGCGCTAACCAAATGAACCATTACTTGTTGATTAGGACAGGCTTCTGGAAGTGTCTGCATCGAAATAAATTTCTATTACATAAAATATTTTCCCCAAGACTATTATAATGTTATTAGTTGTGTCTAATTTCATTATCTTTTTTTTTTAATTACATAGATAATGTTGATTACCTTCTTTGATGCGGCGGACGGTTGGCGCCTTTCGTGCCAAGCAACTGCGACTGCAGCTAAAAAGTTGGCTCCATGGTGGAAAGAGATTGGAGATAAGAGTTCCAACAATTGATATTTAACTATTCTCGGACTACCCACCACACAACTGGCTTGTTCGCTACACATTATTATTAAAAAGAGTACATTATGTAATAATTATAAAGAGTACATTATGTAAATACTTTTCTTGACAAGAGAATGTAATAAAACACATACTTATCTTTCGTTGCTAGAACTGCTTGCCACAAGGCAGATAAGGATGCTATTATTCTTGGTAAATGACTTAATGCTGTTCTTCTAGCATGTTGTTGAAGTTCATTTGCGCCAGTTTTATCTTTTGCTGTGGATAAATCCTATGAAAAACATAAAAATTTTGTTACAACTCGAGAGACCAACTAAAATTAATGATTTCTATCAAATATTAAAATTTACAGCATATACTTTATCCAACTAACCGGAGAAAGTGGACTCGGCATAAAAACGTGTATAAGATTATTGAATATTTGTCCGGGATTAGCACCAGGAATTCCCGTTTGTATTGTACCGCTTAGCGGCTGATTAAACGAGAATCCAATTTGCTGAGAGGTATCTAATAGACAATAATGCAGCAAGTATGTCAAAGCCTCGAGATGTGTCACTGTGTAATCCGCAGGCAAACAGCATTCTATCGTGCTTATATCTTGTAACTTTGGCGCCGTTTCCTCGTTGATATAATATGACGCTAGATGTTCAATGTTACTGCATAGTTGATGAATAACTGATGTTACAACAGATGTTAAAGATGATCCCATAAAAGGGAGACTGGATGTAACAAGAGTTGTCCAATGTTGATGAAGATGCCTCATATGATCCTAAAATTTCATTGAATGCATAAATCATTTATTTGGTCAATGATCGATTCTTTGTTTAATAATCAGATCAATCCACACATACGACTTTATATATATATTTAGTATTCCCATAATTTATTGTTGTGATTAAATTCTAATAAAATAAAGAAATTGTAAAGAATTTAAAAAATAAAAGAATCATATAATAAATATTTTTATGATAATAATAAAATATATATATCATATAATAAATTTTGTAATACTATATCTTATTTTATTTTAAAATTTTGCAAAAGTATGCATAAGAGACTTAGAATCAATCTGGCAATATAATATATCGATAAGTAAACAAATTACATACGAGTTGCAGTGCACTAAGGATACTAGCGAGAAACATCGGTTGCTGCGGTATCGCTGCTCCAGAAATATATTTCAAACTGTTCCCGATTAAACTAGGCGGAGTCCGTGTCGGTGAACTTGGTATAGATGACGTTGTTGGATTAATTTCCTCTCCTTTCTGACTACTACACTGATGCTCCAACATAATTAACGCTAACAGTAATCTTGAAAAGTAATAAAGCAATTGTTACAAATAAAATTGCACGAGTGCGATTGAATCTAATTTTAATACTCATATAGATTTTGGATAGTTTTATCATAATGGCTTAGTGGTAAAAATGTTTCTATTGTAAATTTATTTATTGTATATATTTACCGTAATAATTGTATTTGGAAAGCTTCTGTATGATCGCTCGCTCTATATTTACATTTGTCAATATCGTTATCGATAAACGGATCATTAAACAATACGATTTCTTCGGTAAATGTGAAAACATCTTCATTTTCCTTATGAGCGTTCTTCATACTCATAACACTAGACACGAGACAGTGAAGAGCAACTTTTTGTACTTTACATTTAGTCAGCAGGTCGACTATGTAGCAACTGAAACCTTTCCCAGAATCGCGAACAATTGGGATTAACTCGGAAAATATTAGCGTCAGTAATTCTGTACTTGCAAGTTGCACCTGTGTAAAAAATAACAATTTTTGTCAAAACTAAAACAATATCCATTAAAACTTAAAAAGGAAAAGAGTAATAATTTTAATAAAATGATAAATTTAATAATTCAAAATGCAATTTTTGCAGATACACATAAATGATTTAAAGGGATAAAAAATATAAATTTATATAAATTTAAGATAAAACATACCTGGCGGTTACCCGCAATTTCCTCATATGTAAGTCTCATCTGTCCGAGATTTGGATAGTAACTTCTTGCAAAATACAGGCATACGCTTATCAGCACTTCGAGATACATACTACTCCTGTAAGCAGCTATAAATTCCGTGTTAGCTATATCACCGTGAAAGTTTCTGCCGAAAACACTTTTTCGATGCCTTGCCAATAGATTTAACAGCATTGTATTCTTCGTCGCATTCGACACACCGGTCGTTGCCGCGCAACATAGAAACATTCGCGTATTTGTCAAAAGTTCATTTCTGAGCGTGCGCAAAGCGTATAGAGTTCTAGCCGAATCGTATACTCCGCAATAGAGCAACATGTGGGAGTGAAGATTGTGAACACCCAGACCGGCATTTCGATTAGTTTTTGCGGGGTGCTGCGAAACTTCCTCCTATAAATAGAGAATCTCGTTGAAAAAATATTGTAATTCTTGTATCAAATATTGTGATTCTTATATCAAATATTATAATTCTTATATCTTTTTGCCAAATAAACTGATTGCAATTCTGACACAGGATAAATGATAACATTGTAAGAGATACTTACACTTTTCGGCGGTTCGGCGATATCGCACAATTGCATCGCGCGATCGAGCACCTCATTCAGAATTTCTTCGACTATACTGGTACTGCTGGAATTGCTAAAATACTCTTCCGCAGTGGTGCTGACGTCCAAATCGCCTTCATCATCGTCGTCCATCGTCCAACTGGGTACCTCTGCGCTTGCTTCGAAACTACCAATTTCATGATCATAATTCATATTAAATTCGTTCGTGCTATAATATCTGCCTTTTATGATAGTGCCCGCTATTTCCCTGGAACTGCCTGGCATCACAACAGGTTCCTTCTTCTGTTTGGGTTGTTTATTAGTTACTTCGGGACTACTTGAATCTAAGCTATTCGTTATAGAATCCAGAGACGAGTCAACGTCGTCGTTGAGCTTTTTGAAGCTACTCTTATCCTTCGCCTTTAAACTAGAGTTTGCCGATTCGAAAAGACTCTCGTCTAAACTGGCAGTAGAACCTTTATCGAAATCTATCTTTTTGAAACGGGTAGCATTCTTAAGCAATTCCGTCGTCAAATTCGCCTTGCGTATACTGGGCAACGAATCATCTTCTGTCAAGGAATCATTCGAATTTTCGTTACAATTGATCGAGAGAGGATTCACAAACACAGAAATCTTTCGATTGCCGGATATGCTAGGCGGCACCTCGAGTTCCTTCATAAACTGATTTCTTTCCGTAACATAGTGATTGCAATTATCACCAGTCGCTAATGTTGTCACTGCGAAAATCCGTTTTATTTTCACAGGATTTATCGTCTGTTTCTTTTTCTTGCCTTTCTTCCATTTTTTATCCTCATCCACGTTATCGCTCACGTGATATATCACATTGCCGTCAACCGAACTAATCGCGTAGATTTTCGCGGCACCTTCCGTGTCATCCTGAACTTCCGATTTTTCCTCCACCGGGTCGTTCTTCGTTAGGACGGTATTACTGTGTTGTATACTCACATGGAGGACGCTCATACGGCATGTGGATGGATCTAAAAGTATTGTCAGCAAGGGATCTATGACACGCGATATGTCGCCGCGCATCAAGGAATGTAGTAGCCATGATTGAGCTAATAGTTTTAACGGCGAGTTGTCCGCAAGTTGAAGATTGTCCAACATTTTTAATAAGGATCTAGAAAACAAAGAATAACCTGTTTCGTGAAATTTGTAATATTAATTAACTAAATTACAACAATTCTTTTACTTACTGGTCGAAAATTTTAAGACAGCCGCGCAGCCTTGGATTCGTTTCGATTTCTCGTCCTAAATGCCACAACGTAGCAAATCTACCGAATGCTTCGATTTTCTTTTCAGGATTCTCGGACGTGAGTGCAGATCCTATTAGATCCTCGACCGCGTCGCAAGAATTGTATAAAGCGTGATGCAATTCGTGCAATAGTTCCACGCAACGCATTCTAAACTTATGGGCAGGAAGTTCGCCCAAATGATGCCACAAGGAATGTGCCAATACCTTTTATATATTAAACAATTATTTTTTCAACATTTTATTTTCATCTCTCCTCAATTACATGTTGAATGTAAAAAAAATATTGCGAGAAAGATATTACATACCTGAAATACATTAGTATATTGCATCAAGTAAGTTATGTGCCATTGCTTCAATAACGGCACCATAATCACCGTCGTCACGCCTTCTCCGCTTTTTGGATGCGTCTCGACGTCGTTATGCGCTTTCAATAATGCCACCAAGTCTAATAATGTGGCAATACTCGTTAATTGTAATGCCGGTTGCTTCTGTAACCAGCAGGAACAGACTATTAAAACTTTCAACCAATCCGGAAGAACATGTTCGAACTTGGGTTCTTCCTCCACGAGTACATCGTCGCCGGGCAAAAAGTATTTTGGAAATGTAGACAACTCCACGAACAAACTGGACGCTATTTTCATGGCCTCGTTCCATTCCGAATGTGTTGCGATATCGAGGAACAGGTGAAAAATATCCAGGCACTTGGTATCCTCGGTTACAGATGCATCTTGACTAAAGAACCCAGAGTCCTCTGTGTTCAATCTGGAATTCAGCAGAAGTTCTAAGCAACGCATTCTCTCATCGAAACTCTTTCTCGGGCAAGATATCACCAAGTGATTAAACATATCTTGCACTGTTCTTTCCTTGCTAAGAATTCGATTGCTAATTAACTTGACATAAAATATTTCATATTGACGGAGGCACTTCTCTAACATAGAATGCTGTGCCTGAAATGCCGGAGATGGTCCCCTACATAAGGATCCTGTCGATCCCATTGGACTGACATTCGTCAAATGCTTTGACATGGTGGACAGTTTATTGTTCGAGGAAGAGGAACTTATTCTATCGATTTCGACGCAGCTCGTTTTAATATCGTCCATGCTTTTATTTCTCGGTAAAGATTTCGCATCCTCGCTCACCACGACCGATATGTTAGTACCATCAGCTTGTATGGTGTACGTGTCGGTTAACTTGGAAGTACTCTTACTCCCCTTCTTCTTCGATTTTTTCTCGTTCCTCTTAGTAGCGCCGCCAGAATTAGCTCTTCTTCTTGTACTCGGGCTTTTCTCCGCGAAAGAGGTACCGGATATATCGGGCTTATTCAACTTACTATCCGACTGACTTTTTTCCAAAGGAATCGTCGTCAGGGAATTATCGCTAGGAACTGTAATATTATTCAGAGAAGTGTCCACTTTGGTATCTACCTCGTACTTGTCTGCATGAGTCGTTATCATTGTCGGTTGTACCTTTGACAAAATCTTGGCGCACAATTTGAGACTTTTCGAGATCTCCATTGAAGACAAAATATTAATATGATGTAAAAGTTTACTGGTTATTTCATAAAATAAACCAGGGAGATGTTCAGACGGAGTATCTATGAATGCATCCAATGATACTGTCTCGAGTAAGAATTCCGTTAATATGCACACTTCCACTAAATTCGGCATTCCACTGCCAACCGTTTTTACAGCAACATCTATGGTAACTTGTGCCTTTGCTCTTGTGTTGCAGGCTTTCTCGAATAGATGTCCACAATGTATCCAAATGTACGATGGTTCCAAAGTCGAAAATAAGAGATTTGCAGATTTCACTACTTCATTTGTTTTTGGTATGTGATTCAGTGCAGACTGTTTACAGGCATTATAAAATGTCCTACAAATACAATGCACATTTAGAAGATATTTCTAGAAAAATTATTAGCATTATTTTTTTTGTAATCTATTAAACATATCCCATATTCACCTAAACACTTCAAATAGAATATCGTCCAAAATTACTGGTCCGATATCCACCTTATCAAGTAATGAAACAAGTATTCTATATGGCTTCAAATCCTGCGAATTTTCTTCACATACTTCTTTAAGCAGGTATTTTATTGCTTCGACTAGCATTTTTTTCGAATACATATCAAAATATGTTACAGAATCCTTCTTAGTGTCCACAGTTATGTGGTTCTTCTTTAAAATTGATGTACTTACTTCAGTACCCAATAACCAGGCAAACAAACGCCTATACGATAGAAAAATATATATATAGTAAGTAAAATACAGGTATTTTTTGAAAAAGAAAAAATATATATATATATGTATATATTTTGTGTCTTTCTTTACCTGTTTAAGCTCATATCTCTTCGCAATATAGTAACTAGAGCAGCTTTGATTAATAATATCATATCTTGATGCGTCAATTGACTGTTATGTATAGGAAAACCTATTAATAGAAAATCTAGTGCACTTCTTTGCACTAGCACCGAAGTGTCTTGTACTCCTGCACATAAGGCTGATACCTGATTTATAAATCAAAATATTAAAAGATCGATCTAGAGAATGTATTCAAAAATATATCTAATATTTAAAATATCAACTTTTTTCTCACCATAATTTTAATATTAGTACCCATAATGTATCTCTGTTCTTCCATTGGCAATTTCTTGTTGAAGTGTGCTAACACAAATGATATAGCAGGCAGGCGAATACCAGAATTTGAAGCTAAGCAATCCCAGAGACATGCATAAAAGTGTTCTGCACCCACGCCATCGCACACTTTCTCGAGTAAAGAATTCGTTCTGATAAAATAATACATATACTTATAAATATTTTTCTATATTGCAATATGAATCATTTATACATATATTATAACAAATGTATTCAAATTAATACATGAAAAAATGTCAAATAAAAATTTAGCCTCATATATAAAATGTTAATAATATAAATTACCTGTCAAAATGATCAGATCCATCTTCTAAACCTAAAAGGACACCGCTTAAAAAACCGCTTAATCCTGGCCTCAACCTTTCGCCAAGTGGCACAAAATGTGTTTCATATACCGTTAATAATGATGGTCTGACATTCATAGCAGCATGACCCAATAATGGAAACAGTCCTATTAAAGGAATAGATGAGAACATATAGAATGCATCAAAGTTGTCCATGTAATTATTTCTTTTATTTTCAATACATATGTATGTATATATATATATATATATATATATATATATATATACCTGCGCTATAGATGAATAGCTCATGACTGAGTCTATTAGTACCCATACACTTAAAGATAATGTCATATGTTTCTAAAGCTTTCAAATGAACACCAGATGGTAATGCTGGATGCATACATTGGGCTAGTCTCTTTGATATTTTAATTCTCCTTGGAATAACAGGAAACTTCATATGACTTAGCAACACCTTGTTAAGTTTTCCTAATGCAGAAATTAGATCTGCCCATTCGCTCGTATATTCAAAACTTTTTAGAGCCTTATCAACAGCATTCACATAGCTATGTAACAAATACAACATTTTACAATAAACTTTTCAATTATAGCTATGAAATAGACAAATATTAATATAGTTTTTGTAATACATAAAAATTAATGTTAAAGTTTGTAAATCTTAAATGATAATTTATGACTCTTAAATGATAATTTATATTCATTATTACACTTTACTTACACTCGATATTTCGAGTCCTTCATTAACTCGTATTCTTCTAGAGCGATGGAACCCATTGTTACTTGTATCGTAATACACTTTACAACTAAATAAACTATGTAATATTATCTTTCGGTATCACTTTACATGATTTCCCACAATTATTAATTTCAATTATATTTATTAAAATCAATCATTGCAAAGTTCCTTCTCATTTAAGCCACAGATGTTATCACGCAACACATCATATTTAGATAAGGAGATACCTCCCCCCAGTACCTAGAATTTATAATTATTATTATTATTCTATAAACTACACATACATATATATACTTATTCCTACAATCGTGTATATTTTTGTTCAATCTTCAGAATCCAATCTAATCATTCAGTATTTCTAAAAAACCGAAAATATTTTTCTTGAATTCGAAAAGAACGAAAATCACATTTTTTCTCGAATGATTGACCGTTTATAAAATATAATCGAATTGCAGTTCATGATTGTTCATCTATTTACACAGCCAATCTATGGAGTCGCTATCAGCTTGGTTATCTCGTCACGATATAGCCCCGCTTCCCGTCAAAATATTCAATAATAATTTACCGTTGACATGCCAATTATCTCTATTTCAAATTGCAATTTCTTTATAAAGGAGTCTCCACTAGAGAACTCTTGACTTTTGACACGTAGCCGATCGAGAGAACGGTACCCCAGCTGACCTCCAGCTGTCTCCAGCGAGAGAGTCGTTTGTCGAGAGACGCGCTTCCAATCGTGGTTCGATTTTCGAAATTCTTAAAACACTCGCTCGCACGAGAACATACACGATTTACCTTTAAACGTTGACATCTCGTACATATGCCATCGATGCAGATGGCAAAGATGATCATAGCATCGACACATATCAATTGAGATTGCACTCAGCACTCATTGTCAGCATTCGAAATACGTGGACCCACGCTTGTCACATACACACACATACACGCGCACAGTCAATCGTCACAATAATGTATACTATATCTATAGTTAGATAAATTTCGACAGGATCGAGCAGCGAATCAGGATCATTAAAACTTCTCTTCTTTCGTTAATATTTCCTCTACTCGCTCGATAAATGTGAATGATGCGTCGAACGATTGTGATGACGACAGAGGATGTTACGTGTACCGCGTGTGCATCGTGCGTATGCACTGTGCGCATAATAGCTGTATTTGGGAATTTTAATAAATTATGTAACCGAGCGAGCGCTTTTACTAAACAAAAACATTATTTAAATTCGATACACGAATATAAGTGTATTGATTGGTTCTCCAAAGTTTATTTTAAAAACAAATAATTGTATTTTTTGGTATAAAATATCTTAAATCCACCATCAAGTATTATAATTTTCTCTTGACAATTATGCACAAATAAAATGGAAAAAATTTCTAAAAATTATACGATATTGTATATATTAACATCTTTTTTATAAGATTGTCCTCCAATCTGCGAGCACCAAAATTACAGACTTGACAAAAATACAAACATATTTGTAACAAGATAAATTCCATTTACAATTAATACACACATTGACTTAATTATTATAAACTTATAAAATAGTTATTCTACTTATGAAAAAGATTAGACACATCCCATCTGATGTACAAAATTCATATGGAATGTTTACAAATACTATCATTTTTTAGCAAGGAATAGATATATTACATACATAATATTTGTTTATATATTGTACTATTAATAGAAAATATATTAAAAGAAACTAATAAAAATATTTAAATGTCGAGAAACATTTGTAAATACTGTAAATACAGGTTTTGATAAAATGACAATTTAAATCAATTTTTCTAAAATTGTAACAATACAATGCACACCTTAACAAAGTTTTATTTCATTTTATTTGAAATAAATATATTGTACTCGTGAATTAACCCTCTATTGTTCCAATTAGTTTTTGAGGATTTGAAAAATGTTTGACAAATACAAATAAAATAAATACCTATATTTTTAAGATAAAAATGTAGATTTTTATATTATAATTTTGAAGTTATTAGTTAATGACGAAACAAAACCAATATGAAAAATGAAATAATAGCAAAAACTGGTACGAAACTCGAAAGATATCGAAAGATTGAGAGTTAATACAAATGAGCTAATTTTTCCGTTAAAAATATCTGATATATATCTCATCAAATTGTACATTATTGTGTATTTTGATGTTAAATCCCACATGTTTATGATTTTGCATCAGGAACATATCTTTGCACCCAAGGGTTTTGCAGTACGTTCCAGTCTTTTCTGCTCTATTAACCGTTGTTCCCTTTCTCTTCTTCTTTGCTCTCGCAGTACTTTGGTAGAGTCATTGAATTCGTCCATAGTGTCTACTTCCCAAGCAACAGTATTTTCTTCCCATTCTTCCAATTCATTCTATATTCATGATAAAAATGTAAATTTCTAGCATGTTACAAGTTTGCTTTCAAATACAAGCTTACAGTCGGGACTGGATCCATGGCTGTGAATTTTGCAGTATTGGGAGATAAATTATCCACGTGTTTATCCTTTATTAAAACTTTTGTCTGTCTAGTGATTCTTGGAGTCATGTCCTATATAATATTCAAAAATATTAAGATGACAGCATTTTGGAATTAGTTTTAAAATTACCTCAAAAAAGTTTAGCCGTTCTTCGGTAGGTACTTCAGGAGGTTTAACTACTTGTTGTCGATACTGCTCTATCTTTGCTTGTACCGTGTTAACTGGTTTATCTGGTATAACGACAACTGGATTCTCCTCCCATTTATCCCATTGTTCTAATTCCTTAAATAAGCAAAATTTGGTAAATATTATATTAAAGTTTGAATATATATAAGCTATAGTATTTCGTTATCTTTCGCATAATCTACAAAAATAGTAAATAGCCGTCATAGCAAAATATATTTACACAATTGCATAAAGATGAACTGCATAAATAGATTCCTGCAATTTTTTACATACTTATAGTTGATAATGATAAATGATATTAAATGAAAAAAAATTATATTCAATAAATAATGATAATTTTAAACATACCGTTGAGTTAGTCAAGACATTTGGTACCACACCGACCGTGGACAAGGGCTCGCAATCGCAGGACGATCTTCTTCGACGTCGAAGACAGCACATCGCACGCTTAAATACCCCGAAAAGCAGTACGAGCAGAGCCTTGAGTCGATTTAGCAGAAATTCCACAGCCATTTTTTGTGGTAAGTCGACTAGTGCTAACCTCTCCTTGGAAGACAGATATTTACGCCGATTACCGGAGGCAAGATCGGCGATCCATTTTGCGTATCGAATCGCGATAAAGCGTTCACATTCTCGTCTCGCGTCTTTCTCGTACAAGGTATGACTTTTCGATAAACTTGTAGTAAAACTTCGGGGAGCCGCTTAAATGACACATAACCTATGCCTCCTTTTTTTGGTTGAGCTGTCAGGCGACAGGTATCGCTCGAATCGACTTGAACATAACTTCGATTATCGAGATATGACGCGATATTGAGATATTTCTTGAACGAGAAGGTTTCGTCCGAATAACAGCCGTGTTAATCTTTACGCAGTTTTATTGTTATATCGACGCATAAATACAGGTATGCACTGAAATATCTAGATATTTATATATATCAAAAGTTGATTTTCATCGAATCATCGACGTTAAACATATATTCATTGTCAAAGATATGAAATCTAATGCGGTAATCAAAATGTGTTCGTTGTATGAAATATCGATATACGTGACTTTTGATTTTTCACTTGCGTCCATTTCCCCCTCAGCATTTTTGTATAAATATAAACGTGTTATCTATCAAAGATTGACAAAGTAAGTCACGAAATCAAAAGATTATTTTTTTTTATCAGAGACCGGGGCTTAATTTTCACTTCTTGCGCGCGAATTATATTGTTATTAAATGTCTTTTGCATTTATAATTTTTTTTTTCAGATTCAGCATGTAGTTTAACTTTGACAATTATCAAGAAACTTGATTACGAATTAAAATCGCAAATATATATATAGAGAGAGAGATAGCGATGGACCATAATTTGATATATGTATATAAGATGTACTATATACTATACTTTATTATACGCTGTGTATGTATGTATTAAGCACGCGTGCATTTTTCACGCCTGGCGCTGCGGTCATATTGGCATTTTTCATACGCGGTGCACTTCACTCCATTACAATAAACAGCTTGATCTGCAAAGAAAGCGCGGTTGTATTTCTCGCGGTAAGTTTGTAAATTTAAATTTAAGCAAGAGATCCAATTTTTATAGATTTATATATATTTATATATTATTTATATATTTTATTTATATTATTTATACATTATTTATATATGTATTCGTATATACATTTTTTTATATATTTAAATCCATATAATTAGTCATAGGAAAATAAGATTTAAAAATTTTTATACATACTGCTCGAACCCTTGTATCCGCCATCGCTGCCAGTGTTTATGGCACTCGATTGGGCGCATGACGTGGAACTGCATTTATTCGGACAGCATTTTTGATTGAAGGGACATTGCGCGTCACTCGTACATCTCGGGGTACAGTTAGTCACGGTATTTCTCAGTGGACAATTGCCGCTTCTATCTATAGAGAGAACGATTGCAACGTAATACAGTTAATAGTGAGAATTCATTCTTGTCAATTAACACTTTTATATAGAGTGAGCATTTCTTTTGTAAATTTTTAAAAATCTGCAGTTCAAATATTTACTCGTTCGTTATCAATTCTTCAATGTGTATACACGAGTACAAACATTCATTGCTGACGCATCGTTAGCGATAGCCAATGCGAAAATATAATTGAATATTACGTTGCTTAAATGTCCATTAAAATTTCTGCAGTGCAACGTCATTCTCTTTATTTTGATTCGCAAAAAAACATTTTAATAAATATAAATCTAAGTTATATAATTAGTTTTAAATTTATTTGTTCATATAGAATGTTTCAATTTGAGAATAAATAAATATAATATTTTCTATCTATGAAACAATTAATTCTCTTAGGGAACAGTTTGAGATATTAACAGAATTTTTTGCAAATTAAATTTCAAGAGTGCAGCTAGAAAAGCAATAATAAAGGATTATTCATTTCTAATTTAAAATCAATTCTATTTTAACAGAATTTTTATTCAAGTTATTAAAATATAAAAATTGTGATAGATGATTTCCCCGGAAATTTCTACTAAAGTTGAGGAGAATTTTCACACATGGAAAAATTGGCATTTCGAAATTTTCTAATTACTAAAAAAGAATTTCAAATTTCATATCAAATGACATTGTATGTCTATTTTTATCGAATCTTGGAAAACATTGTGTATAAAACAAGAGAGCATAAACGCAGTATTTAGAATAAAACGGGTTTTTCCGTCTTCATATATGAGATGTATGCAAAATTGCACATGTTTACAATTATTATTTCCACGCATAAGTAATAGTATTCACAGAACTTACGAAACTGAGCAAACGTGCTAGCAATTAGCAGCATCAGCACCACGATCCTGACTAAACTTGCTGCAAAATATAAATATTATATTATATAAATTATTATATTAATATTATATTACAATAAATTACAAAATATAAGTTTTTTATTAATTTCTATTTTTTTATGATATGTAATAATATATAATAATATAAAATTGTATTAACGATGAACACACACATATAATGAATTACACATATAATATTATTATATTATATGTAATATTTATTTATATGTTTTACATAACTGTGCATACATATATAACTGCAAAATATCGTAAAAAATTAATCCGATACTTTTGTCATGCAAATAGCGCGAAATAAATTTTCACTCTTTAGTCCTTTATGTCATGATTCAAATATATGCTAATAATGTCATGTAGAAGTTGCGTATTACATTCATGTTGCGGAGAAGTGCGTAACTAATGTCGATTGTTATTTTCAAGGTTACGAGACGTTTAAATACTTACGGTTCATTTTATGAGTCGTTCTCGAATACTTGATTAAAATTCTGCGCCTCACGACTTCGATGAGACTTTTAAACGCGTGACGATAACAGCATCGACTTTTAAATACTTTCCACCTCTACTTTGACATTGGACAAGTAAGAATGGAGAGTGCGGAATATATCGTGATATATAGTGCATCTATAATGTGGTCAGATTCAGGAAAATATCAAATATATTTTACTTGAACTTGAATGTTTTTTATATGTTGTTTATGTGACATTTACATTGACGTATATAATAGCAGTGAAATACGAGATTATCAGCCGCCATGCAATCACGTATCTAATTGATATTATAATTTCTCTTGCTTTTTATAACGAAATATCTATTTGTTTTGTTTTAAATATTATGTATCTACTTAATTGTAGGTGTTTTCTTGATTACAATCGAAGATAATACTAAAGGTTTAAAAATTCTTGTACCATTTATGATTTTAGTTTAATATAAAAAATGTCTTTTTATATTTTAAATATTACTTATAAATAATATTTTATTTTCTTATTATTTTACAGTTTGTTTTCATAAATTTATATGAAGTTATTTACTAAAATAAACTTAATTAAAGCTCTACATCTATACCGAAAGCTTCTTGACATTCTAAGGTCTCAAAACATATCAATAGATGCGCCATTGATGACAAGTACATTTTTCTTGATTGCTGTATTTTACACAGCCTTGTTATATCATCCTAGAATTATTGATGAGCAACAATTTATTAAACATTTCTTTAAGACATTTTAACATTTTTTTCATGTATAGTTTTATATATGGATATTGAGATATAAATTTTATTAATTAATATTTTTTAATATTTATTGAAAAATTTATCTTATTATAACATAGCAGATAGGTTAAAACAATATAATTTAAACTATCTTATTGATTAACAGTCTCTCCGTCTAAAAAAATTATCTATCGATTAAACATGTTTCCATGATGATGTTTCCATGATAAAAATTAGCTAAAAATTAAATTATAAAATATAATAATAATAATAATAAAATTATAAATATTTCTTCTTTCTTAATACAGTAATTATTATTTCAAGTTATACAAAATGAAATTATATTAATAAATCAAATATAAAATTATAGCACATATCGAGTTTATATATATTCGTTATTATATAAATATAGTAGAGAGAAAGATGTGTGAATTAAAGAGAAAGAGCGAGCGAGAAAAAGAGAGCAATCTCTTTAATAATTATTGTAATCATTTCCAAAACGCGAAACAATCGGTTGAATCGGAGTTTCGATAGATTCGAATGTCTCGACCACTGGCTTTTGGCAAGCTAAAGCCCCACATCTGTTTTTACAGCACTTCAGGCTTCCTCTACAATCGTTGTCGCTGTTACAAGTCGACGAACATACCCATCTTCCTGTCGGTATCGATGGGCAAGATCCTGGTTTTTCTATACAAAGCAAAATTTAATTTTTCATATAATTATAATTATGATTATTTTTATAGTTATATAATTTTTATTATATAATTTGTTTATTCTATAATTTGTTTAAATGTGTCTGTGATGAACTTTATATATATGTGATATTAATTTATTATTTTCCATAAGTTCACATAATAATAAAAATAATAAATCAATCATGGAAAAATTTGTTTTTCTCTTTTCTTTTTCTGCACATTTTTTATTTATTAAAATAGAGAGATGTAAAATTTTAAATAAATAAATAAATAAATATTAAATAAATAAAACTACTTATATTAGATTCACAATATGATTTATTAGATATATTATATTAAAATGATACTGAAAATTTTGTTGTGAATAAAAATATTTAAAAATAGTTTAATTTATTAAGTTACAGTAAATTTAGATTTACTGTAATGTTTATTATTTATATTGAATTGTAATTCTTATACAATCACTTTAAAATATTGTGCATCAATGTTACTGTTTCAGATCAATTAAAAAGTCTAAGAGGCTTGAGAAAGTTACCTGATTGGATAGGTCGTGTCATCGTGACAGGCATGGAGCAAATGGAACCACCACATCGGGTCGGACAACACTTGCCAATTCCAGCGCAATGTGCGTCAACGTAGCAGGAACGTCCGCAGAATTGTACAGGTAAGGCAGGTGGACATGAACCTGCTTTTGCTACATATCTGGTTTGTGTTTTGGCGATAGAAATTAGCGCCATAAAGACTAGAGACAGGACTAGCAACTTCATTTTTTTGTTACTCTGAACACTGTGGCACTTCGTAATCTTGCTTGGGAAGAGGCTAAATGCGATATATACATTTTAAATTAATATATAATATATTTAAAACGATAAATATAAATTAGAAAATTTAATTTGATGATAGAAGAATGTTTGCTATAAATATTAAGCTTTAAATATATTATATATATATATATATATATATATATATATATATATATATATACATATATACATAATAAATAAAGATGGATTTTGAAAAGAATATCTTTAAAATTTTTATTTTGTGTTACAATAATAATTATATTAAATAGTTAATAAAATGGATATATATTTTTCCAAGATAAAATATTATTTTAAATAAATTTTTTCAGAAAATAACGCTTTTCTTATATTTGTTTTATCAGCTATTATTTCAATTAAGAAATATAGATTGTTGTGATACAATAATTCTTTTTATTAACTGAATCTGAATCATTTTTATTTTTATAAATTTAAAAAAATTAATAGATTAAAAGAATGATGAATTATTGATTAATTATATTAGTAGAATTTGATAGAATCTAGATTTTATAAGACATTATTTTATTCAATGTTAATGTAACACTAACATAAGACATTTCTTATACTCTATCATGACTTATCAATTCATCTTTTGACTTTTACATCTCTTGACCTCGACTTTATTTCTCACCATTTTATAATGCGTAAGACACTATTTATACGATTATTAATACGATAATTATGTCGATGAAAAAACGGCACTTTTCACTCTACGTTTAAAATATACTTTAATTATATATGTCATACTTTTTTACTTGAGGAGTACAGCTGGAAGTAAATGCGAACAAAGTCTTTTCGTTTTTACCATTCAACAGAATGGTACCTCTGATATATATGTCTACCATTAGTCAGCTTCATCATTCCCCCTCCTACATCATTGCTTACTTTTGCACACACTCTACAATATCATGTGTGTGTATATATGCGTATAAAGATACATACATCTGATATAATTAATATAATTTATAATATATATCTACAGAGAAATATTTTATTTATTTTATAATATATATATTTATAGAGAAATATTTTATTATTTATTATATATAATATTTATTTTTTTAAGAAAAATTTTATGAATGATTTTTTTCAAAATTATATCTCTAATATATGTATAACTAACTATATATATGTTATGCAATCCTGATATATGGCATAGAAATATTTGTATAATTAATTTCGATTTCAAGATTACAAATATTTGAAATTCTAAAAAAATATTTTTATAGGATAAAAATAATACTTTTTTTTACAATTTCATCATGTGATTAATAAATTTCTTTAACTGTTCTTATATTAAAAGATTATTTCTTAATATTATGCTTTTACCAGATATACTTTTGAATAAGAGTGTATGTTATAATCAAAAAATGTTGGCGGTAAACCGCAATCATAATTAGGAATCTAATAAATTGGCCGGAAGGAAAGACGTGGTTTTCAAACTGTTGTTAGTCGAGACTGTTTCCTTCGTAATTCTGACGAATGTATTTTATTTTCGGAAATAATAATTTGAAAAATTATTATCTTTTCTCTCAAATTATTATTTATATACAATATACATATGTAATGATATATATTTTTTTTAAATTAAGATATTATTTTTCCTTGATAAAAATGTGAAGCGAGTAGTATTTGATAGTAAAAAGTGGAGATTTTGGCGACTTGTGCTGGAAATAAATAACAACATTATATTATCTAATTTATATAAGTATAATAATATTAAGAGAGAAGAGACCAATTTTTCGGTATAATATTTGTTTATTATACTTAAAGAAGTAATATGTTTGTTCAAATTTTTAATTATGACGTTCGTTGCAAATATCAAAGTCATTGAACATAGGATTCTAATTATTATCTGATATTAAAATCTGATAATAAATTTGTTTATATTATACATAAAAAAAGGAGAACTTACATTAAATAATGATATCATATTTTTTCTTAAAAATCTCTTAAAAATATACGGAGAAATAAAAATTAGACTTTGTTTTCTCTCTGTATATTTTTTAATAATACATACATAAATATAAAATAAAATTGTCGGCGGGCGTAATAAAAAATAGTATAAAATATTTACGAAATTATGCACTAATCTTAAAAGTAACGATAAATGCATCCTTGGTACTCAAGCCTCTTCATACCTGAGAAAAATTCGAGACGAATATAAAGAATATATAGATAATTGATTTAATTAGGACTAATTAATTTAACATGAATGTATCGCGTTCTAATGTTATATAAAAATAGTACAATATATTTTCGAAAATTAGATTCGATGTTTACATAATCAATGTGGACGGGAAGATGGGCGAAGAAGAGTGGAGAAAAAAAGTGCAAAGATGCATCTGCAATCCCCAAATATCTGTAATTTAGTACTCTATTATTGGCATTTCGAATGCAAACTAAACTCCTTTGCATTCGAAAATAAAACTTTTCTCTCTGATTATTTAAATCATGATTTTATACCAGCTATATTCTTTTCATGCGGAATAAAATCTTTTTTTGTTTCTGTACAATTTGTTTAGTCTAAGCCACATCCTGCATTTCAAAATTAATGGAAATATAATTAATTTTGTAATGTCTTAATTTGCATGTAGACTAATCAAATTAACATCTTTTTTTGTACGAATAATATGATACGAGTGAGAAAGTTTGCATATATCTTCGCATATTTTTGCAAATATTCACTGTGCATTTATAAAAATAGTTATGAGCAATAACCACTGTCTTGCATTAAACAATTATCTTTTTACGTGGATAGATATATAACGTCATATATAATTACCGAGCACATTACGATACACGATATAAATGGCTAATGTTAATCTTCTTATTATTATGATAATTCAGTCAATGATTTAATGCGTGAAAGAATCAATATATAATTCATATAAGAACTTGTAAATGAATTTTTCACGTGTTTCAATTTCTGTTTTCTATTTCTTAGTAGTACCTGCAACAAATAATAAAAATACATTGAAAATAATTTTTTAAAATATAGTTTATATTTATAATTATATACGAGTATAGAGATATATATCAATATTTATATAATTATACTTTTATTGTGTATTTAGTCTATTTTAATTATTTTTTAAAATTGCGAAATTGGGCATTATTCATAGAGTATTGAGAAAGCTAATAAAACTCATATTTCAGCGATTTTGAGTGAGTCAATATACTCATGTGTCATAATCAACACTTTAGTTTTTCAAACGTTTTAATAGATAAAAAGAATAAAAATTTTTTTTCAATATGTATTTATTATGAGTTACAAGAATAAGTATGAATCATTAATATCTTTCTTAGCGATTTCTACGAAATTCTTGTAATCTTTTCTCATGACTTTTAATTCCTGGAGAGTTGCATTGAATATGTTGCAACAGGTCAGTGATTCATAGATTCATTTTGTACATGGTTCAGATTTATTGTTTAAGACTTATTGCATTTTTGAATGTATGTATTTATTCAATTGAAAAAAGAAATTTTAAATCATTTTATATTATGATAGTAATTGTGTCGATTATTGCTAATTAATTTTAATATAATTCCATGATTGTTAATCATATTTTGTAATTATGATTAACAATCATAGGGTATATATATATATATATTTTTTTTTTTATTTATTGAGCTAATTGACTTAATTAACTTAATTGAAATATTAAATAATGTCATGATTATTACGTTTTTGCATATAAATTGCGTATTCAATATTGTCATCAGTGAAATTACATAACATGAATTATATAACATAAGTTATACCTCTCGGCGGCACGGGTGGCGCAGGCAATTTCTTTGGTATAGCGCCGAGGACCTTGGTAGTTTCATGACCCATATTAATAGCAAGGTTCATGTATTCCGGCATTCTAGTTTCGGTGGCCCCATTCATATTTTTCGAAATATTCGTCGAATCCGCCAGTACGTGTCCCTCGTCGTATTTCGATCCGATTGTCTCTTGACCTCGAATAGTAAGCGCGGAATCGACCTCATCGACGACAGACGGTCTCACATTTGTCATGTCGGAACATGCTTCGGCGATATCATCACCGCGATGTTCTGTGATCGTAGTTTCGCAATTTACGCGAACGGAATCGGCGGATAGGGTTTCGCTGCTCGTGCAATCTGGAATGCACATTCCCGGTGGTGCAACTGGTGGCGTAAAATTCGACGTCGACGGATTGATGTTCGTATAACTGTTGTTGCCGCCGTATTTCGTTGCTGCGATTTCTTCTTGATTTTTGTCCAACGAGACATTCTGAATAAACTCGAGATACCTTGGATGTTCGCATGGCGAGCTCGGTGTATCCGGTTCCCTCGGAGAACCATCCGCTTTGAACGCTGCGAAAGTTGAAGTGCAAATTTATACTTTTATATATTTTTGAAATCTTTGATGTTATGAACACGTTTAAAAAGACGTCTAATAAATGTCCTTCAATCTTTCAAACGTTTTTTAAAACGTCTTCGGACTTTATGTTCTTGACATAGTTCGAGATATCTAGAACAGATAGAGAGATAAATGTGTAATTCAATTAATTCCAAATTACCATGAACGGGTAAACCTGAAGGTGGAAACGCAATATAATACTCGTTGTCGTTGGCCCTGGACGGTGATTGTGTTTGTCGGAGATCGAGATCACGCGCGATAGAGGTAGTCGGTGATGGGGAATACCCAGACGCTGGTGAATATCTACCTGTGAACGGTTTAGGCGCAGGTGGTATCTCGTAAGAGCCCATGCCAGTCTTTTCGTCTCTGACATTTTGAAGCTGAAAATTTTGATATAAATTTAACTTAATAATAGAAGATTGTGCGGTATTTTTGTTCTTTTCTAATATATATTTTTAATCATATACACTTTTTAGTGTATTTTTTCTCTTCTTCTTTTCTCTTCGAGCTAATCTTAGAAAATATAAAAAAAATTTTTAATTAAAAAGTTTTTGATAAACGTGTTAAATATTATTTTTAATAACTAGCGTAACAGAAGAATAAAGAAAATTTGAATAGTAATGGTTATTCCTTTGATCTATCAATGGTGTAGTTATTTAAATTAAAATTGATAGGTTCTAATTTTTGATATATTGTGCACGTACTCTTCTATCTTCGGAATCTGAATGGGTTCCACTATCACCCAAGCTGGTGCCACTGCAGCCACTAACAGTGCTCATTCTGCCAGAAGAGGATGAACCTAAGGATGAAATTATAAATGAACACGTAACTAAACACGTATCTAATTATTCATATATTTTCTTTATTATTAATCCACAAATTATAATAGTCTAAAAAATATCTAAAAAATGTTTAACTTTCTAGATATCTCCCAGAGAGATGTATTTTTTCTTCTGACATATCTTACAATTAGTTCTTTCTCGAACGCGTATTTTAAATTTTAATTTTGAATTATAATGTTTTATTATATTAGATTATACTTACTGGAAACACTACGAAGACTTAAGCTGCTAACAGGTCTGCGATCAGTTAATCCACTGTTAATACTTTCAGATTTAGTTGAAGACGAATCGGTAACAGTATTAACAGATTCTTTTGTATCTATAATAAAATTCAGTAGAAAAATTTTAATTATTATTTCATTTCGACAATCAATCATATAAAAAATGATAAAAAGGGTTCTAAAAGTATCGAATGGCGATTATACTTGCCTTTCTTTCCTTTAGAGAAGAATTTTCGTATTTTGTCGAAGGGCGTCGGGGTCTTCAACTCTTCTTTCATTCTCTTTTGTATCCTGTCATATTCCTCTCTCATTGCCATGAGCTGCCGTTGCTTATCTTTGAAACTTTGCTGCACATCGTTTCGCTTCTGCCAGTTTTCAACGAGTCTCTCTACTTCGGATATTGTAAAGACGTTATTTTTGAAGTCGTTAATAATTTCCAAGAGCTCGTCTTGAGGACCTGACGGTTCTCTAGACTTGGTGCTACTATTAGACGACGTTCTGTTGTAGGAAAAATTCTGACATATTTTTTGACAATTTTCATCTCTTGCTCCTGGTGAATTTTGATGGCACTCTTGACGAACGCCTTGCGTAGGTGTACCCGTTCGGGATTGCGATGGATTCGTCGTGTTCGTGTTAAGTATCTTTGAACCTTTAAATATACATTTTTTTCTCCGTTAGAAATTTGTATCAGATTTATATATTCGCTTTAAAAAAAATCAAATAAAAATGATTAAAATATATAGTATATTATCTTATATAGTATTATTGAATTTTTATAATTTATAGAAAATTTTAATTTGGCTTATATAAATAAAGAATCTATCCATATTTTTAAAGATTATACTAAAAAGAATTTATTTTGTATATGATAATAATTATTTATGAAAAATTTATTATTGATAATAATTATTTATAAAGAATTTTAAAAATGAGACTTTTACCGGTGGAATGCATTTTCATGTAACCCTGAAAAGACAGATCCAGTCCGTTCGATATGGCAGTGGTCGTTGGTGTGGACGGTAATATTACTGGTGTAGGCGTCGGTACGATCGAATAATTCGCTAAGGTATTGTTCGTGGATGTATTAGCAATTGTCGTTTGTAGAGTCGGGGTCAAAGTTGTTACTGGTCTCGCGGTCGGTGGTACCAAGTACGCCTCGCTCAAAGGTCTCGGTCGACAGTAATCTTCTTTTTCGTTGCCGGTTTCACTCGCAACCGTTGACGGAACATCCGTAGTTGAATTCGTCCCTAAACATATTCATATTATCTCTTTCAATGATAACATACACATTATTATAATTATATATACTACTCAAGAATAATAAAATTGATTTAGTTTTACTCGATCGAATGTTTCTATTTTATTTTTTTTTATATAGAATTATCATTTGCCATTATTTGGCATATAAAATTACATATATTATGTCATTATTAACGAACAGTCCTATATTCTACAAAAAGTCTTGATATTTTAATTATTCTATGAAAAAAATGACTTTTAGAGTGGATGATAGAACCGTCGTATTTTCGTAATTATTGTGATATATTGGTCCAAATACCTGATGATCGGTTGTTCGTCTGGCTTATGACTTTGAGATAGCTATACATGTTGGTGAACTCGTTCATTTGCTGGAATTTCGTCGACCGGAATCCAAAGTCACGCCCGAAACATGCAATGCAAAGTTAATAACATCGATTAATTCCACCGACCGATCGATTCTATGATTCGAAAAATATTAAATGAGTAACATGCGAATTCGCGCGATTTTCCTTCTCGAAATATTCTTGCTTCGAGATAAGCAAGGAAAGTTTTAAAAGCGAGATATTTTTCAAAAAGAAAATGAAATAATTTTATTCTTATTTAATCATCATATATTGAAATAAAGTTTATTTTTTATTTATTTTTCTACATAATCTCTGAACAAACATTTCTTTTAAAATCTTGTCTCGCTGAGACAAATATTTGAATTGCTTGAAGATTATGCAGAGAAATAAATAAGAAACAGACTTATTATTAAATAAGAATAAAGTTTTTATTTTTTTCTTCTTTATGTGTATCTTATATTTTTAAAACTTTCTTCATGAGGCAAGCACGCGTGTAATAAGCGTCAAAAGTCTGGAGAGAAGCGAAGAATAAAATCTCGCGAAAGTACCGATTGTGTTCGACTATTTGCGACGTCGGTCTAAAGGCGAGGTTTTTGTACCATGTAGCCCCGCAGTTGATGAGCCAGTCTCGTATGTCCGGCCTGCTCGGCGAGATCAGTCGGTGTTAGATCGGAGGCGTTCTTCAAGTCGCATGCCAGATCGCCACCCGGACATTCTAGTAATTGCCACGCCAGTTTCTCTAGACCAAATCGTGCAGCAAAATGCAACAACGTCGGAGTTTCCTCTGGACCTGAAATAAATTAAAAAATCGCGTTGTGTCAATGAAATAGGCTCGAATATGTAACTTGCAGTTAATTATTAAATTAGATGTTACTTACTCGTATAATTTTTGTGAGAAGTTACCATACCATTCGGAGTAGATAAGAGATTAAAGTAGGGAGGGATGTTTTTCTGAAACGCATGGACCATCCAATTGTCCAACTGTTCCCGATCGGTAGAACTGAAGCCAAAAGTCTGCAACAAATGGAAGAAACGCAATAACATTATCTATTATCGTATAATTTTTAAATTAAAAATTTTATATCGAAATTACCTATAATAGTAGTATATATGATTTTCTATTGTCAGATTTATTTTACAAAATAGCTATACTGGAATTGAATTTGACTTTACTACAATAGTTTGACATTAAATTAAGTTAATCCTTATAGAAATATGTGAATCAAATTACCTGGCACATAAATTCGAGGGGATTATCGTGTGCCCTGAGAATCTGATCTAGTTCTCTGAGTCTGCTTTCACATTTGACTTGCCTAACGCCGAGAGAAAATCCATTTTTAGATATCCTCACGCCGACTAACATGGACACTTCAAGACATCTCTCCGGAATAGAAAACTGTAGCGCATAAGGATTTCTTCGTTTTACATTGCTTATATCGATAGCATCGCCACAACGATCAACAATCACTGAGACATTATCCTCCGAATTCAATGGATCATTTAACAAGACGATTATTTTGTTCTGACCCTGCGAACACATATTGTTGACTTTTAGCTCTTGCAATATATATTTTCGAAAAAGAATTATTTTTATCAACAATTACTTACTAATTTGACCTTTTTTGGATGCACGGAGAATGCAGTTTTGTCGTTTCTGAGAGCTGATGGCGGCGTAGTGCCCAGAGTGGCAACCGCCGCGCCCAACAATTCACTTACGAACATCGCATCCTGATCTTTGACGAAGAACTTCCTCCACCGATCGAAAGAAATCAAGCTGGACCTATGAGTGTCATTGATGTGCTCGTCTTGTACGCCCAACATCATCGCCAGTACTTTCTCGGTGACTAGATGACTAGTGAGATGCACGGCATTTTCAGAATTAATTTGAATACGTTCCAGTAGTATCGGACACACAATAATGATCTGAAGACGAGACGATCGGATTTTCTCCTCCATTTTTGGAGCTATCGGTTCTTCGATCATCATATGACGTACTCTGAAACAATATACTATTAGTTTATTTTTTTTTCTTTAAAATTCAAAATTTTATCCAACTCAAGTGTCGGAAATATTGTCTTAAAGCATTATACTTTTTATACTTACTTGAACGGGGGTCGTCCTTGTTGACGACTGATTTGCTCGAAACATCCAGTTAAATAATTAACCCACAAGTTGGAAGCCTCGCTGTCTTTGCTAGAGACAATGAGGACATCGTCTTCTGTGTGCCCGTCCCTCGATAAGACTGTTGCTGAATGCGACCCTGAAACAAGCAATTGAAATATTAAATTAATTGACCTAAGTATCTATAAGATTATTTTTTATATAGGGATATCAAATAAAACTTATATTTTTAGATGAAGATGTAAATGGTAAAATATTTTTGCTTTTGGAGCAGAAATGACTGAAGATTGTACATAATTTTATTTATAAATAATTATTAAATTAGATTTTAATTTTATAATATATATTTTTTAATTTTGTTTAATTTTTATTTCGAGCACAAATACATTCACAATTTGTTTGGGATTTTCCAATGTATTAGTTTATATTTTTATAACCATTCTTTAATTTATAGAATGTTTTCTGTATGTATGTCAACCTCGCATGGTTTAGGTTTCTCATGACGTACAGGGGATGTTTAATTTCGGGTGACGCATATCACGGAACACGCAACGCGACTATAATATGTTTAATGAAATAATGTCGCAGATAACGCGGCTATTTCGTGCTACACGCGAAAACGATGACCGTAGGATGATGAAACGGTTTCATAAAATGCTAAACCTAAAAGCAGCACACAATGGCGCCAGTGATTCAATTGAACGAGTCGAATTTAATGTGATATTGTTGATATTATAATGCGGATACACTGAATTATAGATGATTATTTATTCTAATTTTTATTTTTTATATTCAATATTAATATCTAGAATATAAGAAAAATATTGTGAGCATTTCTGTTAAATCAAGTCTTTAAATCGACTACAGAAAAATTATATAAAGGGCATTAGTATTTCTCTTTTATACGTTTTATATATTTTTCTCTCTATAGAGTTTTTTATGTAATAAAAAATTTTATTAAGCAAATGACTGAAAATTATTTCGAATAAAGTATTTTTCGACAGAAGTAAATGAAAAAATTCCGTAATTTTATTCTATTAGCGGAATGTCACAATTTTTTTATTTCTATTACGTAAAGCGCGCGGCTTTCATTTTCGATATATGCTTTCGGTTTTAAATAAAATAAAATATAAAAGTAAATTTCTAGTTTTGTCCTTTCTTTCTCTGAAAATATATTGCAATTTCTGATTCTTTTTCTACTTTGTCTTGTTATTTTAATCGCGCACAAATAATTTTAAACTATTTCAAGAATTTATTTTTTATATATTTAATATTACTGTAAATATTCATTATGCATTATATTTTCAATATATATAAATTATCAATGTCATATTTTATGAATTCTATTGCAATCTTAATTGTCAGCGGTATCTTTCATAAAAAATTACAATGATGATATCATGGAAAATACATTCGACTTGTAACACACATGAATTGTAAATCGCTCTTTGGATGATAATAATTGCTGTAAAAAGATCAATGCACTCAAGGAGAAGCATGTCTGAATACTTTAAGACAATTCATTCTTTTGCAATTATCAAGGCATTCTTGTTAATAGTTCGCGTAATAATATGCATTTTAGGGAATTTATGTTATCTCACTTTGACTTACTTGTTAATGCGTAAAGATTTAAAAAATTTGGTCGATTTCGTCTTCTCGGTCGAGGGCTGACGCAGACATCGGCCATCATTTCTTTCAATATTTCTAATTGTACTTGAAGAATTAAATTGCATACGTTTTTGGAAGACAAAACATTAAAAGCGCGTATTTTCTTTTTTCGCTTTCGTTTTAATTCCAAAATTTTAATTTCAATATTCTAATAACTCGAAATAATCACTAAATATATATCTCTACTGACAATTGAGTAATACAATTTCCGATAGTGGTTTCCTAGGATAAAATTTTTATCTCTTTTAATCACACGAAGATGAGGCGGCGGATGACGAAGTACGACTGCTCGAACTGTCTCTGAAGAGGAAATCGTACCGTTTATTTCGAAGCCCCACCCCGAGTGTATTGTTTTCACGCTCAGCTTTAGAGGCGAATTAGGCGATGCCCATAATTTTTTTGTACGCGTGATGCATATTAAGTTGTGAATTCTCTATCTGAATTGTCTGTTCCTGTCTTTTGACTACGTCAAACAATGATAGTATTATACAACCGTGAGACGCATCTGTGGTGATATAATTAGTTTCATTATATTTTGTCAATTTAATTCATTCGTATTTATTTATTTTGTGTTTATCTAAAAAATATAATTTATTAAATCCATATAAAATATCTAAGTATCTGTATATTATATTTTTATCAAGGAACATTTCGAAGATGATCTTTAGAATGTTTTTCAAGAGTAAATTGTCTAATTTAATTGTCTAATCTAATCACTATCTTTAGAGTGTTTTTCAAGAGTAAATTGTATAAATCTGGTTAAAAAAATATATATTTAAAATTTTTAAAGATGTTTTTTTTAAATTAATTTAATAGATAATATTTTTTGAAGAAAATTATAAAGATATTTATCATTTTCACAATTTTATTTTATTTATACAAATAATAAATATATTCTTTTTCCGAAATTATTAGAAATTTAAAATATATATTTTACTTTTAATTTTTTTGCAAAAGACTAAAAATTAAAATTGTTAAAAAATTTATATACATATATTTTTTTTGTATATTTATATTAATATTTTTGAAATACAAACAAAAACACAAATTTAAAAATTTTCACGAATAAATTTCGAAATATAAAAACTAAAATACTTTGCTTTTTATTTTATTTCAAATATATATTTTATGTTTTAAAAATATCATTTCTGCTGGGAAATAAATTAATAAATAATTAAAATTGTCATTGCAATTTTAAATACTAAATAAAATGATGTTTGGATAAGTAGTTGGTAAATAATTTGTATAAATAATAACGCTACTTCAATCTCATTTGTATTCAATTCACACATTGGTTTTGCATTCAATTAAGCATCTGTATTATGCATTGAATATATCAGAATATACATAGCTGACACACACGTTTATAAAAAAAATTAGTATAAGAAAGATACATTATAAATACGTAGTGTCAAGAACTAATTTTATATTTTTATTATTATAATAAATATTTAACTATGAGATATATGAGATGTTTCGCGATTTATATGCAACTATACTATATTAATTTTATTTGTAATTAATTTAATACCAAAGTAATTAATAATAATATTAAAATCATTGTTTGATTTAAAGGTATATTCCTACAAAAAAAAATCATTGTATTATACTCTTAATTAAGAGTTATTACAGCGATGGTTAAAAGTGAGATGATATTGAAAAATAATCACCAAAGTACTCGACGCTCCTTTTGGCGTAATAATCCTCAGCTTTTATCCTCATTTTAATTTTATTGTTACAATTTTTATACAATTAATTGTATGTAATTCATTGATTTTATCCACTCATTTCGAAGCACTGGAAACAACGTATCATCTACGATTGATTCGATGATAAAACACTCTCGCATCAAGAATAAAAATTAAAGTAGAATCTTATGTGAGTTTAAATTTAATGAATATAATATGCTATAAATATTGTTATACACTTTTTAATATTACTTTAATGGACATGTTGTATCAAAAGTTAAAAACTCATTGAAATTATGCTAATAATTCACCGACACGCGGATAAGGAGGATAAAACCGATCTCGAACGTAAGGCGTCGCAGGACTGAATAGACATTCCAGTGCTTCTCAGAGATGCATCGACCATCGCGCAATGCTTATGTCTGGCGCAGGCGCATCGACAAGACGATATCGTTCGTAGAGAGAGATTTTTTTGAATCCAGATGACGATTTATCGATTTTGTATTTTGTCATAGCGAAATGAAGAAATAATAAAAAGTACATAATTTTAATATAAATATAAAACTACAATATTTTAGAAAGAGAATTATTCTTACAATCTTTTTTCTATCTTTTATTTTAGTTTATTCAGTTATACGATAAAAAAAGATTTTTTTGAAGTATATTACCGATCAAATAATATCGAAATATAGGTAGATATATTTTTTTAGATTAATAACAGAAAATAAATGATCAGAAAAAGTAATCATTGTTTATTTCAATTATAATAATTAAAAATTAATAATATTGTATCTTAATTATTTTCAATTTTTTACATTTTATTTATGATTTTTTATTTTATATTTACTATTTTGATACAAATAAATAAGTAATATTTGTTATGCAATAATTTAATTAAGTAAAAATTATGAGTTTTGAAACTGTTTCCAAAACAACATAAGAAAACAATATAAAAAATGCAATAATTTAATAATTGTATAGAAAAGAGAAAGAGAACATATCAACTGATTGTGAGAACAAAATATCCCACAGTTAAATCGCATCTTTAATATTTTAAATTCTATGTTTTACTTGTTTAGATTTGTGTTTAGATTTATAAAATAGTATATTATTAACTGTTAATTACTGACACAATTATTTACAATATAAAATTAAAATCTCTTATTTATAGTTAAAAAATTGTAAATAATAATTGACAGAAATAGTGAATATTATTTATCTATTCATATCATATTTGATCGTAACAAATATTATATAAAGATAAGAAATGTACAGAATAATATAATGCTCTTTTATCATCCATCTTAATAAAAACAAAGACCTAATACAAACTTCCTAAAAACGGAGACCTAATACAGAGGTCCTATTCACAGATGAATCGAAATTCTGAATTTATGTGTCGCGGCTTTTAAAAAACGTGAATCATTTATCGACTCTTTATTTCCGCCGCTTCTTCAAATCGCTTATCGAGAGATATAATCAATAGTTAATTATATATATTATACTTTAATGATTTTTCAATAATGTAATTAAACAAGTAAAAGTATAAATGATATTATTTTGGGATGCAAAAATAGAAAAATATTATCTGTATTTCGATTAGGTTTTTTCCACGATCGTAAATCAAATATCCTCATTTTTTCCGCATTTATATATTTATAAATATATTCATAAATTAGCAATATAAATTTTCATCCGATTGTGAGTAACAAAAGAACTTTCTATATCTTCTTTTTAAGTACCTTAAATTAACCCATGTTAATGCATTTATTTTTCGTATACACATTATATGTACATAGCCAAGCATTTGATACAAAAAAATTAGACTGCCTCAATTAATCAGATTAGAGGAGAAGACTGAGTCACTCGGTAGACTCGACAGACTGATTGGGGAATAATAATCGTCTTGAGGTCTATGAGAGCAGTTCCCGGTATCTTACACTCGAGATTATCTCCGTTACATTTGCATTGCGTATCGTACACGGCTCATTAACATGCTGAGATTCGGGCGGAGTAATGTTTCATCTTAAATTAGACTTGAAAAGAAATTGACTTATTTAATTTTTATGTTTATTTAGATTTTATAAAACTATATAGAAAGTATTTAGAACAATATTTTTGCGATATGCTATTTGTAGAGAAGAAAATACAAATTAATTAATAATTACAGAAGTACAATAATGCAATATCCGTGCATAGATAAAAAATATGGATAAAAATAAAAAAGCAATAAAAATAATATTTTTATTAATATTTTTATTTTATTTAGAAAAAATGTGTTGAATTATATGTATGATTTTTTAGTTATGATATATACTTTATTAGTATATATGTTACGTGATTTTATGTAACTGACTACTCATAGTGCAGCTATTTTATAATAAATTCAGGAATAACAAACCGCGATTTTTCTCGCGGAAAACGCAATGGATATATCTGTACATTTCAGGAATGCAAAACGGATACGAAATCATATACGCCAACGCAGCGCGATGCATATAACTGTTGCATTCTGAGCATATGTGCTGTTTATAAATTTCTCGGAGGGACGACGGAAGAGACGATAACTCGGCGGCATTTATAAGTTCCCCGGTTTCTCGGAAATCTCGGCTGACAAGAGAATCATTAGTCATTACGCGGAATAATGACCGATAAAATTTTCCCATTGAAACGCAAACTTCGATTATATAGGGTATACCCCAGATACTAGATAGATCGAGATATTTTTTTATACGAATTCTCTAATTCAATTTGAAGTAAATTATTCCTTGACATCAGAAACGCGTGATTTCTATTATAGTTTAATATTAAACAAGTTTTTGAGAATTAAGTTAAGTTTTAAAAGTACAAATATGTATGTACATTTTATATATTTCTTAAAAGATGCAATAAAATCTTTTAATTACTACAATTATTGTTTTATTCATATTTTATTTTTATTTATAGAAAAATAAATCTACAGATATTATCCAGAGAAACGACCCGCATTAATCATGGTGGCGCCAGTTATATTTAGCTCGCTAGGATCTTTGAGAAAGGATATGTAGTTAGAAATTCTAACAAGCTTATAGGGATTTAATCTTTCAATGAACTATGATCCAATGATACAGCAGAATTTAAAGAATAGCTTGTTATTTCTAATTATGAATTTTATTTTTCTTATCAGATTTCTTTTAAAGTATTCCTCCATCTTGTCTATTATAGGAATTTTCATAAAAATTACTTTAAAATTTCTTAAGAATTTATTGTCTTTTTTCCCCTCTCCTTTTTGAGTTAAAATATGATGACTATTTATAGATAAATATAATCGTCACGATACCCTGTAATCTTTCCGTAAACCAAATAATATTTTCCCGTCTATCGGTGCACGCATATATCTTATTTTAAACTAGAATAAATAGAAATGCACGTTCCCGCGTCGATCGTTTTAGTTTGTATTATACTTTCGCCGATGATCGCTGTATAAATATAAAATTAAATCGCATTTCTAAATTGCATTTCTAAAAGAATTTTGACAAATCCTTCAATGATAAAATGAAATATGACATATTTCGTTCATTCTTTCTTTTATTTGATATTTCACATTAACATTAACATAAAATAGAAGAGATTTTCCTCGGATTTTTTTAGCTTGACATTTTATAATATTTTGAAATTATGAATTATGCATCTGTAAGAAAAGAAATATGGTGAAGCTACTCATTGTTCTTGGATACATATATACATATTCTATTCTTGATAGATTTTACAAACAACTTTGTTCACAAACACGGCGCGGATTTATAAATCCAAGATAAATAAATGTATAATTTTGTTATACGTGTAATATACACATAGAATTTTATACAAAAATTTCCCGTATAGATCCTTTATATCATAAAAACATACGTTATTTTTAAAATAAAATTTTCCCTCCAAAAACCAAAAATTAATTACATTATATTTATTTCTTTAAAATTGTATTTTTATTTTATTACATAACATGTTATAACATGTCTCCAATAATATGCAGAATACATAATTTTTTTAAACGTTTACTGAGATACGTAGTTTGATAATAAATATGACTCAATCGATTCGCGGACGATTAGAAGGATCGATAAAACGAATGAGAGTAATCGAAAAGTAACAGCGGATGCAACTTTTGGTTCGCTAACAAATCGTAGTTGCCGGACATCGCGTATTGACCAATCAAAGCTCGTTTATATACTTGATGATCGTTTCAACTCCGATCACGCCTCTCGAATCCCTTTTCGAGCACAAATCTAAATTGACATTCGAAATCAAGCAAATCCAACGTATTTTCAGCAGAGAAATTTTCGGTATCGCTAGTTCGACTCCGGAATATATTTTATTATAGATTTAATCGGTTTTTAATCTTTTTCGTCTTTGTACGCACGATTGTATCGGTTTAATTATATAGATTGTCTTAATAAGAAGAAAAAATTAAAATAATTATAATGAAAGTATTTTTATATATTTATGAAACATTATACATTTTATCGATACAATATTAATATCTTTTAATATATTCTTTAGTATTAAGATTTATATTAATATTTATTAGCGACAAAATTTTTTTATTAATATTATTTATAATTTTGCAAGAATTCTAGAAAGCATACTTATGAGCTCTGATTGTTGGATAAATATTATTAAGTATATATTTTTGGATAAGTTTTTTCGATAAAACTTTTTTTTTCAAAAAAGATTAGCTCTCATTTTGTTGATTCTGTTCTTTGAACATGTTGTGATCATTCTTTGATCAATATATGAAAATTCTTAAAATAGTTCTTTTTATATATTAGAAATGAAAGATATAAACAATTCACAGTTTACAGATGTTTCGCTTTTTGGGTTTCTGGATAAAATCTCGGAGAACATAAACGTTTATAGTAAGGATAAATATCGAAGCAGGAAGATACCCTTTCTTTTCGTCCGGATGTTTTTGTCGATCTTCGAACGACGACATACGTACCGCCGTTATGATAATCTTTAGTAACATCAAACAAAATAGATGCGCAGATATAACAAGTAGAACACAACTCAATATGCAGACTCGAACATTAATTGCACTAATTACACCGTTGCGATCCGAGCGGTTTAATTAACACAATTTTAGAACTTGATGCTTGAGAGTAGGATAATTAATGATGATTAATTCCATGAAGATGTGTTATCTGTCAATTTTATTATTCATACACGTACGTGAAAAATCAAGATAAAAATAAGGATGAAAATAAACACGAAAAATTTTTCTTAAACTCACGATATTATTTATCATCAAAATATGCGCTATGTAAAAGATGAAGGATTATATTTAATTATTATACATTGTAGTTGTCTGATTAATTGATTTAGTATAAGTCTCTTTGATTTAATTATTTTTGAAGCTATATTTTTATCACGTCGGAGAGATCGGGACGACGCGACGCCTTCTGGAACTTAACTGTCAACGCCGGAAGCGTTAGATCTGCGCTGGGGTAACACCAGGAAGTACAACCGGTAAATAATATGAGGATAGAATCGAATATGCCGGCAGAATGCTTAATCTTGCGGTTACTGACCCGTCTGTCTTCCAATAGATTTATGCGGCTCGGTTTATCGCTCAGCACATCCATTTTATTGGATATCACGCTACAAGTTGATCTTTGAAACACATATATAATGTATTTTTATACATTTATGCAAATCTGTATGAAAGATGTTGCTGAAAAAATGTAATTGGTTCTCTCACTTATACATATACTTATATATATATTAGAATTGTTATCGATGATAATTGAGGAATGATAATTCTATATATACATAAAGAGACAAACCGGAAACATAATAAAATTTCTTGATACAAGAGTTTGTTAAAAAAAATAAATTTTGAAAATTGAGAAATTTATAATATTTTTATATATAAATCAAGCAAAATATTTTTGATAATAGTTGAAATTTTTTAATTGCAAAGAAAATTATAATTATCCTGCTTCCCTTCAGACGAAAAGAGAGAATTCACGGCATTGGATCTTTTCTCCAGACGGGAATAGAGAATTTACGATATAGGAGAGCGTATTCTTTCGATGAGGCCATAAGATGTACACCAGTATAACCGTCTGTGACCTCGTGTCAACATATGGACGGATATTTCCGTTTCGTGTCGGCAACGACACGCTATGCAACGCTTGCAACGGAAGACGCGTGAAAACACAGACGTCCGAAAACGAATCTAAACTTTAGAAATACATTCGATTATCTATCTTTTACATCTTCTCTAAATAAACGGGTTTCTAGGGAAATAGATTATTTTCAAATCATTTTTTCAGCATATTCCAATGGAAATAATTCTTTATTATTTTTCTTGCGCGAAGATTTTCATTTTTCACATTATCAAAAAACAGATTAAAAATTATATTTGATTCACAATTTAATGAGTAGATATGTAAATATTATATCGCGACAGGATATGTTGATTTGACCCAATTATTCAGTCAATTAATTGAGACAACGGAGATAATTGTTTATCATGAGATAAATAGACTATTGTCTTATCTATTTATGTATATTTTATTGCCGGTAATGTAAATGGAATTGCTATTTTTGCCTGTTGCATGAATATCTACAATTCATTTCCGGCTGTAATTAAAGAACGGCCGGATGTTGGCCGAGGTCACATTTTCGCTGTTAAAAGTATGTGTGTTACAACCTCACTTGCTTCACTTTCTTAATTAAGAACTCGCTTGATACTTTACACATGTATGAGGTATTATCATATCTCATACTTTTATGTTTTTATTTATTAATGTTTTCTTATATACAAATAATATTAATCAAAATGTTAATTCTTATTGTTTTAGCAGTTATCATAAATTATACGAAGCTTTAATATACCGCAATTTTTTCAAATATTTATACGATTTAAAAAAAAAGATTTATATTATAATAATACGTTTAATATAGATTAATTTTATGCTTTACGCCTTGATTTTATGTAGTATATTAATATTTAGTATTTCCTAGATATAAACTTTATGTAGATAAGTTTATTTTATTTTTAAATTTGGAAGAAATTAAATTTGGTAGGAATTTAAATAAATAATAAAAAGATTCTTATTTAAGATATCGATTTATAAATAATTTACTCGTTCACGATTCTTTACAAATTTTAATATTATTAACATTTACACATTTTTGTTAAGCAAAAATTGATTTTATATACACGTATATCAGAGGATCTTCCATTGTCCATGTAACTGCTCACGTAACATCGTAAATTTCAAAGTTTTATGGCTATATGTATGAGTGTGCATGTGTATGCGAACCGGCACGATTGGAAAACGACGAAATCGCTCGCCGAATACTAAAGGTTGTGAACTTCCGGAATGGACCTCATCCGACCTACGTGCGCGTTTATCTGCCGGTCCCTGATTTTATCTGTTATCGCAAGATTGCCGGATATTTTATATATATATATTGTTCAAATTCAAAATTTGAATTTTATAAACAATTGTGCGCGAGTTGAATAATTAATGAAATCATTATAATCGTATTTTAAAAATATTTATTTTTAAAAACTCTTAAATACGATTCAATAATTAATAACACTATTGTTATTGTTGATAATATATTTCTTTGTTTAGAGATTTTTTAATCTAATCGTACTGTCAAGATTTATAAAAATACATTTATAATAAGGGAAAGGGGTGAATACCACTTTTTATGACAGAGAATATTCTCTTTTAGAATTTTTAATTTCAATTTTTATCTTCTATAGAAATTTTAGAAACCAATTTTCTAAAAACACAATAGAGATCATCTTTAATATTTTTTATTACATGTAATTGATTTCTTTAATCAATTTTAATTTTTCAAGTATTTTAATTTTTTTAAGCATACTTTTAGGTATAATGAATGAAAGAATAATTTTCATAATACTATTTTTTTATCAATAGCGATTTAGTTTTAATTTTGTCGAATATACTTAATTTTAAATAAAAATTACAATTGATTAATGAAAGAAACTTATATGTAATAAAAAATTTTATACTTTTCTTTTATGTATAGAGTGTATAGTGCTTTAACAATTAGTTCTTTTCATATAGAAACTACCCAATAAAAATACAATCATCACTCTAACACCGCATTATTAAAGCCAGAATGACTCGAACTTATCTTCTAAATAGAAATTGGCTAACAATCGATGCATTAAAATGATCAAAATTGTCTCGCAATGCTTCTACTTTTATAACATGCAGGCGTGATTCGCGCTTCATGCGGGCGTGCGACAGATGGGACGTGGGAATGCGAGAACTCTTCACTCGCACAAGTGCACTCTCTTCTCGCGTAGAAATAATAATCATTGTCCGCGACGAATAAAAGAATTTATGCGACTCAATGACTTTCTTAATAACTTTTTGTTATTGCAAAAATTAAATGTGGGTAAAAGAAATATTTTTTTATAATTTTTAATTAAATATGTCCGATATCCGAATATATAAGATTGTTGGTTAAAAAATCCAAATTTTAATATGGCATATTATTATGATTCGAAATGAAAATAGATATCTTGTAAACAAAATGGGACGTGGAAATGCGATTTTGAATTTGTTGAGATTAATCTAACTTCTAAACTTTTAAATTAAATCTATATTAAGATTCGAATTGATTTGCAATTTGATTTCATAATTAATTCGATAACTTGTGAGCAATCGTTGATAATCGTGACGTTGAAATATTATTTGAATAATTGAGAGCACACACACACACACACACACACACACACACACACATGTAGAATATGTATTCCGTTAATGATATAATTAATCTATTTACAAACGTTTAATTAAAATCGATAAGAAAATTGTTATGTTGATCGATACTTACCTTTATTAAATGAGCTCTTATGTTTTTTCCGTCTTACTCTGTTGCAATGCGGTTGTTTGCCTTCATTGCATGGGGCACTATCAATATCATCGACTGATACTGGGGTTGCCGATACTATATCTACTTCTAACAAATTCCTGCAGCCTCCTATTTGTTGTCGTCCAGGAGTTGTAGTAGTAGATGTGCCTGCTTCCTTTTCGAGAAAAGTGCCTATCGAGTGTCTCCTCCGACAGGCGGTTGTTGAACCAGTCGCAGGAAAAGTTGACGGAAGATTGTAATACCTGGAAAAGAATTTTCCACAATTTATTTTACAAACAGATTATCTTTGATAATCAAAAATATATGTAATAAATATAATTTGAAGTTTAATTAAAATACATACACACATAGTTTTGTTGATAAAGAATGATGTTTTTTTGAATAGATAAAGTAATAATTTTTTTTATTAACCTGGCATCGTCTACACCAAGAAAGACCTCTGCGGAATCGTCATCGTCGTTGCTGTTATCGTCGTTGCCATTATTCTTAGAATTGCCTGTTAGGCCACAATAAACCATATCGTTGGATAGAAGCTCGCTAGCAGATTTCAAGACTCTTCTGCCTCGACCAGGGCGATGTCGATCTTTCTCGGAATGCGAATGCGATCTGCATCGACAATATATTTTCATTATTTATACCGTGTCTGATTTGACTTGCAGTTTGGGATTTTTTGCGAAAGAATTGCAATGACGCAATTAAATGAATAAATAAAATTGAGTTTTTCAATTATACATCAACATCGTCAAAGGACCATGTCTTGGTCAAGGAGCGACATTTACCTATGGGGCAAATACGGCGATGGCGGTGCAACGTCGGACGGTCTCGGATCTCCTTTGAGGAACTTCTGAGTCCTCTCGTGATCCGCGTTCGCGCTCACAGATCTAAAGAGATTCCGGAAGCTTCTCCTCTTGCCGGGGTGAACCGCGCCATTTCGCGACAGCATCGGGGCTCGCTCCTCCGTCGGTGTCGACGTGCCCGACACATTGCCGCGATTTTCGTGATGCATGCTGGACGCGGATTCCGAGACGATGATGCCGCTCTGAGAGGAAGCCGCACCCATCTTATTGCAGGCTTTCCGGCGAAAGAAGGCGGACAAGCCGCTACTGTGACTTCTGGGCGACGTCGGGGATGTCAACGACGTCGTCGTCCTCGCCGACGACGATGTCTCGCCGGATAGCGAGAAGTACGACGGATTATCTGTAAACATGCGGATCGGACAGATCCAGGTCATACAAGCTTCACTTACTGATTCGCAATTCTCTTCTCTGCGCGTGTACGGCTCTTCGCTTAATACGAAAAATTATTAAGCCACACGTCCCTAATTTTCATACGGTTTCGCTACGATGAATACTAATTCGAAGCGAATAAAACTTCGCGAAGCCTCATAAAATATGTCCTTCACTAATTCACTATTAATTCACTATTAACTCCATAATTAACGTAACAGTTACATACAGTTGATATTAATTAAGAAGGTTGCTCGATCTCACTCTTGTCACATTTAAACAATAATCAAGGGAAGAGAATGAACTGGTTAATTAGTCTGATTAGTCACTCTTGTCTCGTCGAATCGCCAGATTCGATCATCGATTTTTTGCGATTGTATCAAGAAATAAAGATTTATCTAGATCTTGGATACTGTCCGCGTATTTTTTTTTATTTCAAAGAGAAGAAAGAGTTCTTTTAATCTTGATTAAATGCCATTCAACGCGACGTTGCTCTTATCATCTGTCACAGTTATCACGATTATTCGAGTCCGCGTTATAGCCACGACAAGACTAATAGAGGGTCTACCTGTGACTGTGGGAGCTGAATTACATTCATGGAACACCATGAACGAGCCTTACTACGATTACCATTGGATTCGGCCATGGTGGGGGGATACACCGAACCGGACGTTGCATTGTTCCCCCACACCCGGTGAGCTGGCAGGAATACGTAGTAGCTGCACCGGAAATATACCACCTCGATTTGCAATATTCGCGCGCCCTTACTACCCGAGGAAGGGCCTTAATCGGATAAATGTTTATATAATTTATATTTATATAAAATTTTATTCTTATTATTTGCATTATTATTTGTCATTACTCATCTTGAATTTCTCGATACTTTAGGATCGTTCATTGATGTTATGTCAGCAAATTATTTTTCTTCGTACGTATAAATTGAGTTACACTCGACTATCATATTTTAAATAGAAATATCTCTACAAATAATTTATCTTTCATTTATCATTAAATTTGTGTATTATATCTGATAAGAAAAATAAAAGAATACTCGAACTTCTTATGTTACATTGTGAATTTAAATCTGACTGTAAATTATGCGCTTGCGATTTTGTCCAACAAATGTTGCGGACAAGCTACCGTTTATCTGCGAATAAAAATGAAAGATGTGAAAGACGCATGATTATGCGTAAACTCGCGTGACTCGCGTACTGAACGTCTCATCGTTAAAATTTGTATGCAATCTTTACAATCTTTGCCGCAATTGGAAAAAATAAAACACTCACCGACTGCCATGACAATCTTCTATGCAGAAACGATTAGCTGGATACTGTAAATACCTGCAATACAATATAAATTCATGTTATTTACATACATATGTAAATATTTTAGAAAAGCGAAAAAAAGAAAAAGTAAAATTTGATAAATATTTTTTTTTGTTAAAAATTAATTTTGTTAAAATTTGATAAATAATTTTTAAATAACACAATTATAAATAACTCAATAACTTGAGAAAATATTCTAGATTTATTTATTTATTATTTTAATTTTCGTTTGTATAAAGCCATCATTCAGAATTGATTAGGAGGATATCAATTATTTTTTATTTAATTAACAGAAATCGATTCTATTAAAAATGTTCCATATAACATCTGCAAGTTTTTTCTAAACAAACAAGCTTTTGAATTGCGTTGCCTTTCAGTATAAATCATTTTCTTTTTCGCGTATTTTTGACTCGCTCGTGATATACTGAAAATCCATATTGAAATTTCAATGTCAGAGAGTTATCACGCTCTTTCTCTTTTGATTGAGAAAATCATACGCGGGAAAATCTACGAATGTCCGTCGGTGTTTTCATTCATCGCTGAAAATACGCGCGAATATTATATTTAGCATGGTGAGAGACACACATCGTCTCTCACGACCCGTTTACATTTACACGCAGAAGGGGGTGGAGAACGGAGAAATGGGGGTCGAGAGCGAATGCGACTCATTCACGTGTTATGCACGCGACATTATCACGTTGTTCCCTGCATGTCTCATCCGCTACTGTTATGGACAATGATACCTATCACGTTGTTTTATACGAGGAAATATCTCCTTTACAAGTAGGTTTGTTCCCATCCGTAAGCAAACCATAATAATAAATAAACGTCGTTATATTTTGTAAATATTTGAATATATCTACTTTGCCATGTAAAATAATTCTATTGAAAAGAACCATTCCATGTTTTTATAAAACATATTTATTTATTCTCCAATCTCTTTATTATAAAATTTGTAATAAGTTTTTCATATTTTCAACTTACATGCAAAGAAGAATAAATTATATAATTAATTAATTATTAACACAAATTATATAATTAATATCTAACTTTGAAAAATATAATTAATTAATTTGAAATTTAATTTGTGTTATTTTTCTTTATTAACAGATCATTACTAATCATAAAACAGAGCATTTTTGCACAAAAAGCTGCAATATAATTTTTCTTGAGTTATATGTACATTAGGCTTATATGATAATTATTTTCCTTCAACCCACGTGACTATGATTGATGAGATTAACCGGGAATATATGTGTTTCCTCGAATTTAGTTCAGTGAATACGCGACTCCGCGACAATTTTCTGCCCTCATAGTTGCTGCAACGATGGCGGTTACTATTTTCGTACAACTGAGGGAGAAGCAGAACATGCCTGGTAGAGGTAGAGATAAATAAAAAGGAGAAAGAGAAAGAAAGAGGGATAGAATAGAGAGGGAAAAAGGGTGATCGTACTCATGAAAAGTTGAGTGTTTTCATCTCTTTCACTCAAATATAGAACGACTAATAAAAATAATAATTTTATGCAACATAATTTTATACAATATTATATAAATTTATATAATTTTATATAATATATATTTTTAATTTGTTATAATTTAAAAAAAATGCGACTATTTTTTAAATTCTTAGGAAGAAAACAATAATACAATATACTATAAATTAATAAAATTGTAAAGTTATAAAAATTATCGATTCAAAATATTGATTTTGTCTTTCAATCTGTTCTAGTAAAAATAATTGAAAGAAAAATAATACTAATAATAAATACACAATAAAATTATTGTACATAAATTTAGCATAACTAACTGAAACAATATAAGATAATTAATATTACGAGTTATTATCATACATCGTTGTTTGTGTATTTAATAACAATAATAATAACACGTAGTATTAATTATCCCACTGTTTTAATTACTTATGCTATTATAAATTTATGAGAGCCATTATGATGCACCAATGCGCACTAGTTTATCCAACCGAATTCGCTATAAATGAAAGTGTTTGCTAAATGATTGACGATGTATATCTTATAAACGAGAGATTTATTACGGGCAACTATATATTTCATTTTGAAAATTTCCTACGAGGTATTTTGTACAGGGGCCGCGAAATTCTGCAGATTTAAAGCTGACGATGTTCGTTCGATTTGCAAAATAATTCTTAAAAATGCTAAAAATACACCATATTTTGCACAAGCTCGTATCGTATCGCGTTCATAGCTGAACGCGGTTTCTCGAACAAATCACGCACATTCGTGGCTATTAATAGAGGCCTGTTCCTGTGACCGTCGCGGAGGACTGCGCCGCGCCGCGTCGCATCGCGCCCTGCAACTGCACCTGCACCGAGGTACGGTCCGATAAAAAGAAGCCTGTATCCGGTGGTGCACGTGCCCCTGTAAGCGCGCACATGTGCGGCACACGCTATATCCAGAATGTAACGCGTTGTTCGAGACCGCATAAAGACGCGCTTTTAGTTCAAGTATAATTGAGACGTTTTTTCCTGTGGAAGAACGACTCTGGTCCTCACGTGTTTTCTTTTCTTCCCTTTTTGTCACGCTTTTGACTCACGCGTTTTGTGCATTCTTATTGTTATTTTTCAAATTTTCAAGATAATTCTTCGAAGACAAGATAAGTTAATTCGGTAGAGAATGTTTATAGCGATTTATAGCACTTTGTGTCTAGAAGAAAAAATAAAAAATATATAGAGAGCCAAGGAAGAGATTTTTATATATTTCAAACCTAACTCGTGTATTTTTTATTTGTAGATATTACGCACTTTTAATTCTTATATACAGCAATTAAAAGTTTTTTTTTTTTCTTTAATTTTATTTTACATTAAATATTAAAAATGCATATTTTTTAATTTTATAAAGAAAGCTAAGTTTAAACAGAAAGCTAACATTAAACAGATCAATCTAAAGTATAATTGTTTCTAATATGGATTTTGCAGTTGATGTTAAATAATAAAAAAAAAAGTTTTTTTTTAGTACAAACTGTGTACGGATGACTTTGATTGTCTTATTAAAAATACATTACATGCAGACTATTTTATTGCTAATAGAATATTCGATCAAATTATTTTTTCTCTCTACTAGCATTCTAAATGTATTTATTGTTGAAATATAAAGTAAAAATTTTGATATATATATGAGAAATGAGGTTTTTGTGAAATAAACATTTTTCTATGATAAAAAATAAATTTACATATCACAGAAAGTACTAATATGCAAATGCAAATTTTTTAATTAATTGTTCATTTCATATGACCGGCAAACTTACCTTCCACTACCTCGTTGTTAATATTGCTTGCATTAGCTGGTTTATGCTTTTTCTACAATTTGCTTGAAATCTTCTAAATTAAGATCTCGAAAGAAGAGAAGTTTGAACAACAACAAGTCACATTGTTTCAACACTATGAAATAAATGATGAATATTTTTTCATTATTTGTAATAAATAACCAATTCTCATTTTTACTTTTTCTTTTTTCTCTTCTTCTAAATTGTACGTGAACTGTAATCTTAAAATTCACACAGCTCATCTATATTTTATAATCTTTAATCACTTTAAGCATTTTTATATTTAAATATTCAGGATTTCAATTTCCAATGATTATTTATATCCAAATTCAGTGTAAATAAATTATAGATTACTAGTCTTATTTGTTGATCCTGATGAACAGTATTGTATTCAATAATGTGATTTAGTCATCGATTGCTTCAAGATTTCTTCAAATGCTTCTTTTGCAAAATGACGTACGATTGATATAAGAAAATAATTTAAATAAAATTTTTCCATTCATTTCAATCATAACATTGTGAATATTTTATTAGATATATTCACATTTGCTTGACATATAATTAATTGTCGATCCATGTAACCAGTGATTGACAATCAATAACACTGATCATTCCGATCTTAATGTCATCGCACTTGATCAGGAAACAAATATTACAATTGCAGCTTTCTCTTCCTTTTCATGCTTCATACACTCTATAGTCATCTCTGTTGTACCCATTTCTCGAAGAAAAGCTCACTAAGGGAAGAAATCGCGTAGGTTTTCCCGTAGTTTTTCAGTCAACGTTTAAGTCAATGTTGAGATTGCGTGAACTTCGTCAGGGTCATCCTCGGTCAGGGATTATACACGGGTACGGCGCAACACTTCATGAAGCACTGACAAGCCAGACCTGGAAGGAGCCTCATCGGCGGCGCTACCATATGATCGCTCCTATGCTCTCCTTCTCTTCTCTACTGCCACCACCCACGCATCTGGCAGTCGTACGAAGAAACGCCCATGTATGCTTCGTAACGAAATGTTATTTCGGGATAGACAAGGACGGCTAAGTGTTGGGACGTCGAAGGACGACTCGTTACGATAAAGAAAAGCGGGCTCATGTGCGTTTCTCTTGACCCTTGATTTTTTCTCTCGCGTTTAATAGGAAGATTTGTCTCATTCGACATACATAATTTATACGTGTCATATAGGACACGAGGAAAATTAAGAAAATTTTATTTAAAAATTAACTTACGGAAAATTGGCAAAATGAATGATTTATGATTAAGATGGTAGGGAAAAAAATTCATGTGCATTTTTCGATAGATTTCATAACATTTCTCCTAAAAAAATTATCAGGGAAAAATATAAATATTTTTATGATTTCTTGTAGATCCAAAATATATATATATATATATATATATATATATATATATATATATATATATATATAGTGAGTATTTAGTAATCTCTGTTCAAGTAATGCCACGCGTGCACGCTGCGTGTCTGTCACGCATATGCGTGCGGAAACGGAGCGGAGCATGTGTTTCCTGCCGGTGAGCACACGTATCTTCTCGAGCGGTGAAAGGGTTCGACCCTTTCGACACGTGTCTCGTAAAATTCTTCGAGTGATTAACGTACCGTGACAGTCAGTGATTGCTTCTTTATTTTGATCGCAACAAAAGAAATAAAACGTGTACTATAAAGTGGATGCGCGGATTTATTCAAATTAACGACAACAAATCGTTAGCGAGATTTTAATCCTAATGCAATGTCAATCTATTAGGGTATTATCGAGGAATCTTGTAACGAAATAAATAAAACATTTTTTTTTAATCAATGACACACTTTCCTTAATTAATAATATTTTCCGCAATTTTATTGTGAATTTTTTTATCCCAGTTATTGCGGAAATTGAAAAATTGCAAATGATAGAAAATGTTAAAAATATTTTCTCGAATTGAATGGTTTTATTTACAGGAATATTTACAAATCATATAGAAAAACAGGCTTCCTAGTGTAGGTACGGTAGATGTCTGACATGTGTCTGACATTCTAAAACGACTATATGTTTTTTCGACAGATTGTTGAAACCTACACCGATGTTGGTATTTTTTTTCCTTTATATAACGTGTTGGCAGTGTATTGAATTTTCAGGACACAGTTGTTTCTGAGAATTTACGGTAAATCAAAGTATTCACATGTAGCGTATATATCTCTTTATATAAGATTTTTGATAAAAATACGTATCATATTAATTAAAACTGTTGATTCTAAATTTATACAAATATATAAATATGTAAATTTTATAAAAAATGTCAATTTATATGATAAAAATATATATTTAAATAACATATTGAAGAGCTAACGTTATAAAATTATTTATTAACATTAAAATAATATTTATAATTGTTTATTAACATTATAAAAATACTTGATATTGATTTTTATAGTTTATATTAAATAAAATCACGATATATTATATTATGACTTAAATATGATGCACATATGTTTTTTAATGTAATATTTATTACTTCTTATTCCTTATTTGTGATCCGTAAAATTGCTCAACTCTGTTATTTGTGTCATCGCCTGTAGACAATATGGTGTGCAAGAGAGTTAAAACAGTGGCATCAACAGTTGTAAACGAAAGTGCCGGTGATCAGTATCTGCCGTCCCCTCGTAGAAGCAAGAAGAATACATAATTGATTTATACATTCATTCACGTTCTCCCTTGTTTGTCTTTTCTCGTAATTCTTTAAAAGATTTGAATTTCTAATCAAGTCTCTGTCTCGCTTTACCATCATGACAAATAATCTTTATTATTTTAGCATTTTTTAAGTAATGGCAAAAATCAAATGACAAAAATGCGGGAGAAAGAGAGAGATGAATAATATTAAATATTAAAAAAAATAGTATTCAAAAAAATTAAAATTTCAACTCGATTTTTTTTTCTCTCTCTCTCTCTTCTTTTTATCTTTTAACAAGGAAATGAAATGTCTCATCACTGACTCGTCTATGATTAATAAAATTTTCGGAAAATACCAATAAATGAAGAAATCTTGCTCGGTCGGTAAAGCTGCGAGATAAAAAGGTCCAAGGTTCTTTAATCGTGAGTGAAAGCCGCGAGACTGGAATCTCGCGTTAGTGAGACGTAGATGCGTTGAGCTCAATATCACTTAGTGCTCTTTACGATACGTACGACTGCGTGTTCTAAAAAGAAACGCTGTGTAATCTTGCGAGAGAACTGTCAGAAACATACGCGGGATTAAATCTTTGTTCTTGTAAGTGCTTCTTCCATATGCGACTTTTCGAGAGAAAAAAGTGATTTCACAACACGTTGTAATCTTGAAAACGATTTTAAAGCATTAAAAGTCTTACAATGATAACGACGCATTCCACGTTATATAAGAGAACGACTCTATGCATCGTTGTGTTATTGATATCATTCGTTGACGAAATAATCGTGAGTTTGTGCTGAATTTTGCCTAATATTTATTAGTTTTAAATAATTGTGCATAGACGAATCTAATTTTTTATAGTCTAATTTTTTATATAGTTTTGAATAGCTTTATCTAATATAAAATAAATAAGATGGTATAAATTTTATTCTTATTAATTTTCTCTTATATTATACATTAATTTTATTATATTCTAGGCAAACTAAGTTTCCAAATTTCCTTTTACTGATATCATTCTACTGATATCACGATCACTTTGGCAATACAATAGTAATCTATATTTGCGATAATCGATGAACTTTTAGCTCATTATTAATTATGCGCTTGAAGAATGAAAAATATGCATTATATTCCTCAAGTTTTTAAAAAGCGAGACGTAAACAACATATGATTGTACATATGATGTATTCAAATGTATATTGAAAAAAGATTTTGTTTCTTCTCTCTCTTTCTCTCTCTCATAAAATCTCTTATAATTACTACAGAAATTATTAGGAGGGAGATTTCTCGTTTCAAATTCGATTTCAAACAAAATTTTCGGTCTAAGGAATCGGGATGAATTTGGGAGAAACTGTAAATTATATCAAGATGTAGAAATATGTGTATATGTGTGCATATATATATATATATATATATATATAACCCCTTTACTCGTACCCGATGAAGCACACAAGGGGCGCAAGAGGGTATAAGCCGTGAGTCGCAACTGCGCAACGATGGAGAACTGCGCGTTTTGCGAAAGGGGGTGCGGGCTCGGGATTGCGAGTACGCAGTCGCGCGGGATTCCCCGGGAATCGGGTCTTTCCGGGTCTGCGACACGGTTTTCCCTTTACTCGGCTCACTTTGGTGCCCGTCGTAGGCAGCGACGTTGTCACTCACAGATTTGCTCGCTCGCAACAGGTGACGGATCTCGATCGACTCGGTTAGGAGCGACAGAAGTTTGCTAGTCGAGAACAGCGGCTACGATTTTCGCGGGCAATACATTCGGAAGGGAGCGTGCTAAGGGTTGCGGAAGAGGAGAGTCGCGAAATGAGTGTCGAGGACGCCATCAATTACTCGCCCAGCGAGGAGGAGGACTATTACGCGCTGTTATCCTGCGACGAGTCTTCCACGGTAAGACATGAGACGCAGCAGTGTCATTTATCGCGTTTCGCGAACTAAAATTTGAATTCCCATTGTAGATTAATTATTGAATGTAATATAATATCTGAGTTTTTTTGCGTTCACATTTGATGCATTTATTATATTAAAAGAAGCGAGATCAGAGACAATCATTTTCAAGATCGAGTAAGAATGTGAAACTAAATTTTGTGAAAGTTGGAAATATATTTTTTATTTTTCAAAGGATCTTTGTGTTGAAATAAATTTAGAATTATAGAATCTTTGTTTTTCTTCTCTGACTTATCTTGCGAAAAATATTTGCTCTTAAACTATTTATATCGCATTTCTAATAGATTTCTTTTTTAGATAATTAAATATTTTTGTTTCTTAATGTCTTTCTTTTGATAGATTATAAAGATTAATATAGATAATTAATATAGAAGCAAGAGAAATATTTATCTTAAGTTGTTTATCATGAATATATTATTATTTTTGAAGAATATAGTATATCACATAGAGATGCTCGACTATGAAATTTTTGTGTTTCAAGTATTTGTAAAATATTTAGAAAATGAATGCATCACGAAAATTACAATTACAAAGTGAAAGTTGAATACAAAGTTAAATACTTTATTTATCAAAGTCAACATTAGATAAATGTAATAGATTATATATAATAATAATAGATACAATAAGATCACATAAAATTTTTTATATTTAAAGACATATTACTCGATAATTTTTTGTCTAAAACAACTAAATTTGGATTAATTTATTAATAAATAGAACACACACATTTAATAAATTTATGAGTTGTAATTTCGAAAATATTTTTTTATCATTATTGTACAATTAGGCAAATTTATTTTGTGTCATTATTAACTTAAATTTCAATTTTCACCATAATATTTCATTGTTTGTTATACTATAACATCATTAATTAATTAAGTTAATATTGTCAAAACATATAAAATTTATAAGCGATAATCTATGTGAAAAATGTAATTGTTTCGATATGTTTTCGATATGTTTTAATCGTAACCTTTATCAATATACATGTACAAAACTAATTTTCTGCAGTGACATAATTTAATTAAACGTCGAGTTGCTTCCGTAATAATTAGATCCTAGGGGGAAAGTGCAATTTAAATTCTCAATTAATTGAATACTCGATCAACACAATTAGGTGTAGTCTCATCTGTTCCTAGTTTACGATACGCTGAATTCGCGAATTAAGCAACAATATTTCTGTTGAAACATTTTCTATCGTGCGTGAAATTGTACTGATTCGTCGAGACTTCTTACTTCATATGCAATATAATAAGATGTCAACGAGACATATAAGAAAATTTTTGTTTTTGTTACATTATCAATATAATTTGTGCATATTAAAATATAAATTACACTGAATTGGATTAAAAAAAATATTTAATTGCTCTCATTATTTTTTATTAGTACATAATGTATTAAAAATTTTAACGGAGCATAGTAAAAAGATCGTTTACCTCTCAATTCTCTAGTTTATACTTTATTAGAGTTATCTCCGCTAACTTTTTGATAAAAATTTTGATCTCGGTCGATAAATTATGTCAGCGTGTTCATGACATCTCGTTTCCGTCGGCGAATGATACTACGAACGTAATCTTGCGGCGGATAGCCGAGATATCTAAATATAATACACGTCACAAGTAAAATATTATAGAAATATTACAGAAAAAGGAAAATAATTAAATTAAAAATTACTAAATGTATTGTGATCTTTGCTTTCCTTTTTTTTCTTTATGTCTGTAAAAAAGTTTACCTATTCAGAGTATGTTACTCTAAAAGATCTCATTTCAAGAATTAAATTGTGACCGATGTTTTGTTTTAGTTAAATAAATATTTTATATGTTTTTCTCTAATTTAATATTTTACATTTATAACACATATTTTTTGAATTGAAAGCAATCAAACAATATTATTGCAATGTACAATTAGATTAATTCCCGTTCGCGTCTTATTGAATCATGTCGTAGACAATTTCTGTTCAATTTTAAAAATTAGATCGAGCAGATTACGGCGGAGTATAAGGTATTAGCTCTTCAATATCATCCGGACAAGAACGACGGTGACAAAGAGGCCGAAAAAAAATTCCAACAATTAAAGGTGCGTCTTTTACAAATAGAAAAAAGTCGATCAATTTTATTGATTTGTAATTGAAATAAATTATTCGTGTTTGAGTATTAAATAGATGCCCTGATATATGATGTTTATATTCTAGTATGCGAAAGAGGTTTTATGTGATCCTGAGAAAAGGAGCAATTATGATAAATGGCGGAATAGTGGTATCAAGATTAGTTACAAGCAATGGGTCGGCATGAAGGAACACGTGCAGCAGGTGAGATGTAATAATTTTGCAATCATTGTCCATTTCGGACAATATACCTTAGTCCATTACACTAAACAATGTTACGTAGTTTACATTAGAATAAATCAAATTTTTTTATAGGCAGTTGCATATGATCGAGCATCTGAATGAGATATTTGTAAATTTATAAACTTAAACAACTATTATAAAATTTCTCCTCGCTGGAAGTACAAGATATTTAATTAAATTTGATTATTTATTAATGAAAATTATTTATGGCTTATTTAAGAGACTTCAGAAAAAAAGCTTAAAATCAAACTAAGAATTTAAAGTCAATATTTAAGATGCTTTTTTTTATACAGCGTATTAACTCTTTGGATTTATAATTAATTTCGCATAGATTTATATTAATGAAGAACATCCTATAATTATAATAAAAGGTCACGAACATTAATTTCACACTATGTCCTATTTCTTTATCATGTCTTATTGTTATTAATTTTGCGAATCTTTCCTTGTTTACAGACTATGCATTGGAGCACACCGAAGACAAAGGACAGAATGCTGCCGGATACGACTGGAGAGACAGGTGGTTCACCGGCTCACCTCAGAGGTCATCCCACAAATGTTCATAGAAGGGCTTCCGAGGGTGGAGCCACGAATCTCTATTATCGTTCGGGTCATGGAGTTCCATTCGACTATCAGGAGCCCAACGAGGTCGTCAGTAAGTTTCGCAATTATGAGATTTAAAAGAGATCCCGAACTTGATTCTCATCGGTATCGACTTTATTATACCGGATGTCCTTATAAAAACAAGAAAATGTTGTGCACTAGATAAATATATCTACCTGTATGCAAGTGTATAGGGCGTTGGTTAGATTACGTTAGCATACATGTATCAATGCATACACAAGATAATTGTACGAAAGAAATATGCGGGTTTCATCCTTCGCTTATCGAGTGATCATTAGTATTTTTTTAATCTTGTTTATTTGACAGAGATTCAATTAAAAACATAACGATCCGTTATCGTTAGATTGTCTTTGGAAAATAATCAAAATGCTCGCGTACACAATTATCTAATCAAATTCTGTGCAAATAAACAGCGTCTGTGTTTTCTATTTTCAATCTTGGATATGTATTTCGGGCGACTTGTTTCTTCGTTGTTCAGGATGCATGCCAATTTGATCCAACAAACGACTCTGTACACCAGTACGTGCTCGCGTAATCACGCGTATACGTATGTGTCGCCTTCAGATTTATATTTTGTTATACTATACTAAGCACGATGGGAGAGGAAAGGGTCGAGGAACGCTAAAGGACGTTTAATATTATTTAAGCTCTCCTTCTAAAGTCTCTTGAATAACGTCCGACTGGACCAGTTGTGCATATTATATCCGAAAAATCGAGTCTCTCGATCGCGCATTCCATATATGTCTCTTGATCTTACAAGATGTTTAGCGACAAAAGTTAAACAATGTAGTATCGACGGGGGCTGTATAGTTATCTGTGATTTCGCGAGTGAATTTTCCACTAGAGATTAACTGGTCGTTTCAACCATATAAACACTTTAGAATGAAATACTCAAGTGTCTGTTCAATGGAACTGTCGAGTTTGCGTGTATATTATAGACAAGGATAGTATTTCCGTTATTAGATAAAATCTGTATTTCGAGCATTAATCAAGTATAAATGCTTTTATTTGAAAAATCAAGGAATTGACCGTAGTTTCATACACAACACGAGCAATTTGCAACGATAGATACACATGTTCTTTAAAAAAAATCAAATTTATACGTACATATCTACATCAATACGATGATGGAATTGAAAAATTGAATCAAGATTTCGGAAGAACGTTGAAAACGCTGAATTTACTAAATATGATGTTTTAATGGAAGTACGTAAATGGATAGTCCTAAAACTCTGTCTTTAAAATATAAAATATAAAAAAAATTAATACTTTATATTACATTTAAATGAAATGTAATAACTATATATTAGTATATATATTTTGTTTAATAAGTGTTATGGATTCATGTCAAATTGTCCTCAATTTTCAACATTCTTCTGAAAACTAATTTGATTATCCCATCGCTCTACGACATTTATAAATTTAATACCTATCATGAAACATTGAAGTGCTTAAGTATTTCTTTCTACAATGGAACAAATCGACGATGGCGCACTTGTACCTGTGTCCGATGTCAAACGCAAAATACATCGTTCTTTCCCGACGACAATCGCGACAGAGCTTCTCTATTTTATTTTTTTAAATTACGATTAGCCATATTTTACTTTTCCTAAAATCTTGAAATTATAAATTTAAATCGACACAATTTCGATAAATTATTTTTCGACGCTACAAGAGTATAAAAGAATGTATCTTACATCGTTTGAGATAAATAAACCTCTAAAAAGAACCTTACAAAGATAAAAAAAAATACGCCAAGTACATAAAAAATATTCTACCTTGTATGCAAGTTTAATAAAAAAATTCCTTAAAAATAATTTACAGTAATTTTCCCTCAAAAATCATTTTTCTAAGAAACAAAACCTCAACAAATAATTTTCATAAAAAAATATTACAAAATAAAATATCAAAACTAAATATGAAATCAATAATTACTATTAGCCAAGTACTTAAGAGCAATTTCTAAATTTGATATAATATTTGCCATAAAATATCAATTTTATACCGTAGAAATATTATACATAAATTCTCCCTAAGAAATTAAAACGCATTTTATATTTATTCATAGAAAATTGATTTTTAAAATATTTAATGAGAATTAGGATTCTTTTAATTCTTAAAATTTGAAATAAATAAATAGAGATGAACAAAAATAGTAGATGAATAGTTATTTTCATGCGCATAATGTTTATAGCGTCAAGATTTGAATTTGCCGAAATTATATCGATTTTTATTAGTTAGAAAAACCGGTAAGACTTTCGATGAATCATCATGAAAAAATTACATCGCATTTTGTATACTTTCGATCTTTTCAATGCTCGATGCAGCAGTCGAGAAAATTCGTCGTCGGTGAATTGATTGCGTTTGACATATAATTGAAAATGCCTATTTATAACCAGTAATTAATAACAATTTAGCGTTAATTAATCCTGAATGTGTCGATGTGTATAATCTTACAATAAACGGTAAGCGTTGTCCTGGACAGCTTGTCCTTCCCTTAAATACATTAAGACGGTGTCATTAATGCCTTCTGATTTTGACATTTCCGAATCGAACGCATGGTATCGAAACATTTGTGCGACAGAATTATATTTGAGTTTTTAAATGTTTAGCATATGTAAAAAAATAAAAATACATAAGGTTAATGATAAATAATAGAGATTATTTCATATGTATATAAATTAAAATATATATATATGAATAAATAACAATACAATTTTTCACGAATAATTTTATATGCATTTGATTCGGTTATGGCTAAAGGAAATTGGAAAATATTAATGACATTAAATGTATTGTATGTTTCGCCTGGATTAGTGTCGGTCTCTCTTTTCTCTCTTACAAAAAGAGAGTATGATCTTTCTTATCCCTCAAAAGGTCCAAAACATATCACGACAGGTCCATTTCGTCTTCCCGTTTTGTTTCCGATTTTCAATGAAAGAACCAAACAAAATTACGTCTTATCTATGCAAAGTAAGACAGCGGGATAGTAATTGAGGTCATTGGGTAAATCGAGAATTCATCTTGCGCTTACACAGGCGCAGTACATGGCTAGCAAACGGCCAGTAAATACCAATGGAGACAGGCAAAATCAATACTATCAACAATGAACATCTAATGACATTTTCGTATTTTAATTTTAGACCATCAGATCAATTCTTTTTTTATGATAGGATGAATCTCTGTCGACAGAAAGAACATGTATACAATGTACATGGAACAGTGGTTATATAATATTTTTATAGGTCTCGCATAAGAGCAAAAATGCAATGAAAAATTAAATGTGTGATAAAATTAAATAATTGAAGAATCGGTTATCTTCCAAGAGTCTCAATTTCCCTGTTTGATTCTAAATGTTATTGAATTTGTATTAAGAATAATAAATTAAAGATCCGTCGCAGTTTTTGCGCTGAAATATAATTTATCAAAAATACGCAAAGCCAATAAGGAAATCCTATCAAGTTGTTATTCGCTTACCTTATCAACTATCGAAATGCTTTATTAATCGAGTGTTTCCGAAAGAAGCATTTCTAGAATTAAAAATTAAGAAAATGTAAAGTAGAAGGTAGATAAATAAAAGTATTCGAAAAATAACAAGAAGAACAGGAGAAATAAAAAAAATAACAAAGAAAAGACTTAAGAGTTGAAGTGTAAATGTGACATCTCTTTTAAGATGTTGAAATCTCGGAAGCGTTCGCTTTCTTTTTCTATTACTTCTTACTTTTCTTAAATCCTTTGAGAAAGCTAAGTAAATATTTGTTGCTGTTTGTTCGACTTGTCTCCCTATCAGTTCTGTGTATGCTCGATATTAGTGCGCAGTCAATCAAATTAGTCGAACATGTAAGCGTTTGTTCGCGCTTCGTGGGATTCACCGCGCGATCGATTCTTCTCTAGACCTCCGAGATGATAGACACACACAACTAAATTAAATGACATATCTTAGATAAGAATCGTATCTAACAAATATATCACAAAAACTGATAAAAATATATATATTTCTTAAATTTCAATTAATCTCAAGCAAAGAAACAGTCTCTCAGTTTTTTCTGATCTTAATTTTCTCAAAAATAAAGAAAATGTTATAGTTTCGATTTATTTTTCATTTTGTATATGAAATATATAAATTAACAGTTATTACGATATTTTATGATAATAGTTAATTATGTAATATGAAAATTTATATATTTTCAATGCGAATTTTTCATAATTGTAATTTATATTTTTCACATTTCTATGTATTTTACACGATGTTTGTCGAAAAATTCTTTCGCGGGAATATTTATATTGGAAATTTTTTTGATTAAAAAACTAATCGGATAAAAATTGATCGAGCAAATCACCAAAAGTTTTAATCTCGTCACGAAAGCATCATGAAGTTTAAATTAGAGTAAAGCAGCTACGGGTAATGACGTTCACAAAATTTCTTTAGTCTGGTTTACTGACTTCTTCAAGTTATAAAAAGATAGCAATTAGATCGATAGATCGTTAAAGTTAAATGAGGCAGCTGAAGAAATTGTAAAGATCAAATATTTTCTCTCTAGCAAATTGAAAATTGCTAGAGAAAAGAGATTAAGAAATATTATTATTTGTTAAAAATTATTCGTATAATTTCGCACAAATATGCGCATGTGTGTGAAATAAAATAATATCTAAAATTTGAGGTAATAGTTATTATTTTATTTATTGAACTAACCTGTTGATTAATGATATTAAAATTTTGAATTAAACTAGATATGTATGTATTGATTAAGACAAGTATGAAAGACATTGTTGTTAATTCTAACAGTTTCTCATAACTCTATTATTTTATAAGAAAGATTTAATGATAAGAAATAACGAGGGCTTTCGTATGCTCTTGTAAAATTTTATGATAAATGAGATTAGGATCTTGCAGCTGACCGTACCCGCTGTTATCGAAAGTCTATTGGACCACTCTGTATAGTATGTGCTCTATATCTATATTTTTCTAGACGGACCCATGGTTTTGGTCTGCGGAATGTTATTTACACACCTACATCTTACGATTAGATACCTATCTATCGTTTACGATTGACTTATTGCAAACTCCTGAGAGAAAGATCGGAGTCTGTTCAAATTCCTATCAGTATGATGTTCAAGGTCAAAGATCTCGTTTCTTTTACAAACACGCTTATGATAACACGATTGGATAATATGGAATTTGTGCGTTCGTCTGAAAGGGAAACAAGGGGCAAGACACAAATCTTATTTCTCTCTTTACTTCTAAAGATTTGCTTAATTTAAAAAACTCGAAATATATCAAATCCTGGTAATTTAAAAAATGAAGAATTTAATCAAACAAACATAATTAAGTCTTTAATTTAAAAATATCAATAATTATTATATTATATCAGAATTATATTATATAGATAATAAAATAAATTTCGAGCTAAAATTTTGTTATATATATGGAAAATTTCCTGGCTTTAATGAATTAGCGAATGGCAAACTATTAATAGTGTTCATTAGTCCTTTTTAAACTAATTATATAACGCTAATTATATTATCCAATGTTTATATAGAAATCGATGGCTGTCTTCCACTTCAATATCTAATGATCGTACTCATTAAATTCTTTGAACAATTAACTACAAAGCCGTAAATTGTAGTTGTGCATTAGCAAAAGTTGCAGACTTTTAATTTCTTATGTATTGATGACGAGAAATTAATGCTGTAAAAATTAATTAATTGATTGTTGATTAGTGATAAATAAAATAAATAAAAGTGATATATAAAATTATTAATATGGCATTATATATATATATATATATATATATATATATATATATATATATATATCTTACAATTGAATTTTATTAACAATTTGATAAATATGTCAATATTTTTAGAAAGGCCATTACTTTTTAAAATATTTATTTTTTTATGAGAATGGTATTCTATATTGTTAATATGATTGTATAAAAGTATTCTATTATCATTCTATTATAGCTGTTAATTATAACAAAATTTTCTCTATATCCAAACATATTTATACAAAAAGAAAAAATATGTAATAAAAATGCATTTTTAACATTTTTCAAAAATTTAAAAAGATAAATTGCTCATTTGATACAGTATCTAATTATAAGCGTAATTTTATAATATATCAATTAGCATCGTGCAATTAATTAATTATATCAATTAATGATTGCATGATGTAATCACTTTTATAATTTCGCATGATGAGTATGCAAATTAGGACAAAAGTTATTAACTGCAATGAAAAAATTCCGAATTTGTTAAAAACATTATTATTACGATGTTAAAATACACACATGAGATAGTTTATTCACATATCAATCACATATCTTGCGCAATTTATTCATTAATGAACAGTATTTTCGATCGTTCTCTCTCATGAGTTGTGCGAAATTTTTGCGCGCGTCATAATAGATGTAAGATGTAAATGCGCGTCTGTGTGCGTGTATGCGTGCGTATATGTCTATATACGTTTAAATACGTAACCAAAATACATATATTGTATATTCGTCTCGCGCTGGTCGACGCGGCGATGTATTACTCGTAATAAAAAAAAGATTCAATAAATGTGTTTAATTATGAAACATTCGCATTTCAATTATCCGTTTGATGCGATTTATGCGATATGATATTATTTAGGGCAAGATTTCTTTAGACTCCTCTTAAAAAATAAAATGTTGGCACTAATTTATTTTTTACAGTATTTTATAATATTTATAGTTTATATTTTAAATTTTAAAACATTTTTCTTATAAACAATTTGTAAATTTCTACAGCATTTTTATTATTTTTAGGCACATTTCTCATGTATCTTTCTTTTGTATGATCTAAAGCTCATGAAAATATCTGTTTTGCATCACATTGGTTTGTAATTCCGTGTCAGATCATAATTCAACGTTACCATTTGACGCGTTTCATTAAGGAAATTAATGTGGCTTTCAAGCTAATCGAATGACAATATTACATTAGTAATATCGATAATTGTCAAGTTGTTGGCAAACTAAGCGATTATCATTTTATATCATTTTGTCATCACATTTTCCCTCAAAATATTTTCTATTGTGAAAAAAAATTGACGTTAACATACATTATCTTTGATGATTATAAGCAAAAATTAATATTCGAAAATGCAATAATAGATTTATATCCGATTGAAGTAAATTACTTTTAACTAGTTCAAGTAAATTATTTAACAAACGATCTTCACAAAATATGCTAATATAAGTATCAATTAATATTAATTGTCTAATGTATATCTCTTTACATCTTTACAGATTATTTATTAATTTGAATTAGATAATTTTTCTCTCGTAGGAACTCGCTCTTTTGCCGTTTTGGTTATTACGTTCTATCGATTGTGTTCGATTTAGCGTATATTGTTTCCATGAATTTTCGAAGAACTTTGTTTTTCATACAGGAGCCTCGGCGCACCGCGCCGGATGATTGGGAAGTGGAGCGAAATATTTGCTTCTCGCTTCGAAGGTTTCTCCACAATTTCGGTTTATCTAGCTCTACATTTTTATATTCATATACTACACTATTCATATGGTATAACTAGAACGCGTGGATGATATTTTAGATATGTGATAAATTCGATTCTTTTTTTAAACAAATGTTGAAATTTTAAATAATATCTAGACGCGAGAACTTAAATAAAAATATTGACGAAAATTAAATCAAATAAAAATAAAATCTAACTTTTCGCGCATTATTTATAATTGTTCAAAAGTTTTTAAAGATATCTTTGAAGTTGCATTTTGCATTATATATTGTATTTCCATATGTCAGTTTTCATCGTCATGTATCAAAGTTGCGCATCACGTAGCCACAGAATAAACCTATTCTTTCATTTGCTTCGAGATACGCGTATAAATACCTCTCCATCTCTCCACCTCTTTACGTAAAGGCATAGAACGTGCATCCCTCCACTGAACTGCAAATAGCCCTTTGAATGCCATTATCCTGCCTACGTTGTTACTACTTAACGTTACGTCCGCAAGTGTGGCTGCGTTAGATAACGAAAGCTGGCCGTTGTTCCCGATCGGCTTTGCCGACAACGGCTGTCTGTCGGAGCGTCGAGGCTGTTATGTGTCAATTTAAACTTTGACCTACCAGCATCATTTCGAACCGTTTCCAATAAACCACCTACGCTTTTCTCTTTAACCTTCATGCATTATCATGGAAAAATTTTGTTCGAGTAAAATTTTACTATTTTTATAGGTTTCGGTAGAAAATTTATTTCCAGGCTAAAGCAGGAAAAAAAAGATATGATTGTTGCGCAAATGTTTAATCTATCTATAATAATTATCAGCATACACAAACGTCGAATTTGTAGTATGAGAATAATAAATGTTAAAATGCGGAATTAATATTATAGAAAATATTGATACAAATTTTTATCATAATATTTTACTCCACAATCAAATCTGGAGTAGTTAGGTTCGTTATATTACGTGACAATTTTAAATGCATCATTATTGCGGGGCAAAGGAATAATTAATTATACAAGTAATAAATAATTTATAAGTTGTACTCACTCGACAGTTGCTTAGACGATTCCTTCTTTAAATTTCTTCCTCCTATCTTCTTCATCTCTTGCTTTTTTCTTCATATTCACATGATAGTCGTGAAAACACAGTCAATTATGGATAATATTGTGTACACTCTCGATGTTAATCGCACTCGATGCACGAATCGCAGGATTAAAATATTGAAAAAACATGATCAACCATTCGTTAATAATTAATGATTTGAAAAATAAGGAATATTTTTGCGGAAATTTATTTAGTAGCGCATTAAATATTTCTTAGACAATCACAAAGCTTATGAACATGATTAGTCTTTGTTTAACTTAATGAATATATCAATATACGATTATATTTATTAATTAAACGTATCAAGACATTGCTCGATTTAAAATCGATTATTGCTATCACGTTTTCTTGAATGAAAAGCACAAATGACACAATGAAACCGATATATTTACTAATATCGCGCAATATTATATCGCGGATCGGGTTAATAAATAACAGACAAAAAATATATAATGAAATCTCGAAATTGCGAATTTTATTTCCACATTTCCAACATTTGAATCCTGCGAAATTCACGTTCTTATTAGTAGACGATCGATATATTTCATCCTTTGATTATTTAATTGAAATATCAATCGTCGCGATATTATTATATGCTGTTTATAAAGTTAATTAATAACTCGCGGATTAATTGGAATAATTATGAGGAATAACCGACTTTCGAAAAATAACGCGACGAACACGGAGCGGCTCACGTTGCTCGGGTGTTGCCGCACGAATGATAACAAGGCCATGGCAAACGTAAACGTAAACAATAGCGCGCTATTGCTACGTCACAAATATGAATGCCGAACTTTGTGATATTTTGATTTTGCTAACAACACGGCTACGTTCCACTTATGATTTATTGTTTATATCGTGACTTTGTTATCATTCGTACAGCAATATTCGTACAAACGAGACAGCAACATGAGCCGTGTATCGTGTTGTTATCTTTCGAAATTCGATTGTTTCTTATAATTATGAACGATTATTAATTAACTTACTGCTATAAACAATATGTAATATTATCGCGGTGACTGTTATTTTAATAAAATAATTAAAGGATAAAATATTATTGACTGTCTATCTATTAATAAAAAAAATTAATAAATTATGAATTTCGCAGAATTTAAATATTGAAAGTATACTGTAAGTACAAGATCCAAATTTCATTATATATTTTCTATTCATGTGTCCATGTCTCGATTCGTGATATAATATTGCGCGATATAACAGTAAAAGTGTCGACATTATTTTCGTGTTTTTTGTGTTTTTCATTAACAAGTGTTTTCATTTTCGTGTTTTTCATCAACAAATGTTTTCATTTTTGTATTTTTCATTAACGTGACAAGTATAGCAAAGATTTTGAATCGAATCATGTCTTCTGTTCCTTGATTTTCAAATTATTAATTATTAACGAATGATTGACATATCACGGTTTTTTGTTATTTTAATTGTTTAATCCTGCGATTTGTGTATCGCGTGCGATTAATATCGAAAATATTGTATGATATTACGTGATTATTCGTAATTAATTGTATTTTTGTGATTATCGTGTGAAGTCCAGGGAGACGTCGCAGTGGAGCAATTATCTGTCGGTGAGTACAATTTATGAATTATTTCTTATTTGTGGAACTTTGTGAAATTAATTACTTGTTTATTTTTTCAATAATCCAATTAAATTATTTCTTATTTGTGGAACTTTGTGAAATTAATTACTTGTTTATTTTTTCAATAATGATCCAATTAAAATTATTGTTTAATATAATGAACGTAACTGTTCTAGATTTTATTATGGAGTAAAATATCTAAAATATTTGTAATTAATATTTCCACAAAATTTCTATTAATATTTCTAGATAAATGTAAAATATTTTAACAGTGTGTTTGCAAGATTTATAATTTGTCAAATTATTTATATAAGAATTATAGATTTTTATTTATTACATATTTATCGAAAGGTTATATAAAAAATACTTTCTCTTTTCTTTTTAGTGTGTGTGTGATGCAATTTATTTTATTAAATATTTATTTATTTTTATAAAATATCTATTTTTATTTAAAAAATGAATTAAAAATTTTCGCGTAATAATTAGTTTTTTAAGCATTATAACTAGTTCTTTTTTTAAATATTTGTACCATACAATTATATCTTCCTGCTTCGAGAAAAATTGTACGATAAATGAAATGCTATGACGCGCGTTGTAGCTTCGCTAATCTCTATCGACACTAACAATAAGTGGAATAGAAATACGTCACTAGGAAAGAGGGCAAATCGATATCGTTGCTCTCCTGAGTCTGTACACACATAGAAAAGTGTGAATGTGTTACATACGCTTATAATAATATTTTGTGAGAAATTGCATTCCATGAGTGTCATAAAGAACGCTCACGTATTTCGGTAACAATGATTTAGAAAGAATAAGAAATTCTTTTTCTTTCTTCAATACTGCAGAAATAAGATTCAGGGAGAAGAATGAGAGATCCCATGGCTTGAAGGATCACCTAAAGGGACGCGATGCGTTCCCTGAACAGAAAACGTGGACATGAACTACGAAGCCAATATTCACTATGTGCACTAAATGTCGGTAACACGAGTATTGAAACGCAAAACGCTTATATATATTAAATAAATTTCTAATATAAATAAGTTTTGTATGGTTTCTCTCTCTCTCTCTCTCTTTCTCTCTCTTTCTCTCTTTTTATAGTCACTTAGTTAAAGACATATCGTCACATTTTTAACGCATCTTTTCGAAATGCTAGACAATTTTTGAAACCGTGGCTTATTATATTATAATTTTCTTACAGTTCGAACAGTATTCTTTCATTTTATAAAAAGTTTCAATCAGTATCATAGCAGCATTAAATAATTTTCTTATGATTTTATGATACTTGGGAAAGGCAGGGTGTTTTGAAGACATATCATCACAATTTTAACGTATGATTAATGATTGATTATTTTACATTAATTACAAAACATATTATTAATATGAATTAAATATGAATGTACATTCACTTTCGCAGGTCTCTGTAAAATTAATAAAATAATTAGTTACAAATGTATATCAAATAGACATATTCAATCAACTATATATATTGAAATATTTTTATTAAAGTTGTAGTACACATTAAAGTTAATGAAAAAATATTACGAGTCAAAAACATCTTGTAACTTTTATATTATGTTTTTTATATTTAACTATCAAAATATGGCAAATATGTATTTAAAGAATGAACATTTAGTTTAATATGTGTACCAGAGAGAAGACTGAGAGATGTCATGACCTGTTTTTAGGTGATCCCTGAAAGCGATACTTCCTCTGTGGACATTGAAAACGTGGACATGAACTACAAAGTCAATGTCCATGAATGTTCTCAGAGGGTAATATATAATGTACACAATTTCTGGTTTTGTTCCGTGCTATGTGCACGAAATGCCGGTAGCACCAGAGTATAACAATCATTATTTTGAAAATAATATATAAATATGATAAATAATAATTTTTATAAAAATAATTTTTATAAATTACTTACCTATATGTGTATGTATGTGTGCCCATACGTTGTCCAAATGATTTTAAATATAAGAATAGACTATATGAATATCGGCGTATGTTACCGCCGGCATAGCTCTCAGGTTCATGAGAGTACTGAAACCTCCTCACCTGGCAAATGCCTTCATTAAGGCGGAGATACAGGGGAGGAAAAATTGAGGAGGAAAAATTTTTTTATTTTTTTTTTATTTTTTTTAATAGAGTTTTTAAACAGAGAATATATATATAATACATATAAAAAATATATATTACATAATTAAAATATATACAACGTAAATTATAATTAATTTGCAATTACATAAAGAACACATTACAAAATATTAAATTATGTAACATAAAAATAATTTTATTACAAATATATATATATATATATATATATATATATATATTACAAAATATATTATAAAATTTAATGCAGAATATATAATATACAATATACATTACAAATATATATTACAAAATATAATACAAATTTAATATAAACTATAATTTTAAACTTAATACAAAATAAAATTTATTACACGAAAGTGTCCAAAGTATACGTATAATATAAAATTTACTAAAAATTTTTACATAGACCAGACAAGATTGATTAGTGATGATTAATTACGCGATATTTATTATTAATAATCGACATAGAATAATAGAATTTAATTAGTTTTATATAAATAACGTATAAACGTAAATAATCATGATCAAAAGAGTCATTAATAAAATTATTGATCATTTCTTCGATTGTAGAACAAAGTATTTGCATTATTGACACATTTCGTGCAGACCATGAAAAGAAATATTTAAAACGTGTAAAGATAGAACAATCTTCGATGTAAATCAAAGATTAAATTACAAAATAAATTGCGATTTAAAATTCGCGAGAAAACGCGACGAATAAATAAATCGACAATAATCGAATATTCAATTGCGAGATACGCATAATTTTTATAATATAATAATCGAATCAATAGACACGCGTGCGATATAATTATTATCACACAAATGTTGACAGACAAAGATATTTTAACAAACATTTGTGATCCGTATTGTTTATGAACATAAAATTCACTGTCCGATTTATTTGCGATTAATATATACGCGACATTATACGAATTTCACGATTGAGAATAAAATACATATCCTATTTCGCGCATGATTAGCTGAATAAGAAGAAATGAGCTCTATAAGCTTTAAAATATAATTAAAAATCGCGTTGTGGCCACGTTTAATAGAAAATAACGGAACGAATGATTTTTATTAATAAAGTTATCGATCTTCTTTTAAATTACAGAAGAAAATATTTGCACTACCAGCATTTTGCACGAACTACTACCGATAAACAATATTCAAAGACGTGGAAAGATAAACAAAGCTTCAATGTATAAGTCAACGATTAAATTATAAGATAAATCGCGACGAATAAATAAGTCGATAATATGCGGAATATTTGATCGCGATATAATTTTTATAATATAATAATCGAAGCTCTCAATAGACACGTGCGCGATATAATTATTATCACGTAAATATAGAAAATCGAAAATATTTCAACAATCATTTGAAGTCTGTAATGTTTGTAAATATGCAATTCAGCGACCGAATTACTGCGAATTTTTATAAGATATATCGCGATTTAAAATTCGCGATAAAACGCGACGATAAATAAATCGATAATATTCAAAATATTCAATTGCAGATACGATTGCGAGTGACATACCGGTAATCCGATAAAAAGAGGAGCGATCTTAAAAATGGAGAACGGTTAACATCTTGTTTCTACATCAGATTTCGCAAGATCAATCTGCGAAGAAAAGTTAAGTGATCCATTGAACGTCGGGAATTCCACTGTAGGAGGGAACGAATCCTGGATCTTCCGGACTATTCCCGATAGCAATGATTTCAGTATTAAATCAAAGACAATTATCCCTCGTCATTATTTTCAATTCACGAAATTGATATTCACGTCAGAAAACATGTTCTTCCATTACTAAGAAATATATTTCTTTATTGAAAATTAAATGGATATAACCTTTGTCATTGAAATGTGATTACGAACGATTATATTTATAAATAATAAAATACATGCATTATTGGAGTTTGTGTTAAATGTGCGAACACATAATTTGGGGTACCATCTGCGCGCGCGAGACGAATCGAACCCGATAACAGCAAGATTTAAAAAATTTCAATTTGAATAGTGTTCAAAATAAAATAAATGAAATAATTTTAAATATATAATTAATTCTAGATTAATTATCTAGATTCTTATTCTTGTAACGTTTAAATTAATAATTTTTTTTTCTTTTAATCATTATCTTACTGATATAAGGGTACCCATTCGATTCGTCTCTAAATTTTTAAGTATTCGCACATTTTATGTAACATTCATGTATAATTTCGCGGATATATAATATATCATATTAACAAAAATTATAAAAATATTTTGGATACGTTAATTTGTTCATGTATTTTATTATACATATATATAAAATGATATATATATCTGAAAACTAATATTCTAAATTGGCGATGGATGTCCAATACTTGCAAATAGTTTTTTAAAAGAAACTAAAAACTACTATTAATATCCCCAGTACCTAGAAATAATTTTTCAAATGAGATAATTAATTAATAATTAATAAAATATATTCGTTCGTAAGCATTTTTATCAAAAAATTAATAAAAATTAATTACAATATAAAATTTCTTGAAAAATTAAAGTTTATACACAACGCTATATCCATATTTAATCTACTATTAAATCTTTCTGGCATTATATAGACAATAATAATACCAATCCTAATAATGAAGAACATTTTTTAACGAAGAAAAGAAAAGATACATTTCTCTCATCTAAATATATATTATTTAAATTAATTCGACGTTAAAGAAGCGTATCGTCGTTGAATTACTACTGAAATCATTGCTTTCGGAAATTGTCAGGAAAACCTGGGATTAGTTCCAATCTTACAGTAAAAATTCCCAATTTTTAACAGGGCACCGAACTAGACGTCGCGAATGGATCTCACAAGAACCGATGAGAAATAATTCTCCATAATGAAAATCGTTTCAACTCCTCGGCGGTACGAGCAACTTTCATTAACGTTTATTTAACGGAAGGAACAACGATAACTCTTTTATTAAAACGACAATCTTGTCTAAGAACGTGAAAAGAACGCGGGAAAAACACGGTGATTTCGCAACCGTAATTTATTAATTTATGTATGAATATTTTCCGATACGAAATTCGTAAATACAAATATAACTGAAAAAACAAATTAATATATTCATAATAATTAACTCGTGATTCTATAATATCGAAGGTGATCGTTAAATTTTGTGAAGCTAATATTTAATCGTTGACTTATCACATCGAATCTTCACACTCTTATTCGATAATTCTGTATATTTAATTAGCAATATTTAGGAATATTATCTGACGAGAGAGACAGCGATAAAAATCTTTTGTTAAAACGATAATTTTGTATAAGAACTTGTATTTAAAATTTTATATTTGATCGCGCGATGTATATACTTAATATGTATACCTATACATTAGACGGCACTCCCGGTTTCGATACGAGCGAAAATCCCATTTCACTTACGAGAATCAACTTCGAGTCAACCGGTCGGGATTGCAACGATACAACGAGCAAGGACTAAGCCCAAACCGGAAAGAAGACGAAACGATTGACGGAAATAGAGGAAAATGAAGTTCACCAACTCTTTTTCGCGCATAATTATCCTATCTCGTATCGAACCTGGACCCGCTAAGCACGATTTCAGGTGCTCCGCCCGGACATATTATGCCTCCCGCGGTTGCTATATGCTACACCAGGCTAGTAGACGGCAAAAGAAGAGGATACCCACATTTTTTAAATGCTTACATTCAGCAATTTAGAAAATGGGGAGGCAACCCCTTTTACCGAGCGAAAATCGTGCCTAGGGGAATCCACTCGACTCCTCGACAGGGTTAACACACGCAGTGCGTGTGGCTGTAGACGAGCAAAGAGAAGGGACCCATTGACGACCATTCCGAGCAATCGATCGAGTTCTAACTAATTCGGGCCGAATCACTTGACGAAGCACGAAGCAAGAGTGTACGTTGCATAGCAACGTGTGCAAACTCGAAACATCCCGGTTAATTGGCATCGGAAGTAGAGACTCGTGACAATAAGGGAATTGGGATTTTTATACGAAAAGTCTAACGCGGAAGCGTGAAAACGCGACGACGCGAGAATACTACAACGCGGAAATGCGGTAACGAAATGCCGCCGTCCGCGACACGTTGACGGCACCGACGATAGAAAGTCGATGACGCAATATAACTCTTTTATTAAAACGACAATCTCGTCTAAGAACGCCAAAAAGAACGCGGAAAAAACATGGTGTTTTCGCAACCGTAATTTATTAATTTATTTATGAATATTTTCCGATACGAAATTCGTAAATATAACTGAAAACCAAATTATTAAATTCATAATAATTAACTCACGATCCTATAATAGCGAAGATGACGCGAAGAGAACGCGGAAAGAACACGGTATTTTCGCAATCATAATTTAATAATTTATTTTAAGAATATTCAGTTCCGCGCGATATGGAATTCATAAATAGATAAATCTAACGGAAAGCATATCATTAAATTTATAATAATTGACTCGCGATTCTACATTTTATATAAAAATTTTCCGAATTTATTAATGACTCTTTGATATGAAAATATAAACAGTTATTCTTTTACGAATATTTCAAAAATATTTACTATAGAAACAAATATGTTAATTTAACGAATTAATATTATACATATACTTACGTATAATCATATATATACATATAATATATACGTATAATCATTATACGTATACTTTCGATAATTTTTCGTGTAATTTACATAAGAATGTATTCACGTAATTTACAATCGTAAATACAATTTCATGTAATATAATTATAGTTATAATTGTATTTTATACAACTATGTCAATAATTAAAAATATCAATATTAGATTATAATTAATATACAATTATAACTATTTACAATTTACATCGTAAATAGACACAATACAATTTACAATCGTAAATACAATTTCATGTAATATAATTATAGTTATAATTGTATTTTATACAACTATGTCAATAATTAAAAATATCAGTATTAGATTATAATTAATATACAATTATAACTATTTACAATTTACAAAACACAATTTATTAATTACAAAGTACAATTTACAAAATATAATTTATGATGTTATCAATATCAAATAAATGTACTCGATTTATTCAAATGTTTAATAACATAAATAATTTGATATTGATAACATTAACATTTGGACTTAATATTATAGCTATATATTAATTTACACATTTATATGATATATTTTTAATTTTTAAAATCAAATATAACATGCTAAAATATATCTTGAACATTTATAATTATGCAATTTGTTTAATCTTCTTGAAAATAATTTTGATAATTTAAATTTCATTTTTAAAACATTTTTAAAAATAAATTCAATTTAATTTTTTAAGAATAATTTAAATTATTACAAAGAATTACAAAAGTATCCAAAATATACGTATAATATAAAATTTATTAAAAATTTCTACATAGTCCAAATAAGGCTGATTAGCGATGATGAATTACGCGATATTAAGTATTAATAATCGACATACAATAATAGAATTTAAGAACAGAAATTAGTTTTATATAAATAACGTTTAAACATAAATAATCGTGATCAAAAGGGTCATTAATAAAATTATTAATAGTTTTTCCGATTGTAAAAGAAAGTATTTCCATTACTGGCGCATTTTATGTAGATTATTAATATTCAAAACGCGAAAAGATAAATCTAGCTTCGACGTAAATCAATGATTAAAGTACAAGATAAATAACAATTTAAAATTCGCGAGAGAGCGATAACGAATAAATAAATCGATTATTAGGAATAGTTGATTACGATATGCATAATTTTTGTAATATGATGATCGAAACCGCTAATAGACAGCGCGCGACATAATTATTAGCAAACAAATGCGAAGATATTTCGAGACATTTGAGATTTATAATATTTGCGAATATAGAATTTATTACAAACTTTTAGAAGATAAATCGTGATTTACAATTCGCGAGAAGACGCGACAAATACATAAATCGACAATATTCGGAATATTTGATTGCGTTATGTATAATTTTTATAATATAATCGGAGCCCCTAATAGACACGCGTGATATAATTAATAGAGAATAACGGGTTTAATAAAGAATAACGGAACGAATAATTTTATCAAAGTCTCTCTCTAATAATTTAACTATCTAACTATATCTCTAACTATCGATGTATTAGTAAAGTTTAATAAGATTTATATAATGATTTAAATAATCGCGATTTTAATCATTAATAAAATTATCGATCATCTTCTTAAATAGTAAAAAAAATATTTGCACTATTAGCGCAGACTATAAAAGACAATATTCAAAGACGTGGAAAGGTAGACAAAGTTTCGACGTATAAGTCAACGATTAAATTATAAGATAATATTAAGTTATAAGATAAATCGCGATTTACAATTCGCGAGAAGACGCGACAAATAAATAAATCGACAATATTCGGAATATTTGATTGCGATATGTATAATTTTAATAATATAATCGGAGCACCTAATAGACACGCGCGATATAATTACTATCACGCACAAGTGCAAAGATATTTCGACAGATGTTTAAGGTCTGTAATATTTGCGAATTTATTTGCGATTAATACGCTATTTTATAGAAATATCGCGATTGAAAAATACATATTGAAAATACATACATCTCGCGCATGATTAGTTAAATGAAATAAAATGAATCTTAAGACTTTACAATTTTAAATATAATTAACATATAATTAAAAAATTGCGTTGTTCGCCACGTTTAATAGAGAATAACAGAACAAATAATTTTATCAAAATCCCTCTCTAATAATTTAACTATCTAACTATATCTCTAACTATCGATGTATTAGTAGAGTTTAATAAGAATTATATAATGATTTAAATAATCGCGATGAATCATTAATAAAATTATCGGTCATCTTCTTAAATAATAAAAAAAAATATTTGCACTACTAGCGAAGACTATAAAAGACAATATTCAAAGACGTGGAAAGATACACAAAGTTTCGACGTATAAGTCAACGATTAAATTATAAGATAAATCACGATTTAAAATTCCCGAGAAAACGCGACGAATAAATATAATGATCGAAGCTCTCAATAGACACGAGCGCTATATAATTATTATCACGTAAGTATAAAAAATCAAAAATATTTCAACAATCATTTGAGGTCTGTAATGTTTGTGAATATACAATTCACCGACCGATTTACTTGCGAATTTTTATAAGATAAATCGCGATTTAAGATTCGCGATAAAACTCGACGAATAAATAAATCGATAATATTCAAAATATTCAATTGCAGATACGATTGCGAGTGACATACCGGTAATATCTGATAAAAAGAGGAGCGATCTTAAAAATGGAGAACGGTTAACATCTTGTTTCTACATCAGATTTCGCAAGATCAATCTGCGAAGAAAAGTTAAGTGATCCATTGAACGTCGGGAATTCCACTGTAGGAGGGAACGAATCCTGGATCTTCCGGACTATTCCCGATAGCAATGATTTCAGTATTAAATCAAAGACAATTATCCCTCGTCATTATTTTCAATTCACGAAATTGATATTCACGTCAGAAAACATGTTCTTCCATTACTAAGAAATATATTTCTTTATTGAAAATTAAATGGATATAACCTTTGTCATTGAAATGTGATTACGAACGATTATATTTATAAATAATAAAATACATGCATTATTGGAGTTTGTGTTAAATGTGCGAACACATAATTTGGGGTACCGTCTGCGCGCGCGAGACGAATCGAACCCGATAACAGCAAGATTTAAAAAATTTCAATTTGAATAGTGTTCAAAATAAAATAAATGAAATAATTTTAAATATATAATTAATTCTAGATTAATTATCTAGATTCTTATTCTTGTAACGTTTAAATTAATAATTTTTTTTTCTTTTAATCATTATCTTACTGATATAAGGGTACCCATTCGATTCGTCTCTAAATTTTTAAGTATTCGCACATTTTATGTAACATTCATGTATAATTTCGCGGATATATAATATATCATATTAACAAAAATTATAAAAATATTTTGGATACGTTAATTTGTTCATGTATTTTATTATACATATATATAAAATGATATATATATCTGAAAACTAATATTCTAAATTGGCGATGGATGTCCAATACTTGCAAATAGTTTTTTAAAAGAAACTAAAAACTACTATTAATATCCCCAGTACCTAGAAATAATTTTTCAAATGAGATAATTAATTAATAATTAATAAAATATATTCGTTCGTAAGCATTTTTATCAAAAAATTAATAAAAATTAATTACAATATAAAATTTCTTGAAAAATTAAAGTTTATACACAACGCTATATCCATATTTAATCTACTATTAAATCTTTCTGGCATTATATAGACAATAATAATACCAATCCTAATAATGAAGAACATTTTTTAACGAAGAAAAGAAAAGATACATTTCTCTCATCTAAATATATATTATTTAAATTAATTCGACGTTAAAGAAGCGTATCGTCGTTGAATTACTACTGAAATCATTGCTTCCGGAAATTGCCAGGAAAACCTGGGATTAGTTCCAATCTTACAGTAAAAATTCCCAATTTTTAACAGGGCACCGAACTAGACGTCGCGAATGGATCTCACAAGAACCGATGAGAAATAATTCTCCATAATGAAAATCGTTTCGACTCCTCGGCGGTACGAGCAACTTTCATTAACGTTTATTTAACGGAAGGAAAAACGATAACTTTTTTATTAAAACGACAATCTTGTCTAAGAACGTGAAAAGAACGCGGGAAAAACATGGTGATTTCGCAACCGTAATTTATTAATTTATGTATGAATATTTTCCGATACGAAATTCGTAAATACAAATATAACTGAAAAAACAAATTAATATATTCATAATAATTAACTCGTGATTCTATAATATCGAAGGTGATCGTTAAATTTTGTGAAGCTAATATTTAATCGTTGACTTATCACATCGAATCTTCACACTCTTATTCGATAATTCTGTATATTTAATTAGCAATATTTAGGAATATTATCTGACGAGAGGGACAGCGATAAAAATCTTTTGTTAAAACGATAATTTTGTATGAGAACTTGTATTTAAAATTTTATATTTGATCGCGCGATATATATACTTAATATGTATACCTATACATTAGACGGCACTCCCGGTTTCGGTACGAGCGAAAATTCCATTTCACTTACGAGAATCAACTTCGAGTCAACCGGTCGGGATTGCAACAATACAACGAGCAAGGACTAAGCCCAAACCGGAAAGAAGACGAAACGATTGACGGAAGTAGAGGAAAATGAAGTTCACCAACTCTTTTTCGCGCATAATTATCCTATCTCGTATCGAACCTGGACCCGCTAAGCACGATTTCAGGTGCTCCGCCCGGACATATTATGCCTCCCGCGGTTGCTATATGCTACACCAGGCTAGTAGACGGCAAAAGAAGAGGATACCCACATTTTTTAAATGCTTACATTCAGCAATTTAGAAAATGGGGAGGCAACCCCTTTTACCGAGCGAAAATCGTGCCTAGGGGAATCCACTCGACTCCTCGACAGGGTTAACTCACGCAGTGCGTGTGGCTGTAGACGAGCAAAGAGAAGGGACCCATTGACGACCATTCCGAGCAATCGATCGAGTTCTAACTAATTCGGGCCGAATCACTTGACGAAGCACGAAGCAAGAGTGTACGTTGCATAGCAACGTGTGCAAACTCGAAACATCCCAGTTAATTGGCATCGGAAGTAGAGACTTGTGACAATAAGGAAATTGGGATTTTTATACGAAAAGTCTAACGCGGAAGCGTGAAAACGCGACGACGCGACAATACTACAACGCGGAAATGCGGTAACGAAATGCCGCCGTCCGCGACACGTTGACGGCACCGACGATGGAAAGTCGATGACGCAATGTAACTCTTTTATTAAAACGACAATCTCGTCTAAGAACGCCAAAAAGAACGCGGAAAAAACATGGTGTTTTCGCAACCGTAATTTATTAATTTATTTATGAATATTTTCCGATACGAAATTCGTAAATATAACTGAAAAACAAATTATTAAATTCATAATAATTAACTCGCGATCCTATAATATCGAAGGTGATCTTTAAATTTTGTGAAGCTAATATTTAATCGTTGACTTATCACATCGAACCTTCACACTCTTATTCGATAATTCTGTATATTTGATTAGCAATATTTAGGAATATTATCTGACGAGAGGGACAGCGATAAAATTCTTTTGTTAAAACGGTAATCTTTTATAAGGACGCGAAAAGAACGCGAAAAGAACGCGAGAAGAATCCGGAAAGAACGCGAAAAGAACGCGGAAAGAACGCGGAAAGAACACTTTAAGAACACGGTATTTTCGCAATCATGATTTAATAATTTATTTTAAGAATATTCAGCTCCGCGCGATGTGGAATTCATAAATAGATAAATCTAACGGAAAGCATATCATTAAATTTATATTAATTGACTCGCGATTCTATAACAAAGGCGTCCGTCAAATTTTATAACGCTTATATTTAATCATTAATTTAGTATCGAATTTTTACATTTTATATAAAAATTTTCCGAATTTATTAATGACTCTTTGATATGAAAATATAAATAGTTACTCTTTTATGAATACTTAAAAAATACATACTATAGAAATAAATATGTTAATTTAATGAATTACTATTATATAATCATTATACGTATACTTTCGATAATTTTTCGTGTAATTTACATAAGAATGTATTTACGTAATTTACAATCTTCTTAAACATTTATAATTTTGCAATTTCTTTTAGTATTCCTGAAAATAATTTTAGTAATTTAAATTAATAATTTAAATATTTTCATTTTTAAAGCATTTTTAAAAATAAATTCAATTTAATTTTTTAAACTGAAATAAAGCCAAATTACAAATTTCTCTATATTATATTAGACTGCTAACACGGCCATATTTCATATGATAAAATGTAAAACAAAAGCAACCATTTATATCTGGACAGAATTTATACCGGGTATCACAGAATTTAACATAACATAACTATCGCTTTCGAAAGATGCAATTGTAATTTATATGAGTATCGCTTGTATATTTATTTTAATAATTGTTGGTTATTGCTTATATTTATTTAATTACTATATTTTAATATTTTGTAACTACTTATGTTCATTTTAATCACTATCTCGTAGAAGTTTATATTTATTTTAATAAATGCCGGCAAAAATTGAAGTACGACATAATATGTATATTAATCTAATCTGTATATGTATATCCTGCCCAAATGTAAATGGTTATCCTGGCTTCAGCTGTTAGCAGCCTGATATAATATATGAAATTCTTATAATATAAAAGTCTCTGTGCAGATTACCAATAAAAATTGATTGATATTATAATAATATATATAATTAATAAATTTTTATAGTAATGCATAATTTAAAATAAAATATAAAATTAATATGTGTATAACATTTATCATATTACATTTATCACATTACAAGTTATTTCATTAATTAATCATTTGGCTTTACATTAAGTTTAAAAACAATATCTACAACAAATGTTGTAATGGATGAGCTAATAAGAAATTAGAGTAAGATAAGTGAATAAGATAAATGCGCGTTATAAGAATAAATTAGCATTAGATGTAATTGATACAATTTTTAATGTTCTTTATTTTTAATAAATTAGGTAAAATCTATACAAAAATAATCTTTTCTCTATCTTTTTTCTTTATAATTGAAATACTGCAATATATTTTCGCAATGGATGCAATATATTTCGAACGAATTTATTAAAAGTTATTTAATTTAATCTATTCTAGCTCATCCATTTTAAGGCAACGGATTTATCTACAATCTCTATGAATCCGTTACTTTGAAATTAAATAAAAGTTTTTGTCACTTACCGGAGCATTGATGTGCCACAGCGGAGTTGTCATTCTCGAAGCTACGTTGTCTGTAACATACAAATATAAAATTCATTTATAACAAAGCTCAAAATACAATCAATATTTCAAAAAATTATTATTGTGCGGAATTTCATATCCGGTGTGTAAAATAATAAGCAGATATAAACACGTGAGAAGATTTTATAAATTTTAAAATTATTTTTTAAATAGAAATTTTTATATATGATTTTTATAAAAATCTTTTTCTCTAATTTTCTCTTTAATTCCTTTAAATTATAAGAACAAATTATTGTGCGTACGATTTATAACAATTGATATACAAATAACAAATATTCACCATCAGGTTGCTTCGCCGATGCAAGATGCCTCTCCCAGGCCTCCTCCTCCTCTCACGTTGTTGACGCGCGGTACTTTTAACGGCACTCCCGCACTCACGAGCGATATTTTTATATCGCTATTTCCACTATTTTACGCGCGATACTTAACGGTTTCCGCATTTTCGATGCGACTAAAAATTGGGATTTTATATGAAAAAGTCCAAAAGTTCCGCGAAAACGCGACGACGCGAGAATACTACAACGCGAAAACGCGGTAACGAAGCGCTTGCCGTCCGCGGCACGTTGATGGCACCGACGACGCGAAAGGGTACTTAGCTTCCCATTCAGGCACCTTAAGATTTACCATAAATAGAAAAATTTAAAATAAACCTCAAGGCACCATCCAAGTACTAAGCCCTCCCACCGCGACAAGGTGTACCCCATGGGAGGGTTATATTATATATATACTATTGATAATTTATATATTGTTGCGTCCGCGGAACGATATATCGAACGCGCGCGACACAACCGATCGGCATACGCTGACGCTCGCGCGTAAATAATAACGCGGTTTAAGGTTCACAAGAACTTTATTAAATCACGAGTAACATATAAGAACTTAGAATAATCGTAAAACGAATCACAGATAGACGCGCGTCCACACAGCTTGACAGCTGAGCTCAGAATCTCTGACAGTCATTCTTAACATCTTAACAACTCGCGCGGAAACGATCTTTTTTCGTCGACGTACTTCCTGCCGAAAGAATTCAACGGGTGGCGAATACATCCAGGAGGATGGGATGCGGGAACGCGGGGACGCAACAATATAATAAATAATAAATGTGATAAATAATTTAAATTAATGACTTACATTTTATTGATCCATCCATTTCCAAAACCTCCTTTTTTCTTTTGCTTCCTTCGCTCTTTCATCGTGGCACTTTAATCCTCGTTGCACTCATTTGAATTCCTCAATGCACTTACACTCATTCACGAAAAGTTCCTCGTTAAACTTGCAATTGTGTTTAGAGAAAGAATTTGATAATATATGAAACGTCTCACATCACTACTTCACTGTTCAAAAGCCACTGTGCGACTGAGCGTAAGTCCGAAACATTACCGCGGTACTGTTTATATCGTCATAGTCAAAGTCTACTATGAAAAGGAAGAATTTGATAATATATACAAAGTCTCACATCCCTACTTTATTGCTCTAAGTCACTGTGCGAATGATCGTAAGTCAAAAACATTACATATCGCCAAGGTCGACTTATATTATGTTATTGTTAAAATTCATTGTTGAAATATTTTATGAGTGATAATTATATATATTTCTCATTTATAAAATATCTGAACAATTATATTATTATAAAATATTTTAACGTATTAATATATTAATATATCTCATATATTTAACACATTAATGTATCGTAAGATTAAATGATTAAAGTAATGATATGTCGTAATATATAACTATTGTTTAATTAACAAGGATTGCCGATTAAGAAAATTTAAAGCATTGTTTGAAATTTATTTAATTCTAATAAGTATTGTTAGGGAAATTATTATAATAAGCATCACAATAATCGAAAGATAATAACAAAATTAATTCTTTTATTCCCTTTGATGTATCCCCTGTTTCAATGTTTATTCGCAATAAATGATTGATTACAATTCGATAAAGAATTATCATTGCAATACAATTTCATGTCGTTAATTAATTTTTAATTAATTAATATTTATTAATATTTATAGCAAATTATGTTTCGATACTAATTGTAATCGTATTTAGTAGAAAAATTACAATATACGCGTTTCCCATCACTACCTTTCTGCTCGAGAGTCACCGCGCGAATAATAACAAAACCATAACATAGCGCGCTACTGTTTATATTTTATATTGCCAAAGTCGAACGTCGAACCGTGTTATCGATAATTCGTTGCCGAAATATTTTATATTATAAAATATACATTAACGCGCGGAATATTAAATTATAGAAATATTTTAATTTATTGATTAAAATTGATTATTTAAACAATTTATCACGGAGCCTTTCATTATGCTAATTATTTGCATCTATAATTCGATTGATTTACTTCGTGTTCTCTCACAATCCAAATTACATTTAGGTTGTCAAGTAGAACGATAAAGTAACACGGATGAAATATATTTGTGACTCTAAATATTATAATAATTATTATTGTCCGTAAAAATCGAAGTAATTATTTAATATTTTGGATTTCTATCATTTAATCGATTTTCGATTAAATTGTATATTGTTTAATAACAAGGATTGAGAAAATTTAAAGCATTGGTCGAAATATAGTTAATTCTAAGCTTTATTAAAGCTTTAACATAGCGCGCTACTGTTTATTTTTGTATTGCCAAAGTCGAACACCGTGTTATCGATAATTCGTTGCCGAAATATTTTATATATTATAAAATATACGCTAACGTGGAATATTAAATTATAGAAGTATTTTCATTAATTAATTAAAATTTATTATTTATTAAATAACTTATCACGGAACCTTTCGTTATGCTAATTATTTGAATTTATTCGATTATTTTATTTTCAAAGTCAAATTCTATAATATTTGGTTTGGCATTTTAGAAGACTGACTTAGAGCGAGCTAAATAAATAAATAAATAAATAAAAAATAAATAAATGATGTTGAGAAGAAAAAAAACACACATAAATAAATAAATAAATAATAGCGTGGAAAGAGAGAACATACTAATATTTTTATATAATAAATTATTAATTAAATTATTTATATTTTTATTTATATTATTTATATTATCAGAGAGACATATATGTTACCCTCTTAGAACATTCGTGGACATTGGCTTTGTAGTTCATGTTTACGTTTTTAATGTCCACAGAGGGAGTATCCAGGGATCACCTAAAAGCGGGCCATGACATCTCTCAGTCTTCTCTCTGTGTGTACTCTTTCAGTGATTCATCTGTGGGGAGTGTCACCTAGATTGATTTTTGTTCTCTGGAACCTTGCAACACTGTTGATAAAATCACTGACTAAATACTAACTGTAAATGATTATTTAATTTATGGAAATTAAGTTGTGTGGCAAAGAAATGGCTTTCGAGCACTCATATCTTCTCAACAAATAAGCTGAAATAAATTAAATAATTACGGAGAAACGTATATGTACATATAATATATATCACGCTATATAAATAATTATGAAAAATTCTGAGGATAATTTTAAATTCTAACGAATATTTTTTTATAAACTAAATATTTGATATTTATATTGATTAAATATATATTGATTAAATAAAAAAATAAAACGAGGAATGGAGGAAACTGAGTGACCATCGTCGAGCCGACAATATCTTAGTTCAGGACATCGCTGACAGGTAGCTGCGGCGCCACAACGTGGAGGAGCGTCTCGAGAGAAGCTTCAGTAGCGGTCTGTACCGCCGCGTGTGAATGTTTGAATTTGGATTGATTCGCGTCATCGATATATCCGGTATGTGACATACGCGAGTGTATCTTGATCCGGGGACCTCCGAAGAGAAAATCGAGAGACGATCCTGCGTTGGCGCTTCCGATTCACGAATATTTGAATTTTTTTTTACTTTCGCGAATGAACACGCACGAGCAGCAGCTACACGCGGGTAAGCGTCTGGTCGCCCCCATTATTAGAATCAGACCGTACTTCGGATCGATACTGATTCTCTGTCTCTCGTTGAATTCCGCACGATGGATGCTGTGCGAGAAGTCACGTTTCCCATTGCACAAAATCAGCAGATAAATTTGCACAATTCGTCAATTGATGCTCTCGCAACGTGTTGAATTCTTCTGAGAAGACGCTCTCTTTTGACAAGTTGAAGTAGAGAAACATTTGCTTTCATTTGTACTTGTCATTTATTACACGTAGATTATTTTTATCATACTGTTAATGTTTCATTATATTTTTAGATTAAAAAAAATATTTATAAAAATGAAGATTTAATTCTTATGTTTTTCGATTTAAAATAATTCGAATTTTAAATCTTCTGTTATATTAAATAATAGCAATTAATACAATCTTTTTTTCTTATTAATTGTTTGAATAAATATAAAAATTAGAAAAATATATCTCGAAAAAAATTTGCTAATAAAAAGTACATTACATACATGGAGAAATTTAAAGAAAGCAAGAAAAGAGTCAGTCATTAGATTTATGTTTTTTTTATGATTTTAAAATTAAAATAATTAGAAATTTACATTTTTGAATCCGATGAATGATTTATATCTTATATTTTTAGATATTTGTAATTTGAAATATTTGAGAGATTTGAGATATTATATATAACAATGCATAAAAGTGACATGAAATAAACGTGACGTGAAAATATATTAAATTTTGTATCTGCATGTATAAATTACAAGCCTTATATAAAAAATAGAGAAATGAAGAATCTTTTTTCTATTCATGGCAACTATAAGCTCATGTGTACAATCAGCAATTTTATCTGAATCTGTATCATTATTGTTGTATACAAAATTGAATTTTGGATTTTGTGGGAAACTTTTCGAAAAAGAAAAAAAATGTACACGTGTTATATATGTATTGTGGGAGAGAAAATATGACTGTGGCATTTAAAAAGTAGGTCTTCGCCGAGCAATGGTATGCCGTGTATTGCCTTGAGCAACGCATTGCCGGGAATTTCAATGAGGATTCAGCGTTTTTCGCTTCCTTTGGCACGTTGCATAAGACTTTATGCTATATATATATATATATATATATATATATATATATATATATATATATATATATATATATATATGTATATGCTATTTTTTTTCCCGTTGCATCCGGTTCCATTTATCCTTACGGCGCACAACGCGTGCAAAATTATGTTAATTATCGCGAGGGCTTATCAGTTATTGGCAATCGCGCAAAATTGCCCGCGATTGGTCGATCTCGGTGAGCATGTTTGTTACTGATCGATAAGAGCATCGCTTACGGGTCCAGTGCATTAACTCGAGTTAATTCACAATTACCATACGATTGAATTCGTGCAACATAACTGTAGAAAGGAATGTTTGAATAATAGTTGTTTTCGTTTCAACTTTTAATCTTTTAATAGAGAAATAAAATTAGACATTGAATATTCTAAAACTATTGAAAAGAAATAATTTAATTTTATTAGATAATTTATATAATGATATATATGGTTTTTGAGCAATAAATTTTAATTTTAAAACACGGGAGGATTTAAGTATGATTTAAATATGAGAGTTTTCTCATGTTTTGCATATGTTGTGTATATTTTTCTTATTATTAAATTTAAATTATATACAATTCTTTAAAATGGAATTACATGGAATTTTATGATTAATACTTACCAAGCTTTATTTTGACAAAGAGAGATAAAACAAGTGAGAGAAATCGGATAGTTAATATTGCTAAAGTGTTTTTTACAGTTTCGCGTAACATAAATTTTACGCATCCCTGGTTACTGTACCGGCAAATTAACGTTTGTCGCGGATTTCTCGTATGTCACTAGACTATCCTACTTTCTAAATGTCAGAAAAGAAGCGAGAAACTGCGAGTTAAATACTCGTGTATTCAGAGAATTCGAGTGGTAATTGCATGTGATATTCGCATAATAAACGTTAGCGCTGATTATAATCTTGTATATATATATATAAATATTTTTCCATATATTTAAAATGCATAAAAAATTGCAATTTAATATATATGATGGCGAGACACAGATAATCTGTTAAAATGATTTAAATATAATATTTTTGCAATTTGAAGTGTAACGCGGCGTTTACACACAATTTTCCTGAATATTTCGCTAGCGAAATCTTTAAATGTAATATCATCTTAAAGCACGATAGAAATTTCTCTACGCTTTCTAATCGTATAAAAAAAGAGTCGTGTTTTGCGTAATTAAAAATAACCTTTCTATTAAATGTTGCATTCGTTGAGGGAGAGTCTAGACGATAATTGAATTTGTGTAACGAGTTTCAATATCGTATATGATATTCGTGCGATAATTTTATACATTACTAACAGTATATTATTATGCAAAATTGACGTTTATTTAAGATATTTTTGTTATAATGATACGTACAATTATATTTCTAATTTTCTAACAGTGTATAATATAGAAAATAATAATAATAATATAGAAGATAATAATTATATAGAAAATAACGTAATAAACGTGCACATGTGTTTTTAATGAGACATTTCATATTTGGATATTCCAACAATGTATCAATGTTATTATTCTCTTAAATTAAAGATACCTTTTAGTTTTTGATGAGGAGTCAAAAATAAATGTAAAAATAATAATTTGGATGATACTTTTCACGCGCGAATATTCCGAATTTTTCCGACATTTCTTTCTTGAACTGAATCGATCTTCTTTGCATCAAACATGAATAGCAAATGCGGTTCATCGAACTTTAAATGTAATCTGATGCAAGGTACGTACATCTACATGTGGTTCGACATCAATATGTGATGGTATGTATTTATGGGCGCGATACGAGATCGTCATAAATATATGAATCGATTGCATGCATTTTGCATATTTAGAGAATGCTTTTTACATCTTCTTGTATATCTGTATGCATTTTTTATTTACTACATTTTATATATTGGCACTTGCGCGTAAAATAAATAATAAGTTAAAATTTTTGCAATGCAGCTCTCATAAAGACTCAATATTTTTGATATAAAAATCATATAAATATTTATGACTATCGTTTCCGTTCCTTTGAGTAGATTAAAAGTAAATTTAATAGAGTACTTTTCGTGACGATGAGGCCGCGAGTATCAGGAAGTAGTGTCTGTGAAGAAGTTCCTGGGAATGCACGCGTTTTTTATTTAACTAGAAAATAAGAGAAAGTGTGATGTGTGTGTTGTGTGAGGAATGAAATCTGATAGACCTGACTAATAGATACCAATTAAAATACCTCGCGCCAGAAAATAATTGGCAATTCTTGTCAGTAATTTAATGACTTCGGTGACACTTTGATTGCATGTCAAATTGCAAAACTATTATTCGAGAAATGATGTCTAAAAAATCCGGAAATATAATTTCTGTATGTTGTTAACAAAGTTTTACTTACTTTTTATTAATTAGATAAAAATTTATATAGTTAGATTAAAAAATGGGTATATTTTTTAGTATTAATTGTTTTTCTAAAATTATAATAATAAAAATAAATTGTCAATATTTTATTGTTATATAAATATACAAAATCGAAGAAATAAGATGCGTTTTATTTACAAATTATGTGATCTTATGAAGTTTTTAATATGTAGATATGTATGTGTATGTATGTATGTGCTAATGAAATTCATAGTACGTGGACAATCGGATATCAATTTGCAAGTATTTCACATCGTGTGGAAAAGCGAGCATGAAATCTTTCACAGAGAAGCGAAGTTAGGTCTAAAATACGATTGCTATAGATTTCTCTCTCAACGCGAAAGCATTTGCTTTACTCGAGGTGAAAGTTGACTTATTGTACAGCAAGCGTACAAAATGTCTCGGTCGAGTCTTTGCTATGCTGTAGCATACCTGCCTTATCGTTGAAAATTATTGGCATGTCTCATTAATTATTCTCTTAAAATGTGCCAATTGACGTAGCGAAAAACGAATTCATATAATCGAGATTGAAAACATGGCATTTCCATAAAAAGTTGATCTTTTGATTTTTATCTTGACTCATGATATGAAATGACTATCAGAGCATGAAACTAGAAACAAGAAGATTAATAACAAGCACAAAAGAGAAGCGAAAGAGTTATAGCAAATTCTAATTACATTCTATTGAATCGCTTGCTAAATAAGGATGTTTTATCAATTAAGAAGGAAATACATGTTTATTTATCATGCTCTACGGAGCTCTGATGTAAAGTAATTCTTAAAGCGCGTAGCTTATAATGTGTTTCATCAAGTATAGATCGTACAGACTCGATAGAATAAACGGTATTTTTTAAATTATATCTTAGAATAATGATAATCCTTTTAAATTATTCATTTTATATATACGATGTGATATTATAGAAATATTTTACAGAAATGTAAACATAATGAAAATGTACAAGCATTTTTCAGCATTTTAATTAGATTATTTTATTATCGTTAGATAATGCTTAAATAAATTAATAAAAAATAATTAATGTAATCGTCAGTCAATGAAAAAATGCAAATACAATTTGCTGAAATCTGTACTCGTTTGTCTTTAAAAAGCAGTTTTAATTATTATTATTTCGCGCATAATAATTAATACATATTAATACTTTGAAAAACACTGCTTTTGTACATACAAAATATAATTAAAATGCGTAATGGCCAGATGTAATGAGCAGGCTTTTGAAAAATCTTTCAAAAAGGTGCGAATGATTAGTTTAATGGTTTGAAATATGTCTCCGTTACACCACTCAGCAAATTGTTATTATAATGAAGCAAAATTTGATCGTGAGTTGGATCAATTACGTAAAAGTTATAAGAACTGTTTTATTGTTTCAGAAGTGATTAGTTTTGATTGCTCTGTTTTTTTATTTTATTGTGGCGCAAAAAATATTGCGCAAAACGTATTTATATTCGCACAAAATGTCGCAAGTTCATCTCTTTCACACGCGTGAATTTTATACCTGGAAATGATGAGGAAAGATATCATTTGTGTGTTTCCTATGCACTTAAACGGAGATTTAATTCATATTTGCTGTAAACTAATTGCGAACATAGTGAAGTAATATACAAGCAGTTGTAAAAAATAATCTGCAAAGAAAGAAAATTATGAAGGATGTAAAAGATTTCCTTTTCCTTCTCTTTTTCCTCTATTGAATATAACTCCATTTATATGTAACAAACTATTCATTTTGCGTTACGATATTACCTTATGATCGAAAAGAAAGTGCAGGTGTTTCGGAGAACGGGGAATAATATTTTTTTTCGTATCAATATACGGCCCTGAAGTCCCGGATGCCGTTATTCGAATGGGTCGTTCTACTTGCTCTTGCGCCAAGCGAAACTTTGCCAGCCTTTCTAAAGCGCTGGTAGAGAATTTCAGGGCTGGTGAAATATTCTCAAGACATTTGCAAATCATCTTGACATTACGCGTTAAAGTTTACCTCTCTGCGGGCAATAGATTTTAAAGTAGCATTATTTCCTTATTTTTGAAAAATGCGTTTAAAATAAATACACGTTAAAATGAAAACACTTTTATAAATCAGTTATTATTTTTCTATACATTTTATTAAATTTAAGGAGATAATAATTATATACGTTTTATTATATATTTTATCAGTTGTCATTAGTAGTTGTGCTGCTCATTGATCCGGAAAAAGCAGATTTTGGAAAATTGAGTGCTCGCCAAGTCTTGCAATCTGTCGGGCGTCAATATATTATTTCTCATTTTTGTCACAAAATTTTTGTAATTGTCGAAATTTTTTAAAAATATAAGCAAATGCAAAAGATAAAAATTGTCTAGGAAAGTAGAGTGTTATCTCTTGTCTTATATTCTTTTCAGGTTCTCTACAATGAGAGAAATCGCGGAAAATGGCATGTAAATGTGTTAATTCTCGCCACTAGAGAGTCTTCCATATCACGATACTGGAGTAGAACGAAATAGAAAGACTTGTTAGACGATTGTTGTAATCTTGAAAACTCTTGACGAGGCACGTACCAGTACGATGAATAAAAAGCGAGATGTGAACACAATAGGGACAGAAGCGCGTGCGATGCAACGTACACAGTGATGTCCAATTAATTTGCTTTGTACGTTTATTCAGATACCGGAGAGGAAAAGAGGGCTAATTACATCTTGCTCCGTGGCACGAGATATAATTAAACAATTATAGTTCGAACTCTCCTATTTAACTTTTTACGCAAAACGCGAGTGAAATAAATCAACGTGAATTTTTTGCATTTTTAAGATATTTTTCATTCACTTTTCACGACAGAAAAAAAGTGATAACGATTTGTGATTGTCCCGTCAACTGGCTTCGCGATGCGTCGCATTTTCGAAAACCGGTTGAATGAAAACCGGTCTCATATAAGTATCTCCTGGATTATTGATGATAACGGAATCATACAGTGACGACGAAATCAAGCGCATATAATTATCATATATTGTCGTTCGTAATGAAAGTTTAAAAGAGATTCATCCTTGTGTTTATAATTTTTTATCAATAAAATTCTCATGTTTATAAACTGATATAATGAGACGTATACAACACGCCGATTATTCGATGATAATTATAATGTCATGTGATACACATATATGCAACACTCGTTTTTTCAAGTACGACTGGTGCACGTGATGAAAATTTCTGCAATGCATATTCATTCTCTTTCATTGAAATTTGAAAAATACATGTACAATGCGCATTAATTATCATGAATATCTGAGAATCATTGGAGCGTAAACTATGACTAGTCATTAGTTGGAGAGGCGGAACTAATCACTATTTCCACTATTCAACACTGCATTGCAGACATACTCATTTCTGCTTCCTATTATATCGTGATGTATACCTTGATTTTGAGTTTCTTTTTGGCATTGTTACACTTGATACACATAGGTTTTCTTTTTTATATATATATATTTTCCTTAAATTATATATTTCCTTTAAATTAGGAGAAAGCTATTTAATTCTAATCAATAATTATCCTACTTGCGATGATATGCATTAGAGAATCTTTGTTTTTTTTATGACATACTTTATTTGAGAATAAAATTAGAAAGCCGTGAATTTTTAACCAATGTTTCATATTTTTCATATCGCTTTTATAATTTTATTTGCGAAACAAATTTACGGTTCTTCTTTTATCCCACATTTATTCAATTGGTTTATGTTATAGAAACACTTTCACAATTTTATCCACTTATTTTCACAAAAATTCTGCTATTCCGATTCTTCGTATTCACGCAAAAAGACAAATTGTATTCATTTCTAACGTCGGAGAGTACTAGATCCCACGGGTTAATGAACAAATAGAGTATCCGGGCGAACTATCACGTGTATATATCCACGTACGCGTACTCGCGTTAGCGTGTCCGCGAAGAAAAGCGTTTGCGATCATCTTAAGAATTTTTTACGGCCAAGTACACGAGAGCTATTTCGTTTATGAGTTGGGAGTACGGGAAGTTGCACACCGTCGAGCAACCACCGACCGTGGAACCTGTCGTACCGGTTTCCGCTGGATTCCGGTCCTCGCACGGGTTCGACGGCACCGGGGAGAAATAAACGGGATGATTCGCATCCTCGGGATAGTCCTGGAACACCCAATCACGATATCGTTATTGATTTAATTAGATGCTGCGTTATCTCTAAAAAGTTTGATAATTAATCCTTGGATTTGAAACTTTCCTCTTAATTAATATGCGGTTTGTGGAGAAATCGAGATTAGTTGAGCTCATTTTTTTTAGCCATTTCATATTTTTATCGATAAACTTGAGATATTGAGCTCATCCGAAGCTTGATTGAATGTTATGTTTTTCTAATGCCTAATTTTTTTAAAAATGTAATTACTTTTTTATTTTTAATAATACATAAAATGTTATTGAAATTCTGGAGAAGTTTGATTTTAAATTAATAATGAAGAATACATATATTAAACATTTAAAGACATGTTTGTATTATAACGTAAGGCAAGTTTGTTAGAATTTAAGAATTTAAACGATATCAAAAATGAAAGTATTTTTCGAAAAATAAACTTGAACGCAATTAAAATGAAAATATCAAACGGCTTTTTCGAGGCATTTCATGCTATTTTGATTTATGTCATACGTATTTAACACAATTAGAGCGTGTAATTAGATTGCAAACTTCGCTTTAATTCCAATATAGCTTTGCAAGAATTCTCTATAAGATTTGTATGACATGATAGGTGCATCTATCTTGTTTCAGATAAGGTAAACGTGCATATGCATTCGCGGTACCGGCGAAGATAAAAAATACTGCGAATGCAATGCGGAGGATGCAGAGAGATGCTGATGTTAACTGCATAAATCTCGTATGCCTCGTCACGTCTAGTTGGAAGTGCGACGTGCATTCGTAATGAAAAATACTTTTGAATCTTTCAATTATTTATGACCATTTAAAGCTGTCATTAAAAAAAGATATATTATTATTTTGTCTCAATATTTTTCTCGAATATAAAAGAACTTTTAATTATTTTATATACATACCTCAGAAAAAATATCAAGCAAAACGAATTTTTCTGTTAATCAAACATCTGTTGATAAGCTTGTACTAATAATATCGACATGTATTTTATCACTATTGATAAAACAATGATTACTGACTGTTATGTAATCAAAAATTTCTTGGAATATACGAGTACATTTTAATGCGCATTAATATCATGATAAATTAATCAACGAAAATTTATTCAAAAATACATGTATGTATTTAATGTTTAATGCTATAAAATTAAAAGTATATTTTTATAATTGACAAGTATATATATATATATATATATATATATATATATATATATATATATATGACTTAGAATAAAGTCTTTCGAATATAATTCTAGTTAGTATTTTGCATAAATCAACGGCAATTATGCGCTTAAGAATTATCTTGTGAGGACGCATAACGATCCCACGGTTGTACACGTGGAATCTCATGCACCTTAAAGCGTTTACGCTCTTTGAAGCGGAATAGATTCGCTCGAGTGCACTTTCTCAGAGGAATGTATTTCATTCAATCTATATATGTTATTTAAAACTCTATGTACATTGCAATTTATCATATTTATATGAATCGGTTTATTCCAATGAGATTTTTTGAAAATATTAATATTGTATTATATGTGTCGCAGTGTTTTGAATATATAGCATTATTTTCTTTGATGTATATATTTGAAATTAACTTTTATTATTAAAATGTATTAATAATTTTCAAACCGTTCATGAACAACGAATAGTATTTTACGGATTACGCTAGATAAATAATAACATATTATTTAATATTTTGTTTAATTTTAAATGATATTATTTTTCGGTTACATAATTTGAATTGGATTCCAATAAAATTTTGTTTCAAAGCTTCATATATTTTAAAACATAAAATTTTGAAATTGAAAAGAAAATCAATAAATAAGTAATTATAATTATATTTAATAAATAAATAAATAATTATCTTTGATATTTGCGTTAAAAAATTCAACAGAAACAATATACTATAATATTATGTATAAAATAATAGATTTCTCACAATTCTATGCATAATCTTAATCTATATAATCCATATTCTACATAAATAAACGTTTAGTTTAATTTTGTCTTGTTTAATTTAATTTAATTTTTCTTAATATTTTTTATACATTTTTTAATTTTTTATCTTTGTAATTTCTGTATAAACTGAAATATATACGTAAAAAAATTCGTAATTTTAAAAATCATAAGAAAATTATATATTTATATATATCTCTACAAATAATTTATAATTTTTTTTAAATTATAAAATGTTGAAATTTAATAATTAAGTACATTTGCGATGATTATTTATATAAACATACATTTATATATTTCTCTCATAAACCTGCGAGTGAGTTCATTGACATCGATAGACGTGACACGAAAGAAACCGCCGTAATAAAATAATAAACTCATTATACTACCGGCTCGTCCATTGTCTGGGCAGTTGCTCTTTGTGACCTACCTAACAACACTATTCTGCATCGGTTGCTTCATGTATACGAAGCCCTTTTGCACGATGGAATTCACTACGGCTCGCGTGCACAGTCGGGTCACGGCTCGAGGGGAACGTGAGAGCATGTATCCACACATGATCTGCGCGATACTGTCATATAGGCACCTATGTATGTAATATCGCGTATGCGTATGGAATTCCTGTACGATGTAAGCTTAGGTGCATCGACTGGGCGTTAAAAATAAACTGAGAAAATTACGTGGGGATTGTATTTCGTCTTATCCTTTTTCATCCATTATTATACAAAGATAAAATTAGAAGTTAGGATTTCAATAAAATGAATATTTATATTTATATTAAAGTTTTTAAAAAGCACATATTTACATTATACAATAGAATAAAAATTACAAAATAGAGTTTTTTTTATCTGTACCTTTATTTATAGCTTCAAATAATCTATCATGTAATGAGGCTCATTTAATAATTAGTCGTTTGATAAAGGTGACTTTATTTAGGATAGATCGTATAATCAAACAGTGACATTGAAAAATATAAAACAATCTCTTATCGTCACATATCTAATCATTCATCACGTTTTATTATACAAGAGAAATTGAAATTCTCTTCATGTAATTTACTTTTTATAATAAAATCAATTAAATATATGCATATGCATATTTCAATTAAATATATGCATATGCATATTTCAAATATTTAAAAATAAATTCTATAAAATTATTATTGATTGGAAGATTTAATAATGATTAATATATAATTACCTTTGAAGAGAGTAAAATTTAAAAATTAAAAAAAAACTGAAATTATAAAAATAATTATTTTAAAGCGAATAAAAGACATGAAATTTAGTTTAGCATATAAAATATATATAAATTTACAATCTTTCTTGCGAATGTGCTTAATAAAGATGTAAAGGATGAAAAAATTTTATTAAAAGCGTCTTTTAGTCTGTAAATTTTTCAATGTCGTAGAGCATACTGAATATTGAAAGATGTAATTTAATACAAGCAGCAGCCGCTGCTGAAATATTACTGACAATTCAGACGCCGTGTAGTTTACTTCTAAACATAAATTTTGCAAGCTCCACCGTCGCACCAGAGATGCTCCCTAGAGTTTTATGGAAATTTCTTGTTGGTGTAAATTTCATGTACAAGTTCTATCGCATTGAATTTCATAAAAAAAAAGTCTATATTTCTCGCATACGTACGCATATACATTTTAATGCGTCTCCGCGCCCATCGAGGCAAAATCACACCGAAAGTGACGAAATAACTATACATGCATGCATACAAATAACTGAAAAAAATAACTCTCACACGTACAATACATATATTCAAACGTGACATACGTAAAGAGTAGCGATCGCCGCGTTTCTTTCAAATTTCTTTCAAGCACCTCAAAGAGTTTCTCGGTATTAATTCTTGTTTGCGATGAAACATTTAAATTAAAAAATTTTTCATGACCAGATAAAATTTCTTACATCTTTTATATCGTATAAAAAGATTTCATTTTATTCTTTTTATTAAGTAACGATAAAAAGTAACATTTGCTCGATAATAAGTTGTGGTAGTAATAGTAACCTTCTTGGCATTAAGGGAGTTGAATATTTTTCTTGTTTCCCTCCACTTGTTTAAAAACTTTATTCGTTAAAACTTTCCATCTATTGTAGTTATCAGTAGTCTAATTATGAATTTCATTAACATTTGCTGCGGAAAAATTGGATAAACTTTATGGCAAGCTTTTCTCTCTCTAACAGATGTTTTTTTTTCGTGACATTTCTGTATATTCTAGCGATACATCAGTTCTTTCGAAATAAATGGTTGTTTTTTTAATACAAATTAGATTTATAAATCAACAATTTCGATGAAAAATAGCACGATAAACTTTAAACTCTTGGCGAATGCAATTTTATTGTCGACAAGATATAGTCGAGATCTCACAAAGTCAAAGTTGCGCGATGCAGCATACAATGCAACGAACAATGCATCGCGGTTGCGACGGTTGTAAAAAGAATCGTCAGTTACTCTTGCGATGTAACATCGTTTGGAAAGCATTGTGGAAGATTTTAATGTTGCTTTCAATGCTAACTTACTCTTAAATTGTCGGTGCAAGCAATGTAGCTATTTAAAAAGTTTTGTACAAATAAAAGAAAAAATCTAACAAAATGTTTCTATTGTTACTCTTTTATTATTTAATATATATTATTACTCTTTTTATTTTATTAGTTATTATGTTCTTTTTTACTATTTTATATCTACTTTTTAATTTGTTATTTATCATTAATTATTTAATATATATGATGATAACGATAATGTAAGTTTATGCAGAATAATATCAGCTCTCACATTTCCTAGAAAAAATAAATTACATACTATAATCTCGCGCTCAATATGCGCGTAGGAGGAAACTAGTAGATGATTAGCATTAATGCTCCTAGTCATGATATAGAGGGGTCACCGTGAATCAAGGGTCACATTTATCTCATTGAGTCCTATCAAACTCAATTACCGGCTCTATAATTAACGTTCCAGCTGGCCTATTCAAACAGTAATAATACGAGAGGGATGTGTTATTATCGAAAATCGCACGTGGAAGAAAAAAAAAATTATCAAACGGACAAGTAGTCGAACAAAAGAAAGATAGATAAATCCAAAAAAGAAGAAACAAATAAAAATGTTAAATATAAATGTTAAGCGAAAATGTACCGTTTGACATTTCAGATAAAAATGTCGTCAGTCAATGATTTATCTATCATATTCGTGAGAAAAACAAGCAGTCAACGATTTTTCCCTGAATAAGTAGAAAAAGACAGTTAAAGACGTGGTACGAGTAGAAGCGGATAATGATTTTATCCACAAGATAAATGATTAACGATTCTTTCCAGGAATTGAACAGATACAATGAATAAATCATTCTTTGAAGATAATTATTTTTTTATTTTATACATTGCTTTTCGAAAAACTTATTAATCGCAAGAGGAATAAGGAAACGACGAATTTAATGCAAAAATAAAATAAGCAAAAATAAATTTTCAAGATTTATTGTGAGCACAAAATTGTGTATCTAAAATGGATCTTATAAATTGCGAAGTTCTTGCACGTAATTCTTCAATTTACTCCAAATCTTCAATTTGCTCCAATTCTTCAATTTACGACACTCTATATTTGACTCACTATTATTGATATATGTATTACTTCTACGAATGCATCGCAGTTGTACAACGCAACTTCTCTTTTGGATCGTCGTAGCAGGTTGATGATGTACAGCGAAGAGGATGATGATAGTGGCGATGCCAAGTGAAGGGGGAGAGAGATCATTGGCATATCTCCGAGAGTGGGAGGAAGTAGTAGGTTCAGTCCGCGCCGAACCGTCGCGAAGCGCGGATTCAGTGACACTCGAACTGATCAGTTTTGCCTTTGTCTATCATTGATTTTGCAATTATCGCACGATTGATCATCCTTTACATTGGAAATAACACAACGAATGTTACTGACAAGACAGACAGCTCGAGAGGATTTCGTCTGAAAGGTACGGTGTACAACTTGCTGGAAACTTGGTGTCACTTTGCTTATGCTTTTGACAATATGAGTTTGACACTCGCGGGATGCGCTTCTGTCTTTATTCGTTCAAAGATATTTTCATACTCTACCTGTCATATCTTCGCGACGAGTCCCACGTACGTCATTTCTTGTGTTTCTCAAGAGATAATAAACATTTCGCGAGGCGAGTATATGAGAGGATAAAGTTCTTTGTTGAATAAAAATCGCCTACAAGTATGCGTTAAAGAAGATAAATTGGATTTGGATACAATTAACCTATAAAGGAATCAATAAATTTTCTTTATGTGTGTTACTGCATTGGCGATAAATTTGATATTTATCGCCGCGTATGGTTTTATTTGTTACAATAGCAATATCGGCTGCATGTGTATTTTTCACGGGACAGTCATATATTACGTGCACGTTAATTTCGCAGTTCATATTCGCAGTCGCAATTTGCGACAAATATCGAATCTCGCGAAGTCTGACCTTCGACTTTCGATAGTAATTCATTCTCGGATTGGCTAAACCGTTTGATTGATAGAGTTATATCGTGGAAAATTATTTTAATATATTTTCCTAGAATAATATTTCTTCCATTTGTCGTCGTGAATTGAATTGCTCCGTAGTAAAATGCTCTTTCGTTGCCAGAAATTAATTTAAAATATGCGTAAAGTGTCGAGAAAGAAAAAGAGAATCGTAACGCGTTTGATGTACGATATATTGTTACATTGCACATTTTAATCATTGGATATGCGTAATTTATTCGTTTCCATTCGCATCGACTGCTCGTTCTATTTATCTGTTTGTAATCGCATTGTGTTGAGCAGGCGTTTTGTTATCGAATGAAAACCAGATACCAATATACGATAACGCACTTCCGCTTTAACCATCTCCTCCCACTCTCTCGTCTGTTTTCTAAGCGTTTAATTGTTGAATAATTGATTGCGGTGAATTTTGTTGTTGCGGCGAAGTAAAAACGCGGGCGTTTTATTGCAGATGACTACTCGATCGAGATGTATATACACGGCAGATATATATTCATGCTCTTGAATATATCAGAGAATTTTGCACAGTTAATATTAAAAAAGCAATCCAATTAAACATATTAAAATCAGTAAATGATAATTAAGTGTGCAAAGAATTTAATTATATATAATTAATTTAATTATACTACTTGTATAGAAATATCATATGATGTTAAGTGAGAAAAATTATAACATCAATTATTTAAAGCTCTTCTTCCCTTTTAGCTGCCTCATAAAGTAAATTACTGTCATAAATTTTAGTAAAAAATATTTTCTTTATTTATATCATTTATATATAATTTATATATAAAGTAAATTACTGTCGTAAATTTTATTAGAAAATAATATATTTTCTTTATTTATATATCATTTATATATCTTTTATGTATAGTATTATATTATATATAGTATATGATTTTTCACTTTTCTCTTCTATGTAAATATTCGGATTAATCAACAATTAAATCGCTCTCTTTACTATTGTATTATCATTCGCACAGTACATCTCAAGGGCATGAATATTATATGAATTATGCTAATATGATATTATATAATATGAATTATGCGATAATATGATATTATATATAGTAGTCAGCTATAGTGATACGAAGCGAAACACTTCTGGATGAATTAATTCGTGCCATTATATCATTCATGATATGTCGATTCTACAATCGGAAGCTGTACAATATCCTGTATTATAGTTTCCGTGCTACATTATACAACACGTAATTAAGAACAAAATGGAATATCCAACACCGTAGAAAAACAAAAAAATTGCATTTATCAACCGTGACGCAACAAATGAGTGTGTTGCGCATCGAAAAAATTGAAATAATGACATTATACGGTATGCGTCATCAAAATGCCGCGCAAAAATATGGAGAATGATCGCAAAATTTATACGTTATCAATATGAAGAAATATACATATTCCACTTACAAATATATGAAGATTACAAATATATTATTCAGCTCGTATTAGTTACGTATATATATTTTTCATGCATGGTAATTATTCAGTATGAAAGAAAATATATCGTGCAATGTATACAAGGTGCACCTGTGTACAGGAGAAGTGTCAAATTGTGCAACGATGTGTAAAGTGATACATTTCGCTCAGATTTCGCCTTTAAATTTTGTCGCACGTTTGCATACGCTTTATGGTAGCATCATATTTTCGCAACTTTATATCATTTTATTTCAAAGATTCAAGTGGCGAGATTAGACTTTGCAAATCTTTATATAATTTTATGGAGAAATTTTAATTTTTTTTTACAAATAGCAATTTAAGCTATAGCAAGATAATCTTTTGTGTTTAGCTATTTATAAATATAAATATAATAAATAAATAAATAAATACACAGTTATTAATAGTGTGAATAGTAATAAATATTAATATTATAGCTAATTTAACTTAGTAGATTACTTAATCGTGGAGGCGTGACTATACTAGTGAGCAGGAAATTAAATTATGCCTTCGTTACTTGCGTGCATCTAGGTCATGTGATTGAGGCCTATTCTCTAGTATAATTTTCAAGGCAGAAATATCTTTGATCCTACGTTATTATTACGTTATACCTTGAACCTTTTGATCTTTGATTGACTAGCAAGTTTGCAGTCGATTATTCGAATTATCAGTTTTTTAGATTATGGCTTCAGTTTGATACTTATAATTACTTATGTTGCTAAATTCAATCTCTCTGCATTATATATCTCTCTGCATTATATATCTCTCTGCATTATATATCTCTTGATAAATTTATATTATATATTTTTATTTTATTTATATTATATATTTTTATTTTATTCCAACATATTCAGTTTGGCTAAAGATTGATAACTTATTCATATATCTTATTTCTTTTATCATATTGTCAGAAAGAGAACTGGAAAAAGAGAGCAAACAAATGTATTTTAAATAAATAGAATTTATCTTATAAATAAAATATCTATTGCTAATGAAAAACCGGATGTATGTAAGAGGATTAGATAAATATTTATCTACAATACTAGATAAATATTTATCTACAATACTAGATTAGATGAGAAGAGAGACTAGAGCGTACATCTGGCATTTTGGGTTTGCCCACGCTAAGTTATTTGAAACCTCTGACTCACTAATTCCGAAGACTTCACGTTGATGATTCGAAGTAGAAGAATTTTTATGAGTTTGAGTCCTATATCTTAGTCATTTTTATGCGAGAAAAGATTTTTTTAAATCAGTCGTCACGTTTCCATTGAATGGACAAAGATTTGAACTCAGTTCTCAAGATAAATCGACAATTCGAATCACTGCTTTGCGTTTTCGTGCATTTCTATCCCTGCCTTTCAAAAATTTCGATGATCTCACGACGAAAGAATAGATCTTTCTTCGTTTATATTCGGTGGAAGGAATGAAAACAAACACAGGGTGAGCACAGTCGTGTCTTTCGCTGTCGTGGTACGCTGTTCATCAAGTATTCTGCGACTGGTACACGGTCGCACGCGGCTTGTACGTCAGTACGTGTGTGTTAACGCATACATTTCACAGATGTGAATGATAGGTACCCACACCTTCGAGATACCGTCAATTCAAGTACCGTGTATACGTAACTAGCACACACGAGATACGAAAGATAGAGAGAGAAAGAGCGTGCACAAGGCCAGGGGCGTATATCTAAGGTGTTTTATCGCGGATCGTGGAATTTTTCGCAGGAAACGCAATGCTTCCTCCATAAACGTTAATTGCGCCTCTTGATCTTTCCAATCTTGATAATCAAGCGCGGGATTACCCCAGTCTTTGCGAAACGATACGAACCAGATGGGTTTCTCGCATGTAGGTTACATACACTAGCGGATCCTGACATCGATAATGGGGAGGGTTTCTGCAAAATTATTTGATTTAATATTTTTGGTTTCATGCTTACAATTAGCTTTTACTTCAGGATCAACGACGAAAACGTGATGAAACTTCTAATCCCATTTTTACTTAAAAAAAAATTATTTTTAAATTTTTAAATTTTTAAATTTAAAAAATTTTTTATTTTTTACATATTTTTTTATTTTTTATATATTTTTATTTATATATTTTTTCTTTATTTAAATATTGTTATTTAAATAAGTCCCCTCAAGTTCTGTTTAGCTAATTCATATTTTCATTATATTATATTTTTTTAAACGGATTCAGTAAAATTAATTTCTTTTAATTTGCAAGGGGGGTGTTTAACTCCAAACCCCCCCCCCCCCCAGGATCCGCTAGTGGTTACATATATGTTACATATATATTACATTAGTCTTATTGTTGAATTATAAATAAGCTAATATGAATTGCTTTCTGCCTCTCTCTCTCTCTCTCTAATTAAATATACTCCCCAGACACAGTATTGGTCTTTATAAAATTCCTCTAATTGAATTCTTGGATTATAATAATCCGATTTATATGTAAATAGTATATATATATTTTTTATGTATCGCATGGATTTGAATGGTACGTCAAAGAGAAGTGTTTACATAAGCATAACGTGTGCCCGGCTGTACCACTCGCCGCCTTCTCGCGCGATCACGGTTTAATGACGCAATTCCCGCGCGACCCTTATATAGCCCCCAAGGAAATCATCTTCGTGGAGTCCACGGCACTGATTGTGCCACATTGTTAACGGCTTTGTCTCGTGAGAATATGTCAAGACAATCCATGTGATATTCCTCAAGATCGAAAGAGTCATTAGTATTGTTTCGTGACATTGTAGAAATTACGTTTACTTATCACTTAAATCATGTGAAAAAGAAAAAAAAAAACAAGTGGGAAATGGATACATTAAAATCGCATATAATATTCTTATTTGTATTTGCAACAATTTCTTTTCCCAATAAAAGATATTACATTGATTGACAAAGCTGACCGAGTTTCATCGTTTGATGATAGAGAATAAACTTCTAAATTCATAGAGCGATTCGTAAAATAGTAGCTTCAGCAGTGATTAAAATAATTTTATGGATGCATGCAAATCAAGTTGCATACTCTTCCGCATATTTTTCACGGCAATTAGCATTGTTCTACGAAATTAAGCCGGAAGTTTACTCGTATTTGCATTCTGCATTATTAGGATATGAAATATGCGGTTAAAAGTACGTCTACAATTGAAAGTAAAATTGGGGTCTTAATTAAGGACATTGTATTTGTAGATGATTTAGTAAAAGAACTAATGATACACATGTGAGATTTGCATCTAAAATTACTTTTATAAATTATATATTATTATCGCATTTTTTTAGCTACAATGTCATTTGAGACAGAATGTATTAGCAATTTATAACGAGAATAGAAATTTTACGAGTTCCCAATTGCTCTTGATTTGAGAGAGGGCGTGTTAGTGGACATATCCCCTTCTAAGTACTATGTACATAAGAGATATGGGACAATGACGTAAGGGCATGCGTGCAGCACGATAGTGTTCCTTTTCATTATTTTGTGAATTGCACCTACAAATATTAAGAGTACTTAAAGTATATTAGAGTAGTTAGGAAATACACACATATATACATATACATTTTCAGGAAAAATAATTTAATGGAGACAGTATTTTCTGCTGTACTTCAATTTTACTCTCATGTAATGTATAAGTTGTTCTACACTTATTGATTGGATGTAACAAATTTAATTGAAATAATTAATTGAATTTATATATATATATATATATATATATATATATATATAAATTCAATTAATTATATATATATATATCTTTATTTTTATCAAATCATTTTGTACGTGGCATATTCGTAAGAACCTCGAAACCATACATTATAGTTTAAATTTTCACACAACAATTTATTATGACTACATGACTGTCGCAAATAATAGGCTTATTCGACGTATTAATAAGCTTAAATTTCCCAAAGTATACTTATATAATGAGTAACAGCCAGTGCGTGCGTGCAACACGCGTATCTATGTTGCCTACGAAAGAAACTTACGAGTTATTTATAAAACAAGGATTTGTGTGTAGGGCTTCAAACCGAGAAATTTCTGTGAATTTTCATAAGCTTCAATATCACTGTACATTATAAATAATATGCATATAGTATAGTTAGAAATAAAATTGAACAAATACTATTTTGTAAATGTAACAAATATATATTATTTTTTAATAATTTTTTAATAAATAATTATTTTAAATAATTCTTTTTTAAATAATTATTTGAACTTCTTGGCTTTTTAATGTTAGATTACCAAGTTATGTAATTCTATGCTTTTCAAAATTAAATATATTAATGTTTATAGATTTGTTCTTCAAAAGAGAAAGAGATAGAGTTCTATTTCATAAAACAAAGTGAGGAGAAAAAACTGTTACGTATGATTATTCGTGAAATAATCGAGAGATATCGAACATTTCTAGCTTAAAGTCCGACCACAACGAGACGTCATGAAGCAGGTCCAGGAGCAGCAGCAGCCGGAGTCAATGGAATCCAACGAGTCGGTTTCCGGCTCGAACGAATATGCCTATCGACCGCTCACGACGAAACACAGAAGGGCCGGAAGTACTGGAACAACCGGCGACGAGGAATACACTACGGATGAGGATGAGCTCTATACGGATGAAGCTGATTGCTCTATCGGTGCCACGTTACATCCGCCTCATCCTATTCTTAAATCAGACCTCGCGAGGGCAGCTACAGACCTTTTCGGATACGCCGCTAAGCGCGAGGATGAAGACGAGGAACCTACTAGTCTGTTCGATGAAGATGATAACAAGTTCCTAGGTGATAGGTGCGTATAAGCGTTGATTTTTTTCTATTTTCGTAGAAAAATTGCTTTTTTACGAAGTATATTTTATAGTATAATAGTGATATAATTAAGAATCAATTCAATAAAAGTTCTCTAAAGTTTATATTATAATTAGAAAACAAAAATTAATATAGAAAAATAAGTTTGAAGGAAAAAATAATACATTTCATGTTATCATAACATTTATTACATACAACAATATTCTGAAGAATATCAAAGTTTTAAATTATTTTATTATAATAATACATTGTCGTTTTTCTTGTGAAATGATTTCACTATAATAAAAAATTATTGGTTTTCTAGGAACAAATAACTCTGCTTTAACAATAAATTTATATTTGTAATTTAACATAAATATTTAATTAATCAAGAGTTTTCTATTTTGTCATATAATAGTTTTTTGCATAATATCGAATAATTGATTATGATAACGAAATTTTATTGCATTTACATGAAATATGCAGCAAAATTCTTTTTTCTTGTGGAGATTATGAGAATAAAATTTTAATTTTTTATCGATGTTTAATAGTGGTTGAATCTCATATCACTAATTGCATTATTATTAAAATATTGTAATTTTTGTATATATTATTAAAAATTATAATATTTCAGCTCAACCATAACTACTCCACTATTCACGTACAACGAAAAACTACAAGGTGTTCTATCGAGACATCGAAATCCCTCGGAAGAGAAGAAGGCGGTAAAATCCTGCGAGCTAAATTCTCACGAGTCGAAAGTCTTGGAGTCTACTCAATATACAAAACCCTTGGATTTTCGATTGAATGCAACTGAATCTGCGGGAGAAACAAGCGATGAGAAAATTGATATGGACTCAACAAAGAATGACAATTCCCACGAAACCTCGAAAAAATTCCCTCTTTCTAAAGATGCAACGGTAATTTTATTTTTTATTTTACGAGACTTTGAATATATATTCTTGACGTATAAAAATATTAATAAAATAATCTTATTTTCTATGCACTAAAGTGTTAAAAATAAATTTACTAATATTTTCAATTTTCTTTTCTTCTATTGTATGTGTGTAATATATGTAACATAAATATCTGTAAAAATGATTTTAGTTGGAAGTACCATCGAAACAAGAGTTACTGTGCGTTCCTAAAAAAACTAGCAGCCCACCATCGCCTACTACGCTGCAGTGGGGAAGAGCAGTGGCCGAAGTAAAAGAACACGCAGTGGCAAAGCTGCAGGAAGAACTTAAAAGAGCTCATGAGGAATTGAAATTGAAGGACGAGGAAGTGGCTAGACTCTCGCGGATCAGGCAAGACATAGAGGCCGAGCTCGAAGAACTCACTGCCAGTCTCTTTCAAGTTAGTCTCCAGTTTTATATTTTTTTCAGACAAAAAAATGAAAGACTATATGTATTCACACATATATTATATACATATATAAAAAATAACAATAAATTTTAAAATTTTAATGAAAAATATAATATTAAAATTTTAATTAAAAATATATATAATATTAAAAGGTACATAATGTTGAAAGCTATAATATTAAATATTTAATTATCGATTTATATGAGATTTTAAAAACTTGCAAAAAAGCTAAAACATTAGTTTATTTATGTTTGATAATTCGGATTATTTAATACAAGATATATTTAGGAGGCGCATAATATGGTTCGAGAAGCTAATGTACGCCAAGCAACGGCGGAGCGTCTTCTGGAGGAAAGTCGCATGAAATCTGAAGTCCTTGCAGCCGAAGTAGCAGCTTTGAAAACTTTGGTGCTCACATCCACACCATCAAGGCCCAATCCTCATTTGCATCCTCAAATCGACACAAAAGGTCGTCTTAATAATGGAGAGGAAGGTCAGCAGGGCCTTTTTATGAAGAAACATCGAAGGTGATAATCAATTTTTATTTTTTTTATTTAGATTTATGATTTTTTAAAAATATTCTGTGTATTTTGCGTATAAGAATTATAAACATTATTTATATTTTTTATTTGTTTATAATCTCGAAGAAGCATTTCTGTGCGTATCATTAAGAGATTAAAAAAATAGAGTTGCTTACAATTTCTGGTAAATAATTGTTTTCAAGATGAATAATTTGTAATTTTTAAATATGTGTACAGTTTTTATATACAAATAAAATATATAATATAAAAAAATTATAATTTATGAAGAAATAAAATTATAGAAAATATAGGATTATTGAAAAATTGCTAATATTTTAAATATCGGAAATAGTATAATGTAATAATTTATTAAACATTTATATTTGTAACATAAAATGTAATTAACGATATGTTTAAAAATAATTTGCAATTTTAATGCAGATCGCCGTCGCATTTTAATTTAAAATACGGACGCGAGAATTCGCCGCCTGATTCACCGGTGAAGGAGCAAAGGTTGCCGTTACCAACCGACAAGGAAATTCTTGAGAAAGATTGGAAGCGGGAACGCGAAAAGGAGAAAGAAAGAGAGTGCAAAGACTTTGGTTTGGAAGTTGATCCGAGAGTGCATACAGAGTTTCTTCGATGGAAGGCGAATCCTTGCGTTGACAAGAGCGATTCTTTTGTCGCGAGAGTATTTAAGGAGGATATCGATTTATGTCTAGATTTCCCTAATAAAGAAATAGGAGCTAAAGTCAGACAAGCCGTTCTGGACGGTATCATTTTTATCGAGGCGGTCAGCGACAAAACAAAACTCGCTTTTCCCAAGTACGTCTTTGAGTATTAAAATATTCAATATTACATCAAATTACAATTTTAATTATAATATTTTAATAAAGTTTTGGAAATATGCATTGCATTACAATTTGCAAGAACGCAATATTGCTATAATAAATTAAAAAATTTTGTGCTATATAAATAGATTTTCTATTATTTACGATAAGATATAAAGTGCTTTTATAAAAGTAGTAATAGTATTTTTTTAATTTTAGAAAATGCGCATTGTTAGAGGCACCACGACAATGTCATTATCGTATGCGACTTGGTGATCAAGAGAATCAATGGCACTGCATTTCGCAGATTTGTCGCAATCGAGTAAGTTTTAATGATCAGTTAAAAATTTATTCTATATTTAAAAAGTATCTCCGCTCTCTAAAGGATTTTATGATTTACTGCAGATTATAGCGGTCTGTGATTTTCTGAATTATCTGAGATACGTGGAGCGCGGCCTCGTCAAAAGTTCAGGTAAGATTTAAAAAATATCTCAAACATAATAATGCATTTTATTATAATACATAATAGAGAGTAAAGTTTGATAATTTATTAGAAAATTATGCATTAAAAATCATATTTCTTGTATATAATTCTTTAAATTTAATAATAAATAATATAAAAATGATAAAAATTGTACGAAAATGAAGAAATTGAAAATTATCTATACATATATATCTCTCTCTATTAATGTTGATAATTGTATAATTGAATTTTGTAATGTATCCTTTCAGTTCATGATGTTTATTGGGAAATCACGCGGCTAAGAAAAGAAATGGTTTTCGCACGATTGGGCCTGGCATTGTCATCCTGAGGTACGCGCAGACGAGATGTTATTTAGTCTCGAATTAATTAGCCAGGGATTTTTGGGAGAATCAATCGTGCATAGATTGTGCAAATTTTTGACATAATTTAGCGACGATATCGTCGATCATCGGCCTTTTGCCTAGCAAAGGTGATAATAATATCACTTCAGAGATATTTAGAGAGACAGTCTCTCTAATTCTGTCAAATAATTCCGACGATAATGTTTCCAAGAAATTTATATGTTGTTGAAGAGGCTACATCATATTTATGAAACAAATATGTAATTTATTCTCATGGAACTTTCTTCTCTTTTTAATATCTCATAACGCGATCAATGGATTAACTCTGCATTAACTTATTTCTGCTTCTTTACACACGTACAATTACTCAGGATTAGATTTGACACTAAGTTCCAGTAAAAGAAGCGTCATTTTTGCCGCACATGAATTTCTTCGAAATATTGATGCCCTCTATGGCAGATCTTAGGTTTAGTTATTTGCAAACGAGTTAAGAGGCGACAATGAAGCTGATTACAAGGCTGTGAATGATCTTGACATGCGGTTGATATCCGATGATACTCCTATTATGAAAAGTGTAAATAATAGAAGAGATTTTTGAGATGTATCATGTTTTTTCTCAAGTTTAACTAGTTTAACATCGTCGAAGTTATCGTTAAACTCACGTGTAAATTACAACGTTCAACAATTGAATTTTAACATGTGAATTACAACAGTTCAATAACAATTTTGAATCTATTGACATTTATGAGATAGTTGATAGTTAACAATCACATTATAGAAAATGAAATATTATGAAATTACATTATATCATACATGGATTGGTATTAACAAGGAAGAGAAAAATTCAATGTTCGTTAATTATTTATATTTAAATTTTGCATCTTATTTACAGAAATCAGTTTTTAATTTGTCGTTGTAATAATTTGTCGTTGTAATTAATGGATTATCTTTATTTATTCGTATTGCATTTTTTGTTGTATTAATTTATCGTTATATGTCACGTTAATTTGATTTAATGGTTTTCATTAATTATTGTTGTTAATTTTAATCCATTTATTAAAATTCTTAAATGTTTGTACCAAAAAAAAATCAGAGACTATAAAATTGTCATTTAGAACTAGTTATACTTATTGTTGGATCATGATGACTATATATATATATATATATATATATACACACATACTTTCGATATTATTACTCTTATTGTTAGATTTACATCTGTGTGGACCATATGAATCTCCAAATTCTTAGTGTACATAGAACTTCTATATCATATCTCATAATACTTCTACACGTATATTATAGTGCGTCCGATTGTACGGAATATTTGTTTTTATAAATATTAATCTCTATAAATATTAATCTGGCATGTTGAAAGTATAGATTCTTTGATAGGGATTACGTTAAATGTCAATCAAAACTGACATTTACGTCAGTCATGTATTTTTTGAGATTGTATACAAATATCTATTATATATTTTCTTTACTATGAGAATATTTTTTAGTTTGAATTTTGGATCACAATACGCTCAACCATTCTTCGAGGTAAATAATTTCTGAAACAATTTGCTTGATATGTGATTCGAAATATTAAATTACAAAAATAATTAAGATGCGTAGTTATTTCGATGTTGTAAGACGATGCTGATTTAAAAGGTTTTTATTTTGACTCTGCCTTGTCTTCCATTATTTATCTTCATTTACTGTGACAGTAAATGAAAATATGCGAAATGATTTATAGATTATGTAATTGATCATTTTAAATGCCAAAGGTACAAATTATGGCCAACGATAAAAATGAATAACGTTCCTTTGAATATATTATGGGACGTAGAAAAAGACTTCTTCTAAGTAGTTTTCTTCTGTGAATAGAAAATGTGTTGACTGTATATCAAATGTGTAAATAGAGTCTTTTAACATTACTTGGAATAGAGAAACTTGTATTTAAGAATGAAATATAAATTACCGCTATTGCAAAAATGTGATGATTAATCTTTGAAAAGTTTTCTTTCCTTTTCTCTCTTCATTAATTCCATTTTATAAATTACTCACGTTTTCACAAGAAATTATGAAATTATTATGAAATTATTCTTATAATTATTTATTCAATATTCACGATATGTACATATTTTATTATAATAATTATTATATATATTATAATAATATATCTGTATATATAACAATAATAATAATAATTATTATTATTATTATTATCATATATATTAACCAAGTAGTCATTTTCTTTTGATAGCATTGACACATATATCAGGTGGTGCAATTGTAAAGCCGTCAATACCGTCTAAAATAGGATTAGGATGTTCCGGAGATAACGTGAACTGAAATTTCTGCAGCAAACACGCAGTGAACAGAAATATACTTTTTCTCGCCAAGATCTCGCCCAAACACTTTCTACGACCTGTTTTATCGTTAACTTTATTACAATCTTTCTTATATATGTTTTATCTATGTTATATGAAGAATATGTATGTATTTTCTTTTATACCTAAGCCGAATGATATTAACCAGGGATCCTCGACGTATTCTCCTCTATCGTTAATAAATCTTTCAGGCCGAAACTCTTTTGGATCGCCCCAATGTTTCTCGTCCATATGGACGCTTCTTAAATTAGCCAATAAGGTATAGTTCTCCTTTATTTCGTAGCCGAGTAGAATAGCATCGGTCATTGCTCGATGAGGAATCGAAGTAGGGCCGACGTTTGCTAGTCTTAATACCTCCGCTATCGTTGCATTCAAATACGGCAGTCTGAAAATTTTTGCGGCTGTTTATTCGTGCAATAATTTGCGAATGAACGATAATATATTGAACAATAACGTTTAAACACGTGCATACCGATTTTTATACGTTATACGAGGTAGAACTTCCTTGCCCAGCACTCTGTCAATTTCTTCGTGCACTTTTCCTTGCACATCCTGCCTCACTGCGAGATACGTTATTATAAAGCCAATTGTGTTGTTCGTTGTTTCTACACCGGCGCTAAAGAGGTCTTTCACAACGCTAATTATTTGCTCCTCTGTAAATAAGAATACTTTGCAATGCATAGTGTTTTATTTGCATTATTCGCACATTACTTGCGCAATTTTTATCTGTAGAATTTAATACATATAATGTAGGATTCATTATAATATCAGTAAAATAAGCTATTTTCTTAAATAATACTATTTTTTTTATTTAATATTATGCTATTATGTTTTTATTATTCATATACGCAATGAATTTTATAACATGCAAGAAATTTAACAAATATTGAAATTTGTGTTTTAATAATATGGGAATTTTTTTATTCAATTATTGTTGAAATATTTTATACCATCGAAGCACGATATATTCGAGCTTGATTGCTCCATTTCCGCTAGGTAAACATCGATAAAGTCTCTAAATTCGCCCTGCGTTCTAGTTTGTTTGTGCCTCGCTATTTCGCTCTGAAACAAAACATCTTGTATGGATAGAAAAGTAATATCGTTAAAAAAAAAGCTATATTATTACTCTGAAAAATTGTGACATTCTTGCCAGTCTCTGATTTAGTACAGTAAATCCTGTAAAATTTGGGATGATGTATCTTAAAAGAGGCAAATGGTTCAATATGCCGCCAGTGACATTGCTGTTTCTGACAAGATCGTTTAATACTGATAAGATTTCTTTTAATTTTGGATTTTCCTCGTCCAAATCGAATCTGCGATCGATATGCTCCAATTATTTTTGAATTTAATTTAATTGCATGTAACTTCAAATATCATACCTCGATCCAGCGACCAATGTCCATAAACTATTAAGAACTGCTATAGAGGTAAGATTGTGTAAATTTGTAATGGGTCCTAATTTAGCCAGCGATTCTATTATGCTGGTTAAGGAAACTGCATCATTCAATATTATATCTTCCATCGCCATTTTTCCAAATCCAAATTCTTTTAATGTTCTCAAAACAAATCTGAACAACAAGTTGTAATTTGATCTAATATTTAAAATTTTATACAAAGCAAAGAATGATTTATATAACAATATTTCAAAAATATAGTATCTTTATGTACTTTCTTTTTAATATTTAAAATATTAAAAAATTATTTTACGTAAGAATTCGTCGCATAATCAAATTATATGTAATTATAAAATTATATGTAATTAAAAAAGAAAATCTTTAGAGGAGAATTTTTATTATATTGCAAAAGATTGATATTAATATAGATATTACAAAAAGGTACAAAAAGATACAGTTATTTTCATATATTTAAATTAAATTACATAATTTATATTTTTATAAATACAATAATTGTATACAAAAAATATACCTTCTTTGATCTCGCCAGACATCGCCATCAGTGAATAGTATACCTCTTCGTTCACCTCCTGTTCGATGTCTATATAGAAATCCATGGGGTCTACCGTCGAACTCTGGTCGACCTAACATTTCAACCACAGCATCTCTACCGGAAACAATAATCAGCGGTTCTATGCCGAGTTTTAAGCCAACGATAGGCCCGTAAGTGTCGGCCAGACGACACCAAGCATGAGAATAAAACTTTGTCTCCTCGACCAGACGTTTCACGTCGAATATGTTTCCTATGATCGGCAGACCTCGGGGCCCTCGAAAACATTTTGCAAATGTTTTATATATTTACGTCGTATATAAATTTACGTATATAAATTTTGCAAATGTTTTATATATTTACGTCGTATATAATTTTACGTATATAAATTTTACGTCGATATAAAATATTATATCGGGCAAATCAAATTGGAAAGACATCACAGAAAATAGAAACATTATTTTAAATAATGAAAGTATTTCTACTATCTATTACTTGTAAATCCTTTGCGATGAAAATGTTATTATTTGATGAATTTGATGAATTTAATTGGTAATTTCATTTACCTGGAGGAAACTTTGATGATCGTCGCCAGTCTTGCAGGATTTTTATCGTAAATATTATCATCAGACAAATTATCACAAACCACATTGTTCCTCTATTATTTAACAGCAATAGAATTGAAAAATGAGTTTTACCATGTAATATTTTTATATTTTAAAGGGAAATTAAAAAAAAATAAATCGGACATATATTATCAGATGAATAAATAAATTTCACATACGATGAACATATTAATCGATTGTATTTTATTGCCGCGCATCAAATTGTCGTCACCACAACTAGCACCAATCGGAACTGCGTAGGTCTCGCAAAAATTCCTCTTTATGAAGAAAATTTCCTTTCACTAGCGTATTAGCTAAGCGGGTTTTGGGCTCAAGGTTTACCTGTAAATTCGAATAACTTATCGTTCGCAGGTGTACAATTCTTGCACTAATCTCGACACCGAGTTTCATATCTTATTACGTATAATCAGGTATTTTTCGATAGCTTGGCACGATTAAAATATTATGCAACGCTTTTTAAACGAGCATCTATGGTTATTAACATTTTTGTGGTTTTTGTCGAAACATTTTATTATTTCATACATGAATGAATTGCTTATTGTGCATTTATTTAAAATCGACTCGATTAATTTTTATATTGATTGGATTATATATAATTCTGATTATATATTATTCTACAAAGCGGTGCGAAGCTGATTACAGATATGAAAAAAAGTTTCCAAGCTGTTATCAAAAAAATTAAATATAAAATAAAAGTATATTATACGATGTCACATATTGGATCGTTGCTAATATCGACGATTATAGCGGTGCAAGGTGATCACAGAGAAGTTATAAACGGCAGATGTGAGAATCATAAAATACAATTTCTAATCAAATGCACGCACATTAAAGCTCTGATTTCGGCGAGTACTCGGAGCAATACTTTGTGCAATAGCGTTTACGATTCGGTGCTCGACACTTGCGCGATTTCCTTTCATTCCTCCTCTTCTATTCTTCGACTCGCGTTGATATCCGTCTCCCGTCGATTTCTTCCACCTAATATGCCACGTCAAATCGAGAACGCTCGAGCGGATCGATCGCGACATAACGATCAGCTCGAGCCATTTAAAATCGTCGAGTTAATTCAACTGCGATTATTCAATCGAATTGCCGAATCGTATTCGTACTATCCGGGTTGTTGACACATAGCTATTAGCAGTTTGTTACTAAACTTGTTAATAAATTATATCCTTTTTTTTTATTTTGTATCAACGTTGGCTTGGCGTTTATACATTAAAAATAATTGTAATATCAAACAGATACATTAGATGACGAGATGAAAAATATAGGAATTTTTTATCTAATAATATATTTTTTATCTCTTTATAAAAACAAAATAAAAGTTTTTTATTGCTTTAATTACTGAAATAAAATTTATTTTTTCACACATTTCTTCATATACAGGGTTTACCAAAAGTGTGGAAACCCCTTAATATTTTGAAAAATACGCATTTAAAAAAAAATGTTTCAAATGTTTTACAAAAGTTATAGGGTTTTATGTGGCGCATTACACAGCAACATTATTATGACCTCGAATAGCGTTGTCAAGGTTATGTGAAGGTCAGCTTCAATTTTTTAAATGGAACACCCTATATATTTTTGCACATTCTTGTAGCATATCTCGAGAGCTTTCCAAAACACTATAATTAAGTTCCTTTTCGTTAAGTACTTTTTGAGTTATGAGGCTTGAAATCATTTCTTAATTTTACATAAACCATAAAATATCTAGTAAAATATTCATTTTTCGATTATCTTACCTTAATACTTTTATGTACAAAATAATGAGAGGAATCAATTGGTGTAAAGAAAAAACATAGTTGTTTTTAAGAAAAAATATGTAATTGTTAATTGCAAATTACATATTTTTTTCTTAAAAACAACTATGTTTTTTCTTTACACCAATTGATTCCTCTCATTATTTTGTACATAAAAGTATTAAGGTAAGATAATCGAAAAATGAATATTTTACTAGATATTTTATGGTTTATGTAAAATTAAGAAATGATTTCAAGCCTCATAACTCGGAAAGTACTTAATGAAAACTAACTTAATTATAGTGTTTTGGAAAGCTCTCGAGATAAGCTACAAGAATATGTAAAAGCATATAGGGTGTCCCATTTAAAAAGTTGGAGGTGACCTTCACATAACCTTGACAACGCTATTCGAGGTCATAATAATGTTGCTGTGTAATGCGCCACATAAAACCCTATAACTTTTGTATGAAACATTTTTTTTTAAATGCGTATTTTTCGAAATATTAAGGGGTTTCCACACTTTTGGTAAACCCTGTATAATAATATCCACAAAGGTTTAAACATTTTTCACAAAAAATGTAAATACAGAAAGAATTGATTTTTATTTGACCATCTTTAAGGAGCGTACTCTTTTAATTTTGTTGTCATAGGAAAATATATTACAAGACGAAACGACTTTGTAAAATCGGAAACGATGGCATCAGCGGGGCGTTTAAATTACAGCGCTCGTGTACGAGGAACTATAAATTATTGCATCTTGGCGTGAATAGCGATAAAACGTCCAGCGAGAGACAAAGAAAATTGTACAATGCAATTTGACTTTACTTCTATCGGTACACAATAGGTGACCGCGAAGTCGCATAACATACGTTTAACGAGTGATTGTGTCGTCATGACTTGTGGATAGCAATGTAAAAAAAAAGAAGGAGTAAACACTAATAATCATTGGAAGAAAAGTATTCTTGATTTTCCCACATGCAAATATTAATTGATGTTATTTGCTGAACGATTTTATGTTCTATCAAATAAAAATTGATTTCATCAATAAATGATTTATTTTTTCTTGTTAGAGATTTTTTAATATTTTTGCAACGCAAAAAGTGTTTTCTCAAAAAATTTTTTATATAAAATAGACATAATTATAAAAGAAACAGTTAAACTTTATAGGTATAATTAAACGTTATTTAGATTGAGCTTATTATTTTCATAATCCAAAGACGCAAGAACTGCAATTAATTAAAATTGCAATTTATTAAATGTCACCAGCAAATTGTTCTTCTTGTCAGAGACGAACAAAGCGACAGAGTTTTATTGTGCATAACGAACGAAGACTTTTAAATTAAATGTTTCATGGTCAATTATCGATTGCCTGTTAAACTAAAATGGGTGTATAACCAGATGTAGAATCTTCGCCATAAACCAAAAGAAATCACACGCGATATATGCCTCTATATAATTTATATAATCTCTTCAAACTTTATATATTATCTGTAAAATAAAAAAAAAAGATTTTTATACATAATACATATCATAATGATATAAAATTTTGATTTAATTTTTAATAATAATATAAATCTTATGTTTGAAAAAAAATTCAAAGATATAAGTACTTGCTTATGAAATATTATGAGAGAGGTATAAAAATGATAGATAGAGAGTTTTTTCATTTTTATTAATTATATTCGAAAATTTTATTAGCAAATTTAAAATTGTTTATTTATAAAAATTAAATTTCATTAAGTGTTCGATTATTTTAAACACGCAAAATGCTTGTCGTTACTTCATCATTTAAAGCTTTTTGATGAAGTAATTATTTTTACGATGGCAAATAATTTTTACTTAGGATGCTTTGGCGGTAAGATAAATTTTAACTGATCAATCGATCTTCGGCACGAGGAAAAGAACTATATTGGAAACAATATCAAGAAGAAAGAAACGAGACGTTACCATTGCTGATAATAACTCTGGAAGATTTAGTCGAATCGGACGCTTAAAATTGGAGCGGGATTGGTAGGTTAATAGGTGGGGATGGTAGCTTATGCATTTACCGAAGGTGCTAGATTCAATCGAGTTGGCATTCGAGAGCAACAGAATCTGAATCAATATTAGATGAGTGTTGCCGTCAACATATCATCATTCGATCATTCAATATTAAAAGAAAAGTAGCGGTCCAATTTTCTTGGAAATCGTGACTTGATTGTTGGTGATTATTTCTTAAAGTTAAAAGTTAAATATTTGATTGATCGATTATTCAATTTTTATTATTAGATAGATTTAGCGCGTAAAGAGTGAAGAATTAGAAATTTTCTTGATGAAATTACGAAGTTCTGATTTAATATTGGATGTAGGTTGATCGAGATAAGAAGATTTGAAACGAACGGAGAAGTGAAACATTCTGGTGGAGATGTTGATTCGCGCACCTTATTCATTATCTTTCGTTCTCGTGGTAAGTTATTTTCTTCTTTTTCAAATTTATGTAATCTATCTGAAAGTGTTAATATAAATTTAAAATTGTTTATTTTTTATTTTATATAAGCAAAATTATTGAATTTATAAAAATTAATATAATAAATTTTTTTATTTTCAACGTTTTGTTTAAACTCAGAATATATTAAAAGACGATAGTGACTTATATATTGAGATTCATACTTTTTCATAAATTTTATTTTTTAAAAAAAGTTTATATTTTACAAAACATACTTTTATAAAAATTTTATATTTTGTGAAAAAAGTCCTTTTTTTATAAAATGGTTGAATATACAAAGAATGTGCAATATATAATGTAAAAAAAAAGAAAAAGTTTGATTAAGTATTAGGTTCAATAGATTTTTCTCTTTACTTCGAATAAACTAATTATTATTATTGTTATTATAGAAGTTAATTATTTTACTTTATTAAAGTCACCAAAAAATACATCAAATGTGATAGAAAAGCAACTATATTTTTCTTAGTCTCTGCGAATATTGTCGTCTTATCATATATATATTTTATTCCTCGATCATTCTCACTTTCGTGTTGGCATACTATGCAGTCATTTGATTGGTTATTCTCGCGATATCAGACTTGCATAGATGGATCGAATCGATTGTGTGAAACTGACATTTTTTAAATTAAATTATTTACACGATCGCGTCACCAGGCGATATTGAGATCTTCACAGAAACCTTCATATTCCACATATATTTCGAGAAATTGTATTGTATATTTGTTTATACAAATTTGTATTACTTGATAATTAAATTTACATTGTTAACATTGCAAAGTATTTATAATGTTTTCGATGGTAATTTGTCGACGAAATATTATATTTGTTAATTAAAATAGGTATGCTGTTGGTTTAGACATAATGCTGCAATTCCATTTGCCTCTCGTTCTTCAGATGCGAGTCGAGTATGTAAACTAATTAATGCATATATTTTTACATCCATATTTATTTGTATATATCATGTTTGTGTAATTATTTTTTTTATTCTAATAAATTTTTTCTTATTTTGTGTGTGTGTGTATATATATATTAACATACATTTATTTTACGTCTTAAGTTTTTTTTAATATATATATATATATTTTATTTTTATATTTTTTCGTCATCGATATATTTATACTTTTCTAAATCTTTTTTCATAATTTTGTGGATGAATGCAGCAGTTTCTACTACCTCTATCACGTTTTTTTCTATGATTATGATTTTTATTAAGCAATGCATAATTAAACACTGCTATAAATTTTTCGCTATCAACGCTTGATTGCAATTGCAACGTTTCGATTAAAATTCAGTTTAGCATAAATGAATTTTGCGAATAAATCTTAATTCCTTCTTGAAGCATAATATTAATAAAATTGTGCATTAATAAAATCTGCAATAGTACGCATATATAATATATTTATATCTAAATTATTTTTTTCATATTTTTTTCAATCTTATCATTAATCTTTTTTCTTGTATGTAAATCCTCAGATGCGGCATGCATTCAAAGATAAGAAAATAGATTCCCAACATAATGATATTACTGCGCAATCTCGTACACTGAGAAAAGCGGAAGACTTATCGGATTCTTCATCTGATGACGATAGCGACAACACAATTCATAAGTAAAGTATAATCTTTTATAAAATAAATCTCTATGATAAAGCGTACAATATAAACTAATGCGACAAAGAAAAATGAGTCTAAAAAATATATTAATTAATGTATTAAAATAAAATCTGCTGATATTCGTGTCATCAATGATTCGATTTTTCATTTTTTTTTGCACAGCATAATAAGGAATGAAAACGTGAATCTAAATATCTTCGGTCGTCCTAAGAATAAATATGAAGAAGATAAACAAAACGCTCCTAAGAAGAAGGTTCCATTGTTTTATCATCCTTACCATAAACCGCTAGAGAATATTTACGAGGAAAAACAATCGGCGAACTGTTCGAGCGGTAAGAAGGAGAATCAGAGGTATTCGAGTAGCTTCGTCGCGAATTTAACGAATCGTATAACCATCGACAAGGAGTTTAAACATGTAGTTGGCAATAATTCCAAGATTAAGACGAGCAGCAGCGTTCACGAGGACGAGGACATTACTTTATGTTGGATCGAGACTACGACCATCAAAGAAAACAAAACCGTTCGACCGCCGAAGAGGCTGGTGATCCGCGAGTACACGATCTCCTTCGAGAATTCGGTGACTATACCGGATAAGTATCTCGAATGCAAAAAGTTTGACGGTGAATTAACCGCGGATGACAATGATATTGGTAAGACGGCTCTGTTCGAGATTATAGACGAGGACACCAAGGTCAGCAAGGTTGTCAATTTCACTTCAATTAGTCATGTTGGTGATGTTCTTGTCTGGCAACATAAAAAGGTGAAATGTGGAGTCGGCCCGGTGGTCACTAAGAACGTCATAGAGTGGAATGACGGCAAAAACCCGAAAAACCCGAAGAAAAGAGTGGAAATCAAAGTTAGTCCCAAAATAAAATCAAATATCGAGGAACCTTGCACAGAAAGTTCCGCGGAAGATAAAAAGAGTAGCAAACCTACTGATGTTACTACTGAGTCCTGTGAAAATGCGGAAAGCGGCACTTGTGAAGGGACTACAAAATCTAATGACGTTTCAAAAAGTAGTATTGAAATCAGTATAAGCGAAGAGAAGACCAATGAATCAAAAGAAACTGGCGGCGAAACCGAAGAAGATCATAATATATCTACCAGCATCACGATTCAGTCATCCGTATTACCTAGTGAAGAAATATTTACGACTACGATCTTGCCCACATTACTTATTACGAAGAAAGACATCTTAAGCTGCGAAGAGGACTCGTCAGATCCATTATGTAAGCAAAAGAATATTACACAGCCTTCATCCTCGAAAGAAGCGTCCATCGAATCAGGCACGACGGAAGAATTTATACCAATTTCAACTGTTGAAAAAGAACTATCGACATCTTATTCTAAAGAAGAGGAAGAGTTATCTGTTACAACTCCTGAAAATATCGCTTTCAGCACTCCAGAAATGGGTATTACAAGTAGCGAAAAGGAAAAGGAGGAGGAAAAGGAGGAGGAAAAGGAGAAGGAAAAACATTTGACACCCGAAGAAGAGACTACTTCTATCGAGTTGTCGAGCGAAAAATTAAATACGATAGACCATGTTCCATCTTCAAGTATAACTTCAAAAAAGATCGAGACTACGCAAGGTGTGACAATCACGGAATCACCGTACAGATTCACCGAATCTGTGAAAGAAACGGAAAAATTGAGCAGCGTTTTAAACAAGCTAACCGAACCACCAATTTCCACTGAAGGTGGAATCACTGAGTCGTTTACGGAGATCAAACAGCCGACTTCGTCATCGACGACAAGCAACGAGATTATTGATTTCTCGTGCGAGAACTCCGAGGAATGCGCATCTGTCAGCAGTCCGGAATCTTGCAACGAATCCGAATGCACCAGTGAGATCGTCAAATCTTGCGAGTCAGGGATATGTTCGACGGAGGAAACCGAAGAATCAAACACGGTTCTTCCGCCAACAAAAAATCAATCGTTTGTAATTGACAAATCAACAACGATCGAAATTCACACGACTGTCGCGACCTTATCTTCTCAGGAAGTTGAGAACTATTCAACGACCATCGATAACGTGGTCACTCGAAGAAGTACGACAAGAAGAAGTATGCCGCAGCACAAACTGACTCTGAAAGTGAAGGTTGTTCTGGAACATATCGATGAAAAAGAGAAGAAGCATAATTTAGTCGAGGTTGAGAAGCACTTGTCATTTAATGAGAATTCGGCACAACGTCATTCTGATTTGCTGGAACAGTTGAAATTCTTGAATGAATCTGTCAACAGAGAAACTTTGAACGCATTGTTAAATTGTACCAGCTTGAACAACTTGACAAAGAGATTCGACATTAGATCGAACATTACGCAATTGAATGAAGCCATTGGTGATAATCACAAAGAATTGGAGTTTACGAATCCATCTGCCGTTCAAGATTTAATTTCAAACCAACCCACTTCTGAACAGGAAAACGAAGACGTCCAGTATTCTGAAGATTCCAGTATCCTTGATCAAGACAACGATCAAGAGAACGAGGTATCGTCTCGAAAACGAAAACGCAGAAGTCTTGATGATAAAATAGAAGATTTAGGTGGATTCGATATTGTTAGAAGAAATCTTATTGAATCCGAAAAATTGTCGATTACGGTTAGTCCCTGTAACGCTTCAGAATATCCTTCGACAAAGGAGGCTATACATCCTTCCACGACGATAAATAATGTTGAGACTGAGACGAGTAACGCTGTATATATAGAGAATGAAAGAAATATAACTAAAGAAGAAGACGACAGTGTAGCATTTTTAAGAGATACTGATAACGATACTAATCTAACTACTTTGGAATATCAGAATGTTAATGCGACGCAGGAGAGCATAGAGCTTTCTACAACGACAAACAATCCTGAAGAGGAAACGAGCGACACTGTACGTACAGAAAGTGAAAACGATACAACTACAGAAATAATTTTAAACACAGTGCCTTCGATAAAGGAAAACATCGGCAACGAGACAAAGATAGAAGTCGTGCGACAGACATTACCAGGAATACAGGAAGATGTTTCGGTCGGGTTGCAGCACGTGGTATCGGAATTTACACAAAATAACCTGACTTTCGTCAATAATACTAAGAAAATAGACCAAACGAATCTGCCAAGTATCATAGCAGGTCGCAAGGATGACAGGATTCACTCGAGGATAAGACGAGCGGCTGAGGAGGAGGTCGGATATTGGTCAAACGAAAGGATCAGAGAGGCACCGATGGGCGGCAATCTTAGAAGTTTCACCGAAGTCACACTGTACAAAATCTTCTCTTGAATAGATTAGATATTTGGCAAGTTCAAATTTTATTTTTCTGCTTTAGCAAATCTAATATCACATGAAAGGTAATTTCAAAAAGGTTGAAATTATATTGTGTGTATATAAATTTCAATGATCCTTATTAATTTAATCATATAAATTTATAAGAAAGGTTTTGTAATCTACATTCGACTTTCAAAACACGGCAGATAAAATTATATAAAGATATGCTTTTTATTTGTGAAAAATGTACCTACAAATTTATAAAAAAATATAATATGTAATTAAGATTATAAAAAAATGTAATTATTGATATAGAAATTAATAAGAATATTATTCTACGTATTTATATATTGTAATGTATTTTTTCACATATTTTTATCGATATAATTTTCAATGACCTCTTTTTTAGCAATATGAATTTAATTAATCAATTTATCTGGCTTTTATGTAGTATGGAAGAAACAAATATTTACAACGTTTAATAATCTTTAAACTATTAAGCGCGCTCGATTATCGCACGAATGATTATAGCGTGCACGTTTATAACGCGGTCGGAAATAATTAATCGCGAACAACAATTGCACAATCGCATTGACCGAATCGCGTCTATAATGGATTGTACTAACGAGGAATTGTTATGTACTTTTATCGTTTCCATTAAGTTGAAAATAATACTGCAGGTGATAAGTATGCCTGTTAAGCATTTGATAGTCAAAAGTTCATTTGTCATTTTTTCCATCAGTCAATAACAATCTTTTTATGTCGCAAATATGTTTGTGATTTGTAATTATAGATAATTATATCACCGCGCCACATATTCTCCTTGATCTCCTTTTCGCGTCAAATGTATTATTATTCCGGTAATATTTTTTACATATCTGACACACACATAATTTTCTTTTCACCACCTTCTTCATCTATATCTCTGATAAGTACATATTCGTTATTTTAATTAATTAAAAATATTATTATTTCACAGCAATTATTTATTTCTACTTAAATTATTCAACAAGTGTTACATAATATTGTTACATAATGATACATCGATTTCGATTTTCAACATTAAATCTTTTACACAGATTGCAATCAAATCTATGCGATATATTTATGGAATTTGATTACGCTTGTGTTTCTGAGCATAAATATGTCTGTGGTGATACGCACTTCTCCGACATTGGGTTGAACACTAGCGTGTTTGGGCACGAGAGGTTACTCATCATAGCATAACCGCTGCCATTCCAATAACACAGGTAATACATCTTACAACTCGCGTCCTGTATCGGGAATCTACCATAGCGAAGGCAACCGTATCGTGGTGTTTGCTGGCACATAGTTGTATTTCCGGGCACGCATCTGCCTTGACTAGGATCGAATATGGCAGAACTGGCGCACGACAGCATCACCGGCACCAGGGTCGCGCCGTTGTCTATGCATATGTAATAATTTTTACATGTTCCGTCGTCGATCTCGAAGGCTCCTGTCTCGGTGCAGGTAGAGTTCGTCGTGTTTTGAGTCCCGGCGACTTTGACAAGGCTGAAGCACACAAGACCCAGAAAGATAACGATTGGAAAACGTTCCATCATGTCGTGTCGATTCGATGCGACTGAGATTCAATTTTTAATGTTGTTTATAACGAAAGAGATTTATAGTTTAATTGTACTGTCATTCGTTTATCAGATTTATCAAGCACTGCAGTATATTTACGTAATCTTAGTATACAGATAAAATGAGAAGACCTTGGTATAGATTTGCGCATAAAATTTTGCCTGTACTCGATGTCTTGAAATTCCAATCTAAATTTTATGTATGGATCTCTGACTAATTTTCTTCAATATTTTTTTCCCTCTTATTTATCACTTAAACTTAAACTTTATTATGTTTTAATTTAAGTATAATAATTTATTTATTATATTATATATTATGTATCTCTCTCTTTTTTCTCTCTTTCTCTCCTCGATTATAAATTAATACAGTCACATTAATACGATGCAATTGAAATATAACATTGTGTATCCAATGTCATTTAAAATCAAGACAGTACTGGGACATCCCCAACGCTTCTTTTCAGGTGAAACGTTGGACGATTTAGAATGCGCCGTTTTTAACGCGACGGCCTTACAACGAGGAAATCGAGGGTGAATCTACGGAATACAAAATCGCCAGAAAGCGACGAGAAAGTCGCGCATTGGGTTTAACGTCCTGGCGTTATTATATTGCACGTTTCTATACGTGTTCGCTTTATATGTCGATTATGTGCATATCCTCTATGAAATCATCGGATAAAAATAAGTCATCATTTTACGCATTCCATTTTCTCATATCAAACATTTATTTATTTTACATCTTGTTAGTAGTTTGAAGCTCTCTAATATAATTATTTGCAATATGTAATTTTAATTATATATATTACATGTATATTTTTTTATATTAAATATATCAAAAAGTCAACAATATATATTTTTTGTTATATGTCAGAAAATATTACACATTACATAAAACTGAAACCAGTTCTTATTATTCCAATAAAGGAATCATAGTTTGACATTCCAACTCGACTCCAGGACCTTCGATTCCAGGTCTTCAATATTTATTATGAGCATAATCGAGGGATGGAATTTTGTCAAAAATAGGAAAATCCAGGTAAAAAAATTCTTCGTTTTTCCGTGGGTCCAATTGTGGCCTGACAAAAAGAAAAAGGGATTGGTTGCGTACGGAAGGATCCTTGTTTTGGAGCAAGGGAAAGGTGCAAGGTGGGAAGGAGAGAGAGGTGTCAGATAGGAAGGAGAGAAGCGCAAATGTATATAAGTGACTTGGACCGAAGAGGCTTCAATGGACTCTCTCTTTGACCCTGATCAAGTGCGCATCCTTCCTTTTCATTTTTTGCCATCTCCCTTCCCACGCGTGATCGTGCCGCGTTTCAGGGTCCTGCGTCCTTCCACTTCAACCTTCACCTTCTCGCGGCGAGGAACAGAATCGAGTTACCGTGTCTATCGGTCGCGTATTGCACGTCGTGACAATGTCATAAGATTGAGAGTTAACTAAGGATCCGATTTGCTCTCAAGAAAAAGATTCAGGACGACGAGTGTGATTTTGGTTTTATGTGCAAACTGTGACATGTTCCTGACAAGAAGTTCCTGACTGTGGGAGAAATGGATGCTCGAAGAGTGAGTAATACTATCGATAAAGAATCATTAAAATTATTGCCAGTGTTCAATAAGTATTCGTTGAGTTGTTATTGTTGTTAGGTCAAATTTTTAGCTGCAAATTGTTATTAAATCATTAATTCGCTTGCATTTATTATTATCAGTTAAAAAATAAATTGTATCAAATCGTAAAAATTTTTAAATAGTCTGATACTTTTATTTTATATAATAAAAATATCCTGCAGTGCAATTTTAGGACTAGTAATATGTAGAATATTCGTTAATGTATATATAGAATATTTTCGTTATAAGACATATTATTTGTAGCATTAAATTTTTTAGTGCTATAAAATATAATTTTTGACTAAAATGCAAATTACTGCGTTCACGTTTCTAGGTCACTTTAGTGTAGCAATTTAATGATGGATTATTTTAATATGTGTCATAAGTCTACTATGCGATATCGATAACGAGGCGAATTGTGTAGATTGCACGATTATAATATAGCGAGAGTCATGGGAGCTTTGACGACATAGAAAAGACCGTGTACCGCTTTCGAGTATAATTTATATTGCATATGGATGAAAAATAAATGCGGACTCTGCATTTATTTCAAATATTGTTTCACCGGCTTCAGCTCTAATATTCGCGCATATATTCCGTATAATTGATTTACGTTGGGTGGGGATTTATAATACGAATATTTTTGTCGGAAGATACGGAAAATTATGAAAAAAATAAAAAATAGTAAAAAATTATTTTTAAAATATGTAGATACAAAATATTTATTGTCGAGCAATAATGCAGTAGGAAAGCGGGAAAAAATTCTACGTACATTGCAAATAAATTTTACTTATTATAAATAATTGGCATTGGTCACAGGTTTTCTCTAATCCTAATCGAAATTGATTTCTTTAGGCGAATTAATTCATAAATCGGCGGAAATCATCTCAGAGAGTCACGTTCTATAATTAATCAGGAGAGCGGAGTAGTATGTTAATGCACAGCCAGTGTTGTGTCTCGAGAGTCACGGCTGATTTATGCACACTGCGAATTGTGCGCGTCGGAACGACGAAGACGTATGCCGCTTTCGAGGCGAACGATCAAGCTGTTTGGCACAGTGCCAATCGAAGAGGGAAACTCTTTTGGACGACCTAAATCTGTCGCTTTCCGTTTGCCCGTTTCATCTAGTCTCGATTTCCAAAAACGTGTACGGAAACGTGAATATTTCGTGATTATATGCAATGTGAGATATATATATTTATTAAATATAATTATATAAAATTATTATTTCAAAATTAGCGCGAAATGTAAACAAAGCGTTATTTCTTGTCGGCTAAATTTTAGCTTAAACAAGAGATCCCTTAAGGAGACAGAAAGGAAAGATTTTAAACTTACTTTTCATTTCCATGTTTATTGATGCAACTTTAGCAAAGTGTCTTATTATTGATTTTTACGAACATGCGATATCTAAGCAAATACGAAACTATTTTTATATTTCAATTATGCATAACATTCCAGTTGTTTGGTATTTTATTTGCACGTGAAAAGTTTCTTACTGTCTGTCAATATTAAAAGTTGAGGTGTACCGCGGATATTGTAATATTTATTTCACAACTCGTTTAAATGAGCATGGCAAGTAAGTCAAGACTAACAGAAATGTTTGCATTGACAAAATAAAGGTGAAATCTTCTTCCGTTTGTTAGTCACATTCTTTCTTTTGGTTACATTACGTTGCTAATAATTTTCTAAGGTGATCTTATACATTTATTAGGTTTTTGTATTTTTTATTAAATATTTATGCAATTAAATTTTCTAAAATAAGAAAACTCGCGTGATAATAAACTGAGATATATTTACAGTCTATTTTGCAAACAAGACGATAATTTATTGGAAATAATATTTTTTTTCTCCAAATTGATAATTTTAATTAATTATAATAAAACAATAGGTTATTTCGATTTTTTTGATAAAATCATGAGAGACGAAAAGATGCAAATGTCATATTTTACCGACACTCGTCGAATTGGAGCAGAGCTCGCGATGTAAATACGATAGTTAACTCTCTCTGTCTCGACGCTCTTGTAATTGTCTTCCGCGCCGTTGAAGAACCGTTAGGGCTCGTCTTTTCCACAAGATCGCCGACGTCTTCCGATTTTCACTCGACTATTCCCACGGGACGTGGTTTAAGAGAAGTTAGACTCTGTCTTGAAAAGTGACAGCACAATATCTTTATCCTTTTAGTCTTGTTGCGCGTTGTATATATTAGTTTAAAAATTATTTCACAGGAAAAACGTACTCTGAGATATTTTAGAGGTACATAAATCTTCTTATGTACGTATTTTCTTCATAAAGTAATTTAACTGCGTAATCGTGCTGTGTGCTAAAGAAAGTTCGCGCAGATGAGCGCGACGCGGTCCTCGGACAACATCGAAAGTTTCAACCTTCGAATATCGATCTCGTCGATGAAACGATCTCGATTTCACGGAGATACCTGGTGAGGATTTCTCATATACGCGATGACGGTTTCGTTTTGGGTGACGTTATCCCAAGCAAGAGAGAGAGAGAGAGAGAGAGAGAGAGAGAGAGAGAGAGAGAGAGAGCAGCCTCATTATCGGCAACGGTTCGTCTCGATTAACGTTGATATTCATTTCCCGATAAACGTGCACATTCGTCGCACGTGGGACATGCACCTACGCGTATGTATGTGTACGCACGGATTACAGGTGCGCACGAGCGCGTTACATCGTCTTCTCTCGCGTTGTAGGTCTCGACTCTCGTAATACCCACAGCCCACTTACCTACATTACTCGTCGTATGAGTGTGAGCGGTCGCTACATCCACGACATCGGCGACGGGTTCATGAGCGCAGTGGCGTAATCAATTTTAATAAATGGTCGTTTTAATAATGAATTTCTGCGGCATCGTGAGACGCTCTTAATAAGAAAGCGGGCGAATGCAACCTCCACGCGATTGCATCCTCGCATCTTTTTTTTTCAAACCGACATTTGTTAGAATTTGTAGTATTTATTCTTTAATACTATATTATTATGCGTTAATTAAGTATAATTATGACAATTTTGTTTGTACATTTATTTATTGATACATAAACGATTGTCTTTTATACCAGATGTAATTAATAAGTTGGTGTGTAAAAAAATTCTTTTAAATTTTTTTGACAAAAAGCGCGCAATTTACGTAATTTTATTTTGATTTTAATTTGATTTGTATATTTATTTTTCATCTTATCATCTCATCAATTCCGTTAGCCAAGAAGCTTGCTAGAACTTACTTTTGAGAGCGAAAGTTATGAGATGCATCAAGATGCATGGTCGATTTTCAATGTCGTAGTTACGCTGCTGCAAACGCATTCGTATCGTATTTTCTCATCTCGCACCATGTCGAGACCCCGCAATATTGCGATCGAAATCGGTATAATGCAGCAGCCAAATGGAATCATAATCTTACATCCAAACGTGACGATCGGAGAAAAGAATCGATGTATTAGCTGTACGTTCGATACGATCGTGGAACCTGTGTGCCAAATCGATGCTCTCCAGATGTTCTCTCGACGATCGCTAGCCGAGAAATCGGATCTATCCGCTTCCTAGTAGATTTTGACCTGTTCTTCTATCCTTGATTCCATCCTTGACTTAAGAGTGCGGAGTCACTATTATTCTCAATCCATGCTTGATTAATACCTGCCGGGTATCTGTAGCCCACTGACTTCTCTCATTAACGATCCTCCTAGAAAACAGCACAACATCATTTCACTCTGCTAGACCTACACTATTATATTAAAAAAACATACATAAAAAATGAATAGATGTACAGAAGATTTATGAATTTAATAAAAAATATCTAATCACGTCGATATACATGTCAAACTTTGAAGAACATTTTTTTATTGCATAAAGTTTCTCTTTCTTTACGAGAAGTGTATAATAATTTTGATTTGAATGTTACAGTCATTAATTTAGCAGTCATTTTACCATCGAACACCTGTAAGTCGTAAACGCAACCATCTACGCGATACGTCGCGAATAACGTGTTACAGACAGAAGATGCGCTCTCGTCGGAAGTAATTTGCATAATGCTCGTCTGCGTCCGACGTCGTAACGCGTTATTAGAGGCGCGCGTGTGCCTCCCTTTTTTCCGTTTTTTCACTTTCCTATACGGCTTCCGGTTCGCGAGAACAAACACGGTCATCCGCGACTACTCTCGTTCTCTCTCACAAGAAGCGCGACGTGCGGGTTCGTATACGGGAAGAACTAGCACGTGGAGCTCTCGCATTTAATTCACGTGAGAGAATCTCAGCACTGTGCTAGTGGGTGCTGCGAATCGCGACAGATTCCCGGCCTTTCTTCGACATTTCATTCGTTTTCCTCGCGGCCTTCCGCGACAAAGGTTTCCTTGCACCAATTCTCCACTTATTGCTATTCCCGAGAGAGAATAATTCGCGCACATCGAATTTTATCACATTATTATTTTTATAGCGTTTTATTCCTATATTCTTTATTTTATTGGAATAATTGTATAATATTTTTTAATTATACTCATGAGCAATTTCTTATTAGACTTTAAAGACTTAATTAAAGGAGTAATTCAGAGCACCAATATTCCAGAAGCTATAGTGTTTCGAAATGAATTCATTGCGATAGATTGAGGAATTATAATTATTTCTAGAAAAAACCGATTAAATTTTTATTTAAAATTATATTTGAAGCATATATTGGAAATATCTTGTCTGTAATTATTGACGTAATCATTAGATAATGATTCTATACACATATAAGCGAGTAAGTGAATAATAGACGGAAGAAACTCGTATGAAGCAATTCTACGGAATTGAATCCGTGGCACATTCTCGACCTTACATTGCATTCTATATGCCTTATGACCTCTTGTGCCATCGGTAATGACTGGCTGGCTTAGAATCTCCTCAAGAAAACGATGATTGCCGGGTTCTATGTCGGTTAAATAGGTCGAAGAGCCTCGGAATCTCGAACGACATTTACGAGTGCTTTTCACTCACTTAGAAAGTCAATTTTGAAATTAACCGGGTACGTCGGGCGAAATCTAATAACGCTAAACAAGTGTGAAAAATTATTGAAAATTATTGACGAGCGTATGTATTTGCAGCAGTTTGAAAAACATTTCAAACGCAGCTACCACCAATTGTCTTAGTCGTTTCGCGTAATGATTTTTGTGGCGCAGCAATATGTTGTTTCTTGTATAAATTACATGTAGCAAGCGTAAAACGGGGTAATCAGCTGCATCCAGGACTAAAGAGAGGGAAACCAAGTCCAACGAGGACTCCATTCTAAAATAACAAGGGAGAAGACGAGTTTCGAGCACGGCATACATAATTCTCGGTAGAACGATTCCCATGATGCGACCTAGTTTATTCTATCGCACGTTTATTCCACCATCGTGTCATTGATTGTTGCGGAAAGTGTATATAATAATATAATACATAAAAGCCTTCGTCGGTCGAATAATATCTAGAATATCGAGAAAAGAATAAAGAGAAAAGCAATACTTATGTATCTAACGATTTTAACAACTAAACGATTGTTTTTAAAATTAATTATAGCAAAATATATGCGAATAATTTGCAGATTATTTCTCTCCTTTTTTTTACACAATATTATTTTTTATTTTAAATAAAATTATTATTTTTAATAAATCCCTCTTGTTCCTCTTGTTGTGAAGAATTAATTTGATATTCTAGGCCTTGCCATTCTTACTGCTAGTGATCTGCGCAATCAGCGCGGCCTCTATCATCAGGAATGGCCGGGGTGGCCCTAACAACATTCGACGCATTCGCAGAATCAATTTAAGCGAATATCTCGTTCCACCACCACCGCCGAGACTTCATCCACCTGGTAGAGTCGCAAGGTTGGTTTCCCCCCCACCAACTGAGGTACCAGGAGGATACTTTTCGCAGTTCATGAATTGGTTGAATCCCTTCGCTTCTTCAGAAACACTGTTACCTCCACCACCTCCACCACCGTATACCGAAACTCCGTATCCTCCGAAGTTATCCTCCGTATCACCGAAGTTTGTACCTCCTTCAGCTCCAGCGGAGGTCTATGGCGGTCCCTCTCCTACGACTTATGACAAACCACCTCCTCCTCCATCTTCTTATTCGGAATATCCTCCCGCGAAGAAAGCCAAAAACTGCAATCCTTGCAACAAAGAACCCTGGATCCCGATACAGCACGGTGAATTTTCTCATTCGGGAGCTGCTTCCTTCGCACCGCCACCACCGCCATTGTTAGATGGCCGATATCTGCCACCCAGAAATCACGAAAGACCTCACGACGCTTATCATGCCGCTTCTCAAGAAGTTAGAGCTGCTTCTCAAGAAGTTAGACCTGCAGATTTTAGTTTTGCGCCACCATTGCCCGGTGGACAAGACGGATCTGTCATTAACCCGCTGCCAAATCCACATCTGTATCCTGGAGCAATACCGCCTCTCTACAAGGCGGAAATTTTCAATTATTCTGTGGAAGCCGGCTCCAATAGTAACTCGGAATATCTTGACGCACCACCAGCATCATCATCACCTGCTTTTGAAGATGTTCCGTCCACGGGAAATGTCTCTTTCCCGGGTTCAGCGGGATTCAATTTTAACAGTGGAGCATCCGTTTACCCACATCCTTCAAATTCTGATCGAGGAGTTATTCATCAAGAATATACCAATCCTGGCGCGAGCAATGGAGAGCTCGACTACTTTAATCCTCAAAATTATGTTGCGCACGGCGATTTGTCTCCTAGCGACACTCAGATATCTCACGGTCATTCGGATCTTATACCAGACCAGCAAAGATATGAAAATACCGCAACTCAGAGTTCATTCGATTCCATAAGTCATCAAACGTCGTTTGACAATTCCGATGTTTCCATCGATCAAAATCTTTCCAGCAGCTATGGGATTTCCGGTCTCGATCAAATACCGGGCAATCTCGAACACCAATACAATGATTTGTCCTCCAGCGCTAACGTTGCTGAAGACTCTCGCGCGCCTTTGCGCGTTACAGATGGATCTTTCGCAAAGAGTGAAGATTCAATACATTTTGAGGAGTCACTGTTGCTAGATTTCACGGACAAGGATGAAAGTCGGACGGACTCGTCCTCGATACCGCCGACCTCTAACGCGTTCACAGACTCCACTAATACCGAGGCTGTCGGGACAACTTTAACGCACGATGATGAAGTTTATGGAACACGTCACGACATTACTGCAACAGAATCTTACTTTCCTGAGGATCATTTCCAGACGATCAAGTTTGTAACACCTTCAGAAGAATCGAAGATCAACGATACTACGACACAAGACTCCAATGGAGGTCTCCGTGATAATAAAATTCTTCGGGGGCAAGATGTTTCATATATTCCGCCTTCTGATCAGGTTGGGTATTTATGGCCAAGCGTTTTATCAACGACTTCGAGAAATACAGAGAGCAGAAAGCATTGGCCCTCTGCGAAACCTCTATTGAACATTTTTGACGATGCAGAAGAAACATTGAATGAAAATATTAATGTTAAATCGAAAGATGCGAATAAGACATCTACGAAACTAAACGACAAGAAGAAGAATAAACAGGTGATATGATTGAATAGAAGAACACATCTTGAAAAAAATCTTGTTAATAATTAATATAATTCTTTGTGATTAAATTTAGGTACAGGTTATTATTCCCTACACGTCACAATACACACCACTTCCGTTCCACTCATCACACGACTCAAATCACGAGCAAAAGGCTCTGAATTTTACGAGGGAGTCCAATCACGATTATTTTATCGAGGAATCAAGACGCAATGTTAAAGTGACCAGTCTACCGAACTCTTCGTATACTTGGAATATTTCGACATTATTAGAAGATATTATTAGGAAACCAGTCGGTATTAAAGTAAACAACTCCATAGACGTACATAAATTGCAAAAGAATATTGATAATTGGACGATACAGGTACACATCATACTATTTTAATAAATATTTCTAGAATTTTTAGAAATAATATTAAATATGAATAGATAAGATAAAAAAATAGATACAATTTTTTTAATCCTGTAGCGTATAAACTGGTGGATTTTATTTTAGATTGCAAAAGTAATTTTGATGATAGACTCTTTCGACAATGTAAAATATTATTAATATAATAAATTATAATGATAATCCTAGCATACATATAACAGAATAGCGATAAATATGCTTTTTTATGTTCAATTTAGGAATATTCGAAGGGTACAACTGCTAGTACAATATCATCTAGTTCGGTCAATCCGTATCTTTTCCCTTCAAAACAGATTCCTGATAAGTACCTGACAACCACCGAATCTGTTAATTCTGCAGTTGGTCCTTACAACGATAATGTTAAAACGTTTACTTTGGCCGGATTCAGTTTCAATGATCTAGACTACAAAGGTTCGGCCAGTGAGCATGTAGAAGGACAGCGAGTAAAAGTAATTGATTAAAATTTCATGAAAATATCAATATCAAGAATTAATGCCTTATCTTTTTTCGCTGTCTTCTGTTTAAGATGACTGAAAATTCAAAGTCTGAAAGTTCTACTGAAGCTTCCACATCCACAAAGGACGACCTCATATGGCAGGGCTTCTCCGTGGATATTTCTCCGGTGAATAAGGAACGTATCTACGTGGTGACGCCTCTGCCATATAACGTAACCACTCCAAAATCAAATTCTGTCGATAAGAAGAAAGAAAAAGCGACGAAAGAAGCAGACAGAAATTCGAAAGCCTTAGAAACGGACACGAATAGAACCAAGAATAAGTCCAATACGTTCGAGTTAATCGAGAAAGCCTACCAAGTGTTACCTCAGGCTGTGAACAACTTGGCTGTAGCTTCTACGGGTCCTGAGAGCGTTCCTTTATGGGGTATTATGGAGCACGAGGAATTTGCGACGCTTAATGAGAATGAACACGAGAGCGAGGACAGTGAATCTCTTGAAAGTCCTGTGTTGTATGCTGGACACTCAAAGGTATGTACGATTATATCATATATGTAATTTATAATCATATTCCTTATCTAAATTATTTTATTTGCCTATTTTAATTAATTTTTTATTTTATAAAGTTATTTGCTTTTTAATGTTTCACATCTTTACATGTATTATTCTAATATTATTTATAAAACAAAATAAAACGACGTTTTTAAATAACAAATCATTATATCGCTAATCGCTCTTTTTCGAACCTTTATATTTTTATCAATTTAATTTCTTTAATATAATAATAAGTGTGTAAATATTTTTCATTAAATATTGTATAATTTTATATTATAATCTATGATTATATTGTTCTTATATTTAAAGAGTATTTTAGAATAGAATTATGCCTCTTCCTTTTGCAATTTTCTATTTTTCTGCATTTTTTGATCGTTGAGATATTATATATACTTTAATTTTTACTGTGATCAGTAAAACGTTTTAAAATAATTTAATTTTTTTCATTTTATAGGTATCACGTGCCAGGCGATAACGAATCAATTGTGAAAAATGCTCAAAAAGATTATTTGTGCATGTGCAGACAATATTGATAATATTTAGTGAAAAATGAGTGATTGTGAACAGTTATTTTATTATAGAGTTCTTCGTGATTACATTTCAACAAACTTCTTACTTGATAAGATTTAATGCAAACCGTAATGTAAATCCTCTCTCTCTCTCTCTCTCTCTCTCTCTCTCTCTCTTTCTCACTCACTATTTTGAATCTACGTATGTGCATAAGTGATTATTGTGGCCAGTGTACCGGATAAATGTATTTTGTAATCCGAACATGTGTATTTCTACGAGTTATAAGTAGTTCAATAAGTCTAAAAACAATAAGTAAGTCTAGGAGAAACTATGACAGCGTGGCATTTACACTAAGTTGTCATCACAACTTTTGTTTGGAAATTAATATTTCACACAGATAATGCCAATTTATATAATTGTAAATAAGCTCTATATATATAGATTTAATAATTTAATAATTTAGATTTAATAATTTTCATTTTGATAATTATCTCTTTCACAAGAGAATTACGCTGTTCTTTGACGGTTCAATCATACTTGCGTTATTTGAATTAAGATAAAAAATAAAAAATAATGTCATAATCTTTTTCATATTAAAATTTTGTATTTTTAGAAATTTGCTTTTGGATTATTTTATAACATATTCTTGAAGTCAAGTTTTCTTCTACAAAAATGTCAAGAAAAATCGTCATTTTTTTGTGATTTGCTTGTCTTTAATATTACATGTTTTTATATAACTCAATCTCAAATTCAAATTCCCTGAAAATAAAGGCTCTTGATTTTATTACTTATTTGAATTTTTAAAATATATGAAAAAACTCGTATATTTAATTGTTTTATTATAAATAAAGCTATTGATTATTTCCGTAGAAAGAGAAAATATTTTCAAATTAAATTTTATAAAAGAATGTGCACATTAAGTGCTAATATAATAAACATTTTGTATATATCGATCAATCAAGTGTTAGCTGTGTTACACGAACTGGGTCTCAAGTTAACACATTTTCGTTTCCTGAAATGCTTTCGTCAATTCTGCAAACTAAATAAAGGTGAGTTTAAAGATTTTCTTAGAGTCTGTCGTGCATGTTAAATATTCCAATGCAGCTTTCTCGCTTTGCTTAAAATAAATGATGTTTAGACTTGATATAAATACAATAATGAATAATATAATGAATAATATAAAATAGGCAACTCGCAAATAATAAATGTTTATTTATCTGATATATTATTCTGATATATTTGTACATAAAAAATTAATATATTGTAATATATGTAAATTAGTATAATTAAGATATTTTTATTTCTACAACAAATTAAGAAAAGATTTTCAGATTATATCAAAGCGATGTATTAAGTATTATTCTATATTTTTCTCTGTACAAAACGCGAAACATAATATTCTGGTGATAACATGTTATCAATATATAATAATATATACTAAACCATATTTACAGTTAAATTATTCAAAAAATTGCACAAACTTTCTCATCTTGATTTTAGAAAATTGCAGGTGTGGTTGTTTTGAAATACAGTCGCGTTTTGCGGCTACTTGAATTTGTTCTTCATACATTTGCCAACCACGTTCGATCATCATCACTTTCGCCGATTTCGTAAAGCTGGACTTCCGCCAAAAAGTGTCACGACTATTTGAGCGTTGTTGCATCTAAATATACGTTTGTACGTGATATACTTGCATGCATATCACGCAAGTCAGTCTCTTCCGATTGTACTGTGGTGAAAGGGGATTTTATATCGCGAATTTTGAAATCGTGTTTCTTATTTTCGTTTCGAATAAAATAGTATGAAAGGAATAATATTCGCGTACTATACGTTTTACAAAAATATTTTATATGTATATTATTGTTTTTTCATATTTGGGAAAGATATAATTTGGATGCAAGAGAGAAATAAAAGTTGCTTTACTTTTCTTAAGTCGTCGCATATTAAAAAAGAAAATTAATGGATATATCACATACATCGTAATTCTTGCATGTCATGTAAAAGATGTTACATTTGATACAAAGACTTGATGCGAGAAAAGAGGAATCTCCAACATTGTTAAACAGATTGGCTAGCTTGATGCAACATTATCTACATTTCATTGACCCTCGAACTTCCTTTTCAGATCTCTTCAGGAAGATCACACGTCGCAAGACGTGAGAATTCCCGCTGGAAAATAATGGGAAAGGTGTTCCATTGTCTATTGCAGTTGTCTGTCTTTAAAGACTCTAGTCGTCTCGGGAGGGATTAGTGCTCTAATTGGATTCATTTCTATGATAAATGGTGTCGAACAAGGACACGACCTTAATTGCAATCGAAGAAGTTTAATACATCGTTCGGGAAATACGTAAGAATTTTTAAAAATATATTTAATTAATTACATGTTTTTATTAATCGTTTCTTTACCAATTTTAAAATTTATTCAGAATGTAAATACTGTATTAAAAACTGTTTATTTATAAAAATAAAATTATTTTGTACATTATATTTTAAGGGGCAATTTTGACTTCTTCCGTGCAGACCTCCTTTGTACGAGTATCTCTACTGTCCAGATAAATATCGTAAGGAGAGTTAGCGAATTAATCAATATAATACAAATTGTGTAACTTCCTGTACTATCTCGTATCCAACCTATAACAAATCAATTCTTTATTTAAATCTAAGATTTATTTAAATCTAAAATTTATTTAAATTTCTCTCCTCTCTCTTTCTTTTTTTTCTCTCTCAGCACATAACATTTTATATAAATTATGCATGCATAAAAAAAGATGACATACTGAGAAATTAATGAGATAATAAATAGTTAAATTTTAAATTAGTAGTACCTAGTATAGGACCCGCGCATAGCATAAATATTCCGTTGATTAACATCTGGATCCCTGAAGCGCTGGCTAGTTTATGGAGAGGAACATAGCTAGGTACCACTAAGGTCATATACACCGTGCGAATTCCTTTGGCCAATCCCAAACCGATTGCAACAATTATTACCGAAGAGAAGCTATTCGTAAAGATCAACACTGTACCGGAAATAAATAGAAATGAATAGAAATTTGTCGCTATTATGTATTGTATAATTTCTACTTTTTTACTTTTATATATTTTATTTTTCAGATTAAAATTTGATAATAGAAAATAATTAATATACGTTACAGGTTCTGCTAATTGTCAGAAGAAACAGGCTAAGCATATACATCATCCTAGGTGACTGATGTAACCACTCTCCCAGATACGGTGCCGCGCCTCTGCCAATGAGATCGACTATTGCGATGACGCTCATAACGTTGGCAATTTGTGCAGTTGTCATTTCTCTATCAGTGAGAATAAACGGCGTCAGCATGGAAAAGTTCATCTCCGCGAAAATCGCTATCGACATCCCCAACATAATATTTATGTAAATAGGATCACGCAGAAGATCAAGATCGTAAAGATTAACCATTCGATGCCAAATTCGACGGAAGACGGATTCATCTTTTTGACTGCAATGTAATTATTATATTATTGGTTATATTTCAAAATAATATATTTTATTAAGTTTTTTGTGAGATAGAGTTACACAATCTATATTGTAATTTATATATTTATAATAAAATGAAGGGAAATAAAAAATATATATAAAATATCTTATTGAAGTTTAAAGCATTCTTGGAATAAAAATTTAAAATCTGTTAATAAAAAATATAAATACAATTTTAATTATTAAATTATTTTCTTCTGAACTGAAGATAGCTTAAGGAATCTAATATTGATCTCTTGTATTATATGAATCACAAAATTCTTTTCAGTTCATTATTCTAAATATTTAATTATAATCTTATTGTTTTATATATTTAGTTATATTTAGTTTTGGATACTGATTTAACAAATTTTAAATTTTTGTCTTAAGAATGCTATGACTTTTAAAGAGATAAATTGTAATATTTATAATATTTATATTATATTCTCATACACACATGCACATATATTACAGTAATAAATAAAAAGTATTTTTTTATACTCACTTGTCTTCATCGCAATTTTCCTCATTTGAACAGTTATCAGTCTCTTTTTCTAATAACGAATTTCTTTCCATAATGTTCTGGTTGATACCATTATTTTTACTTACTTTATTATCGATGAAAGTCAATTTTTTCGGTACTGGTTCATCGAAAATTTTTATGCTACTACCGAGATTTACACTTTCCATACTTTTCACTATAAAAATATATATAAAATTTTGCTAAAATACTAAATGTATTTTTTTTAGAAAGGCGGATAATAATGATGTTTTTTTATATCGTATTTTATATCGTTAATTAATTTTATTTTTATTTCGTTAATTGTATTCTATTTCATATCAAACTTTTGCCATATCTAGTTACAAATCTGAATTTATTATTCGCTGCCTATCATGTTTCCAAAAGCCACAAAGTTTTAATTAGTGTGATATTTACCTGAATTCCACAATGAATGTTTTGAACATTTGCGGATATTATTTAAATTTGTCACAGACGTTTCTCTATTCATTTCGGTATCATAATTTACATCATACACTGAAAATAATATGATATGATAATATTTGTCCATTATTGTTTTGTACTCCTTTTAAATTAATTATTAAATTTAATTAAATTTAATTATTAAATTTAATTAAATTTAAATTATATATGCATATTATTGGGTTACATACTTGTTCTGTCTATAGAAATCTGTCGAGATAAAGTATCGAACCCACAAATGCTTCCAACTTCGACGTCGTAATCGATGCTCGATATAGTCGTTTTCCTTTTTCTCTGATAATTGTTCAAAGTCAGCCTCGAAGAATGCATATTAGCTTCATTTTCCGCATTATTAGTTATATCTAATAAATAATCACAAATTATTATACATTTCGAGTATAGGTATATTTTTAATTTGCAAGTTAATACCTTCTTTATCGCTCAAAATTTTAGAATTTTCAGGAATTGTCTCTAAGCAGACGGGTACGGTTTTCATGTGCCATTCAACCGGTTGTAGCAACAGTGCGGCTACCATTGTATGAAAACTATAAGCGCCAAGTATCAACATGGTTTCCTGTTTAATATTTTTTACTTTTTATTTTTTAAACTGCATATATTTTCAATATGCGGTTTATACTAAACGTTGCCAAGTTTTGCATTTACTTGTCAATAATTATAATTTGTATACTTCGATAAATTAGAAAAAATAGACCACTAAACAATTTATTATTAAATAATTTTATACTTATTAAATAATTAATAACTTTATATTACAAATGGACACACACAGAATTTATTTGCATACAAGGTTACATGATATAATTGTTAGATGATATAACGAGAAAATAAACAGACGTCTATGCCGACCCACATCGATAAGCAATTGCCATTATATTTTATGATCGGCATAATTCATCCATAATCCAAGTGGAGTTACAAACGAAAAGCCTTATCAAAGCGCGACATAAATATACATATCTCTTTTTGCCCTACAGTATTAACTTTTCAATTATATACCGATTCTCCTTTACATATATTTGGCATAATCATTATACATACAAGAAAATATCATTATATATAAGAAAAAATATTTGAGTCTTTTGTGTGTGTGATCTATTATATGTTTTTTTACTAAGATAATTTTTGATATATACCTGTGTACCGTAAATTATAAGTAAGAAGGATGCTATTTGAGGCATAAGAATCGGGCCTAGTGCAGTGATGGTTATCGCCAAGCCTACAGCTCGATCTCGCCTTCTAGTGAAATAAGCATTAAGTGCTAGAGAAAATCCAGACATCAACATACCGAAACCAATGGCTATGTAAAAAGAATATAAAAATTACAAGAGTACAAGATTGAAATAATTTTAAAGACGCATATGTATTTAAAAAGCTTGAAAAGTTTGATATTTATGATTCAAATTTAAAATTTATCTTAATAATTGTTTATGTCCAAATCGAACATATATATGCAAAAGATATATATAAAAGACATTATTATAATAACGTGCTTGTGTTGAAAAATTCTGTTTTACTTACATGTTAATATTCCATAACAAATAATAAAAAGAGAAAAGCTATTGGCGAATGCCGTCAACATTATTCCAACTGTATGTAATATGCTTCCAGCTATTGCTACCTTCTTATATCCATAAGTCTTTAAAAGAGCTCCATTAATCATGCCCAACAACATACCAGATGCCAAATTTACATTGATTATAATTGATACATCTGTCGCATTCAAATTAAGTTCGGCTAAACAATCTTTGAATATTAATCCAAATACTTGTAGAACAGGAACGATCGATATCTAGGAAGTTTTTATTAAGATTAATATTATATCGATTTTGAGAGAAGAGCAATTTTTGCTTGTTGACGAATGTTATATCTTTCTGGTGCTATTATTTTTATCATATTTCTATTACATTCTGGGTACATTATAAAATGTACATGGTAACTTACGCCATTTAATCCATTAGCCAGAACGATGACCCATCCCCATCCTCCATCCGGTGGTACTTTTGTAGACATTTTACAAATTAGTGTAAAATTAAATTATACCGGAACAAAATTTTGTAGCAATTTTTAAAATAATATTAATCATCCAAAGAGTATTATGGGAAGAGAGCATGCAGAGAGCACTAAAAAGTTGCTTTAATATCATATGTGTGTTACGTGAAAAAAGTGTGTTATACATAAAAAGCATTAAAAATTCATTTTATTAAAAATAAATATTATATTACATATATTTAATTATTTTAATATTTAATGTTCATGAAATTATCACACATTTATTACAGACACATTTGTTGTACAGAATGTTTTATTTAACAATTGTTATTATTACTTACAATTGTTTTACAATAACATGTTTGATTGAATGATATATTAAATTTACGTCATATTTTGCAATGAAGCAATAATATTATATATAACAATAATCGTGACTTGTGATTTTGCAGTCTCGTCATCGATTTTATCTACATGGAAGATACTGCGATCAGTACTTGACATTTGAGAATTTGTCATGCGAATATAACGTAAATGTCAGAATTGATTTTATTTCACTTGTGATAAGTAAATAAACTTTTTCTGTACTATACTTACTTAATATTATATAATATTATTCCCGCTGAAAGTTTACAGTCAAGTACCTAATATGTACAATTTCAATATCTCTAACACAAGGAAGTTTCCAGTGTTACTTTCAATAATGTTATATAATTTATGAGCAACTGTGAATCTAATATCTTTCTTCTTTTATGAAAATTGACCCACAGATTTAATTGATTCAACACTGATACACAAAAAATGTAACACAAAGCTAAATATCACAATATATATTTTTCTAGTTGGATCGTAGTGTTCTGTCTTGTCTTTTGATGAAAGTTGCACTGGTGTTGATGTACATTTTCGCGAAAGATAAAAAAACTTAAGATAAAAAAGTTTAAGAATAATCTAATCTGATTGTAATCTATGAGCGTTCAATACATTATCAAAGTACAAAAGATGATCTGATGATCATTCATCAGGTGAACTTGTGGAATGTCAATGTCACATATACACACATAAAATCTAAGATTGCAAATAAAATATGATTCATAGAAAAGACATAATTTACACAGAAGCATAATATATATTTAATATATATATTTATATTTATTATTCATATCATTTTTAATTACTTTATAAATTAGTAACTGCAAAATATTGCAACGAAATTTTTACAAGCAATTAGCAAGATACAATGAAATGATTTTATTATTAAACGCATTTTATTATTGTGCATATAGTTAAATTATGATTAAATGTTATACAATATGTTTATATTAGTGTGGAAAAATACAAATAATAGATAAAAAAATTCTTTAGCTTTAAATGTTTACAATAATGATAATTGAGTTTTTATTACATTGTTCTACCGGTGTTGTAAGAAAGATAAGAAAGAAAATGAAATAGAAATAGAAGAATTTAATGATATGCGATTAAGTATGATGAATCATTTATAATATATGGAAAAGTACGCGAGTATATATGCGTGGATATGAATATTGTAATGCTCAATATTTTTGTTACGTGTGCCAAGTTGTTACTCATTGATACGAATAATCAATGTGCATATAGAAATTTATATGTAATCATTTTAATTATTATTTAGATCTATCTTTGATTATCAAATATATTCAGGATTTTGCCTATGCGATATGCGACATATAACATATTACATATATGTATATTACAATAAAAATAATTAACTGATATTTTTATTAAATTTTTAAATATTAATTTTTATAAAATCAATAGTAATTCAATGAAATCATTCAATATAATTCATTCATTATATCAAAATATTTCTAATTTAATATGATTTTAAAGTTAAGTATAATCTCATACTATTCGCATCAATGAGTAACAACTTGGTACACGTAACAGAAATATTGAGCATTACAATATTCATATCCACGCATATATACTCGCGTACTCTTTCATATATTATAAATTCATCATACTTAATCGCATATCATTAAATTCTTCTATTTCTATTTCATTTTCTTTCTTATCTTTCTTTCAACACCGGTAGAACAATCTAATAAAAACTCAATTATCATTATTGTAAACATTTAAAGCTAAAGAATTTTTTTATCTATTATTTGTATTTTTCCACACTAAACATATTGTATAAACATATTGTATAACATTTAATCATAATTTAACTATATGCACAATAATAAAATGCGTCTAATAATAAAATTATTTCATTGTATAATATGATTTTAAAGTTAAGTATAATCTCATTGATTTTACAAAATATAAATATAAAAATATTTTTATTCTTATAAAAAATCAATTTTATAAAAATAGTTTGATAAATTGTACGCGAAAGAAGCGATTAAATTTTTGAAATATTTCATAAAATTAGTAATTTCATACAAGTGCTAGAAATTTCATAAAATCGTGGAATTAGATACTTTCACGATAATATTATGTATATATATATATATATATATGTATAATTAAATTATATCACAATATTTAATTTACATTTATAAATTTTTTATATTATTTTTATATAAACTTTTTAATTAGAAATTAGAAGTGCTAAACCGCTAAAACGCTATCAAATTAATTTTAAACATTTTGAGAATTTTTTTCTGGATTTCGTTGAGTCAATCTTAAAATATTCTTACGAGGAGTCCAAAGTCCACTTATGGACCATAAGAAGACACAGGACAGGCTGAGAAGAGATGTAAAATACAGTGCACCTACGTAACTGTCTGTTAAATCATGTACTAAACCTGAAAATAGATAATTGTAATTAAATTATAACATTGCTTTATTTAACTATTAAAGTTTGAATTAAACACTCAGACAAATCATTATTGCATATTTAGAATCTCTTTTTACCAATAATTGGTCCCACGCTAATAGACAGGATGCCGTTGCAGACCATCTGAATGCCGGATGCAGACGGCAGTCTCTCTAATGGTACGTAATCGGGAATAATTAGAGCTTGGAAGACAGCCTTGGTTCCTTTAGCCAATCCAACGATCAAGGATACTCCGATCACGATGATGTAGGAATTACCCCATGTCGATAGAACTGGTAAGAAACTAACATGAGTAAAAAAAGTTGAAAAATTTACAAAAAATGTACATAAAACGCTAAATGCAAAGATAGATCAAGATAAATAAATAATTTGATTATTAAGATTATAATATAGACGTATCAGAGTATGTCATAGTATAAGTTTTAAAAGGTAATAAAATGAAGAAAAATGTCCTAATATATAAAAGATGTATTAGATTTTTTACAGGAAACCGTCGTTTTTATAATTCATAAATATATGCTTTGTGATTAATGATTTTAATGATAATTCGGATTGTATGAATTTATATTATATTATTATTATGGTTAGCTATCAACCCACCCCAAAGATCGCGGTCTCGTCGGGATTCATGAAGAGATTCCTCGTGTTCGTATACTTTATGTAGCGGTACCTACTAGCCCTTCCAAGAATCGATCCCAGCAGGGATATCACGTAAAGGTTCCTGCACGTCCAGCCGGCTTTTTGTGCCAACAGTGGCACACAAAGTCGTCCTGCGATATCCGCGGCAGCTTGGATCGACAGCACAGTAGCTATCGACGTTCTATCAAGGCTCGCCAATTCGGCCAGGACGAAAGGTATCATCGCGTTGAAATTCGTTTCCGCCACCAACGAGATGCTCATACCTATTTTTCAAGTGGGTGTGCCTGTATTACACGTATCTGAAAATTCTAATTTCTGTTCTAGTAAAAACTCTTGTGAATTCGATATCTATCTACCTAATATTATGGCTATATAACAACTGTCATGAAGAAGATCGAGATCCAAATTCGTGGCAATTTTTTTGAGAAACAAAGCTTTTCCACTTTTATTCACTTTTGTTTTACTATTTTCCAAACGATGATTCGATTGCCTTTCCTCTTCCGCATCTTCGTTATTTAATAACCCACATTGAACAATATCATCTTGTAAGGTTGCCTCGTTCTCAGCACATGAAGTCTCTATTTTTCTCGAACTCCTTTCTTCCTTCAATATATCAGTAGTTTTATTTATCAGAATAATCTGCTAAAAATGGAAAAAATCTTCTAAACATGCTATATTTTTTATATTGTTGAAGCAAAATACACAATTTGATTTTAGTACAGAATTGCGACTTTTCTCACCTTTAACTCACCTCTTTCTGCTTTTCGAATGGTCTTAATAACGATGCACCGATGAAAGAATGTGTGGCAATCCCGGCAAGGATCAAAAGAGTGCCGGTCGTGGCATAATTCTCGAGAAGCACATCTATCAAAAGAGGCATCAAGATTGGACCCAAACCGGTCATTGTAACCGAAAAACCCATAGCTACGTTGCGCTTCTCGCGAAAATACGTGTTCAGAGCTAAGGTTGTCGCTGGATAAATGATTCCTTGTCCGATACCTATCAAAAATGTATGCGTTTAATAATTATGCTAATATTCTATTATAATTATTCGTTGGGCTATAATATTCTATTAATAATTATGCTAATATTCGATTACATATTATAATAATATAGCCAACTATATAAACGTCGATTATAAACTTTGGTAATATTATAATTTGATAATATTGTAATTTCGCGAATTACATTATTGTTCCTGTTGAAATAATCGCATTTACTAGAGAGCTTAGATGACGATTGCAATATTCTTTGAGTGCTTATTTGATCGCTGAACACTGAGGAAAGAGAGCAAAAGCCTAAGTCCCGTGGTATTCAAATTATCAAGCACGTGTCATTTGATTTCAGTAATTTCTATAACACAAGTTACTTACCCATAATAATGCAATAAGTGATAATAAGAGTAGGGAGAGAAACTGCAAAAGCAGCGGCGCAGATTCCAATAACGACCATCAAGCCGCCGAAATATGCGACCTGGCGAAAGGCGAATTTTTTCATCATTGGACCGCTTATCAGGCCTAAACTGCACATTACTGTTCCATTAAGATGAAGAATTAGGCTTGTTTGCGTCGCGGTGATAGCGAGATTCATGAAACGCTCCGCGAAGATAAGTCCAAAACACTGTTGCATTGGCAGCACGGCTAACTGATAAAAATAATCGCAATCAATTTTGCAAAAACTAATGTTAAAATTTTATAATATTTTTTTAACATAATGACAAGATGTTATAAGTACGATAGGTATCGATAGAATGCTATTGCCTTAAAAGATCAAATTATAAAATATTTGTTTTAAATAAATTATTAGATGCGACTTTTTGTTAGAAAGAAAAAAATTTAAATAATTTTTAATTAAGATAAAGATCGCACGCGTGGGAAAACATTTTATATCAATGGGAACTAAATCATTTTAAATTCCTTATAGCAATTGCAAAAGAAAGACGGATTTACATTGATAACAATCACGCCGATAACGATCGCCCATGCCCAGCCTTGGTCTGTTCTGTCATGTGTCATTTTATCAATCGTATTGATCAATCTTCTGCTTCATGAGAATACAATTCCTAGAAATTCTTAGAAATTCTCACTTGTCCTTCACTTTCGATAAACTGTAGACTTAATTATTTTCTGATGACATACCATTTAAGTTTACGACTGCTCAACTGTCTGCCTGATAAGATATAAGTTGCGATGTCTTCCTGTAAATTACGAGAGATAAAATATCTTTTATCTTAATTTAACTCCCAACTACATATGCATTATATATACGTATATTTACAATGAGTTTATAAAAATATTCATATTATCTTTTGTAATTGATATTTCTTTAAGAAATAGATTGTAATAAAAACAAAATATTTATATCTTTGATGTCGAAAGCTTAATGCAATAAAATATTGTAAATTAATTAAAATATATGATCAAGTAATGTGTAAATTTATTATATATAAATATATATATATATATATATATATATATATATATATATATATATATATATATATATATATATGTACGTACATGTATATGTGTTGCACTAATTCAACGTGATTAGTAAAGTGGTATTACAACAGCAATGAAAACGGACAATTCGTCTCAATTTAACTCAATTGATTCTAAAAACTGCGATCGTACTTATAATGATGAAAGATAGCGGCAACTTTCACAAACAGTCGAAAAGTTAAATGTCATTTCTTTGATAATTTTGTAATAATTTTATCTATAGCTATATTTCTTTAAACTTTTAACAAGCTTCAAATTTTTAATATATTGTCAATAATATTCGTGTTTTTCTTAATTGAATATATTATATTTATTATACTTGTATATTTTTTTACTTAAATAATATAATTATAATAAAATAATTAAAACATTCAGGACAAAAAATATCCTTAAATTTAACAGTTTTTAACAGTTAGTTTGATTACTCATTACTTAAATGGCGCAACAATAATTACGTGTAATAACGTGTTTCATTTCTTTTGTTTGCTCTTCGCCAGAACAGCTCAACTTTTTTATCCGTGCTAATGATTCAGACGTTCTTATTTTTCTCTCGTAAACTACTTGCTTGGTGATTACGCGCTAATGTTTAGCGCAGATATCTGGCCAAGATGTTCGTCAGGTTTATGTTGTTAATGTTAAAAAATATATAATTAAACGTTGAAAAATATATAATTAAACAATTATATAATCTAATTATACGTAAAATTAAATAAAATTAAAAATTAATTTAATCTTTCAAAATCGCATCGATCCAGACGAGCAACGCTCTCGCACGTTTAATTTTTAATCCATTTAAATGCATACATTTAAAATGCACATTCTTAAGGCGATTATGAATGTTCTCCACACGCGAAAGCCAGAAACATATGTTCTGACACGAACAGCAGACGCTCCGAGACTGGCTCGAAGAAGAGCGTGAACGATAAAAACCGGCTCTGCAACTCCATCCAAACGCTGATCGTTCGTAACAAGTGGTAACAACAGTATCTTTGTTCACGAATGCGAATGTACGCTCAGTTTATTTATCAGTCAATTCTTTGCACACATTTGGCGCCTCATTATCTCGCAATAAGTACAATGACACGAGTGAGGACGTGCATGTGTTATATCGGACACATGGAGCATTAGGATTTTATCCCACTTTAATAAATTCGCAATTTCATAGGAAAATAAAATTTACTAAGATAAATAAATATATGTATGAAAAAAAATATTGATTGTGTACATCAGATCTTTACACACACAAATCATCCTTTTTGAAGATTCTTTTACCAATTTAGAATCTCCCAAGAGAAATAGCAAGTAAACATTTTATTTTTAAAACAATAATCAACTGACAAGAACATATTGCTTTTGGCTAAAAATAAGTTCGTTGTATTTACGAAAATACAAAGTAGCATTAACTGTAGATAAGATGATAACAGTGCGTGAGAGTATAAATTATAAAATCATTGTAGATATTTTTCATTCGATGTAATGCACAAAAATTGTTTTTTTTTTTTAAGGGAAATGTAATAGCGTGCCTACAATATTTCATGGTTGATTATCGTGTTTGATAATCATTAATTATATCTAAATTATTAATTAAAAGAAAAAAATATTTTAAAAAATTATTAATTTATTTGATTAATATAAACTCACTGCTTGTTTACTTGCATTAGACGTGTTAAAAACACATTCGCGATTATTGCATTACAAACAATTTACTATAATTTAATTATACTAATTGTTTTAATTATACTAATCGTTATTCAATCTGCATTTGTAATTTTTTAGCTATTGCAAGTTGTCGTTTGTGAAAGACATTGTATAAAAATTCCATGCTCCACATAACAAATGTAACGAGTATTATGGCAGTCATGATATGGATGCAAATCTTGTAACTATCACTGACGTCTCTGATGTATCCTTTTTAAGAGAAAATAGATATCAAATTAAAGCTTAATGTCATTGTGATAAAGATTTAATGGACATTTTAATATTGTATATTTTTAATATTGAATTAACATACCGATTAAAGGACTTATAGTGACTACGCACAAGCCCTTGAACACCATATATATTCCAAATGCACTCGGTAGCTTCTTCAAAGTACAACATTCTGATATACAGAGATTAAGATTCACCAATGTAGCGCCGCGCAAAAATCCCGCTATCACGAACATGATAATCAATGGTGTCCTTGCCGATTGTTCCGCTAGTACTATGTAATAACAAAATTTTATACTTCTTTGTTCATTTTTTACAACATTGTATTAAATTATTCTTTAATAAATAATAAATAATGTAATGACAATGATGCAACGTTCAAATTTAATAGTGACATATTTAAAAAATTACCAGAACGAGAAATTCCAAGGAGGAGACAGAAGACCCAAAAGATTATACGCTTCTTCCAGCCAAACTTATCGAAAAGCGTCGGCAACAATAGCCTAGCGAGGATGTCAAGGAATGCAGTCAAGGATAGACAAAAAGCGACCTCCGCTTTCGTCATTCCTATTAAGTTCCTACGAACAATTTATATAATTTCTGCATAGTGCTATAGCGAGGATGTGTGTTTTTCAATGTGTGTTTATCGAGCTCTCTACAATATTGCTCCAATGACATTGGCATAGATTTATGTGTGATGTGAATAACTTATAATTTCAGTCTCCATGTGTTTGTAAAACATAAATATTTCATTCATTAACGGAATAATAGACATCCTTTGCTTTTTTGATATACTGATTTAAAATTAAAATGCACTCACCGATATCCGAGAGAAAGAAGGGCATCATTAATTTAAAATTCGACTCGGTTACGTAGTAAAGACTGCAACCTAGAGAGACGTTTAAGTACGTGGAATTCTTGAGAAGATCTAAATCAAAGGTTGCTTTTATCTTTTGTATGAAAGATTCATTTTTAGATGAGAGTTTTGATTCATCTTCCATCTTTTGATCTTTGGTCCACATTGATCCGTTCGACATCCTCCGTCCAGTAGGATTCGTTTTCATCAATAAAGCTTCATTTTCTCGTTCTTTATCAGGCGTTTTCTGAAGAAGAATTTTATACGTATGCTATTATACATATTACTTTCTACGATATTAGTATTATTGTTTATATATGTATGCATAAATATATTTTTAATTTCTTTTCTCAGTAATTAACATAAAAAAATATTAGATATATTAATATTAGAAATATATAATATTTATATAAAAATATTATATATAATAATATATAAAAATATTAGATATATAAAAATATTAGAAATATTTAACATAATATTATTAACATATTATAATTAACATAATAAATAATTAATAAAATTAGATAATAATTAACGTAAAAAAATATTAGATAAATTATTTATAAGTTATTTGATAAATATATATATCGCTTAAAAATCACTTAATATTTTTTAGATTGGAGTAATTACTTCGATTGACACTGGCAACGGTTGTTCTTTAAGTGGACGTAATAAACATGACCCCACTACAGAATGCAACGCCCATCCTCCCATGATAAGTGTTGTGCCACGAAATCCATATAATTCCAACAATACGTGTATTAGCTGTAAAATGTGTTATTAACTTTGTAAGAGAGATTTATTTTTCTTTTTCAAATATATTTCTTACCATTGGCACGAGCATCATTCCCAATGCAGTTCCTGCCATGGAAAATCCGACGGCTTGGCCACGTTTTTTGTCGAAAAATGTATTCAGTGCGACGAAGGAACAAGCCATCGCAAGGCCAGTACCCAGGCCTAAAATAAATAATAATTATAGAAAATACAAGTGTGGAAATATCATTTAATATGCCATTATTAATAAGGGAAACTGCAAAACTATATATTTATAATAATTATTTTATACCTCCTAAGATGCTGTAGGTGCAAATAATATAAAGCATACTATTAGCTCTTGATGCAAGTATTAAACCACTGCAACTGAGTAGAGATCCAAAGAATGCAACTTGTCGATAAGAAAATTTTTTTAATAATGGTCCAACTAGAAAACCTATAAATTTATATTATATTAAGTTTCGATAGACAAATAAAGCCTCTCCTTTCTAAATTTTTAAATTTTTTAAATGTTTAAAAAAGAAGAAAGAGTTCTTAAAATAATCACATGTGATTAGATATTGAGAAAAAGTCGCATTTACCTGAAAAATTAACAATAGCATCTAGAACGCTCATTATAATTGACGTTCCTGTAGAATCCACATTAAGATCCTCCAGCAGATCTTGAAAAAGTAGCCCAAAAGATGGATCCAAAGAACGCAAAGAAAGCTATAGTTTTATGCATCATATATTAAGATAAGACAAAGAAAATTTTGAATGAAATAATATCAATAATTTTGAATGAAATAATATCAACAATTTATTAATTTGTGCAATATATAATAAAAGTAGCAAAATAAAAATAGAAAAGGTTTTTTACCAGGTTTTTAAAACAATTTTTTATAAGTTTTCTAATAATAATTATTTTTTACGAGAGATCTTATTTTATAAGAGAATATTTCAAGAATAATCTTTTATCACCAAATTGCATATTCTTATTTTTTTAATAATATAAAGATTTTATCAATTATTATATTTATTTTTTTTCTTTTTATAACATACTTTTATTAAAAAACGTGAATAAATGACTTTAACATTATAACAATAATTCTGCTACAATTTACCGTAATTAGACTACTTCCAAGGCAAACAAACCAGCCCCAGCCACCATCCAAAGATTTCTCAGTATCTCTTCTTATGTTTTCTATCATTTTCCAAATTTGTTTTTAATGCAGTTTAGCACAGATTAATACTGATGTTGAAGAATACTATACTGAGATCTTGTCTGTCAACTACTTGCTTCAAATTACATAAATATTTTTTGATCAAATAACACTCACTGATATCACTAATCAGATACCAATTAATTTATCTCACTGCTATATGAGTTCTTGTTTCTGAGTAATTAAGTTTCGTTGATCACAATATCAGCAATTTAGTTTCTCCACTACTTGTTTCCACTCCTTCTTATGAAAAAATATACTAGATAATCTATAACGGAAAATTTTGAACCGATAGATCTGACATGTACAATCCATTGAGGAACTTGCGAGTTTGAAGCAAGAAATAATCTTATGCATAATACACATGCATATGTTATGCAATAACAAAGAAAGATTATATTAACATTCGTTTACATAACATGCAAGGTATAATCAATTGTAATCCAAATCGGTGAACACAATGAATAAAAAAAAAATATCTATTACACATGCACATATTTGAAACAATGGAAAAATCCATGAACTTGTTTGTATGTGATTTTCTCTCAATATCTTATCTTTACGTCAAATCTAAAGTATGTACAATGTTACATATATATATTCTATATCTCTTTTAATATTATCTATATTAAAAGATAAGACAAAAGAGAATTATTTTAAATATCATTAATAAATTTTGAATTGAATAAATGACATTTTATATATATTTTAAATATATATATATATATATATATATATATATATATATAATTATTTGTAAATCAATTATTTTAATTCTGATTTTTACAAATAATTATTTATATATATTATGTTATATAAATTATATATATCATGTTATGTAAGAATATTTGATTTTATATTATAATTTTTTCAATGCTCTTCTCTCTGTGAATTATATTATATTGTTATATGTATATGTAATAAATTTTAAAAAATGTATCTTTGACCAAGTTTTATCCGTATCTTTATAAAATCTCGTTTTATTACAAACATTCATGTTTGTTACAAACATTCGTGTGTGTGTGATCGTTTCATAATATAATTATCTCTTATTTTGTCACACTTCGTATATCTTTTGTAACGGTTATTTTTTAACATAGTATAATTATATTATATAAATATGTTGTAACACATATGTTAATGAGAAAATTTACATTATTAATCGTAGAATTTTAATTTTCTTATTTATGTTCACGATTGTTTCGTATGATTATTTTATCTCCTGTACTTCTTATATTTCTCACTGCTCACTTGTTTCTTGCTCAATAATGCTTTGTAGTTTGCTAACACAAATGATTAGATACAACTTAATATAGTTGGCGAGTAATTGTAACTGCGCGTGTCTATTAGTCACACACGAATGTTTCACAATACTGCCGACCTTTATTGAATGACCGTTATATCGACCATGCTGAATATGTATTATATATAATATATATATATATGTAGATAATATTCAACTGGTGATAAACTTAGGGCGTTTTTCAACAAGCGACACAGAGGAACGCAATGTAACATAATGAATCATTTCATCCTTATTTACATTCGACAATCAACAAGGATAAAGTGATACACTGTGTCCTCTGTATCGCTTGCTGAAAACGTTCTTAATAAGCTAGATTCACATATAAGTTAGATTTATAAAAAATAATTATTTTTATTAATACACGTTAATAATTATAATAAAGTTTACGTAATGTTTTACATAACAATATGATATAATATAAAGAGAGAGAGATAATAATATAATGTATGTAATGTAAATATTGTGTATATAAAATGATATAATGTGAAGATAATTTATATTTAATTATATGTGGTATTATATTTAAATATATACCATATTTAATTTTTTTATATATTTTTGTATTCTTATTTATTGATATAGATAAAAAGAGAAAGAGAGAATATATAATAAATTGAATTTTTTAATATTAATAATAAAGTAGATATAATTTCAGTAGATTAAATCACATTAATATATTTGTAAATATAATACAAATAGCGCCTTAACTTATATAACTACGAAAGATGCAACGTATGTATGGTAAACATTGCGCAGGTTTGTAAGAATAGAAAGAATATAATTTGTCTCTGCATTGTTATAATTATATTTTTATAAAGATAAAAATTAAATCATTTTGAAAAAAAAACATGTAAAATAAATTATTCGAAGATTTACACATTATTGAATTAATTAATCAACAAAAAAAGGCAACAATAAATTTCGAAAATATCGAAATTTATTATTGCCTCTTTTGTTGATTAATTAATTCAATAAGTGTTATAAATTATTTTTTATATCAAAGATATTTCATTAAACAATTGTGTAATTGACAATTATGTAATTTGATATCTTAAGAATTAATGATATGTATATGTGAATAAATTTATTTGGTAGATATTTAATAATTTGTTTAATGTTTTATAAAAAATTATTAAACATTAAACAAAGAAAATTATTATTATACATGTAAATATTATTATTATACATAAATAATGTTAATAAAAAGAATATTTTATGTAAAAATAATTTTGTCTGTAATTCTTATCTAATCTAATTGTATTGCATAATATATATATATATATATATATGATTATATTTAAAGTATACAATGTGACATAATAACGGAACAATAAAATGCAATACATTCAATCGTACTATAAACAGATTTTGCATTAGCAATAATATCAATTTTTGTTAATATAATAATGACATATAAAAGTGAGAGAGGAGATTTAGAGGAAAAAAAATTGAATTAGTATTATGAATTCGTATATAAGTCATAGTATTATCAAAATTGATAGAAAGGAATAAACAGTTCTCTCTTAAGTAAATATTATAAATAAAAATTTTTATTTTACATTTTTAGCTAGTGAGAGATTAGAAACAAAAAAAGTAATACGCACGTTTTGTTATCTTTTTTCCACTGTAAATTCTTTATACTATCTTTACCTTATTTATGTAGCGATATCTTTTAAAAAGTGAGAGAATTAAATGGAATTTATATTTTCACTGTGAGAAATTTTTCGATGTTTGAAGATCTTATATTATAAATCTTTGTTAACTTGTATTCTGTTTACTCTCACTAGTTTAATTATTAAAGCAATATCGTAATATCATATCGTAATATCATTTTTATTTGTCTTCAATTAATTAATTAAATATATATAAATATATATATAATGTTTTTTATTCTGTATATAATGCTTATATTATATACAATTATATTCAATTGATGTATCTTATACAGAGAATTTATTAGATTGTTTACACATTCTTAGCTTTTCTCTTGCATAATTTGATGATTACAGATAATAATATTTCATTGCTTATAATGGATATATAATATGATGGCACCTTGGGCGTAGATAAGAAGCCTTTGAAATCTTCGTTTCTATCATATTCCAGTTAGTCGAACATTGTCTACCTTCGATTATCGTGGAAGTGTATTGAAATTAGTGACGTTAACCATACATGAACTTGGCGCGAGACACTACCCGTGTCTCTTAATTTATCTTGACAAATTCTATTAGGTAAACATTTTATATTTCTTATGTTTAACCAGGATACAGTAAAAATAGCAGAAGTATTGTTTGATTTGACTACTATGATTTTGTGTAAAAAAGGGAATCTTATTATAGCGAATGCTAAGAAACAAAGAAAAATATACATAAATATATGTAAATACATTTATGTAAAAAAATACCTTTCTGATAATATTATTTTGCAATTATATGTTATATTAACATCTAATTATTCAAGATACTATGTAATTATCAGGACATACCTGATCGCTTTATACAAATTTTAATAATTATATTGTCATTTCTCGTTATCAATCATTGATTATTACATTGATATTCGTGAAATTTCTATGTGTAATTATTAACAGCACGGATTACTTTTCTTTTCACATGATTTTCTTTTGACTTTTTATATTAAGGTGCATTCTTAGATAACTTTGAATTTTGTGGCGCTCCCTTTTGATACTTGATATACGATTTGGAATATTCTAAAAATAATATTATTAAAGAAGGGGATTTAGTTTCTATGACTTAAAGTCATAAGATTAACTTTGATAAGACATAAAATCATAAGAATAACTTTGATATATTCAGTTCAAGATTATGATTCTTAATAATTTTCAAGAAATTTTCATTATTAAGCACTCATGATTAAGCTTTTCATTGATAAATATTTATTTAGAGATTTAAATGTGCAATATATCGAATTTATTTATTTTAAACTTTCTTTTGAGCGAAAAGTTCGGGGCTATTTATATAGTTTTACTTGATTATAAAATAAAGCATGAGCAGAAAGAAGCTCCACACATCTCTCAACCGCATCTCAAAGAAACTAATCTATATCCCAAATCAAATTTTAATTTAAAATCAGAAATATTTTTTGAGAATGTAAGGAAGAAAGCGAAACCGTTTTCTAGTTCAAGCGTTTATTTAAAAAATTTTTATTTTTTATTTTTAATAAATATTTAATAAAGTACTCATGACAATTGATGTCACCATGTAAGTTGAAATAAATAATCAAGTTTATTCGCAGAAATGACTAAAAATTCATCAAACTGCACTTATTGCATTTATTTCGAAATTCCAAAGTTTATTCGAAATTAAACAATAATTCTGAAGCGTACTGGCAGTTGACAAGCAAATATAAATAAAAAGAAATTTTTAACGAAACTAAAATATTCCAAAAGTAACTAATCTAAAAGTATAATAACAGTGATATAATAACGAATAAATTTAAATAAAAAAAAAAGAAACAAGTAGAATATAATGAAAAGTTGATACAAATAAATATGAAAATTATGATATTTCAAGATTGTGTATCTCAGGAACTAAAAGAGAACGCTAAAATTTTATTTTTATACTTACTTTTTATTAAATATCTTCTATATCTTTTAGATATCTTTGGTTTTAGATTCATCTCAAAAAAAGAAAAGGTATGATATTCTTGAATATATTCGAGTAAATCAGAAAAGCAATTAATTAGTGCACTAACTTTTGACGGTTTCAAACTTATCACTTTAAGATTGAAAGAAAACGTAGCATGACAGTTACAAAAACGAGTAACACGATAAGTGTACCTACAATTGATAACGTAATCGGAAATGAAAAGAAGAACACTATAAAGATCGAAGAACTGATAAGAAAAGATGATGAAATTACTTTGGAAGATCTGGCACCAGACGGCGGTCGATGGATCATTGTATCGGCAATGATATTAATTTTTGTTAGTATAATAATATGACAAACATAATAGTGCTTAACATAATTTTTTAGATAAATGTTCATCTGCAAATAATGTGACTTTTAGCTACACATATTTTTTCAAGATTTTTTTAACTCAAAGATGAACAATTTTATAGAGGGATATGTAAATGATAACTCGTTATTTTAGAGCACTACGATAAATCAAATAATGTTATTTGGCATAATCTTCGGCGATTTCCTTAAAGCTTCCGGACAGACGGGCATGGCATTAAGCGTTTACGGTTCCTGCGTCATGATCAGTTATTCTATTGCAGGTAAACACCTTAATTCAACAAACTTGAAAAAGATATAAATTATTTATAAAGTTATTAAATCTGATATATAAATTTAATAAATACATTTTTAAATAAAAAGTTGCACGATAAAAATAGAGAGATTTTGTTTAATCTTATTTTTCTCAAGATTTCATTCTTGAACAAGTTTGCACCTGTGTATAGACATCTAGAAATTTTCTCATTTGTAAATAAGTTTAAAGATAACATCTTCGTTATAAATTAAATCGAGATTTGTGAGCGAGGAATTAAGTAGATGGTTTAAATTGAATTTTTAAATGTATTTTTGTTTCCAAATATGATATAATTGACGGGAAAAAGAAAGATTAATTTATAATTAATAAAATTATTATTGCTATATCTTATTATTTATATAAAATTTAAGAAAAGTAAAATTTAAAATTAAATTTAAATTTAAAAAATTTTGCTTTTTAAACTTTTAGTATACCTACATTTTTAAGAGATTATTTTATTCTCATAATATTATTATATTTTTTTTGATTCTTTTTAATGATATTTTTTTGTTTCACTTCTTTTCATAAATTCTATAAAATATTCTTTACAGGTTTGCTGTCTAATACCTTATTGAAAAGATATTCTATAAGATCGGTCGGAATTTTAGGAGCGCTCTGCTTCTCAGTATCAAACATTTTGCTGGCGTTTATCAGAGATATATACGATTTGGCTTTTCTTTTCTTGATTCAAGGTTTTGGACAGGGTCTAATTATTACGGTTTGCAATACGGTTTTCAATACGTATTTTGTAAAAGAGAGAAGGAAAGTAAGGCAATCATTATGCTCGAGAGAATCTATTTAAAAGTTTTTAATTTTTCAAAGTTTTCTTTTATTTTTTTAGATGATGAGCGCGGCGCAAGTCATTATTGCGTTGGGTGGAATCATTTATCCAACATTAGCCGAAAAGATGATGACATTGTATGGTTTTCGCGGTAAGACTCTAGTGAACATAGAAATATTAGAAAATTACAATTAATCGTTTCTCGTGATTTATATTAGGTACCGCAGTGATTATGGGTGCAATAAGTCTTAATGGCATCGCTGGCATGATATTGATGATGATTCCTGTGGAATGGCGCGTCAAACAACTGGATGATGTTCGTGCTGAAAAGGCTCGCATAAAGCAACATAAATTTCAAGAACTGGCATTGTCGAATCGTCGGTCAACCATCGATGTTATCCACATATCTTCAAAAACTAAATGGACCAGTCTTCATAGTCTTAAAGAAGAAAGTGGCGCAGAAATGCCCTTATTAAACGAAACGCTTAAGGTAACATAAAATCCAATAGCCACTGATGTTCTTCTGTCATTTAGTTTGCAGCTTTTCTAAATGATATTGTATTTTTCAATTTACGCATACATCCATTATATAAATTAGCCTTCTGCGCAAAGAGTAGCTTCATACTCGGAAATCGAGGGTGAAATTCGCGAAAGGGCGAAGTCAGTATCTATGCGAGAAAGTTTAGCGAGGCGTGTGTCAAATCTATCGGCATCCAGCTTGGTCAATGTGGCGACTAGCGTTGGTGCATTAAATGATATACGTCAACAATATCTGGAAAAGAAAAACTGCGAGGAACAAACGAATAAGGAAATTCAAGAGCAAAAGGAGAATGAGAAGCAAGACGTCGAGGAGAAACAAAAGGGGATAAAGTGAGCATAATTCTTGCAATTATTCGTATGATTAAATATTCAATATATTTTAAAAATTTAGGATTGATTAATATGTGTGTGACCAATACATTTTAAATTATATATATTTATATATAATTTAATTAATTATATATAATTAATATATAATTTATTTTATATTAATTATTTTAAATTAATTCATATATAAATAATGTTTATATATACGTATTATTATTTTATATTATTATTTTGTATTAATTAAAGGTACAGGGTAATTTTGAGAGAACTCTTTGATATGTCATTGATAAAGAATTGCGCTTTTCTCAACTTATGTTTTGGCGTCTGTTTTGTGTGCATCGCCGATAATACCTTCTTCTCTTCTGTTCCTCTTATGATGACCGATGCGGGATACACTAAAGGCGACGTCGCGCTAACCGTGACGATTAATGCAATAGCTGAGCTGCTATCAAAAATTGTACTAACAGTTTTTACATTGATAGTGGACGTAAAAGCGAAATATCCATTTTTCGCAGCTACGATTGTCATGAATTTCGCAAGGCTAGGTAAATATCTTGCCGCATGATTAAGCGAATATAACAAATAGATTTTTAGAAAATTTTCAGTTTCTAAAATAAAGAATTATAGAAAAAATTATGATTTCTAGGTTTTTTATTATACAATCATATTCGTATGGGCGCATTGATTACGATAGCGTTAATCGGTTTCGTGCGTCCGTGGTTGATGGTTTTACAGTATCTAGTCATTATTGAAGACATCAACATAGAAAAATTTGCCTCGGCTTACGGCATTTTTGGAATTATTGGTTGCTTAGTTATGGTAGTTTTTGGCGTTATCGTAGGTAAGAAGAAAAATAGGTCATATCGTTGTCGATATATAATATAATTATGCATGCACAATCATAGGACTAATTAAGGATTGGACTGGTAGCTTCTATCTCTATCAAATCTCTCTAATAGTATTAAATGATGTGTTCATTTTACCTTGGGCTCTACAATTTATCTTTGTGGATCTTAAGAAACGGCGGAAGCAACGTGCACAGGTACCTATTACGAAGTCATAGATATAAAATATGTTAAAAATAAATTCAATAATATTATAACACTAAAAATATTTCAAAAATTTTGATGTCTTTTAAATATAATGTTATCAATTATTAATACGTAATTCGTTTAATTTTTTGAGCTGTCCCAGGTTTTAATTTTACAGAACCCATGAAGGAACCATGAAGGAAAAGGCTGTTGTATGGGATGAGAAGAGTTTAAATGTGATTATCTCGAATTTCCTAAAAAGTTTGTTCCAGGAACAAAAAAGGCATTCCATGGTATTAAGAAGACCGAAGATCGCAGAGATTTAATCGCTAACTACTTTGAAATAAGTGAATTTTGATAAAATATTATACTCTTGATAGAAACGCAACAAGCAATTAACATATAAATGTCAGTATTATTATCGTAAAGAATAAAAACCGAATCGTAAAATTATTAGGATACTAGCATCTCCTTTACATATAATTTAACAATATATTTTTAATGCTCAACGAATGTCAAACATATGTATTATTAAAATTTTTTATAATAAATTATTAAAATTTATTTATACTTTATTTATATATTTATATTTTTATATAATAGTTTGTTATAAGAATTTTATTACATTTTGAAAGAAAGAGAAAGAGAACATTCTACATATAAGAAATTGAAACAAAAATACAATACAAAATTGTTATATAATTTGTTTTATGAAGAAATTGAATATAAAAATGGGAAAAAGTTTTTAAGACTTTTCTGTTGCAAAAAAATATTAAATCACTAAATAAATCTACCTGAATATCCTGATGATTTCCTAAGACGCATAGTGCGAAACTTGAGCCAACTGCCGTGGTAAGCTGTAAATTAATAATTAATTTTCTCTAATAATATACCAAATTAATCTGTTACATGTCCTCATACATTGTATTCATGTAAGTAAGTAGTGTGTAAATAAGTACGCAAGTAGAACTAATGTTCTACTTGCGAAAGAGAAAATTTAATTATAAAAGTCAGTACATGTAAAAATTAAATCAAAATTGGCACATAAGAGCCACAGCGCAGTAGTTGAAGCGCAGGAAAGAAACAACACTTCCTTCTTATTATTTGTTGGTTTATTTCAAACTTAAAACTACAATAATAACGTGCTTTTCGCTTAATATATAAGATGTAAACCAAATAAGATCCGCGCCCAAACAAGACCTAGTTTTTAAATTTCCTATTAAATAAATACGGAAAGACCATGCGATTATGTGACAGTGTGAACCTGTAAGTGTCAAACGTTCGTCTTGCCGATTCACTCGGATGCGAATCTGTCAGTACCTGCAGTCGTATAAGTCAGTGGAGAGATACACGCGCTCCCTTTTGTTAAGAAATTGCTGCAAATATGTGAGTATGTTTGTTTATTTATGCATAAATATTTATTTATTTTTTTGGTTTTTATTAATATTTTATCTACTTACCTGTAGAATACAGATACATTATTACAATATTCCTTGTATCTTTTTGTTAACTGCATAAATTGATATTGAGTTTTTCTTTAAAGTTTAATGTGGGCATTATTAAAAATTAGAATTCCTTATATATAAGATCTAAAACATGTTTTTTTTTAAATGTAACAGAAAAAATGAAAATTTTTTAAATAAAGTAATTCCTCATAGTTTTTTTACAAAGTTTAATAAACGAACGATAATTTAAAAAAATATAGTCAATTTTTGCATGATCCTTTAACTTATTAGCATTAACAATAAGGTCCGTCTTATTTGGTTCACTTACTTTACATTAAACTTTTTTGGGACATGTATATGTGAGATATGTATACAGGGTGACCCATTTTAACTTAGGCAGCCAAATAACTCGAAAAATAAGCAAGATAGAGAAAAATGTTTTAGACAAAAGTTGTATGGTTTCGAGGGGGCCATAAGATGGTATCATTGGTTTGACCTTGAAGAGTCATTTGAAGGTCACGTGAAGGTCACTTCAATTTTTTTAAATGGAACATCCTATATATTTTTGTACATTCTTGTAGCTCATCTCGAGAGATTTCCAAAACACTATAATTAAGTACATTTTCGTTAAGTACTTTTTGAGTTATGAGGCTTGAAATAATTTCTTAATTTTACATAAACCGTAAAATATCTTGTAAAATATTCATTTTTCGATTACCTTACCTTAATAGTTTTATGTACAAAATAATGAGAGGAATCAATTGGTGTAAAGAAAACACATAGTTGTTTCGAAGAAAAAATATGTAATTTGCAATTAACAATTCCATATTTTTTCTTAAAAACAACTATGTGTTTTCTTTACACCAATTGATTCCTCTCATTATTTTGTACATAAAAGTATTAAGGTAAGATAATCGAAAAATGAATATTTTACAAGATATTTTACGGTTTATGTAAAATTAAGAAATTATTTCAAGCATCATAACTCAAAAAGTACTTAACGGAAAGGTACTTAATTATAGTGTTTTGGAAAGCTCTCGAAATAAGCTACAAGAATGTACAAAAATATATAGGGTATTCCATTTAAAAAAATTGAAGTGACCTTCACGTGACCTTCAAATGACTCTTCAAGGTCAAACCAATGATACCATCTTATGGCCCCCTCGAAACCATACAACTTTTGTCTAAAACATTTTTCTCTATCTTGCTTATTTTTCGAGTTATTTGGCTGCCTAAGTTAAAATGGGTCACCCTGTATATTTTAAATATAATATATTTATTTATTAAATATGTCAATACATTACACATAAGTATTGAAAAATATTACAGGTAGCAAGTCCTTCGAAAAAAATACTTGCTTCGGAAACATATATAGTGTATATAGAAAATGGAATCCTCACTAAATATATATCAACATATTTAATTTACTTTAGATTCAGTTTATAAAATCTCGTTTTATTACAAACATTCGTGTGTGTGTGATCGTTTCATAATATAATTATCTCTTATTTTGTCACACTTCGTATATCTTTTGTAACGGTTATTTTTTAACATAGTATAATTATATTATATAAATATGTTATAACACATATGTTAATGAGAAAATTTACATTTTTAACCGTAGAATTTTAATTTTGTTATTTATATTCGCGATTGTTTCGTATGATTATTTTATCTCCTGTGCTACTTCCTATATTTCTCACTGCTCACTTGTTTCTTGCTCAATAATGCTTCGTAGTTTGCCAACACAAATGATTAGACACAACTTAATATAGTTGGCGAGTAATTGTAACTGCGCGTATCTATTAGTCACACACGAATGTCTCACAATACTGCCGATCTTTATTGGATGACCGTTTTATCGACCATGTTGAATATGTATTATATATAATATATATATATTATATATATATTATATATATATATATATATATATATTATATATATATATATATATATATATATATATATATATATATATATATATAATATTCAACTGGTGATAAACTTAGGGCGTTTTTCAACAAGCGACACAGAGGAACACAATGTAGCATAATGAATCATTTCATCCTCATTTACATTCGACAATCAACAAGACTAAAGTGATACACTGTGTCCTCTGTATCGCTTGCTGAAAACGTTCTTAATAAGCTAGATTCACATATAAGTTAGATTTATAAAAAATAATTATTTTTATTAATACACGTTAATAATTATAATAAAGTTTACGTAATGTTTTACATAACAATATGATATAATATAAAGAGAGAGAGAGAGAGAGAGAGAGAGAGAGATAATAATATAATGTATGTAATGTAAATATTGTGTATATAAAATGATATAATGTGAAAATAATTTATATTTAATTATATGTGGTATTATATTTAAATATATACCATATTTAATTTTTTTATATATTTTTGTATTCTTATTTATTGATATAGATAAAAAGAGAAAGAGAGAATATATAATAAATTGAATTTTTTAGTATTAATAATAAAGTAGATATAATTTCAGTAGATTAAATCACATTAATATATTTGTAAATATAATACAAATAGCGCTTTAACTTATATAACTACGAAAGATGCAACGTACGTATGGTAAACATTGCGCAGGTTTGTAAGAATAGAAAGAATATAATTTGTCTCTGCATTGTTATAATTATATTTCTATAAAGATAAAAATTAAATCGTTTTGAAAAAAAACATGTAAAATGAATTATTCGAAAATTTACACATTATTGAATTAATTAATCAACAAAGAAAGACAACAATAAATTTCGAAAATATCGAAATTTATTATTGCCTTTTTTGTTGATTAATTATTTCAATAAGTGTTATAAATTATTTTTTATATCAAAGATATTTCATTAAACGACAATTATGTAATTTGATATCTCAAGAATTAATAATATATATATGTGAATAAATTTATTTGTTAGTTATTTAATAATTTGTTTAATGTTGTATAAAAGATTATTAAACATTAAATAAATAAAATTATTATTATACATATAAATATTATTATTATACATAAATAATGTTAATAAAAAGAATATTTTATGTAAAAATAATTTTGTCTGTAATTCTTATCTATATATAATCTAATTGTATTGCATAATATATATATATATATATATATATATATATATATATATATATATATATGATTATATTTAAAGTATACAATGTGACATAATAACGGAACAATAAAATGCAATACATTCAATCGTACTATAAACAGATTTTGCATTAGCAATAATATCAATTTTTGTTAATATAATAATGACAAATAAAAGTGTTTAGTGTAATAAATAAAACAATTTTTGTTCTTTTTCAAATAATAAGTTCAGAAATTTTTTAAAAAATTTTTTGCAAAAAACAACCGATTTTATATAAATATATAATTTATAATTTTTATTGTTCTAGACCATCACGATAAGCTAAATATTATCTGAACACATGCATGCTTTTTTAAAATTTCTTTTTATATTACCATTAGTGAGATAAATATTTGAATTTCGTATAATAACAAAATTAATGTACTAAATTGTTTACTATTAATTGAAATCGCTATGTAAATAAAATATTTTATAAAAAGTGCACAATAAAAAGTTTGTGTGCGTTTTTTTTTATTTTTTTCAAAGCTTTTCTCAAGAGATGTTTACATTTCTCTTTTATATTTATTGACATGTGATAAGAAGATTAAGTGATTCTCGAGATAAACGTGATTTTCTCCTCTTGTCGACAATATTAATGCATTAAGCTATCAGCTTCTGTTGTAAACTCACAGCTTCTGACGCAAATGTTTTTAAACATGATGTCGCGTTGACTGTTACAATTAGTGTTCCAATTAGTGAAATAATTGAGATAAAATTTAAACTTTTAATTGTAATTTTTGTAACAATAGTGAACATAAAAATATCTTTTCGTAATCATAATTATCATGAAATTCGAAACCATGAAGAATATGTGAGTATCTTTGATTAATATGTAATAAACAAGTTTTCACGAATTTTCAGTTCTTTAAATAATATATAAAAATAACAATAAATCATAATTTGTATATTGTAAATTTTTTATGATACGATCATGTGATTATAAGTGCATGTAACAATAATAACTGATATCATATATTCGTGGTTGCTGGCTCCGCAGCATTATCGTGATAATGTCAGTTTAATAAAAATAAGTCGTCTCATTTTACGATATTTTTGTTTTATTCACAATTTACGTTAATTTTCGATTCCATAGATAAGACGAAAAGAGTTAATTAAAAAGTGGTATTTCATTTTTACATGTCTAAAATATAATTGTGCGTATTATCGCAGGATTTATTCAGGATTGAATTAATAGCTTTAACATGCTCTAACATTATCAAATCTTTTGACTAATATTAGGTAATGTGTAATATTAGATAATATTATATTCTAAGTTTTTCAATTTATTTTTACAGAATTTAGAAAAATAATGGAAGTAAGATATGTAAGAGACGATATTATAAAGTCTATCTCCGTTGACAATAAAAAAAAATAATGGAGAAATGAGAGACATTAATAAAAAATTTATTATGAATTAATGACTCGTACTGATTTAATTGTTCATTATCGACAATTGGATAAAGAAAAGATAATGAATGCTTTTCTGCTCTTTTTTCTTTAATATTCTTTAATACTGTGGATTTGCACAAATCAAAAGCAATGTTTCTATATTTAGATGCATCTTTAATCATTAATGTTTGTATCATTTTTTCCAACATTTTTACATTTTTCAGGCAGCCAAAAATTTTTTCTTTTAAAATTATTCCTCCTAAAACAATTTGATTAGAAGAAAAAAATTTGAATTAGTATTATGAATTCGTACATAAGTCATAGTATTATCAAATTTGATAGAAAGGGAAAAACAGTTCTCTCTCAAGTAAATATTATAAATAAAAATTTTTATTTTACATTGTTAGCGAGTGAGAGATTAGAAACAAAAAAGTAATACGTACATTTTGTTATCTTTTTTCCACTGTAAAATCTTTATACTATCTTTACCTTATTTATGTAGCGATATCTTTTAAAAAGTGAGAGAATTAAATGGAATTTATATTTTCACTATGAGAAATTTTTCGATGTTTGAAGATCTTATATTATAAATCTTTGTTAACTTGTATCCTGTTTATTCTCACTAGTTTAATTATTAAAGCATCGTAATATCATATCGTAATATCATTTTTATTTGTCTTCGATTAATTAATTAAATATATATATATAATGTTTTTTATTTTGTATATAATGCTTATATTATATACAATTATATTCAATGGATGCATCTTATACAGAGAATTTATTAGATTGTTTGCACATTCTCAGCTTTTCTCTTGTATAATTTCATGATTACAGATGATAATATTTCATTCCGGCTTATAATGGGTATTTAATACGATGGCACCTTGTGCGTAGATAAGAAGCCTTTGAAATCTTCGTTTCTATCATGTTCCAGTTAGTCGAACATTGTCTACCTTCGATTATCGTGGAAGTGTATTGAAATCAGTGACATTTATCCATATTTATCTTGACAAATTCTGTTGGGTAAATATTTTATAAATCTTATCTTTAACCAGGATATAGTATAAACAGCAGAAGTATTGGTTGATTTGACTACTATGATATTGTGTAAAAGAAAGAATCTTATTATAGCGAATGCTAAGAAACAAAGAGAAATATACATAAATATATGTAAATACATCTAATTATTCAAGATATTATATTATCTGGATATACCTGATCGCTTTATACAAATTTTATATTGTCGTTTCTCGTTATCAATCATTGATTATCACATTGATATTCGTGAAATTTTTATATGTAATGTAATTAACAGCACGGATTACTTTTCTTTTGACATATATTAAGGGTACGTTCTTAGATAACTTCGAATTTTGTGGCGCTTTCTTTTGACATTTGATATACGATTTGAAATATTCTAAAAATAACGTTCTTAGAGAAAGGGATTTAGTTTCTATGACTTAAAGTCATAAAATTAACTTTGATAAGACATAAAATCATAAGAATAACTTTGATATATTCAGTTCAAGATTATGATTCTTAATAATTTTCAAGAAATTTTCATTATTAAGCACTCATGATTAATCTTTTTATTGTTAAATATTTACTTAGAGATTTAAATGTGCAATTTATTTATTTTAAAACTTTCTTTTAAACGAAGAGTTCGGGATTTATATAGTTTTATTTGATTATACAATAAATCATGAGTAAAAAGGAGCTCCATACATCTCTCCACCGCATCTCAAAGAAACTAATCTATATCCCAACTCTAATTTTAATTTAAAATCAGAAATATTTTTTGAGAATGTAAGGAAGAAAGCGAAACCGTTTTCTAGTTCATGCATTTATTTAAAAAATTTTTATTTTTTATTTTTAATAAATATTTAATAAAGTACTCATGACACTTGATGTCACCATGTATAACACGAAGTTGAAATAAATAATCAAGTTTATTCGCAAAAATGACTAAAAATTCATCAAACTGCACTTACTGCATTTATTTCGAAATTCCAAAGTTTATTCGAAATTAAACAATAATTCTGAAGCGTGCTGGCAGTTGACAAGCAAGTATAAATAAAAAGAAATTTTTAGCGAAACTAAAATATTCCAAACGTAACTAATCTAAAAGTATAATAACAGTGATATAATAACGAATAAATATATATATATATATAAAAACAAACAAACAAGTAGAATATAATGAAAAGTTATTACAAATAAATATGAAAATTATGATATTTCAAGATCGTATATCTCAGGAACTAAAAGAGAACGCTAAAATTTTATTTTTATACTTACTTTTTATTAAATATCTTCTATATCTTTTAGATATAGAATATCTAAGATATTTTTGGCCAAAAAAAGAAAAGGTATGATATTCTTGAATATATTCGAATAAATCAGAAAAGCAATTAATTAGTGCACTAACTTTTGACGGTTTCAAACTTATCACTTTAAGATTGAAAGAAAACGTAGTATGACAGTGACAAAAACGAATAACACGATAAGTGTACCTACAATTGATAACGTAATCGGAAATAAAAAGAAGAACACAACTATAAAGATCGAAGAACTGATAAAAAAAGATGATGAAATTACTTTGGAAGATCTGGCACCAGATGGAGGTTGGGGATGGATCATTGTATTGGCAATGATATTAATTTTTGTTAGTATAATAATATGATAAACATATTAGTGCTTAACATAATTTTTTAGATAAATGTTCATCTGCAAATAATGTGACTTTTAGCTACACAGATATTTTTTCAAGATTTTTTTAACTCAAAGATGAACAATTTTGTAGAGGGATATGTAAATGATAACTTTCGCTATTTTAGATGACTACGATAGGTCCGGGATCCTCATTTGGCATAATCTTCGGCGATTTCCTTGAAGCTTCCGGACAGGCGGGCATGGCATCAAGCCTTTTCAATTCCCTCTTTATGATCTCTTTTTCTATTGCAAGTAAACGCCTTTTTATTTAACAAACTTGAAAAAGATATAAATTATTTATAAAGTTATTAAATTTGATATATAAATTTAATAAATACATTTTTAAATAAAAAATTGCGCGATAAAAAATAGAGAGATTTTGTTTAATCTTATTTTTCTCAAGATTTCATTCTTGAACAAGTTTGCATATGTGTATAGGCATCTAGAAATTTTCTCATTTATAAATAAGTTTAAAGATAACATCTTCGTTATAAATTAAATCGAGATTGTGAGCGAGGAATTAAGTAGATGGTTTAAATTGAATATTTAAATGTATTTTTGTTTCCAAATATGATATAATTGATGGGAAAAAGAGAGATTAATTTATAATTAATAAAATTATTATAGCCATATCGTATTATTTATATAAAATTTAAGAAAAATAAAATTTAAAATTAAATTTAAATTTAAAAAATTTTGCTTTTTAAACTTTTAGTATACATTTTTAAGAGATTACATTTTGTTCTCATAATGTTATTATATTTTTTGTGATTCTTTTAATGATATTTTTTTGTTTCACTTCTTCTCATAAATTCTATAAAATATTCTTTACAGGTTTGCTGACTAATACCTTATTGAAAAGATATTCTACAAGACCGGTCGGAATTTTAGGAGCGCTCTGTTTCTCAGTATCAAACATTTTGCTGGCGTTTATCAGAAATATATACGATTTGGCTTTTCTTTTCTTGTTTCAAGGTTTTGGACTGGGTCTAATTATTACGGTTTGCAATACGGTTTTCAATACGTATTTTGTAAAAAAAAGAACGAAAGTAAGGCAATCATTATGCTCGAGAGAATCTATTTAAAAGTTTTTAATTTTTCAAAGTTTTCTTTTATTATTTTAGGTGATGAGCGCGGCGCAAGTCATTATTGCGTTGGGTGGAATCATTTATCCAACATTAGCCGAAAAGATGATGACATTGTATGGTTTTCGCGGTAAGACTCTAATGAACATAGAAAAATTAGAAAATTACAATTAATCGTTTCTCGTGATTTATATTAGGTACCGCAGCGATTATGGGTGCAATAAGTCTTAATGGCATTGTTGGCATGACATTAATGCATCCTGTGGAATGGCACGTCAAAAAGCTGGATGATGTTCGTGCTGAAAAGGCTCGCATAAAGCAACATAGATTTCAAGAACTGGCATTGTCGAATCGTCGGTCAACCATCGATGTTATCCACATATCTTCAAAGACTAAATGGAGCAGTCTTCATAGTCTTAAAGAAGAAAGTGGCGCAGAAATGCCCTTATTAAATGAAATGCTTAAGGTAACATAAAATTCAATGGCCATTGATGTTCTTCTGTCATTTAGTTGGCAGCTTTTCTAAACGATATTGTATTTTTCAATTTACTCATACATCGATTATATAAATTAGCCTTCTGCGCAAAGAGTAGCATCAAACTCGGAAATCGAGGGTGGAATTCGCGAAAGGGCGAAATCAGTATCTATGCGAGAAAGTTTAGCGAAGCGTGTGTCAGCTCTATCGGCATCTAGCTTGGTCAATTTGGCGACTAGCGTTGGTGCATTAAGTGATATACGTCAACAATATTTGGAAAAGAAAAACTGCGAGGAACAAACGAATAAGGAAATTCAAGAGCAAAAGGAGAATGAGAAGCAAGACGTCGAGGAAAAACAAAAGGAGATGAAGTGAGCATAATTCTTGTAATTATTCGTATGATTAAATATTCAATATATTTTAGAAATTTAGGATTGATTAATATGTGTGTGTGTGACTAATATATTTTAAATATATATTTATTATATATATTTATATGTAAATTTATATATAATTCATATGTAAATAATGTTTATATATACGTATTATTATTTTATATTATTTAAAGGTACAAGGTAATTTTGAGAGAACTCTTTGATATGTCATTGATAAAGAATTGCGCTTTTCTCAACTTATGTTTTGGCGTCAGTTTTGTATGTACCGCCGATTATTTCTTCTCCTCTTTTGTTCCTCTTATAATGGTCGATGCGGGATACACTAAACGCGACGCCGCGCTAACCATTACGATTAGTGGAACAGCTGAACTGGCATCAAAAATTTTACTAACAGTTTTTACATTGATAGTGGACGTAAAAGCGAAATATCTATTTTTCGCAGCTATGATTGTCACGCAATTCACAAGGCTAGGTAAATATCTTGCCGCATGATTAAGCGAATATAACAAATAGATTTTTAGAAAATTTTCAGTTTCTAAAATAAAGAATTATAGAAAAAATTATGATTTCTAGGTTTTTTATTATACAAGCATACTCTTATGGGCGCATTCATTATGACAGCGTTAATCGGTTTCGCGCGTTCGTGGTTGTTGGTTCCACAGCCTCTAGTCATTATTGAAGACATCAACATAGAAAAATTTGCCTCGGCTTACGGCATTTTTGGAATTATTAGTGGCTTAGTTACGGTAGTTTTCGGCGCTATCGTAGGTAAGAAAAAAAATAGGTCACATCATTGTCGATATATAATATAATTATGCATATATAATCATAGGACTTATTAAGGATTGGACCGGTAGCTTCGATATGTATCAAGTCTCTCTACTAGTATTAAATGGTGCGTTCATTATACCTTGGACTCTACAATTTATCTTTGTGGATCTTAAGAAACGGCGGAAGCAATGTGCACAGGAACCTATTACGAAATTATAGATATAAAATATGTTGACTTCTATTCTATATCTCTTCAAGACCAGGCATTTATCGTATTTCTTCCTTTTTGTGATGTTTATCGTGATGATTATAGGGATGTATGTGGGAGGAGGTCGGACGTGTCTTTATGCTCATTTGATCAACGAGCGACAGAATCGATCCGTGGCAACCGCATCGACGCATATCCTGTGGAGAGAGTATTCACACACTTTTCAACCTAACGAATAATTGCTAGAAAACAATATTGGCAGACTAGAAAAATATGTGAGGCGCAAGTGGCTGGATCGGGAATCGAACCCGAGTCTTTCGCTTTCCGGGCAACTGCTCTAGACTACTGAGCTATCCGGACCTCACACCTAATGCTGCTTTTTAACACAGTGATATGCGATTCCAGAGCGATGTTAGTATCTCGCTCGATGGATGCAATGCCGATTGCCACGGAGAATCCCTCAAAGGTCGCTCGCTGACCAAATAAGTGCCGGTGGAGGTATTCGCGTGCATGCTGGCTTCCGACTTGCCTTCCGTATGAAACGGCACCGACGAGCTTACCGGTGACCTTACCGGTAACTACGGTATTCATTATTTACTCTTATATTTAAAATCGTCTTAAGTAAGTAGGAATATGTTACACAACTATTTTAATAACTGAACGAAATCTTAACGCGCGATCTAAAATACTTAAAATGATTTTAAATATAAGAATAACCAAAAATATGAATATCGACGTATGTTACTGCCGGCATAGCTCTCAGATTCATAAGAGTACGCAAACCTCTTCACTCGACAAATGCCTTCGTTAAGGTGGAGATACTATCAAGAAGGAAAAATTTTTTTTATTTTATTTTTATTTTGTTTTAATACAGGATTTCCAAATAGAAAATATATTACATATATAAAATATATATTACATAATTACAATATATATATATATATATATAGTAAATTACAATTAACTTACAATTATATAAACACATTACAAAATATGTAATTATGTATAACATAAAAATAATTATATTATAAATATATACAATTATATTACAAAATATATTACAAAATTTAATGCAGGATATATATAATATGTAATGTGTATTACAAATATATATTAAAAATTATAATTTAAAACTTATTACAAAATAATTACAAAGAATTACACGAAAGTGACCAAAATATACGTATAATATGAATTTTATTAAAAATTTCCACATATTCCAAACCATTGATATCTGAATATTATGTATATATTATTTAATATATAAATAAATATATATATATATTATATATTAAATAATATTAAATATATATAAATTTAAAAATAATATAATAAATATAAAAATAATATGACATTAGTCACAACACAACTTCGCACAATACATATGAGCTGAACTTTGATGTCAATGATTGGAGTCGAATTATTAACCGATCATTATCAAGAATAACCGTATTCAACCGAAGTTCATAGAGTCCCCCTTACCGCGAATATCAAAACCCTCCCTCGTCTTAATTGATAGCTAATGCTCCGTCTATCTATTCAGATGTCAATACACGAAAGCATGTTATCTCCTTCTAAAATTTGTACAACTTTCTAGCCAAACGCGAAGTCTATATATTATACGTCTACGACTAGGATACGGTTAAGATATAAATTTTATTTTAACAAATTATTCTAGATTAATTAATAAATTAATGATTGTTAATGTTTGTTAAGAGAAATGGGCGATCCGATTAATGGTAAAAAACTGTTCATGAAAATGTGTGCTTCTTGTCATACCACGGAAAAAGGTGGTAAATATAAAATAGGTCCTAACCTACATGGTATTATAGGCAAGACTTCTGGAAGTATGTATATTAATGAATCCAATTTGTTAATTCAGTTAAAAATAAATTCAATAATATTAAAACATTAAAAATATTTCAAAAATTTTGATGTCTTTTAAATATAATGTTATCAGTTATTAATACGTAATTAGTTTAATTTTTTGAGCTGTCCCAGGTTTTAATTTTACAGAAACCATGAAGGAAAAGGCTGTTGTATGGGATGAGAAGAGTTTAAATGATTATCTCGAATTTCCTAAAAAGTTTGTTCCAGGAACAAAAAAGGCATTCCATGATATTAAGAAGGCCGAAGATCGCAGAGATTTAATCGCTTTTCTAGCTACTTTGAAATAAGCGAATTTTGATAAAATATTATACTCTCGATATTACTTTCGATAGAAACGTAACAAGCGATTAACATATAAATGTCAGTATTATTATCGTGAAGAATAAAAATCGAATCGTAAAATTACTAGGATACTAGCATCTCCTTTACATATAATTTAACAATATATTTTTAATGCTCGACGAATGTCAAACATATGTATTATTAAAATTTATTTATAATAAATTATTAAAATTTATTTATAATTTATTTATATATTTGTAATTTTATATAATAGTTTGTTATAAGAATTTTGTTACATTTTGAAAGAAGGAGAATATTCTACATATAAGAAATTGAAACAAAAATACAATACAAAATTGTTATATAATTTGTTTTATGAAGAAATTGAATATAAAAATGGGAAAAAGTTTTTAAAATTTTTCTGTTGCAAAAAAATATTAAATCACTAATAAATCTATCTGAATATCCTGATGATTTCCTAAGACGCATAGTGCGAAACTCGAGCCAACTGCCGTGATAAGCTGTAAATTAATAATTAATTTTTTCTAATAATATATCAAATTAATCTGTTATTCATATGTCCTCATACATACATTGCATTCATGTATAATGTTCCACTTGCGAAAGAGAAAATTTAATTATAAAACTCAATACATGTAAAAATTAAATAAAAATTGACACATAAGAGTCACAGCGCGGTAATTGGAGCGCAAGGAAGAAACAACATTTCCTTCTTATTAAAAAATTGCTGCAAATATGTGAGTATGTTTGTTTATTTATGCATGAATATTTATTTTTTTTTGGTTTTTATTAATATTTTGTCTACTTACCTATAGAATACAGATACATTATTACATATTCCTTGTATTTTTTTGTTAACTGCATAAATTGATATTAAGTTTTTCTTTAAAGTTTAATGTGGGCATTATTAAAAATTAGAATTCCTTATATAAGATCTAAAACATGTTTTTTTTTAAATGTAACAGAAAAAGTGAAAATTTTTTAAATAAAGTAATTCCTCATAGTTTTTTTACAAAGTTTAATAAATAAACAATAATTTAAAAAAATACGGTCAGTTTTTACATGATCCTTTAACTTATTAGCATTAACAATAAGGTGCGCCTTATTTGGTTCACTTACTTTACATTAAATTTTTTTGTGGGACATGTATATATGAGATATGTATATATTTTAAATATATGATATATTTATTTATTAAATATGTCAATACATTACACATAAGTATTGAAAAATATTACAGGTAGCAAGTCCTTCGAAATAAATACTTGCTTCGGAAACATATAGTGTATATAGAAAATGGAATCCTCACTAAATATATATCAACTTATTTAATTTACTTTAGATTCAGTTCACGTTTGCGAGGGTACAAAAATGTTAACTTCTTGCTGTTTTCCTAAATTATATACGAGACACTGGCTTACGCGGTTCGAGCTTGATTTTAAATCCATCGTATCGTTTTAGAATGATGTCGGCTTGCAATACGAAATCGTCGTCTGCTACATCAGAAATGACACGGTAATTTCTAAGTATTGTCGATAAAAGGACCTTTAATTTCAGCATAGCATATTTTCGCCCCACGCAAGACCTATACAAAATTTTCTTACATATATTATCAAATATAATATTGTAATAACAGTGTATATTGTATTGCTTTTATGACAAAATATTTTCACATGCTTTTAATGCTTATAATATATAATATACCAAAATTTTACAAAGGAATGAGTGTCAAATTCAAGTAATCTTTCGTGTGAAATATTTCTTTAGTTTTATTGTTAGTAGTTTCCAAAAAAAACTTTATTTTAAGAACCATCTTTTAAATACCTTGGTCCAGCACTAAAAGGAATAAAGGCATAATAATGTCTCTGTTGCATTTTTTCCGGTAGGAAATTATCTGGATTAAAAACTGTTGGATTTGGGTAATATTTTTCTGTACGATGTACTGCGAATTGTGGAATTATTACCGTGGCATCTTTTGGAAGGATATAATCACCTGTAACTATAATATGAAAGATATGTCATGTACCTTTTTTGTTTTGTTTACTTACTATACAAATTCCTATAGTTTATAAGTTCCTAATGTTTGTAACAATAATTAATATTATTGTAAATATGGCATTTAACGAGACATGCTTACTTATCTGTACATCTTCGTTAAGTTTTCTGGCAATTATCGGTACTGGTGGGAAAAGTCTCAGAGATTCCAAAATAACTCTTTCGAGATATTTCATTTCTAGAGTATCTTGAAAAGTACATTGCCTATCGCTGTCACCGAAAATCGTATCTAATTCTTCATGCACGCGAGCCTACACAACGAAAATTAAAATTAATGGATTTACGATTAAAATTAATAGATCAATTAAAATTAATAGATTTACGATTGGCTGAGCAAAATCGATCTCTTTAACAAGAATAATGAAAATATATGTCGCAACTGTTTTGAAGGCCGTTCAATTGAAGTATTTTTAATAAATTTAACTCTTTCTATAGACCATTTAAGAATTTATTAAGATGAAAATGTATAATAATATGAAACTGTTCACATGAAAATATGCTTTATGTAAATTACATGAAAAAAAAACAATAAATATATGGTAAGTCTTAATTTATATTGCAATATGAATAAAACTTGTGGAAAAAAAATTTTATAAAAGCCCTAATGTATATGTGTATGCGTATGCGGGTGTGTGTGTCATAAAAGCAAATTGTTACTTTAGTTTAAAGGTAAAAAAAATTGAAAACGCATAACTTTCTAATTATATTTTGAATATGCTTCATAACATTTACTTGATAATTAAGCATTATATAATATAATTATTAATTGACAATGTAGCAATTTGAATTCATATATAATTGTTTAATTTTTGTAGCGATTCCAAGACAAAAATGGAGCTATTATTATCGATATTATTATTTTAGAAAATAACCTTTAAATTAAATAATTTATAAGAATATTAAACTACTTTTTATATACATCTTTGTTTAATTTTAAAATAATTGATATACTATTGTTTATAATATTATACAGGGTTTGTCAAAAGTGTGGAAACCCCTAAATATTTCACAAACGGTGCATTTTAGAAAAAAATGTTTCAAGCAAAAGTTGTTTGGTTTCAAAGGGGCCATAAGACGGTACCATTGGTTTGACCTTGAAGAGTCATTTGAAGGTCACGTGAAGGTCACTTCAATTTTTTTAAATGGAACACCCTATATATTTTTGCACATTCTTGTAGCTTATCTCGAGAGCTTTCCAAAACACTATAATTAAGTACCTTTTCGTTAAGTACTTTTTGAGTTATGAGGCTTGAAATAATTTCTTAATTTTACATAAACCGTAAAATATCTTGTAAAATATTCATTTTTCATTCAAATTTCATTTTTCGATTATACGAATACTTTTACGTACAAAATAATGAGAGGAATCAATTGGTGTAAAGAAAACACATAGTTGTTTTTAAGAAAAAATATGGAATTGTTAATTGTAAATTACATATTTTTTCTTCAAAACAACTATGTGTTTTCTTTACACCAATTGATTCCTCTCATTATTTTGTACGTAAAAGTATTAAGGTAAGATAATCGAAAAATGAATATTTTACAAGATATTTTACGGTTTATGTAAAATTAAGAAATTATTTCAAGCCTCATAACTCAAAAAGTACTTAACGAAAAGGTACTTAATTATAGTGTTTTGGAAAGCTCTCGAGATAAGCTACAAGAGTGTACAAAAATATATAGGGTGTTCCATTTAAAAAAATTGAAGTGACCTTCACGTGACCTTCAAATGACTCTTCAAGGTCAAACCAATGGTACCGTCTTATGGCCCCTTTGAAACCAAACAACTTTTGCCTGAAACATTTTTTTCTAAAATGCACCGTTTGTGAGATATTTAGGGGTTTCCACACTTTTGACAAACCCTGTATATTAATTACTGTTACTAAGTAGATATTAATTCTTAATATTAAACTTTAAATATCAATAAGAACTTGTTGTATATGAAAATGTGATATAATTATGATGGAAACAATTATAAAACACAATTTCGATATATCATTCCTTAAAAAAAATTTAAATATATTTAAATGTTAAGTGATTTCCAAGATTTTTTCTTGTGAAAATATTAAATCGTTAATAAATCTACCTGAATATTCTGATGATTTCCTAAGGCGCATAACGTGAAACTCGAGCCAGCTGCTGTGGTATCATGACCCTGTAATAAATCAATAATTTACTTTTCCAACAGTGCATCAAATTAACATCTGATAGCGTGTACAATAGCGTAACTTGCAATATAATTTTTTTATAAAGAAAGAGAGAGAAAGAGAGAGAGAGAGAAAAAGAAAAGAAGGAAAATGAAAAAGAAAATTTAATTACGAAAATTAATGCATACATAAATATCAGAAAATTATATATATAAATACTTATACCAGAAAATTATACATATAAAAATATCTTTCTATATATAGAAAATTCTTTATACGATTAAGTTTACTAATTTATATTAAAAATGCAGTACCTCAAACATGATAGTGTTTACTTCCTCCCAAATCTCCTCATCAGTCATTTTTCCACCGTTCTTTTTCAAATCAATCATCATTTCTAAAAAGGCGAGTCGTCTTTTTTCACCTATGTCGTTTTCATCGATGTCATCGAGATCATCTCTTACATAATGCAGTTTTGTATAAGCAATATTTTTATCATTTTCATTATTTTTGATCCCATTTTCCATAGGTTTGTCCTTTTGATCATCTTTTTTCTCTTTTATATCATCGATGCTCTTAGACTTTTCTTCAATTACATTATTTGTCAATGTGTGAATAATATCGAGCAATTTCTCTTGCTTCTTCGCAAACTTTGAAAGTTTAAATATTATGTCAGAACGAAACCGAAAATCATAATGCCTTCGATGTAGGATATCGCTCATTCTACAACATTCAAATTATTACATTGAGTTTTCTTCATAATAAATATTAAATAATAAAATATTATATATTATAATCTTAAGAAAAAAAATCAATGTCTCTCTACTTCATCACGGCCATGGCGTAATCATATCCAGTCTTCTGCCTTTTTTCTTTTTTAACTCCCATCGCAGTTTCCGTTAAAATGTCAACCGTTACAGCTGATAGATAATCGTGACAATCGAACTCTTTTCCAACTTCATCGCGAAGCCGTCTAACGAGATCTATGCTATTCTCATAAAATAAAGGTACAAATGTCTTCAAAATACTCATGTGAAATGTGGGCGCTATTGCCTTCCTATGTCTGCGCCACTTATCGCCAGTTGTGATCAGCAAACCATCTCCAAGCCATGGTTGGAAATATCTAAGAAAAAGGATAACGAATCCTATAATATATATTTATGCATATATCTCTTTGAATACGGAAAAATTGGATACAAATCTAAGATATCTAAAATAGGTAGATTGTACATTTGCACAAACAATTTTATAAAAAAAATATAGATCTATATAATAACGAAATTATATAGATTGTTATGTCAATTATATAGAATATTTGACTTTTTACCTATATTCCACTGATTTGTCGAGATGCACAGAACTACTCAAGATTATTTCGATATCTTTTGGATCTGACAGAGCGATTATTACTCTTGTTCCAAAATATATGCTAACTACTGATCCATGTCTTTTGTGATATTGAAGAGCTACAGGTAACAAAGTTTCTGGAGATAATCCCATAGTTATTAATGCGTGACCTATTATTGGTAAGCTCGGTGGACCTAAAAGAGAAGAATAAAAAATTTATTATTATCAATATGATTAATAAATTCAAATCCTTTTGATAAATCTAATTTTGAAACGTATTAATATTTACTTGAAAGTACAGTAGTAATTAAAATGTTTCAATTCTATACATACTTGGAAGTCGTTTTCCAAGACGAACCACTCTAGAAGTTTCGACATAATAATATAATGCAATTAGCGCTGTGATAAATACAGCCAGCAGAGAATAAGCTATGGTTGGTAAATACGACGTTGTTACCGGAATGGCATCCATTGTGATAATAAATTATTATTCCACGATATCACGATAATAACAATTTTTTGATATGATCAATTAATAAAATAGTCACGTCGAAAATTGTATCAAGTTCACACACTGTAACACAATATATATTACAATAAAAATGTCTTAATTATTTTTTCTTTTCTATAATTGTAAAAGCGTCAAAGATATACACAGGTTTGTAAATAGCACTCTGTTGTAAATAACACTCCTTTTAATCTACTGGTAAGAATTGATCGATTATTTATAAGTTGATGGATCAGGAAATGCAAATTCGCTATTTCTTATATTCAGTGACCTTACCCCTCACGAATCTACGTCAGAACAGTGTTCATTTGGATTACAAATAATAGATAGAATGAAAACAATTTTGTCACATAATTTCAATTTTGTGGAATCAATTGTTTCTCGAATAATTATCAATACATATATCTTTCTTTTTTATTTGATAATTTATATTTCGCAATAATTATTTACAATTATTTATAAAATAATTTAGTTAATTATAATTTATTCAAGAATGATAATTAATAATGTTTGCAATTTGCAATGTTTGTAATATTAAATCAATTTATCGATTATAAAAATTTATTTAATTTAAATTATTACATTTGTATACATATATTGAATTCTTGACATGACTCGACATTTTTAATTCTTTGAGAGATGTGTCATTTTGTTCATATATATGAGGATTTTTAATAATTTATACACTATATATAAGAAGTTATTTCTAAAGTATTTTGCTATAACATAAACTAATATATACTAATACTACTAAATTCACTAACACACACACACACACACACACACACACACACACACACACACATATATATATGTATCAATATTTTATTAAATTTAAGTCCCTTTCATACAATCCTTGCTCTACTTTTATATAACGTTTTACTCGTATTGTATGATAATTCTTTCCTATTTGAATTAAAATCATTTGCTTTATTAACATAATGCATAGTCATTATATTGCAAAATAAAATTTTTGTAATATGAATATTTATTTTTTTACCATATAATGATATAAATGTGCATGAATTTAGATTTTAAAATGCGCCATGACAAGTGATAATGCAAATATGATTAAATGATCACGTAATAAAAATGGAAAGACAATTGGGTCTCTGTTAGATAGATATACAAACATATCTGGCATAATATAACGGTAGTTTCAGACATTTTAATGATACTTACGTGCTCGGAAATCAAACTTTTGACATAATGAAGGGAAAGTAGAAGAAACAGATATAAACTAAATAAAAACGAAGGAAAAAGAAAGTATGGACATTTTATTCTATTATAGCATTTTATTACAAAAGTCCTTATTTTTTTATCATTATCATTGATTTTGTTTTCGATTAAACTAACGCTTATTTCAGTAATTTTTCAGTTTGACATATAATAAATAGCATATTTTAAGAATTTCTTGGTTTTATATATTTAGAAGAAATCAGCAAAATATAAAATAGTAAATAATAAACTTTAAATTAATTTCCGGTCATTGTATGTATAAACAGTAAATAATAAACTAGTAAATAATAAACTTTAAATTAATTTCCAGTCATTGTATGTATAAACACATAAAATATATTCTCTTGGTATGTTTAAATCCTTGAATTATATTCAAATTTGGACACTCATATACATATATTATATTTTATGGTGTAGGCAGATCATTAAAAAAATTGCAATGTGCATACTTAGTAATATGTATTTTTAAAATGTTTTATAAAAAGATATATAAAGTAAGACATTGTATATAATACTTATTTTAAATTGAATCAAGGCACTGATATTTACAAAAAACATCAGTATAATACTGATGACAAAGAAATAATAGTCTATATGTTTGTTTATAATTTATGGGAAAAATTCTAAAGTTAGAATAAAGTTTTCGAGATATTCCTATAATAATTTGATTCAAGACGAAAAACGAGACGAAAAAACGGTCGAATATTCTGTAACGCATTTGTAATATAAAATTTACAACAAGGAGATAATATTCATCATAATCGATACATCTCTCTCTCTCTCTCTTTTGCTTTTGTTTAGACCTGTATAATAAGCATATATCGTAAGATTGTTTATATAATTTATTTATGTTATATCGCAAAGAGCATGCATTATAATGAACATAATCGCACAAGTTTTAAGGTACATTTATAACAATTTCCTCACTTCATTAGGCGTTTTTATAAATAATATTAATATTCTTATATATCTGTATCTGTATATATATATATATATATATATATATATATATATATATATATATATATATATGATGAAAGCGATATTTTATCTCTTGATAATAATTAATAGCATAAATTGAAGACTTGATCGCAGTGACAGAATAAGGCACATGAATATACATATTTTCTTAACACGCTCTTAAATATATATCTAAAAAATAAGTGACATTAAAAAAATATTTAATAGTTATTTAATTGTCACAACATATCATATATAATACATTTGACTGACTGCTTTATTATTGAATAGATCATAATATCGCAAACAGCATGTCTTTCTGCTTATAACTTACATACTTATATTTTAAGTATCTTTTCAAAAAATTCCAATATAAAATATAAGTATTAATACAATTTATATCTCTTATAATTAATTAAGGCACTTTTATTTACAAATATTTTGATTGTGTCTCGCATCAAAGTCAACCCATAGATCGTTTCTATATAAAGTGCATTGGAAGTCAAACTTTAATAAAATCAGAGACAATGAGATTTGCAAAACAGATTGTGTTGACAATATTTACAAACATCTTCCGCATTGTAAATTGGTAGATATAATGCGTTTTAAATATTATGTAGTAATTTTTATATAAATAAATAATAATAATAATAGAAATCTTAAAGAAAAAAGGCTCACTACAAAATATTTATAACGATTATAGTCAAGGCATGGAAATAAATGTTTATATATATTATGTAATCTATATAATGCATGTATAAACATGTTTTCTTATATATATTTTCTCGTTGATCTCATTTCTTGTAATGCATCCTATACGTATATTATAGTTCATTTATTTTAAATATGCATATTGAATTGTGCAATAAAAAGTAAATATATGAATTTTATTTACAAACTACGTTTGTATAATAAATGTTTTACAAACATTATCTTTTTAAGTAAAAATGTCACTCTTTATTCACAAACATATGTGAAACATATAAATATGATAAAAATTTAATAAAATGATGTATATCCCAACGATCGATGACACTAATGACGAGAATGATCTGTTTGTATTCTGTATTATGCATATATATATATATATATATATATATATATATATATATATATTTATGTTAATTTTATAAATATTCGCGGTAAAGCAGCTTTATATAAATATAATGAAATTCATGATATGAAATGAAAATTCATGAAATTCATGTCTAAATTAATTGTACTTGTTACGATATAAATAGCTGTAAAATAAGTATTTTCTTTCTGGAAGCGCAAAGTTCACTGCTAAAAAGAATTATAAATAAATATTTTTCTCTGTTTTACAAAAATCATTAATTAATATAACTGAATCTATGTACAGGCACTATTATTTCAATTTTATGCAATTTGTATATATAAATACAATAATTTTTAAAAGATACAATTTTAATGCAGCACAAAATTTTTTTCAGATGCAAAATGATATATGATATCTTTCAAAATTTAAAATTTTTTGTAAATAAATATATTATACATATATACTTATTAGAAAAATATACAACATACATAAGCTTAACGTTCACTGACGATCCAAAAGATCAGATAATGAATAAAATTGCTTGTAGTTGAATACTTATAACGGTAAGTACAATTTTCCGACTTTTGCTATTGATCACAATAAAAATCACGTGCTTGTGTTTGGACGTCGTGTATTTTCGAGAGTGTATCTTCTCCCAGTTTTGAGATCATGCGAAATTTCAGCGAGGTACATTATTATAATAGATCTCGAATTGTTGCAAGTATTGACCTTTCCTAATTGAAATCTGTAAATAAGAAAAATCAAAAGGTATTAGGACAATCCGTTTAATATACAAAATTAAATTAGTATACATATAAATATAAGAGAGCTCTTATGCAAGATAATTGACATATAATAAATTGTGACATTTAGTTTCCACAAAATAATTAAATAATTATTTGATATTGTAAAGTCATCATTTTCTAAAAAAATTATAAACAAGTTTATTTGTTTAGACAACTACATTTCACGGTGAAGCACAAATTACATACACATACAACTGTATTTAATATTATAAAATACAGCAAAAGTATGTAAACTTGATTACTTAAACTTGTTCTCTATTTCTATGATAAAAAAATTTATGTGCTTCTTCTCTCGATTATTTTTATGTATCGTGAAATTCTGTCGAGTGCAAAATTCTCTTGCTTGCGACAATCGTTACTATTCGAAACAGTTCCATGAACCCTCATCGAAGATTTATATCGAAAGAAAACATTTTCCATCACAATTTCGTGATTCTAAAAGTAAGGGAAGGAAGAAGGATCCCGTGTATCCTCGAGAAATATCCTTTGTCCCGTGTCGCTATTATATTCTGTTCACTGGATCATGCGAATCTTCGTTTACCTGAATTGTGGGGAAGAACTAAATTCGGAAACGAATCATCGAGGACATCCCGTAGATTCCGGATATATCGTGGGAAAAAAACGCACGTACAAATAATGTGGCAAATCCTCATCTTTCTCCATAGAACGAAGCAACGGGAAAAAGAAGGGACATGATACTTTGGATGTGAAAAAAAGATGTCAAAGAATCCTGTGCTTCTCATAGATTATGGAACTTAATAAATAAAAAGTTAATAAATAAATAATTTGTAAACTTAATAAATAAATAATTAATAAACTTAATAAATAAGAAATAATTAATAAATAAATAATTTATAACATATATAAATACAAAATTAATTAATAGACAAATTAAAATTTGAATAGTGTAATTTCAAATATAATAAATATAATAAAAAAATATAATAAAAATATAATAAAAACATTAATATAAAATATATATATATATATGATATATTTTTATTATTTTTAATTTTGCTAAATTTTGTTGTGTAATATCGAACGATTATATTAATTTATTGTATAAAAAAATATATATATAGAGATGTACAAAAATGTTTGTATCTCAATAATTTCTAAGTGCAAATTAACATTTTCTTAATCATATTATGTCCTTATTGATAAGGAAATGGATATTATATATTATATATTGAATTAAATTTTTTTATTATAACACATTTATTTGAAAAAAATAATAATTTGATGTAATAAATATAAAACTTATGTACCTAGTTTGAAATTCGGCGACTTCATAAAGAACCCGATAAAAAATGTCATATTTTTTCCATGTAGTCGCAAAGATGCCGATAAAAGAAGCTTGGGAAAAGCGTGTGTGGTATATGGTAAGTGGTGAGAGATAAATTAAAGGATCTACCACGCCCGTACTTTTAAGATACTAAGAATCGAGACATGAAGTGTCTTAGGCAAAGTATTCGTTGCCTGGAAATCTTCAAACTTATATTTCCTTATCTGACACATTTCGATAAAAAAAGAAGCAGCATACATGTTTCAGAATGCAATTAAATTTCTCTGAATATTTTATTAATTTTCCTTTCATTTTGATATGTATAATTAAACTTTTTCTCTCTCTCTTTCCCAGCAATTCCAAAAATAATAGTCATATAAGAATTTCATTAGATTAATCTTATAAATAACATCTATTTCATCAAAATAATATTAAAAATATATAAATTATAATTGAGAAAGAGAGGGCTTATAATAAATATAATAATTAAACATAAAATATATTAAACATGTGATGTAATTTCACAATTATGTCAGAAAGGCTGATTTAAAAACTCGAGAATTTAATGATATTAAAATCGATTCCAAACGGTCGTCATCGTTTTAAAACAATTGCATTGCCATGCTGGTAATGTTTATTGATAAGATAACCAACATGCGGGTTCCACCAGCATAATTGTTCGTTGGATTCTTTGTTTCACGTACTAAAAGTCCGTGGAACAAGTCGAAGGCGGAAAACGATCGTTGCAGACTTTGTCGCAATTTCATTTCACGACGCAATTCGTGCTAATTTGCTTACAGCTTAATAACTCATATGTGTTTTACTTCTGAAAAATATTTCTCTTTTTGAAGGGAAAGAATGTAATTTTAATTTCAACATTTGCAAATATTCATTGCAACGAAAATTTGCTAAAAAATTAAGCTAATTTCTGTTAAATATAAAAATATTACTATCCTACGTATACTATCATTAGGATATAACCATGATGTTAACAAAAAAAAAAAGATTACTTCATATATTGCTCATCACATATAAAGATCAAATTCCAAGATCAATTTCCAAGATTTCTTGCTTTGCGAAGAATTTGCTAACAGCAGAAAAAGTGCTACTCCTCTTCTTCTACTTTCCTTTTTTAATAAAGCGAATTTATGGACTCCTGTCGTCGAAAGGGTTTCAAGAAAAATTCACGCTATTAAGTGGCTGCAATACGGCCGTATCTCATACCACATTTAATCTCTATAATACGTTTCAATTATTAAAGCGAGACGCGGTCATTATTTAACTCCAATTTTTAACCCACGGTGCTTCCTGACCACCGCTGCCTTACATTCCTACCGAGGAACTCCCGTATCCGGCGTTATGCCACTTGATTAATTATTTTGATTATCGTAGATTAATTCGCACTTAATTCGCATAGCACGATTACCGTTGTCGGTATAATATGTTATTCAAAAAAGGGATTTAATTAAACTGCCCGCGGTTCGGATGAGAAAAGGGCCTGGGGAAACCGGGTTCTCTCCTCACGAATTAACGCGGGGTTAAGATTTTGCGCCCCTTTGCGCGAGAAGCGAGCTAAAAGCGAGAGGAAGAAAACCGGCAGAGCGGTCGCGCATACCAATATATGTGACCGGGAGCCACAAGTAAGGAATTTATTAAATTAATTTGACGCGACGACGCATCTTGTAAACTTCGTAGATGACCTCACTTTATAATTGTCGAGAATTACTTGCTGGACGCTCGTTCCAGGCCCTCGCGCAGAAGCTCTTTGCTCCCTACGTTATGTGTACTGATATATTTCTATAATAACATTCTACCGAAAATGCAAAAAGAGAGATGCATTCATTGAAAGGGGGATCCATTCGAGGGTAGAAAATGTACCATCGATCAAATTTGGGAAACAGTTTGGAGGAATAATTAAAAGGCGATGAGGTTTAAAATTAAAATTATCTTTCTCAAATCGAAAAATATCGAAATATAACGTGTTTCGCTTTTTTACATATTCCTTCTCATATTCATTTTACATATTCATTCTCAGAGAATGAAATTCTGAGAATAAAGATGACGAGAAATATAATAAGTTTAAGAGCAAAAATTTCACGCCGAATGTTTTACGGCTGTGACTCGACTTTTTTAAATCGTCATGCCACGCATATGTCAGCAACGCGGCGGCAATGCAACTTCTGGTCGCTTAACGTATGTGCATCCAACACTACTCGCCGGCCTGCGTGTTGCGTGTACGGCACACGTGGGCGCTACGCACGTTTCTAAGGAAACCGCGACTTCTATTTGTGGCACAGCGACTGGCACCGCCCGCCAGCTGATTTTTTTCCCGTCGCAATCGCGCACCCCAAGATCGAATGCATCGGTCATCGCTACGGTTATACGACGACTTATATGTACTTTTTCGATTCTAAGAAACATATCTATTTAAAATTTCTTGCACGCAGAAATCTTGTATCAGAAATATTTTAAAAATTTTGTAAATAAAATTAATATTAAAAAAAAGAATTCTTTCTCTAAATAAATATATTTTTTTTTTTCAATTTAGCTATGTATTTGTAAGCGTAATATAATAAATAAAATGTGCAATGTATGCAAATTCCAATCTTTCTTTAATATTTAATTAAATATTTAATTATGTAATCATAATGTCATGACGACTTATATACTTTTTTGATTCTAAGAAACATATCGATTTAAAATTTCTTGTACGCAGAAGTATCAGAAATATTTTAAAAATTTTGTAAATAAAATTAATATTAAAAAAATAATCCTTTCTCTAAATAATTTTTTTTCAATTTAGCTATGTATTTATAATATAACAAATAAAATGTGCAATGTATGCAAATTTCAATCTTTCTTTAATATTTAACTAAACATTTAATCATGTAATCATAATGTCATTATAATTCTAGACTTTTACAGAAATATCGAAAAAAATGAATAAGATATTTTACATGTTTGTAAGAACATATCAATTTTATATTTAAAGAGTATAAAGTATAAAATCCTCTAAGCGGATTTAAAAGAAGTACCCAGTTCATTCGATCGTGAAACGAACATGTGCTAGATATCCATGGGAATTGATGACCAGCAATTGGAAACCAAGAAGATTGAGGAAGGTCTGGTTGCGAGATATTTTAAGGAGAATATCCAACATATGGCTAGACGTTCCGCCACTTCCGTTCGTGGTTGCACGCTTTTAAGATGACACACCATGATCCACCACCGGCCATGTGTCACTCAAATTGCACGCTATAGACTCTAAGTTTCTCCGATCTTCGATGCATAAATTGAAAAAACAAAATTGCAGTTACGCGATTACAAAAATCAAAATCTGTCAAGCTTGAATCTTAACTAAAGCAAAATTTAAAATTACGAATCAAACATAAATTATTATTTAAAAAAAATAACATATTATAAAAATTTCTCTTTTTTTATTATCATTATAATAAGAGTAACGAATAAAAATATAATTGTATATAAATTATAGAGGGAAAGAAAATGAACTTTTTCAGGTAAAAGTATCATTAAATTCCGATACACTAAATGCGCGCGCAAGTTTCTTATCAGAACGATGTCTTCTCCGCTGATAAAGGCTTTGAACCTCTCTTTGAACGAGAGGGTTTCCGATATGACAGAAAGCGCAGAAGAGACCGTGACATCCGAGTGTCACGTCGGCACGTACTTTGCAAAGTGGTTTCGGTGCGTAAAGTTTATTTTCGGGCCCGACACCGACATAGCACGTGTTCAGGCGAACACGAGTTTCCACTTGGCGACGCTTCCGCGACGCGGGTATCACGTGTGCATCCTGGACGCATCAGAAACTCGTGACACCCGCACGAAGATACACTTCCACCCTTACCCCTTTTTTCTTGCAAAAGAACTTTTGCCTGTAATAACCTTCGCGTTCAAATCGAACGATCTTTATTCGAATAATAATTCCTCTATTTATTAATACGTGGTGACAAACATGAAGCAAGTAGCACTTTACGAATATATAATATATGTTAATTAATATATTATTTAATTAATATTATTAATATTATTGAAATAAAAAAACCATAGGTGTATTATTGAAGTATTTGTTAAATTATTTAAATTTGTACGTAATTTATCCTTAAGTCGACAAACTTAACATCTTCCGACTTAAAAGTAAAGGGGAACTCACCTATGGTTACACGTGCGTCAGCCGTTGCGTGTGCTGTTGATGAACGAGTCTACCCTGTTCCTGTTCCCACCAGCTGACGACGTCCATGAATTCCCCCGTCTCGGTGATCTCTTGCTTGTAGTAAAGGGCCCCGGAGAAGGTCTCCGGACTGGTCGCGTATACAGTCGTCGCACCCTCCTCGCTGTCCCCGGCGCCGCTGTACGGTGAAAGAATCTGCGGCTCGAGATTCTCCTCGTTTTGAGTGTAATATTCCGATGGCGGCGAAGCCACAGAATTCGGCGACAGCCTGGAGAAATTCTGTCCACCGGTTACAGTTCGCGGCTCCAAATTTTCCTCGTCGCCTGCCGAGTGTGCGTAATAGTCACGCGGGGATGAGATGGCAGTTCGATTGGGGGATAATCTGTCGCAGGAGAAAACGCAAAATCATAATATGATATAATAAGAAAAATTGCTCTTAATTTTTGCACTCAAGTGTATCAATAAAACGATTAATAAAGCGATAATTGGGAAGAGATCGTAAAACCTATTTCGAAAAAAATGGAATTATTGTTAATTTATATAATTGTGTATAATATTTTTTCTCATAAATATATATTATAAACGATACCATCTACCGTGTCTCTTTTCAATTATTGCTACGTTTCAACATCCAGAATTTACCTGGACAACGTAATTTTCGATTTGACATTACTTCCATCCTCTTCTTCTTCCAGGTGTTCCGCTTCGTCGTCTTCCGCGGCTAAAACATCGTCCTCGAGAATGAGTCTCTCGCCAGAGCCATTGTGACTCGAAGAAATGATACTACTAGTTGGAGAAGGAGCACACTGCGCACCGGCAGAGATTTTCGAATCATACTCGACGCCGTCAGCTTCAGCCAGGAGCCTCTGAAGACCTCTGATGTATTCGACGGCCATCCTGAGAGTCTCCACCTTGGATAACTTCTTACCCCTGTCTCCGTAACCCGCGGCAATGTGACTCGGAATGTGTTGTCTCAATGTGGCAAATCCGTTGTTTACTTGTTTCACGCGATTTCTCTCTCTAGCATTTCTTCGAGCAACGGCAACAGGCGGCGGTTGGCCATTTTTGCCGTGCTTCTTCAATCTGGAAGGGTCGTAAGGGGGTAACACGGTCGCGGAACTCGTTGCGTTACCGCTGCTGCTGTTTTTCGGGACTATCAGCGTTGATTGATTACCGATAATATTGTTCTCGTTATCTTGCAATGTCCTCAGCAACATCAGTTGCTCCTGATCATTGCCGTTTATTTGTACTCTATTGCAGAACACTGTTACCCCCATGGTCGCCATTATGGTCGGTTCAGCGAGTACTTTCTAATGACAAAGTTTGTTTATTTTCCAATTTACAGGATCCCTTGAAACGTGTAAATTACCATCGAGACGCCCAATTTTGTCCCAAACTGAAAAAGATAATTATTTTTTAATTACTTATAATTATTTTAATTATTTATAATTATTTTTTGTAAAGTTCTCAATATTTCAAATAATTAGCGCATAAAATATTGGAAACTTTTATAATTAAATTTTTTGAGTCATAAATAAATGTGACAGGGTCAAATAATTATTATAATAAAAGCACGAATATAATCAATATAATTTATCATATATTCTTAGTCCTCTAATTCAAAAAATTTCGATAAATAGATTTAGTAAAAAATATCGTATTTTATACGTTATCGTGCCATTTTCACTGTAGCATTCGTTAAATGAGTTGCGTTAAGACAGCGGAGTTGACCGGTCGATAAACGACACTAATGCTTGTCGAGGACGAGCCTAATTGTCGGACTTATAAATAAAGCGTATTCTCTTGTCGGAGACAAAGGCGATTATCGACGCAAACCGTTGAAAGACGGCTCGATTGGGTATCAATTCGAATCTAGGTCAAACCTGTCGCTCGCGAAAAGGATTTATAAACCTTGTAAGACTTAACGCGATTAATGCTGTCAACGTATGTTTAATAATGTCTTCTGATATTTGTTTAGAATGAATAATATCTAGTAATATACGGTCTACTTTACATAGAGACTTTTATTTTTCTTCTTAAAACTGACAATTAGCTACTTATTAGACAAATTATTAGAAATGCATAAATATATTTTGCTACAAATTTTTGCAAATGCTCTCAGATCTATAGCTTCTTTCTTTCCTACGAAGCTGATGATTCGAACCGAGATCTAATTGTCTCACTGCCGGTTGCCATGGCTTAAGTAAAGCATGAGGTCACCATCTATTCTTCTCCGCGACGGTCGTCGACTCCTCGGAAACTATTATACAAATCTTTCAAAACAAATCTATCTTTTCACGCAAATTATCAAGAATTCGTGTCTGTTCGCTCTCGATTGATTTGTGCCGAATTGAAGTATAATAATAATTGTTTAGACTTGATTTAGAACGGTAGAGTCTTTCGCTGTATTTAATTATAAAATTTCCATGACTCTTAATCACAAAAATATAATTTATTTCTAACTGGAATTTTGTACAATGCATGCTACTTCCGTAAATAATATATAATTACAATTAAAAGAGAATGTTTTATTTTTTTATAGTTTTTATATTTTCAAAATAACTAGGATATTTCTATAATTCAATGCTCACCGAAGATTAGGATGTAACTTCCGATGAATGGTACAATGTTTACATTTAAGACGAAGATAAAATTCTCCAACAACACATACACGTTATATCTTTTATATATAAAATAATAACATTTTTATAAAGCGAGCGAAACCTCTCATTAGATTAAAGGCACATTTAAGTTTTAATAATTCATTTGGATTTATCATTCATTTATAGTTGTATTTTTCATCGATATTTTATTATTGATGCACTTTTGTTCCTCATTAAAACGTTGATCCATGTACTACATGTTGCATACTTGATTAAATTTTTTATAGATATTATAAATATTTAATCATAATCGAGATTTCGATTGCAAATTTGATTTCACTAACAACATTCACTGTGCTATTTATTCCAAATTTATGTTGAACACACGGTGGATTGAGTCAATTAGTGATTAATATCGATTCGATGCCCTTCTTAGGCGAATCATAATCGTAATTGACACGGTTTTAATATCGTTGCAAAGTTGTCAGAATCAATATGTCCTATATATTAAATCGTCAATGATATATACAAAAGGCACAATTAACGTTTATTATACTTCTCTAGAAGAAAACGTTCCAGATATTTAATATTCGCATGGAAAAAATATATCCCATGAAAATTTTGCGACGCACTCAGAGTTCGACTATAGATTTCCACTCTTCACTTTCCTTCATTCGCAACCAACAACAATCCACACGTAATTTGCACAAACAGGACCACAGGACAATCCCGCGTTGATTTACAAAACGAAAATACATTCGAGAGCGTTCCCGAGAATACAAAGGGTTCAGAGAAACTTGCCGAGTCTCCGAAAGGAAGATCCTCACAATCACATATCATCAGCACCTCTGTTCAATAATCATACTTCCGTCATATGCACTACATGGCGTCCGCGTCGAGAATGAGCGCGGACATCGATAGATGGGTTAGCATCTTGCCACACCGCGCCGAGTTGGATCGCGGGGTTGGAGCAAGAAGGGAGAAGGGCGCCTGTACACGAGAGGGAGCGAAACGATGGGCCATAGAATCCACGAAAGAGAAGAGAAGGGAAGAGAAGAGAATAGAAGAGAAAGAGAGAGAAAGAAAGAGCAAAAGAGAGAAAGAATAAAAGATGGTGGGGATTTTCAGCACGCGCCGCAGCCCCTCGTTTCTTCTCCCCCGGAACTGAAAAAGGGGGACCGTACGCGCCATATGCCGGGGGAGAGAGAGCGTGTGCCGGTTGTACGGCTACGTGTGTGGGTCTATGGCCCAGCAATAAATGCGTGGCGCATATTGGTGCATGCGTGCGTGCGTACCTTGCACGCAATTACCGCTTCTCGTACCGGTGGCGTCGACCGCCGCGGAAGACTGTACGAAAGACAAAGTGATCCCGGTAATCTAATGCGTAATTGAACGGCGGTCGATTCGCGATTAAAGAGGGCTATGTTATTATGTACTTTGGCCCTTATTGCCGTCGATACGCGTGCTCGGACAGCGAAATAATATTACTAAATACAGTCGTGTTTATATTGTCGATCTATTTAGCGAAAGGTCCGTTCATATTGTATTTTATTACTGTCTTTATAATCGACAAGTATTAAACTGGATAATATTTTTACGGTGCGTGAATCTCCTCTCCATCGTTTAATAAAAAATTATTTATGCAGAAATATTGTATGCGAGATTATCTGGTGATCGAAGATAACGCAGATCCTCGTGCTAGATATTCGTGCCAACTAAATGCGTTTCGCAATTTGCATTTTTGCCCTATTCGAACCGGCTTTAATATTCGCTATACGTTGTACGTGGAAGAATTCATCATGAAAAAATGCGTATATATATGTGCTACCGTGTGTATGAAATATATAAAATATTTTATATAAAAGTATATAAAATAAAATTATATAAAATTTATATAAAAGTATATAAAATAAAATTATATAAAATTTATATAAAATATTTTATTTCTTAATATATAATAATGTGCACGATAATAAGATTTTGAAGTTTATTAGCACTTACAGTGATTTTATATATTCTTACTTGTGAGTTTTCAATATTGAAAACTGTATTTAATAATCATTTGAAAAGAGAAAACTTTAATTCCACCTGGCATATTTTCTACTTGCGGCAAAAGACAGGAAGAGCCACATACGCTCGTCGTGCCGCGGAAGTTTCGTGTTTCGGGGCGGTACACGCTCGTGAGAGAGACATACCGAATGCGAAATATGATTTTTATTCGAGAAAATAAAAAAAAACCGGTTCTGTAAAATCGCCTACTAGTCAAAGTTCCGTTACGTAAGCTTCCCATGTTTATAAGATCTGTCGTTTTAAGGTTCTTGCTCTCGTTAGCGATAATTTTCAGAAATATTTAATCCGAGAAATATAAAGAGGAAAAGATAAAATCGTTTTTTAAAAAGTGCACCAAGATTTACCTTCAAATATTAAACAATAAAATTTTCTCTATTCTCATTACGCATATTCTCATCACACAAAATAACTGGGTTGAATATTGAATTAGATTGGTATTTAACTGCGGTTTTTATGCGCATACGTAAATTAGAATTTAAGAAGCAACCGCGAGATAAAAAAAAGCTCTTTATGCCTGGGGCTGTACTGATTATGCCGAAGGGATCGACCTAGATCTAGTCTGCATTTGTGCACCTAAACTTGAGAGCCTAAACCGACCATACGACTAAAACGTTGTGACCCGAATTTATAATATATGAACTGGGACTATACTATACAATCCATTCGCGCAGAATTATATTTTTAGATCTCAAGCGACTGATTATTTATTAAAGAATATTAAAGAATATTTATGATAGAAGCGTCTACAGTTTGAGAAAATATTGTCTCGTATAAATCTGAGAGTTAATATTTCATGAATACGCGATGAGCGATATATTTTAAATTAGTTAGCGCGATTCCATGCGATGGAAGGATCAAAACTTTTTCGACAGCTGGGAAAAATCTGTTATGGGAATAACGCGATACGACACTGTGCTTTTCCCACATGCAAGGAAGATCCGTTCTTCCCATAGGGGATTAACGCAATTCGTGTGCGAATGGCTTGCACGTGACACTGCTTAGTCCTTAACAGCGGTTAAGACGATGATTTATAAAATCTTTCTCGGATGAAACTGCGTCCTTTTCACTTCCTCATTATTTTCATTGGAAACGGGAAAAGGCTCGGTTCCCTCGCATATGATGTTCATTAGCGATATGATGAAACGTTTTCCTGTCAGATTAAATAAAAGGAACAAATGTAAAAAAAAGAATTTGATGTACAAGTTTGTTTTTCTCGCGTAAAGTCGATGCATATATATAATCAGATTTTATATGATACACAAATATGTGTATATATGCGCGAAAAGATGACGCGAGGAATATAAAGCGGCTTACGCGCGTTTGTCGGGACATTGCATGGCTGGGTCACTTAAGCGTCGTGTCTTATCGCGCGTTAAACGTGCATAATTTCACGATTATCATTGCGAGGATAACATATGTATCGAGCGTTTGCCGTTTAAGAGCGAATAAAGGATGGAGCCGAAATCGCGCGCGCGGTTTCTCTGGAGCAGGAGCTCCCGGGACCCGTAAAGTCTCCAGATATGTTGATCCGGTGGTCGCGCGCAAATGGAATCAAATCTTTTCAAAGGCGAGAGTTCCTTACGCGATCCGCGCGCAAAAAAAAAAAGAAAAAGGAAAGGACGCGGGCCACAGAGAGAGCACAAAGTGATCTCTGATCCTGATTTACGTATCCACGCGGGAGCGCACGATCGGGATCCTCCCCCGTCCTTTACCTCCCCCTGATCGACCCATTTCCCGCCAGGCTGTATATCACGGTGTTTCGATATTATCGAGCATCGATGTCGGCTCGCGACCGTCCGACTGATAAGTTTACAAGCTCATCCGGGGGCATTATGCGTCGGGAACGATCCCCAACAATGGAAGACAGTGGGGGGGAGGGAGAGAGGATGGAGGGACTCGGTAGGGCCCCTCGGCGGTTCCCGGTTCTCGCGCATAATCCCCAGTACTTCTCGTGGGACTCCGAGGCGTGCGCGCCCGTTCGCCCCCTCGGTGCCCCATGGCACCAGGAGATTAAGGCCTCTTTCTCGCGACGAGGGTCGGTGCTCTATATATTCCGTTATAAATTCGGCCGCGGCCTCCTCGTTTTCTCCTGCGCGCGCGCGTCATTGCAGCTTAGCTATTTGAATTATGTGATACCCCTCTTTCACCTCTTTTTCCAATAGATCTCGCTAATTTCCCGCGATTATTAAGAGGGTAAATCAAAGTTATCGATGGCTGTATATTATTGCGACAATAGCAATGTCTATGTCTGATCGCATTTATCAGGGAACATCCCCCTTTCTTCTTTCACACGCGATTGTGTATTCTTCTTAAATTTATATTCTTTAAATTCTACTTTATTTCTATTATACAGAAATATACACACTTCTTTCTTGTTAAGTCACTAGAAAATTTTATTTCCCATAAGGCATATATGTTATTGCTTACATTCGAATATTGATCGTGAAGTGGCAAGGTTCACTCGTCGTAGGTTCATTCGGTACACGTGATTGCCATTGCCTGGTACGAACATGACTCGCTCTTCCGGTGCGATGGGGTAAAGCATTAGGTCCCCCCGATTCCTCCCCGACCGAGTCAGCGCGACTTTAACGTGCGTTATGCGTAAAATTCGCAGAGCTGCGGGGGCCCACGTGCTTAAAAAACGCTAATAACACGACGAATGCTTCCAACCTAGACCGCGTTAAGCGACCTAGCAGTCACGTCGGTCGCACACAGAGAATACGAGGCAAGAGGGATGGCGGATGAAGAGAAGGGATGGCGGCGGCGGGGAGTAAAATGAGGCAGAGAAAGGGGGTGGATCAGTGCGGGCCCTTTGTCACGACGCGTGCCCCTGCACGTGTGCACGACCAATGCCTACGCACTTCTGTTACGCACCATGCTCCGTTGCAGGGGCGGATTTTCAAGTCGTAAATTCGTACAACAGTGCTTTCAAAGGACGTTCTTCCGCAGGTTTAATCATCTTCACACGATCAAAATTGCTTAAAAAATTATAAAGAAACCCAATATACGTTTAAATTTTCGTATTAATACGATTTTTCGATTTTAAAAGTATAGTGAATAAAATATTCTTTCTTAGAGATATTTTAATAAAACAATAAAAATAAAAATTTTTAATATTTTAATAAAATAAAAATAAAAATTTTTTAATTGAGCGAAAGAAAGTTTGTGAGAATGAGCTTTAAAATAAATTGTGAGGAATATCTTATTTTCACGGTATTATATTATAAAAAATTAATTCAACTATCCGATCCTGATCCAAGGCACACTTACGTTCCGCTATACAACTCGTCCTACGTGCCTACGTAGGTGCGCTCTATTCAACTGCGAAAGGTAATTCTACTCCCCTTTTCTCTATCAAGCCCACCCCGTCACGGGCTGAGCTTTACAATGTGCAAAATTATACGATCAGCCTGCTCGATCTAACCTCTTCTCCCTTTCCTTTCCCCTGTATCCCTCGCTGACTTTGCTCGAATTTTTCGATTGTAAATGACACTCGAGTATCTTCGTGCAACGAAACGCGATTTTTGCAATGCTAAATTTTTACAGGAAAATCATTACAGCAGCGTAATAAAGAATTTTATTTATCATATCATAAAAAAGAATTGATATATTATTATTATTATACAATTAAATACATAGTGCGTGATAGCATTTATCACTACTTCTGCAAAAGAAAAGAACTGTAATACAAAATTTTTATTCAATATTTTTATTAGATATATTTTATTATTTATTATGCTCTTTTAATTTGTATATTAAAACTTTTTTTGTTAATGCATTATGTATTTATAATAATAAATATTAATTATAAATAAAATATTTAATAATGATTTTGATCAAAATAATTAGAACATATAATAAATATTTATTATAAATAAAATATTTAATAATGATTTTGATCAAAATAATTAGAACATACGTGCCATTGATTTAGGGATGAGGACTAGATGATGCAGAGATTGTCTTAAAAGATTCTGTTAGCTTAATCCGATTACTGAATCTTCAACAAGAAGAAAGCAAACCGCAATCATTCGTGCGAATCCTTTAGCGGTACCGTTGCGCCATAGAATAACGAAAGTACTTTTCTTTTTATTTTTTCACGCGCGAATATTCGGTAGACGGTCTCCTTTTCTCCGGCCATTAAAAGTTGAGATAACTGAGAGACCGCTTCGATAATAAAAGGTTCGAAGGCGCAAAAAGTCCAAGCCGTTTCCTGCTCCGGGATTCGAGGGCTCGTAAAAAAAGGGTGCAGAAAAGAACCGAGAAGAAATCGCTCTTTTTTCCTCCCTCTCTCTCTCTCACTCGTTTCTCTCTCTCTTTTTTTTTTGCCACGTAGTCCGTTCAACTCGCGCGGTGACTAATCCGTAGCGCCAATGGATCTCACGTTCCTGCTTTTTTTTCCAACCCTCGGTGAAAATGCCATCGCGACGCTCGCACGTCGTTACGTCGAATGCGTATGACGCGATCGCTCGCGACAAGAAACCAACTGTCGTATCCTCCAAGGATACGCAACGATGATAGTGATCAAACGACAGCCGCGACCGTTTCCTCCCAGAAGAAACCATATGCATCCCTCTTAATATCTCACCTTGATGTCGCGTAGATGGCAAGTACCTTCGCCGTCTGGAGTTGATTCCAAAATGCATTAATATTTTTATATATCATTATATATTAATTGTCGCTTTACAGGCAATCTATGAAGCTTCATCTTATTTTGATTTATCATAATAATATTTCGCTACTTTAAAATAATAAAGCTCAGATCGTCAATTTAAACAACGCACATGTAACGATAATCGAGACTCACTTCGATTGTTATCGAGAGATGCGCGTGCGTGTGGTTACAACTTACAACCTCCGACCTAGAGGCATGTAGAGTGCAAGAAGGAGGTGTGGCTCGAAGTCGCGTGGCCGAAGCGTGGCTGCGATCTTTCGTCCTCGTCCGTCCTACCAGTTGGAAGGAACCGGCTGTTGAAAGAGAGAGGGCAGATACGCAGGGACGACGGTGCGAGCGGGTGCGACTACGAGAGCGCACTTCGTTCGTGTGCCCGGAACGAGTGACGTGAGACCAGCTGCATTTTGGGGTGCTCGGTCTGCCTGGCTCGTCCGCTTCGCGCTCGCGCGCGAACGGGATCTCGTTCCCCGTCCGCTCGGTCCGCGCATCACAATGCCAACGATCGGCCGTCGTGTCGTGTTCTCCTCTCCTCGAGCTTTAAAGGGAACAGGACGATCTTTCCCGGAGACCACTCTCTCTCTTTCTCTTTCCCTTTCTCTCTTCCTTTCTCAATTTCTCTTCCATTCAGGCCAATCGCGGCACGCGCGCTCTTTAACCCCATCTCTCGCGAATTTGCAATTTCGCTGTCAGCAAGATTACTTAGCATGAAAAATTGACGTGCCAAATATCCCTGGAAATATTAACGAATATTACCTTAAAGACAAATTTTTCAATTAATTTGCAGGAAATTTTTTTATAATTTATTAAAGATGCGAAATAATAAAACGTTACAAAAGTATTTTCAAACGAATAATGAGAAGAATGAATGGCATACATTAGCAAACAAACTTTGAGAAATTAATATTTAATAGAATGTAGATTGACAAGAGCGATTGATTAGCAATGATTCCAAAACTTTTTGCGCCAGTATCATTAATGAAGTGCATTTATGTTGTGACTTGCAGATCTCGCGATGTAACGCAGGTGAGAGTAACCAATTTTGCACCTGGACTCACCGCGAAATTGGGCAATATGAAATATCGATCGTCGACACCGGTCGTCGATACTCGAAAGAATGTAATAAAAAATGATTAATTAATTAACTATTAAGTTGCACCTCATCATTTTCGCATATCGTCATATGTGTACAATGTTGTCCGTCGTATCGATTCTTACATAAATCTTTGCCAGTAATTTTTACAATGTAATCACTCGATATAAAATATATACAGAACAGTAAAAGGAGAATATCCGACAAAAATTTATTTCAATAAAATTCAATAAAATTTATTCTATCAATAAAAATCTTTAAATGATTGAGAGAAAAGTTTTTTTTATGTTTATAGTATATTATTTTATAACATATTATCACGTGAATATTTTTGTTTCATGAATTTTTACGTTACGAATAAATTTGTCGGGGCAGATTATTACAAATTTATTGCGTCGGAGGGATAAATATTAAAGCGCGTGAAGTCACGGCCCGGAATAAAATCAAAACGTGCCGTTTCGTGTCGACACGAGCCAACCCCTGGGGCTCAAATTTTCCTCTTCCTACTACATTTCCTAATTACGGAAACACTCGTTTCCTCGTGCGTTTCGGGGGAGGTGACGGGGTTCGTTTCCGACTTCCTCTCTTCCTGTCGGACAGACAGTCGGTTCCCGGTCTCGGACGAGCGGTTTTCTCTTACGGCTTGCGGCTCGACATACGCAGGGCATATAACATATGCGGGCAGATGGTTTCTGCCCCCCCTCTCTCCCTCCTCGGCCCCTCTTCCCCCCTCTCCCCCTCTCTGTACCTTCCCCCCCGACTCCCGCTCCCCGGTTCATTCGATTTCTGGCCTCCCCTCTTCGGGCTGCATCGCGTCTGAGCAGCGACTCGATCCGAAAAAGCTCGGGGCACCCTCTACGAAAACGTGCGAGTGCTCTTGCCTGTTGCCCACCCCAAAAATATCCCGAGACTCATCCAACCACCCTGTGCGGCACTCATCAATAATGCGCGCAGTGGTTCTCCCGCCGGTCGCCAACCACTTGTAGAGTCTCGGCATTTATCTTCATTTAATTGCCGTATTAAAATGCCAATCTAGCTACCGAGTAGACAAAAGAACGTGTCTACATTACACCTATCTAGTACTTTTACAAAATTAATAAAATTAATCTTTTTCTTATCGTTACACGAATGTGGAGAGATCGCAGGTATCGAGTATTACAGTCCACGTGAGCAAAGTTATTTATATTAACAGCTGTGATTAACAGATGTACATCGGTATTTTACAATTTATTCGACAGTACGTTCAATTATCGTATGCGAATCTCTGATTGCTATCAAGACCTGATTCGGAAATCGATTCACTCGTCGGCACGTCACGTCTCTCGTCGCAAGGAGCGTTTGTAAGGTTCGGGCAACCTTGCACACGTGAGAGAGAGCGGCGCAGGAGAGTGAATTTTAGGGGTGGATTCAGCTCCGTGGCATGCGACGCTATTCTTTTGTGCCTTCGACCCCACGGCCGACATCGCCTCTCCCTTCTCTCTTTTCTCCTCTTCCCGATTGTCGTACACCTTCCTTCTTCCCTCGTCCCTTGGGTTCTCTCTGTCGTGACCGCGCTCGTGCGCGAGGGGTGCCGCGTAACCCTCCGTCTATCAGGGCGAGCGCCTGCACATGCGTGTTCGCACGCGAGGACAACGGATCTCATATTGTGTTTCACGTCGGGAAAACGCGCGAGTAAAACTGTCGTGTCACTTAATGTATTCGTGGTGTGCTAACGAGTGTCTGTAATTTATCGCCGTTGCTGAGAAACCCGTGCTTCCCTCTCTTCGTCATCGCACGTCGCTCTAATTAAATACAAATATAACTGTAAATTATATAAACAAATAAATAAATATGAAAGCTTGTCCTGGAGAGAATTTACCTTTTTCACCTGCAAAATCCTATTTATATCATATTTTTATCATATGGTTCGTTTCGTATTCTGAAGATCACTTGAATCGAATTTTAATAAACTTGGTCGGCAATTAACTTATTAGTAATCTGTAATATTTTATTAATATGGATAGAATTAATGTTTCGTTATTTTACACATGGAAAAAAATTTAAAGTGGTATTATGTAATTTTTATTTGTAGACAATTTTCCTAATCGAATTAATCCGATTAAATTAATTGGAATTTGATCAAAGTCTTACTTCTTATATATGTGAAATCTAAAATATTATTCTTCTTGATCAATTTCTAACTTTGAAGCAATAATGTCGGATTTTGACAGTTCTGACAAATCATGGAGAAACTGTTTTTCCTATTGAGAACCCCTGATGTCGCTATATACGATATCAGTACAGTTATGCCGGATCACGGTCTACGTATCGAGATCCCGAGTCCTGAGCAGGGGCGACATATGCCACCTGAATGCCGAAAATCAGGGGAGCAGTCAGGTTTCTGGATCGAGTCGAAATTCGGGGATGCAAATAGAGATTAGCCATAGCTGCCGGTTCACCCCTACATACGTGCAATGCGTGCGTGTGTCCATATTTTAGCCGCATATATGCATACATAATTTATCGCCGATACTGGGAACGGTGACGTCTGTTATTGTTAAAAAACGCGGTACTTGGGACACAATTGTTATATCGTACATACGTGTACATCGGACATAAATTGCAAATTCGGTGCTTTATGTAATGCATGCGTCGCTTCACTTGATAAAAGGGAAAGGGAGACTTGTAATGCACTAGGTGCACAATAACGATTGCACTAGTATTGTTACGTATCTGCATCCACTCTAGTATTTATTAGCGTATGTTCACTCACTTGCGAATTGTACAAAGACATTTTCTATACATTTAAAGATTGTTATGAATAAATTATGCCAATTTTACAGAAATGTGAGAGGTAATTTCTAAATTTTTTTTTTAAATGTATGTATAATATATATAATTTAATTTGTTCAATCATATGCACAGATGTAAGATTTTATTGCAAAAAATATTTTTATTATCGTGATATTTTTTTTCCGCACTTAATAAAGCAATTTTATTTTTTTCAAATTGCTTTACTAAATAAAATGCATATATTGTGATCGCGCAGAATTATTTATTCTACAGTAAAATCTAATACGTAAAATCAAATATACATTCTGATTTTGAAATTGAAATTTTTACCGCAAAGCATCCAATAGGAATGATTTCCTTCACTGCAAAGATTACTTGAAGCGATTTCTCGTGTCAATTTCAGCATCGAATATTATTTCGCAGAGTCATATAATTCTCAAGAGATGCAAGTAAAAAAGCTCCAACAAATGATTCTCATCTTTCATTCGAGATACACGTGAATCTCTGCTCGAACGGATAAAGGAAATCAATCTGCGGATATAAATGCGTTTATATTACTTTTCGTCGCATAAATGAACCGTTTGCAATTGTAAACTTGTCGTGTTACGCAAGATTTAATTAAAAAGAGAGTTTTTCAGGACGTGAAAGAATGAGAGGAAGCCGGGGAAAAATTTATACCGTCAGTGAAAGCAACGGGATCGTCCATCAGAAATGGATATCGGTATGACACGAGATCGATTCTTTACAATAATGGTCCCTCGATAGGGAAGGGAGAGGGATAAAGAGAAAGCGAAAGAGAGAGACACATTCCAATCGTGGAAATAAATCTCCATATCTGACACGAAACGGAACACTTTGGCACTTTTCTATGGATGGTCGTAGATGAATACTCCCGCCGCAGGATGGAGGGAAGAGGAGATAGAGAGGGTGGAGCAAAGTACAGAAAAAGGTACCCGATGATTTCTACTTTGTTATGAAAGAAACTACGGACTACCAAGAGGACCGGGTCCGGGGGATAAACGGACGAGAAAGACAGATAAAAAGAAGAATGAAAGGAAGATGAAGACTGGATGAAGAAACGGGGCCCGTCCTCCGATGGCACGGGGACCGTCTCGAATCCGTTTCTTTGAAGAAGTTTTCTCGAAGGAAACGAGCGGTGCAGCCTCCTCCCCTTCGTGTATTCCCTTCGCACATCTCTCCCTTCGTGTTTGATAAAGAAGAGGGATAATGACTCGTTTGATTAATACAATCGATTAAATTTATGTTTGTTATTGTATCAGGAAAAGCATACGACGTGTGCTATAAACACGAAACTAGGAATATGAAAGTTTATTTTATGCAGAGTTGTCATTTTTTGCTAAAAGAAAATGGTCCACATGATATTAAAAAATAAAAACATTGAATAAATCGATAATAATTAATTTATACAAGTTCTACTCTTTTTGCGAAAAACTGCGTTTTCGTCTGTACAAAGACGGTGGATTCGGTAGCCTAAACAACAAAAGAGAGACCTAAGGTCAATGTACAGGCAAAGGCTCAGTTTGGTCGGCGATCAGGTTCTTTTGTACGTTTTAATCCGCAGAGATGTTGCTTGCGTAGCTGTGCCAACTTTTATCCGCCGGCGATCGATTTGTTGCTTCATCTACATCTACAAACATGAAAATCAGTGAACGAAAAATTGAAATTGGATATATATAATATTTTTTCTAATTTAAAATTTCGCTTGTAATCCAATGTGTTTAAAGATATTTTTAAAAATATTTAAATAAAAGATTTTTAAAAATTTAAATAAAAAATAAACAAAAGTAATTTTTCTTTATGTAACATGATAAGATAATATAAATATATGTATAAAATCTAGAGCTTAATTTCATGTATTTTACATTTCATATAAAACAACTTTTATAGAAAAATGTCATACTTTTAAATTGAAACGTTCAATATAATAATGAGTTAATTGAATTTTTTAGAAAGTTGAAGATACTAATCTAAAAAAGTTGAGAAAATTACATCTTTAACCTGCTAATTCTCTTTCAAGTTTTACTTTTAATAAAAATCACTGTAATAAAATTTTTAATAAAAGTATTAAAAATCATTGTAAGATTAAATTTTGTGATCTCGATAAAGAAATGATTACCTGCTCCTTGTGTTCATTAAGTTCTTAATACGCATTTATCTTAATGTACAAAATTTGGCTGAAAAACACGAAACACACATTCAATAAATAATCTTTAGCTTTCTACTTCTTTTTTGCAAAAAGCGTACTCTAATGGTTGGTTAATAATTGACCCGCTCTCAGTCTATTACGTTGCAAACCGGGACTCGGGCCTGCTATATAAGGGTTAAGCAATAAGCCCGAGATATCGGGCGATTAGCGCTTCCTGTCTGCGGCAACCGCGAGTTAGCGAGTTGCCGGCACGCGTCCAGGATTCGCCGAAGCTGGACTCACGGTCCTCGTCTGGAGAAGCGGACGAGGGCGCGAGGGGAGAAGGGAAGCCAGAGGGTGGAGAGGGAAAGGGAGACAGGTGCATCGCACCGCCAATTATATTTCGGAAGGGAAAAAACGAGCGGTGCGTAAAAACAGGAAAAAAGTCCGAAGGCGCGCGCGCGCGGACGCACGTGCGAGAAGGAGAGAAATCGAGTGGGGGGAGGGTGGAAGAGGGAGGAAGCGGGAGCGACGAGGAAGGGGAAGATTGAGGGTCTTACGGAGCGGGGGAGAGAGTAGAGGAAAAGAGGATAGACGGGAGAGGAAGAGAGAGTAATGGACGTATCTTGGATGAAGAAGGAAAGGGTGCGTCGCGCACACTCGCTATGTAATTTGCGAATTTAATAAAGAATTCGCATAATTATACGAGAAACACAAATTGACATCGCAACAAGTTTACTACGATGCGCGGATATTAATGCGATAAGACGCAATTAATATACGGAATTAGTAATTCCATCGAGCTAAAAAGATCGCAAGCGTTAAAAAAAGTCTTAATATTGATTCAATTTTTTTTTAGATAAGAAGAAATGTAACATTTACATCTGCAATTTTTATGAAAAATTGTCAAATGACATGTATTGTTTGCTCAAAAAAATAATAAAAAGGTGGTTGATCGATGCGTTTCCCTGAAACAATTCGATTGACAGGCAGGCTTGATCTTTCATATTTTACCTCGACGAAAATACGTCGCACGATTTAACGACAATAATAGCCGGGCATTAAATTCTCCGTATGTATGTCACCGTCAGGCAGCCTCTAATTATCACGAGAATTCGGAAGTGTGGACCCGAGCCTCTTGAAACTGCGCAACATAAGAGAGGTGGAGGAGGGGTAGGAGAGGAAACGTGTCCGAGAGCGAGAAGGCGCGGGGCGGCAGGAAGAAGAATTTTGAGCAGCGGCTTATACGATCATGAAGAGGTCGTACACCTGCTGTTCGCACGCCACTAAGGGCTGTATTTATAGTCGTTACTTGAATCCTGTATCAAGAGCACATCAGGTGAGATACGGAGTTTTGTATCTCGAAAAACACGGACGGTTTAACGTTGACGTTTCAAGTAGAGATTAACAAGAATAATCGATTCATCAGTTATTTCCGTTTCTTACGCATCATCGAATCGAATTATACTGTACAAGCGAAATACGCGTTTTGTCAAAATCTCAAGATAACAAATTTCGTCGCTTATCGTTGGCACGTTTCAATAAACACAACAATATAAGCGAAAAAATGCTACAATTGTGAGAAAATGATTGCATGTAATCGCACTCGCGCGAAATTCTATTTTTGAGTAATTTTTAAATATTTCCTTATCACGATAAAATTCGTATGTTTGATAGGTGTGTGCGCGGGCACGAGTGTCGTGTGCGTTCGCAGAAACGCATGTGGCGAGGCTCATTAGCCCGCTATCGCGCGGCGCGAGCTGCTACCTTCGCTCTTGCACCTTGCTTTCGCGACAGACAGGTGCAATCTCCGAAGACGGTATCACCGTCTTCGTTCGACGGGCCGCATTCGTCCTTGTCAGAGCCCGTCCGATAATAAGAAACGACGAGGCGGCAAAGACAGAGGAGGATCCGGAGCACGTGGCATGAAATAATTGCGAGAGACGCTTCTGCGACGCGACGCTATCGAACGCAAATGGAAGAATGTATATTGGAGAAATTTGCAGAAGCGAAATGTCCCCGGACGTGTATGTCTCGTGAATTAATAATGGTTGAGTAATGCCTTGGCACGTGTGGAACGAAACGAGATAGTCAAATTATAGGACGGATTCATTATGCATACTCTTGCGTACGTATGCTAAATCGTTGTCTTAATAATTACAATGCTAATCGTTAAACGTATGGTGTAACAGTATTTCAATATGTTTAATTAATGAAAATTAATTCAATGAAAATAAATTAAATAAATTAATGAAAATGAAATGAAGTGATTTGTGTGCGTGTGTATATCATTAAATAACACCATCTAATAGTGTTATTTTAATGGCATAATTAATCTCATTTAAGACTTGATATATGTAAGAGTTAAATTATTTTATTATATGTATATATATTTATATATATATATATATATATATATTATTATGGTGAAAGATTTAGATTTTTATGGTGTTAGCTATACGCCTGATGGTAGATTACTCCGAGATACATCTCTGGAAAAGATGTTTCTCTTATACAGGCGACAGAGATAGTTTCGTGCAATGTTGACATTGATAAAAATACACTCACCCGCAAAAAAAGCGGTACACCTAAAATTTGAGAAAATTTCATCAAATTTTAAATGATCATAACTTGGTAAATAATGATGATAAAAATATGTTTAAAAAAACAAAATGAAGGCTGTAATGTCCACTTTAAGAATATTTAAGTGGCAATTATGCTCAGCCATTGTTTTCAAAATGGCGGATAAGGAAGTGAAAGGATGTAAAATTGATTATTAAAGGATCGAGTTTGGGACGGTGCACGGCGTAAATCAGGTAACGCAGCCCAATGAGACCAAATGCTCGTGAAAGTGTGGAGTGTTATCTTTAAAATGTTTTTTTACCGAGCTCGATACGATGATTTTTCGCTGAGTTATTCCGAATTTAATTAAAAACGCTCTTTTTTCTTCTTCAATTTGCAGCTCAGCGAATAATTATCGTATCGAGCTCGGTAAAAAAGCATTGTAAAGGTGATACTCCACACTTTCACATGCATTTCGTCCCATTGGGCTGCGATACCTGATTCACGCCACGCACTGGAGCAAAGCGGGAACCTTTATTTATCGGTTTTGTATGCTTTCATTTATCCGCTATTTTGAAAAAAAATGGTTGCACATAATTTCAATTTAATTTAGGTGTGTGTGTGTGTGCTCGTTTGTATACCACAAGGATAAGGACCCCGTGGTTCGTCAGCTCCACAGTATTTAAAGACTCCAAACCCTCCTTGTGGCGTGTGTGTGTGTGTGTGTATGTGTGTGTGTGTGTGTGTGTGTGTGTGTGTGTGTGTACGGGCGCACGCATGTGTGTATTAATAGTGGGTATGACCTCCTCGTGCGCGTATTACCTCATTCATACGATCAGGCATACTCTGTATTAGTCTTTTTATTTCATCCTGCGTAATTGCATCCCATGCATTTTGAAGAACTCTTTGAAGTTCTTGCAGTGACTGAGGTGCAGGTACGTGATTTCGTACTTTCTTGCCGAGATTGTCCCACAAATGCTCAATGGGATTTAAATCCGGACTACTTGCTGGCCAAACAAGTCGATTTATGCCAACTTCATCGAGGAAATCAAACACTCTTCTCGCAGTGTGTGGTCGAGCATTGTCTTGCATAAACAAGAAGTTCTCTCCGATAAAGGGTGCATACGGAACAACATACGGAAGGAGTATGTCTTCCACGTATACATCTGCGTTCATGTTCCTGTCAAAAAAGTGCAAATCTGTATGAGCGTCCCAGAACCAGGCCTCCTCTTGAAAGAATTGGTGTCTAAGTACCTGGCATAAGCACGTTGCACAGTTGACACTGACAGATCAAGTGCCTCAGCAACGTATCTTCGACTTCTGCCATCTTCAATTAAAGCAACAACTTGAGCAGCTTTTTCTGGAGTTATCGTTGCCATAATCGAGAAGTAATTTCGAGAAGAAGTAATTAATTATGGTTTCAATAGATGAAGTCGCAAGGAGCAACGCGTCTAGAGAGCTAGCAAATCAATCGCATAACTTGTACTATAGTCTTTCAATGTTTTTTCCGTTTGAGACGTGCTTATGCCAGGTACATTGAAAGACTAAAGTACAAGTTATGCGATTGATTTGCTAGCTCTCTAGACGCGTTGCTCCTTGCGACTTCATCTATTGAAACCATAATTAATTACTTCTTCTCGAAATTACTTCTCGATTATGGCAACGATAACTCCAGAAAAAGCTGCTCAAGTTGTTGCTTTAATTGAAGATGGCAGAAGTCGAAGATACGTTGCTGAGGCACTTGATCTGTCAGTGTCAACTGTGCAACGTGCTTATGCCAGGTACTTAGACACCAATTCTTTCAAGAGGAGGCCTGGTTCTGGGCGCCCTCGACGTACCAATGAAAACGATGACCGATTTATTGTTTTAAATTCATTAAGAGACAGACATCGAACAGCTGTTCAAATTCGAAACAATTTAAGGGATGTCCACAATTGCAATGTATCCGTTGACACCGTTCGGAGAAGATTAGCGGAACAAAATCTGTTTTCGCGCAGGCCAGCGGCTGTACCTTTTCTTACAGGTCGTCATCGCGTAGCTCGACTCAATTTTGCAGTTGCGCATAGAGACTGGAATTACGCAGACTGGGGCAAAGTACTCTTTAGCGATGAATCTCGTTTTTGTCTCTATTCTCCAGATGGACGAGAACGAGTTTATCGTCGTCGTGGAGAACGATTTGCAGATTGTACTGTAAGTGAAAGGTACAGCTACAATGGAGGCTCTGTGATGGTTTGGGCAGATATTTCAGCGGACGCTCATACAGATTTGCACTTTTTTGACAGGAACATGAACGCAGATGTATACGTGGAAGACATACTCCTTCCGTATGTTGTTCCGTATGCACCCTTTATCGGAGAGAACTTCTTGTTTATGCAAGACAATGCTCGACCACACACTGCGAGAAGAGTGTTTGATTTCCTCGATGAAGTTGGCATAAATCGACTTGTTTGGCCAGCAAGTAGTCCGGATTTAAATCCCATTGAGCATTTGTGGGACAATCTCGGCAAGAAAGTACGAAATCACGTACCTGCACCTCAGTCACTGCAAGAATTTCAAAGAGTTCTTCAAAATGCATGGGATGCAATTACGCAGGATGAAATAAAAAGACTAATACAGAGTATGCCTGATCGTATGAATGAGGTAATACGCGCACGAGGAGGTCATACCCACTATTAATACACACATGCGTGCGCCCGTACACACACACACACACACACACACACACACACACATACACACACACACACACACGCCACAAGGAGGGTTTGGAGTCTTTAAATACTGTGGAGCTGACGAACCACGGGGTCCTTATCCTTGTGGTATACAAACGAGCACACACACACACACACCTAAATTAAATTGAAATTATGTGCAACCATTTTTTTTCAAAATAGCGGATAAATGAAAGCATACAAAACCGATAAATAAAGGTTCCCGCTTTGCTCCAGTGCGTGGCGTGAATCAGGTATCGCAGCCCAATGGGACGAAATGCATGTGAAAGTGTGGAGTATCACCTTTACAATGCTTTTTTACCGAGCTCGATACGATAATTATTCGCTGAGCTGCAAATTGAAGAAGAAAAAAGAGCGTTTTTAATTAAATTCGGAATAACTCAGCGAAAAATCATCGTATCGAGCTCGGTAAAAAAACATTTTAAAGATAACACTCCACACTTTCACGAGCATTTGGTCTCATTGGGCTGCGTTACCTGATTTACGCCGTGCACCGTCCCAAACTCGATCCTTTAATAATCAATTTTACATCCTTTCACTTCCTTATCCGCCATTTTGAAAACAATGGCTGAGCATAATTGCCACTTAAATATTCTTAAAGTGGACATTACAGCCTTCATTTTGTTTTTTTAAACATATTTTTATCATCATTATTTACCAAGTTATGATCATTTAAAATTTGATGAAATTTTCTCAAATTTTAGGTGTACCGCTTTTTTTGCGGGTGAGTGTATAATAATCGATCATAACTAATATGAATTGTCAAAACATATAATTATATGTCTTTATTTTCCAACAGATTTATAAACGCGTATGTGTTTACCATAATTTTGCGTCTTCGTGTAAAATTCAAATTATAATTAATATTTAACAGGTGAGGTTGTTTTGCATAAATTATCGTTTGAGGAATATTTCTTGAAGAAACGAGAGATACTCGAAAGAAAGAACAATTTCGATCGAGAGAAAATTAATCGGGAGAATGCTGCGGGCATGGAAATCTCGTCGGTTTTAATAAGCGAAGCGCACATTAATTAAGAGCGTAATAATTAGTCTTGGACGTGCGTATCGATCGTCGGCGCAAGCCACGCAAAAAAGGACAATCGTGCTGGAAAGTATTGTGATTAAATGGCCGCATCGAATATTATTTTTCTGATATGTGCACCGCTGCGTTTAACGCGCCTTCCATTTTACTCTCCCCTGTCTCATCTTTTTATCGTTTTACGCATCAATAGAGCAACGCGATCTCGAAAACCCGTTTCTTCAATATCGAGCTCGCGCTCGCTAATCGAGTCAACCTCGTAAATAAATCGGCAATCGCGATAATAACATTGAAATATCCAGGGCGCGTTTATTTTACTGAATCCTGCAAACGACAAATGTATAGAAAATCTGCCAATAACGAATACTTAATTAATGCCTATCGTGCGTCCTTTTGGAGCAACCTTGGATAAATCGCTGCGAAATTAAAGTCGCCTCCGCAGGTTCTTCTGCAAGGTCGCCTAAATTTAAATCCATCGTTAAATGGCAATTTCGTATAATAATAGATGATGTTTAATTCGTCGTTCATTATGATACTACTGAGTGCGAACGAAAAATACAATTTGTATACAGTGACTAAACATCTAATTATTCATTCACTCAAACTACTAAATTTTATTCACATTCTTTCAAGTGATCTTGTTAGAAAAGCGCAAAACAATACAAGGCCGGCGAAGGCGTTAAATCAAGCTTTAATTAAATATGAGCGATTCGTATAAAGTTCGTTATAGGATAACGCTAACGACTTGAAGGAGAAGCCAGCTTATGGCGGGCTAGAAGACAAATTCGTTGTCAAATTGTCTAACAGCGGGGTGGCAGTTATTATCAAGATGGTATAGCACACAAGGATGTATGTATCTGTACGTGTGTATGCGTGTTTTTGGAGCCTACGTTTATCTTTTCTCTGCGCACCATCGAGTCGCACTCGATTTATCGCTGAAAATGATCTCGAACGTGTTCCTGCGCTTCCTATCCGAATCTAGCATCACCCTGGAGTGGTTAACGAGGACCAAAGAGGCATCGGTCTTCCGTGTGGCTAATGCAGAATCCATCGAAATTAACTCGATCAGATTCGAAAAAAGGCGGTTGTTTGATAATTATTCTGTAAATCTCGAGACGAGAAGCTTTGAGCCTAATTTGGTTGTCAGTTCAAAAACAAAGTTTCTTATAATCGAATTAGTCATTTTAGATAAAATGCCGAGAAACATCAAGCACTTCTTACTTTTGAGAAATAAAAATAGCATTATAATACTTGATAATAGTACAATATTTAATATTATTTTTTTATAAATAAAACAACATTGAAAATGTAACATTTATAGAGAACTAAAATCGACACACACAAATTGAACTAGTTATTTTTAAAATAATTTTGATCTCTGCTGCATTTATATAAAATAATCTGCTATATATATGCATCTAAAAAAATATATTCTCTATATCTAGAGAAAAAAAGTTTGAGCCCTTTGTCGGGTATAAATAAATGATTGTAAAATTCTCTTTCTAAGAAATATTAGTCGCAGTTATGATTACATTAAAAACGGTATACGCTTTACTTAAAATTTACGCCAATACGCTTTACTTAAAATTCTGCGAGTCTTGACTTGCAGATTCTCATTATAACGGGTTATAATCAATTCCACTTTGATGTTTAGCGACGAGTCATTTCCATGTCGGTCATGCGGAGCGAATCAATTGACTCGTCGATCGTTCTCTGGCGCCGGAAGATCGATTTTCGCAGAGGAAAGAGTGAAGTGCGTTCGCGAATAAGAGATCGATGATCATCGGGAGATTCAAAGGTATTTTTCAAGAGAATTTTTAGAAGGATTTTTAAAGAAGGAATGAGATGTATATCAATTTAACATGTCGTCGCCGTCGAGTGCATTTTACAGGGTACGAAGGTAAAGAACGACCCCCCATCATTTCCTATCCAAACGAATCTTTCTAGAGTTAGCTTCTCGCAATTTTTGCAATAAAACGAATGCGTCCACTCGTAATTATGGATTAAATTTATTTGTAGCAATGATGAAAAACTGTGTATCAGTCTGCATTATTAATATTCTGTTCTCAAAATCACAAAGGAAAATATTACTTTTTACAGTTTATTATTATGTTCGTGTATTATTGATCTATAATATTTTCCACAATTATAGCTGCATGGTTTTTTTAGCATACAAAGAAAAATATGCTGAATAATAAGTGAAGCAATTTACAATATTGGAATAATTAATATGTAAGCCAATGACTTGACAATTTTTTAATAGAGAAATGCTTCTTCTAAGGATCCTGACAAGAGAATATGAAATCTAAAAAGCTCCCAAATATCAGGGCATATCGAAGCAATATTTAGTGCAAACGCTATACGTCTCACATTTCGATCTTACCTGTGGATAGAGTGCGATTAACTCTCGATGTAAGTGTATCGCATCAATTTCCACGGCGCTATCGAGAGAGGAACGCGGTTGTTGCCGCGATGGGAAGATCGATCAGCGGTTCGGGCGATCGTTCGATCAGACGTGGTGCGTCTGATACCTGCTTCTCCGATACCCGCGTCGGCCAACGTCGGCCGCGTTCGCCACGGGTGCCGAAAAAAAGAGGAGTAAACGGACGCACGCACGCACGCACGCACGTACGCACACGTGTGCGATCTCGGAAGCGAACGAAAGAGGGAGAAAGAGATGGGGAATCCAGCTCGAAAGATGAGACGAGAATGACCGGAGGCAGCGCACGCGAGTTCATAATGATATACCGCAAAGAGGAGGGATAGCTCGCGACCAGCTCGATGGAAAAAGAGAGTGGACACTCGCGCGAGCGAGTGGAATTTCGCGCGCAAGATCGCACTCCCGATGTCGATCGATCAGGTCGAAAATTGCCGAAAAAATAAGCCTAAAATCCTTAAAAAAGATATCTGCAAGAATGAAAAAATAAGAGGAGAAGTGAAGATTGAGAATTGAAATTGGTGGAAGAAAAATGTAAAAACAGGTTCCAATGAAGAATAATTTTAAATGTCTGTTTATAAAAAAATTTCGAAAGAAGGACCGATCGGATGCTGCGTCTCGCGTCATCGATTATCGATGGGACGAAGCGTTTTCAATTTACGACAGCGGCAAATTGAAAGTATTCTGGCCGTTCCGAAAGAAGCGCTCTATGGCTTCGCTATTCGACATTGTGTACCCTCGATAATAGTAACACGTCCCTGTTGAAGCAGATTGTAGCCGCTAATGAAAGCTAGATTGATAGATTGATCGCCGAGAGCGTGGACTTACTTTGTCGATCTAAAGGAAAATAAAACTCGATAGAGTATTTGCGAACTCAATGGATTCGCTACTGCGAAATTGCTCCATTGTCTCCGGAAGAGCCGCGAAACCTTGATCGAAAGCCACACGCGACTCGACAAGAAGCGGACTCTCTGATCTACCTTTACGGGGATATTGTCGGAACAAGGTCGGCAATCAATTTAGCTTCGATGTTTTCGAACGCCGATCGATCATTCTTTCGCGTGAAAGCTTTTCGGGCGCTTCGTTGGGGAAATCGCCCGCCGGTTTCATCCTTTCGCTCGACTTTCTGCATCCATATGAGGATGCAATTGCGATCGATTCCGATGTATTAACGCGTATCGGAGTAATGTTTTTGCGCTGTCAAATAAAATTTCTTGTTAAATATACCTCGCAAATCGCAATACATGCAATCGATATTAATATTCTACAAGTAGACTAAATTACTTGTAACAAAAGAAATTGCCAATTAATAGCCTTTTAAGCACTTGCACATAGAAAGAGAGAGAGAGACACACATCTATCGAGGCAACCGTGTATGTGTTCAACTACGAATATGATCTTGAATTTTACGATCTTTTTTTGCGACGAAATAACGGGTCGAAAAAAATTCTCGGGTAATATCGGTATAATCACGTAAGGAATACTTTGGGACGTATGCAGGGCGTTGCATTGTATCACAGTGGGAATTACGTACGCGGTCGAAATTGTCGACAGACAAACGAAGATAATTTGGCGATCAGGGAAGTCGCCAATTATCATAATTCCGCGAATGCCTCAATTTCCAAATGCAACGATGGCATTTAGCGGGAATGCGTGCGTAACCTGTTCCTCGGTGAAGAAACACCGTTGCAAAGGCGTCAAAAAGGCGGCGAAGGGGTGACTTGGCGGTAAAAGATGGCGAGAGGGAGGGAGGAGAGAGAGAGAGAGAGAGAGAGAAGCGTACGTGTTCTCCATTTGTTACAGATTCCGCTTCTCTCAACAAGCGGAATATACGCGAAGGTAATTATGCGTCGTCGGCAGGCAAAATGCTGGACGAGTTAAATGCGGCTTCGCGAGATATTATAAGTATTTATCGCGTGCAAAAGATAGAGAGACAAGATGTGTAATTTCACGTCGGGCGCCTGTGCGCTACGCCAGTTTTGCGTTCGCAGGTTTTTCTTTTTCTTTTTTTTTTTTACAGACGCTTTAAATAGTCCCCGTCGTTGTGTTTTTGACCGGTCGCCATCGTTGTCGTAAATTGGATTCCGCGCAATAAGCGGTAATTTATTTTCCCGTCTAAGTAGCAAAACCTCTCGCTCGCTGCTCATCCTCTATCTTCTCGCGAGATCCTCGTGACAAATAAAAGGCGATCGCGAATGAAAATTTAACGATCGAGACCGATCAAAGTTATCGTAATTCACGAAACGCGACGGGGAGGCGAAAATGCGGCGCGGTAAATTATCGGGAGATAAACGCCGCGGTAATTTAGCGACTTTGTGCCAATTACCGCGCTTCTAAGAATGCCGCAATTTTGATACGCGTGCGTGCGGTTGCGGTCGCGCTCTTAATGGGCCGATGTGTCCGCAACCAGTTTCGTGAATGAAACAGCGTTGCAGGGACGAGTGCGAGAAGGAGGAGAGAGCGAACGCGGAGACGTAAGTATCAGTAGAGACAAAGAGGTAAATCGATGGTCGGCCCACTCTTGCACCGATGCACGTACCTCGGGGAAAGGAAGGTGTACGCGAAGAAACGCGATTGCGTGTCACGGAAAATACCTTGCCGCGACGCAAGGTGCATTCCTCGTCGACGGAAATATCGCGCGCACGTGACTCATGTAGCGATTTCGATTCATTGCGCTAGTGCGCACTGGTGCATCTTAAGGTGTCGTATATAAATTTATAGCAGCATAAATAATTAAAATGGTAAGAGGATTAATACTACGAGTTATCATTATATTGTTGTTTAATACGAATAACGATATAGTAATAACTTGTAGAATTAATTATCCTATCATTTTTTATGCTATTGTAAATTTGTACGCAACACCTTTTTTTATGCACTAATATCATCTAATCGAATTCGCTAATAGATACATACTGTTATTTTCCACTTGCAATGAAACGCTCGAATGTATAATATATAGGTAACATTAGCATCGCGCACAGTCATTTCATGACTTTGAGACGACTTATGCGGGAGATTACATTCGCAATAATTTCAATTAAAGCGTGTCATGTATTTCTTAAATGTCATCTATTTCTTTTTTTCAATCAAATGTTTATACACGATGATTACGAATTATTGAAAATTCTGCTTGTTTTAAATAAAACTACTAATTGTAAGTTGGAAAGAATATAATTAAATCGATGTAACAATTATAAAAAATTATGTCGAAGTAAAATTAATAAAATTTTGTTTTATAAATTTTAAGATAAAATAAAATAAACTTATTCGCGACAAATTCCCTTTGTGGTTACATTATAATAATACTAGAAAATAAAAAATTCAAGAAAAAGAAAGATTAACAAAAGTTTTAGTTAAAACATACATAACAACATACAAACAAACCTTTAGTGCATCATTAAAAAAAAGCATGATATATAAATTTAACTTGAAATGAGATCTTTTATAGCGTTATTATATTAATCGCTGATCATCAAGCGAGAGAAATTGATTTTCGATACGTATCTCGAGTCACCCATTTTTCGATTTGCGCGAGTGAATATTACATTAGTACAATCGGTGGTTATATCGCGCATTTATTATATAATTCGTGCCGCGTAACATTCACCGAGTTCTCACTTTCCCGTCCATCTCCGTCCTTATGCACGGTCCCTACTTCTTCTTCGGCGGGCAACACTGTTGCAGTCGGTGCAACGCACGTCGAGAAAATAAAACACCGCCACCGCCCCAGGAGCGCATTTCACGATACGCCTCGCTCTTGCCCGAGAAAGGGATCGACTACGCGAAGGATAGTAGGACAAGGATGAAGAACACGGTTCGGTGGGAACCCAAGAAGTCGCTGCCGGTCCCGCTGCCGTTGAGCTCCTAGCGATGGGAACTAATCGCGCTCGATCGTCTTGTCTCATTTTTTTTCTTAATAGAAAGTTCAAACCGGATGTATATTACCATCGTACTTATCCTCCCTTTCTTCTCCGTCCCATTATTTAATTCATTTAAAGGTCGCAATTTTTTGTTTCCAAGAAGAAAAGGTCGAAAAGCACTTTTTCCTTGGTAATTTTAACAGATGAAGATGATATTAAAAATTATTAAATAATGATTGAATTATTATTAATCTAACGTAAATTGACGGGCATAATGAACCTTAATATTTAGTATTTAATGTTTCAATATTATTACTGTTATCTTTAATTTGTATAGAAACAGAAGTTATCAAGTACAAATTATTCTCAATCGTTCTAATACCAATGACGGATATCGAGCGTCGAACTCTCTCAACACCTGCGATATTAAAGCTCAAAATCTTCTTAGCACCTGATTATTGGGAGCGGTAAAAAAATAGCGCAGTTTTAAATTTACCAGCGCCGAAACTCGTTTCTCTTCACAGCCATAATGTATTAAGTAACAATTACCGACCGCAAAAACAGCATCGATGCGCGATCCTTCGGCTGCTTAATACCATCGGCAAAAAATACATTATTCCGTCAATTACGTAAGATTCAAGTGTCGATTCAATTGCCACGTATCTTACCACCGCTGCAGAACAGAAGGACGGGGAGATGGATGCTCGGAGGATGCACTCATCCCAGGCGATTATCTCGGCTATTATAAACAGACTCTAAAAGAAGTAACTCCAAGTGATGAGAAAGGCGAATCGCGAGCCCTCAAGAGATCGGGGAAAGACGAAGAAGAGATTCTCTTTTGAAAGGGGGTGGAAGTGATGCGAGATAGCCATCGGCATTCCATAGAAGGAAAGCGCAGGAAGATGGCGGGACGAGATGAGAAAGAGAAAGAAAGAGAGAGAGAAGAGGATGGGAAGCTCCCGAGATAGCGAACTTGGCGGTCGCGTGGCTGGCGTACGAGATCCATAATGATGTTTATTTCAATAGGATGTTTATCAGTCGAACCTCATTTTCTCTTTTGATGAACAAGACAATTACACTCGCACCAATATTATTCGAAGCAACGATTCGACCGCGACTTTTCAATATCTAATTTAATTTAATTTCAATTTAATTATAGTCTTTCTCCTTCTTCGACTTTTGAACGTGCATAAATAACGTCAAAAATAAGGAGCATAATTATCAGGTTTCCAGTATATTTGCTTTTATTTATATATTTTTTAATTAGGAGTAATTTTTTTAGAAAATAAATAACAAATTTTTTTCCAATATTAGTTTCGTATCCTTGAGAAATAAAATAACGCTAAATTCGTATGAAAATTGTTTACGCAAAAGATTTAATTCACAATATTAGCAAAAGCTCTGTGTATTTTTTAAAACTTGACGTGAGATTCTCTACGGATTTTGTCAACTTTATTCATGAAAGATCACTTCTCTTTCTCTCCTTTTTACACACGTGATCCAAATGTAATTTCTAAGTAATACAGGCAAAACGAGCATAACGAGCGATATTACCAATTTGTAGCAGTGCATCAAGTAACGGAAAAAGACAAGTGGCAGATAACTATCTCCGGCTTCTTCGTTACTCGCAACACGCGGCGCGATTTGACGCGTGGCAATTACCAACGACATCTTCATTATCGCACCCACGAGGTCGGCTCGCAAGATTTTAAATGTCCTTGGAATATAAATAAATAAATATACATAGCTCTTATAGTTTATAAAAGATTTACCAATTTTTAACATCAACGCTATAAATTTTCGAATTATTTCTTTATCACCATCTTAAACTGAATCAAATGTTGAAAATGTCATTTATTAAAGCGGACATAAAATTTCAAAGATTAATGAATATTTAGTGAAGATTAGTGAAGATTTTATTTCAAATATCAATATAATAATCGTACAGATTTGCAAAATGTAATTTTTAAAACTCTATTTTAAAAATTGCCATTTTAAAAAAAAATCTTTATACACACTAGAATGAATCACATATAATTAATATTTATAAATTAAAATTATACACATGTTATATTAATGTTATATTAATATTACATGTTATATACATGTTATATTATTTCGACTTTTAATGCAGCCTGAGGCCTAAGGCTGCGCGGAATGTTCGTTATTCGGGGGTGAGTTCGCCTTGTTTATCCGTACGCACGCACTCGTACGCATAAGCATGCATAAAGTTCGAAAGGCGAGAAATGGAGAATCGGCCGCTTCGGTCTCAGCGTTTGTTTCGCTTGGGCCCGAAATGATTGAGCCGAGCACACTCGTCTCCCTCGGTCTGTAGGTTCGTATGCCACGGGGCCAGTAGGCTCTCCCAATAAGTCCAAGGGTCCGGGCACGCGTGTGCGTGCCCCTGGACACGCGCGCGTTTCACGAGCACGAGTCGCGCTTCGTTTTTTAATTCGCGAAATGATTTTAATCAAGCACCGAGATAAAATAATACTCGGCTCGACAAATATTTAATTATTAATATCTCTTTCATCAAATGTAAATATTCCTATCTGCCGTTTTTCAATCAAGAGGAGAAAAATCTGAGAATAGTGCGTAAACATGTCAAAGATAGAATCGACGTCATCGGATCGTCGCAAAAACAAATTTCTCCCTCTTAATCTTTCGCTTTCTCTCTTTTGCTATCTCGTTCCCTTTCTCGCGCACCTCTCCAGCTTTCTCTTTCTCACATTAATAATTGCATCGCCGAAACCTGTCCGGTTTATACGCGGCCGGAGCGCAAAGAGAGGAGTAGCGCGCGGGGCCCGCGTCTGGGGTACCGGTAATTGTCGGGGCCTCTCTTTCGGGTCCTCGTTAGATCCGCTTGACTCGTCGTGGATTTGGGCTCCGTCGCCACTCCGGTGAGCTCCGATACCACACAGATCGACCGCAGCTCCGCGCCCCCGGCCTCATCACCGAAATTCGTTCGCTCGGAATTGCTTGGGCCTGCTTGGCCACCGAAAATCGAGCACGTGCTTTCTACGAGTACGTATATATTTTATACGATCGTTTACCGCTGCAGAATTTTACATTACACCGCGCTATACCCGACGTATTGCACGTGTCGACACATTTGACATAGATTATTGACATTGTGAGTAAGGTTCGTCACTTATTCGCTACAAGTTGTTCTCTTAAATAAAATTATTATCACTGTAAAAGCGTAAAATTTTATTGAAAAATTAATTAGTGGTAATAATTGTTTCAATAATTGATATTTTTAAATGCGTTTCATATTATAATATTATTATATTATTATATGAGATGTATTTATAGAAATATATTTTGCTAAAGAAACACATCTGAAATTTTTTAACCAAGATTTTTTTGTAAATTTATCGCAGCTTGAGGGTAAAATAATGTATACAATTCCGTATTTAAATATTAGTTATACGTGTTTCATTGCAGTGTGTTTAAAAATTTTAAAGACTCTTTAAAAGGATAACAATTTAAAATCAATAGAGAAAGTTTCAAAAATCACACTTTGCAATTATGTGTACGATTATTATTGATTTTTCAAGTAATAAATATATACATTAGACAAAATTTCTGATACTAATGTTAAAAATTAGATTTTTTACAAATTATAAATGTAAATTATAAATAACTTCTTTATTTATTTTATTATATTTAAAGCTATTTAATTCAGCTCAAATCTCATCTTCAGACTTTCTCCTCGTTTTAATATTTACTTTGAACAATGAAAATACAGTCGTAGCTTCGAGCACGTGCCAACGTTCATCTCGAGTTCTCTGATAGTTTCTTACGGGAATCCTCCGCTTTTGTTCGCGAATGATTCAGGGTCTCTCGACAAAATCACGGCGACATTATGTCTATCGAGCGGAGGGCGTGATTTCGGGAAAAGTAGCATACCGATCTCGCATTCTATTGAACACGGATATTCCACAAACGGTCGATAATTCCGCGAGTGGAGCCATCTCTCATCTCGCCTCCTCGCGCCTATTCCCCATCGTACAATTTCTTCAGCGGGCCACTTTTCCTCCCTTCTTGCTCCTCTGTCTCTCCACGTCGCGTCTCTCTCAGGGAGGGTGACAAAGAGTAGCTGTCAAAGAAAGAGAATGGCAGACTGAATGGCGGCGGTCAATGTCGAGGCGTGAGACCCCGGGATACCATGGATTGTCCTCGTGAAAACGCGAATATTGTGAATGGCAAAGAATGGTGGCCAAACGAAGCAAAGTTGGTCGACCCCAGTGCGGTTGCACCGACGACGATGCCTCGTGGTAGTCATGGATGCGAAGAAGAGGATTTCTCGTCATAAAAAGTCGTCCCTCCCGACTCGGAAAAATCGCGGCTCAAGGTATACTGCGATAATATTTTCCTAGGAGCCTAGAAAAACTCGATACTCGTGCGTTTGCAGCCATCGGGATCCATCCCTCAAGCTCGTCTCCCCATCGCCTCTCCTCGCGCTCGAATTACCGGGATGCGATCGTAGAAAGGATCCGATTCGAGAACGGATACGTCCTCGAGCTTGTCTGTTTATCTTTCATTCAACTGTGTTTCTTCTCTTCGAAACGATATTGAGATTTTTCCTATACCGCTCGCAAGTAGAATCGTTTTTTTAGCTAATGAACCGCTATCGCGGTGATTTCGATCTCTCTAATCCAATGATTTGTAAATTTGACAAGAGGAACGAATGATAATAAATCATTAAATGCCAGTGACATTGATTTTGCGTATATTTATCCGCGAGTACAACGTACGCTAATCGCGTAATGTATCAGAAAGGTATGTCGTGTATACACTGGCCTCGAAAGATAAGACTACGAGATAATAAAATAAATTGAACAGAGACCAGTAATGAATGGCAAGTCGTACAAGCATCGGTCGTAAACCAGAGAGCATCTCGCGCGTTTAATGAATATTAATTTATTCGAAAATAGTCCACGACGCGTCGTTCTGAATTCTTTAATCGAGTCTTTACGCGGGTTGATCCGCTCGTGGTTTCGATTGTGCGAGATAAACGAAAGATGATCGCGTTAGTCTGGAAAAAGAGAGAGGGGAGGATGATGAAAAAAAAGGAGAAGATCGAGAGAGAGAGAGAGAAAAGGAGCCCGCCGCTGCGAATCGCCGCGTGTTGTGCGTTGCCGAGATATAAAGATCTTCTTAATTCGCGTGAGGAGCGGCCAGCTTCCGTGCTTTTTTAATCCACGTGGACTTTTTGCGGAGTCCCTGCGCCCGGTGGTACCTACGAACGTCGGTCGCGACGTGTATATTTAGGCTGGCATTAGATCGTCCCGGCTCCTAGGCGGCTGCTTATTAACTCTTCTTCGGCATATTGCCTTCTGTAATGCGACCAACAACTGCAACGCCTCCCCTATGTTTGCCTCCTTTTTGCCTGTTGCTGCTTTTTCGTGGGGTCGCTCCTCCGCTGGGCTCTAATGCCACGATATCGCGTCGCGACTAATTTGCAGTCGTGATTGGGGAGCGATGACCACGATGCGCACGCGGTTAGGTTGATCGCAAAATAAACCTTTCGTTTGACTGTAAGCTTGTTGTTATTCGTCACGTAATCGCTATTGCGGTTAAATTAATAATGCAATGCTCTCGATGTCACATCATATGAATATTCGTATGAATATTCGTATCAATGCAATGTGTTGCGTCAATCGAACTTTAACCAGGCTCGATCCAGGCAATGCAATCGTGAACGAAGGTTAGATAAATATTTATAGTCATTTCCGGTCTTGGAGCTTTCTTATAGAAAGAGAGAAGAATAAAGGAAGACGCTGATTAAATTTTAATTTTATAAAATTGACATTTATAGCGGAAATGATGTACTGAAAAATATTTTTACAATTTTAAAATTAGATTTGTTTAATGGTACCAACTTGCATTTAAGATTTTAATAAAAAAAAACAGAGCTGCATTTCCAAGTTAATTTTTAAACGATTAAACATTTATAAAAAAAGGTACGTTGTTTCTCGTTTTAAAATATTCTACAAGCTAGAAGCTCATTAAACTCCAAGAGGGATGATTGCATAGGTTTTCTTGTTAGATTTATCTGATTTTTTTTATTATTTTTTTCCAGGTTCACCAGGTGGTCCAAAAGGGCTTCTTGCAGCTTCTCCCGATGATGTATTTGCTTCGTATCGGAGAGCGTTGATCAACGAGCGACGATGAGGATGGAAAAGAGAGAGGGAGGACGGAAGGAATACAAAGCGTAAACAATTGTTTTTTGGCAAAGTCACATCGCATCGGTCTCGACGATCGTATCGACGAGCGATTAGAAAGTAATTAACACCTCGATAACTGCCGATCCTCAAATCAGACCCCCGCTGTTTCCACTCATCTTCTACCGGATGTTAAATGCTTCGGAGAAAGATCCTATTGTTTTCCACGCAAGCAGAGCATTCTCATAATGCTTTCAACATTGCCAAGCACCAAGTTGATATATATTCGTAATCGAGTCCGATTTACTACAAGGCTAATTTATTTTTTCCCTCGAATGGATCCCAAAGTATCGATGCGTGTAATTGTCTGCGTGAATCGCAGATATATTTACTTGACGGTGCACACATTGCATTATGTTCTCGCCGGCTAATGTAGAGACTAACGAGGCCGGGATATGGTTTTTCCGCGACAAAGGCGTAGGTTACACAGCGAGACGGTCCGAGTAGAGAAAAAAAAAAAGGGAAAAAGGAGGAGAGGACATTCACACATGTCGGGCCGTCTCCCCCGTTACTACCACCAGCGCAATGAAAGGGAAGGCACGGTAATTGAAGTTAAACGAGATAGCCGGCCATTCATGGGTTACGGGATCGTGACAATGAAGCTCTTGGTTGAACGGACGCCTCGGGCGACAGACAATGGCTCCGCTGGAGTTTATACCGTGTCGAGGAGTTATGCCGTAATACTGCGGCCGTCCTGGTAGTTTCCTGCCGACGTCGGTGAAGGCGCGAAGCTCTCCTCGTTCACAAAGTTCCTGACCATTATTCGATTCGCGCTGTTGTTACGCTCCGGCCACGTCCATCGTAAGAAATTGAAGAAGCACGGGAGCAAGCGGTTTGGAAATGATTTTCGCCGCATGCTATCGGGGATCCGATCAATCTATCGAGGTGAATTTATCCGATTAATTGACCGAATTACGGCTTTTGGAAGATTACGGTATTTTTCATTTTGTAGAGAAAGATCAAATTCTAAATAAAGTTGTTGGGAAAAAAATTAAAAGCATAGAGGAAATGAAAATCTTTAATTTTGATAGAAAATATTCTGCAGTCAATATATATCCTTCCTCCATAACACGAAACGAAAGCTCGAATTTAATTTGCAATTAGCATTGCTTATAACGGATTTCTTCGTCTCACAACTAAGTGCCTGCATATTAATGTACAGTGCGACTCTTATCTTCCATCGAGATAAAAGAAACATTCAGAGAGAAACTGTCGAACGATCGATACTCGAAAAGCACGGCTCTCTCCACTTGGCATTTCTTTCTTTCCAATCACCTAACGAGCCAACAATGTTTCTCGGTTCGTTATTCATTATGCATCGCAATCAGCCGCGTCCTGATAATGGGAACCGTGCAAACGCAAATCTTGGCAAGCGAGAAATTTTATGCGAGCGTGAAACTGGCGCATGCAAGGTACAGTCGAGGTGCATTCAAGGTGTATTTCGCATATACCAATGCTGCGAGCGACGCATTATTCCTTCCACTGCGCTTAAAAAAGCCACGGAAGGCAGAACTGAGGGATCTAAGAGCGCCGAGGGGGTCGAGAGAGCCGAGACGACCGAGAGAATTGAGATGATCTAACCGAGATATCACACCTTCCTCGTCGCGAGCAGATTTTTCTCCAGGATCCAGTTATGACGTCGAACCAAGGATTGTAAGATTGATTTTCTCGTTCCCAGCGGTTGGGGAGTCTCCCGTTGCGATCTCCTGGAAGCTGTAAGTTCACGGCGACATCGAGATTGAAATCTCGAGCCTCTCGTAACACTTTTCTTCTTACCGTACGAAACAAAAGCGATTTCGTGGGGTGACTGATCGGGTTTCGGGAAAATAAGCGATGATCTCACGACATCGGTCCTATGATACTCGGAAAACGCGCTGTCGTTTACTTATTTTTCATATGAAGAAGCTCTCATATGTTTTCAAGTAGTCACCTGTTTCTCGTTGACATCCCGTGTATCTCATGTGTCATGCTGTAGACAAGATAAATAGAGACATCTGAAGAGCGGAGTCAAGGTAATAATTCTCTTTCTATCGTGCTAATGATGTCTAGAAATCGTGAAGAATCTGTACAAAATTAACTATTCAACCACGTATTAAATTGCCATTTTACGTGTATTTTTTGTAGATTAATCTCTGGATAATTAATTTATTAATTAACAGGATGTACGTGTCCATATGTCAGCATTAAAAAATGGATTTAGACCAGGATCTGAACTCGATGCGACGATGTACACAAGTGCATCAACGTGAGATCGTGGATGATTTAATGGCAGCGCCAGAATGACTGTGTTGCCGGACGGGTTCGCCGAGAGCGATTGGCGCGCGATCGTTGATTTCGTCTCGGATGGTATCTCGCTCCCTCATCTTTTGCGGTCGCATGTGAATTCTTCCCTGAAGAGAGGCAGCGTCCAAAATGCGCATCCCGGGACGCTATTCGGCCGACCACCCACGACACTCATGCTGGCGAATCCGTGAGACGCGAAGGCACGAGTCCTCTCGCGCGCTCCTCTTCCTTTCTTCTCATCCTTCGCTCACACATCGCGTCTTTCCGACCTCATTTCGAGCCCAAAAAGCCGCATTTGAATGACCAAATGGAATCGAACTGAACGAAGCACGCCCGCCCGTGTCATTCACGTGCGTGTATCACGGCTCACTCCCGAAAAGTTAGTCCGGAACGATGATTTCCGGCGATGCCGATAACTTTCGTGACTTTTGTAAGCCTTTCTGGCTGTCACTCGGCCACAATTATACGAGAATTGAATATTTTCTCTTTCTTTGAATGGCAGCGCAGGGGGTAACCTGCCTTTATTACAATATTATATCATATATTCACTTGATCGTATAATTTGATAGTGGCTTCCGATTAAATTTAGCGCTAGAAAAATGTTGATAAGTAGTAGATACGAAATCTTTCTCTCTAAAAATTATTTATAACTCAGTCTTTAAACATTAAAAATTAATAATAAATCAATAATAAATTTTAATATAGAATTTATAATAATAATAAATTTTAATATAGAATTTATAATGATAATAAATTTTAATATAGAATTTATAATAAAAATTAATGATAAATTTTACTATAAAATTTATTTACTATCAAGTAATTCCAAATTGGAAAAGACACCCGAAAATCTATTTCGCAGCGATTTGGAAAGCGAGAGGGTTAATGGCTCGCGGGGTGTTCCAGCCCGTCTTCTCAGCCGCTGTCCCTCGGGCCTTCACCTTGTTCTCCCCGCGCGCTTCTCGTGACGTATGGGATCGTACGGAGAGCGTCCGGAAGCAAAATCGAAGAAGAAAACGATAGTACGCCGGGGTGGTACAATGCCTTTCCATGGCGCAGCCCCTGGCGTCCTTTCTCACACTCTCTCTTTCTAACGGAACAGAACGTGATGCAGCGCGCCGGCTGACTTGGAAGACTCGGAGAAGAAACTTGCCTCTAATTATCCTGTTGGGGGGGGCCATATAGTAGCCGCGTGAGTGCACGCGTGCGCTGCGCTGCGTATATGAGTGCATGCGTACGTGAGTGCGTGAGTGCGTGCGTGCGTGCGTGCGAGTAACGCTGACGCGCGACCGAGAGGAGGACCGGACTTCAAGGAGAGAAGGGCGGCTCCAACGCAACGGAATATATTATAGACTCGTTCCTTTCGAGACTCGCGCCGGGCTGAAATCTTGCTCTGGGTTTCGTGTTAACTTAAGTGTCCCTGAAACGGACTTTGTGGGAGAGCGCGGCGCGCGTTTGCAGCACTCTTCTCCCAGTTGACTTTTCAACGGTCGATCTCCTCTTTCCTCTTCTTTTTTTTACAGGATTCCTTTTTCCGGAAGTGGATCATCGATTGCCACATGGATTGTTTTTGCACCTCGAGTTGCGCTCTTCAAGTGGTCAAGTAGTTGCAAAACCAAAGCATTGTCGTTATGTCATAAAACCTATATAAAAGCTATACAGATGAACTGAAAGAACCTGCAAAAATTATAATTAATTTTTTAATAAATATCCAACGCAAAAATTATAATTAATTTTTTAATAGATAAATATTCAATGCAAAAAATTATATAATATGCGCATAAAAATTGAAAGAATATGAATAAAGGATGCATTAGAAAATAAAAAATATTTGATACAACAATTAAAGAGTGATAATAAATTTTATATATTTCATTATAATAAAACTGATGTATTCGAAAAATCATATTATGTCAATTTTGATGTTGATAAAAGATTGATACCATTAGATATTAATTTAATAAAATATAGCTATAGTCTAGCTATATCTTGAGTGTCCTTGAACTTTAAATATAATGTGAAACAGTCTCTGAAAGGAAGAGCCATGGAACAACGAGGACGAGTCGTTAGTTGTTTTTTCAATGAGGATCCTTACCGGTCAGACGGATCTGGATTCGCACAGTTAATTCACCATTGAAGCAGCTCGCGTCGTTTTAACTCGTTGCACCGGTAAGACCGGGCCCACGATCCGATCGCTCCTCGTGAACCTCAATTACCGTTTCTCTTCGTGTTCTCGCACAGCTCGCACAGTGTAGATAAGAGAATATGAATTATTAATTGGACCGAAAAATTCGTCGACTATTCCATTTCTTTTATTATTTCCTTCCCTTCGATTAAAATAATGCTTGTTGAACTTTAGAAAACGTCAAATGTGTATAAAAAAAAAGACAAAAGAATAAAATTTCTCTAATGTAAAATTATTAAGATATAAGGTATGTTTATTAAAAATTTGCATAATTAACCAAATTTAGATTTAGATGCATTTTTATAGCAAGAAATATATTTTTATTTTTTAATAAACCGTGTTTTTGTTGTTTGACATTGTGTTGGATTGATACATCATGCATTTTGCAAGTCAATTGTGACACACACATCGCAGTCTTTAACACCAACTCAGTCGTTTTGCGGTTTCGAAAATCGTGAGGTAGCCGACGCCCGAAAGGAACGTACGACGGGGAAATTACTGTTATTTTCTCCTGTTATTTACTCAAGAATCTCAGAGACACTGATGGGGATAATCGAGAGCAGTTTCTGCGCTGCAACATTGTCAATTTCCTTCGCAAAACAGAACAATATTTTATTTAAAGATACAGAAAGCGACAAATTTTTAATTATTTTTCTTTTCTTCTTTTAGAAAAATCCAATTAACAATATTAAGATTAGAAAAATCTATATACTATTTTTCGAAAACGCTTTATAAATTATTGAAAGAAGATTTAAATCTGATATAAAAAATATGACAATGTTGAATCGTAATCTCTTTGTTTTATTGGAATGTTTCTTGAATAAGTTTTATTATGACAACAAAGGTTAATCTCATACGCGGACTATAGGGGCATAAACATTACAATGTTTACATGGAATAGCTCGAGGCTACTGGAGTGGGAACTAGACTTGACACATAGAGAAGCTCGTAATCTCATTTAGTTAGTTGTTAACCTTTGGCCGGGAAAGATCTGAATACAAGAGAAATTAAATCTCGTTACGGAAAGCTATTACAAAGAGTGACATATTTTAAGGTAAGTATATTTCACTCCTTTTACCGATGTTTGACAGTTCATATTAGTCTCTTATTATTTTATATTTTCTGTTCCCAAAATTAGTGCTTTATTGTAATATAAAAGTTAATATACATATATTAAGAAAATAATTATAAAAATTTCGTTTATATTTAAACTATCCAATATTATATTTAAGATTTAAAAAATTATTTATTAGAAAAAGCGCAAATAAATATGTGTATATATTTTTATATACTAGATATATTATTATGATTTTAATCTAAAAATAATACAACAGGAAAATGTGTGTGAGGGATATTATATCCTCTTTTGCAGCTGCCTTATTAATGAAATCGGCAATTTATAGTCGTAAAAGTAATTCCAACGAAAATATCTCGCACCTGAGATATATGTAATTATTTGTAATTTACAGTGACGTATATGGTACATTTCAGTTGTATTTATGTTTGAACGGGTTTATTACTTTCATGATAATCTGCAATTTCTTTATCTCAAATTAGCTGTTATGGATATGTATTTATAAATAAATAGAACCCATAATATATAATTAAATGTGAAATATTTTGCAAATATTTTCAAGTAAATATTTAGATTGTAATAAAGTTGGTTTTATATTATATTTAAAATGGCATTGGGATGGAAAGATAAAAATAATAGTATAATAAAATTATTCGTAACGTAATCCGTTGTATTCAACGAATTGCCGTCAAATTTTATTACAATATTTTTTATTTACAAAAAGGCACTGCCGATCACGAAACGTTATTGATTCATTCTGGGCGAATACATAAATCTTCGATCGATTATGTGAGCGATTCATCGTACATATTTATACACATAATTTACGACAAAAGAAATTAGTGTTGTCAATATTCAGGTACATAAATATTTCGAATACTACTACTTAGACATCCTGATATTTCTGGTATTATCCAGGTACGAAACTTATTTTAAAATAGGAAATCGAATGTTAAACACAATGAGGCTATGTTTACAATTATATTCTTAAAAAACGACAAATCTCCTCTCTTTTTCTGTGCTTAATATAATACAACAACAGTAAAAAATATCGTTTTCTTGAATATGTAAACAGGATCAGAGAATAATATTATATTCTAATATATATTTATTCCCTGAATCTCTTCTTTGATCAACAATACTATTCGATTCTTAAAAAATATATAATTTTATAATTATATATAATCTTAAGTTATAAAAAATATATACGTAACCTCATAGCACATATCTTTTAGTACATAATTATTATTATATAAATTATCATAAATTATAGTTGGAGCACATTAAATAAAAATTTATCATGAAAAAGGATAGGGATTGATTATGTCCAGATATTGAAGGTTTATTCGAAAAATAATATAAAATAAAATAATGGATCTGAGTACCCGCATGTAATTTTTGTGAATTTGGATAGAGATACATGTCGGGTATAGCCCGAGAAATATATAGACATTATTTGGTCTACATATTAACAAAATACTACAAATAATTAATACACAATAATATAACAATATATAATTATAATTATCATATAATATAAATATAATATAATAATAATTAAGTAACGTAATAATATGTACTTATAAAATAATAATAATTATATAATATCGAACATACCGGGAAAACACGCGAAATACCCGGATATCTAAATACTGACAGCACTAACATTTATTCATTAGCACTCGGTTATTCACGAGCCATTCTATAAAATCTGTGTAGAGATTTTATAGAATTACTGTGCAATTTAATCAATTTAACATATATAAGTGTATAATTATTATTATTGTACAATAATTATATAATATAATATAATGTAATACACAATGCAATATACAACATGACATATATATAATATAACGTAATATGTAATACAATATAATATATAATAATTATTATAATTATTATACACAATAATAATTATGACATGCCGATGGATTTTATTTTTCAATCTCAAGTTGTTAAATTACTCATTGAAACGTTTCAAACAAAATTTGCATGATTTCGAGAAAGAATTTTCCATTTTTATAATGTCAATTTTTGCTCTATATAAAATTGTATGTGTGCTTTCGAGATCTAAATAATAAAGACTACTTTTATTTTTTTAAATACAATGGCATATTCGTTGTATTATTTTTTTTACACTAATTGATTTTCTTTAAGTTGATCGATTTTTTGAGCTATCTTATATTTTACATACAAAAATATAAAAATAAGGTAGCATATATTTAAATATTTTAAAGAATGCAATTTTCATAGTTTATTCCAACTATTTTTTTATATCGTTTTCTATCGCTTTCGAAAAATCATGCAACTTTTATTTAAAAAGCTTTTTTAATGCAATGAATATTTGAAGAATAATTTAGAAATGTTCGAATATATGAGCTATCCTAAATAAATAATCAATCTGTCAATCTAGCTTAGAGAGCATGTTTAGTCATGAATAATAAAGTACGAGAAAGTATTTTTGCGATAATAAATTACATAATGTATAAAAAAATAATTAAAAATTGCAATTTTACATTTGTTGTATAGCTGTGTACTTTCAAAGTACTACTTTTAGTCGTATGCTTTGAAGATTGTGACATCGATACGACATAGTTTTTAGAGATAATACATTTAAAAAACTTTCACATTTGTACAAAATAAGATAACATATTACACTAATTTAGACAGAATGCAAAAGTAATATGACTAGATTATAATTAATGCAACAGCCGCTTTCTTCATTTACCTTTGTTTCGCTTATTCGTTTCATGTTTGTCTTTGACCCTCTTGATGCGCCTCTACATCCGATCATTGCTGTAACAAAAAACGGAAAAGAATTGATTAGTTAAATCAATATTATAGATAAGATAATGATTTTATTTTTGAACAAAGAAGCCGACACAGATTATTATTTTAGACTTTAGACATTATTCACATTTTAAACTAATTTTATAACATTCAATGTTTATGCTTTCACGTAAACGATATTGATCTTCTCTAGATCACGCTTCTCGTTGGTAAAAAATGATAAAAAAAGAAGCTCTGCAGGTATGCGAGATGAAAGAAGAAGGGGATGATTTCAGGTAAGGGCGGTTTAGTGCAAAGGATTCTCGCTCCTCGTGGGCAAAAGCGAGAGAAAAAGTGGAAATGAGAGAAGAAAAGAGAGAAAGAAGAACATCGTACCGGTTCAAAAACCGACAAACGAGGGACGGGCATATCCTGAAAGATGCATTCAAGTTAAACGCAGCAAACGAAATCGTCTTCGTGAAAAAGAGAGGAACGTTAGATGGATAAAGGAGAACAGCGATATAGGGGAAAAGTGAGAGACAGGGATAAGGAAAGACCATACACACGTTGAGAGATCCGAAAGTTACGTCCATCAAGATTAGAGTTGAATTTGAACGCGGGCTTTGTGGAAAGGGCAAACTTTGATATTTTTATATTTATAATTTGTTGAAATCTTTGAATTAAAAACTATTAAAAGAGAGTCTTGAAAAGAAAATTCTTATGTAGAGAACTTTAACGAGAGAAAGAAAAATATTCTATTTCGAATTTATTTTATAACTTTAACTTGTTATATTGAATGATTTCTATTATAATTTGCACGATGAAAAATTTAAACAATCTTTGTTTTATTGTTTTTTATACATTGTTTTAATTCGGTACCGTTATTATTAAAAGTAGTAGCGTCTTAAAATTCACACTTTATACAATATACAACTCTAAAAAAAGAAGTGTCTTTTCTGATGATCGGATCGAGCGACTCGAAAATCCCGCTGAAGGGTGAGAGGCAGAGGGTGGGGTCGAAAAAAAAACGGTAGAGGAGGGACTGACGCACACATACATGCGCATTAACGTATCGTGAAAGAAATTGCGGCACAAAAGCGTCGCTCCTCGAATGTATACTCGGTACCCCATTGAATGGAGTCTGCGATTTGAATGGACAGGGTTTCAGCGAGGGTTCGCGCGCGCCATTGTGAGAGGGCAAGGTCACAAATCTAGTCGGAAATTTCTTTGAGCTTCCCGGTAACGTAGCGAGACATTCACCCTTGGATAAAATATATATGATCGCCAACTGGTGAGGGTGGCAAGAATGAGAAGAAATGTTTTGAGAAATAAAACGAATCGATCGAATTATCGAATGTGCGTTCACCTGATTCGGCGATAATCGATTGTATGTTGTTTAATTATTCAAAGGTAGATTATTTGAATTAATTATTCTAAAATAGACTTTAATAAAATGACGTTATTTTAAGAATTTAAATGGGAAGAGATTTTCATACAAATGCATCCGAAATCACAAATAAGATTCAAGATTAATTAATTCACAAAAATATTATTAAACGGATTAATTATAACAATAAGACTGACATTTACACTTTACAATTACGACACGCGATGCAACTATTGAAGATCATGAAACTTTGCAATGTGAATGACCCGTGAGTGACAACTAGAAAAGAAAAACAAGGAATCACGACACCAACCTTGAGAAGGCCACAAGAAATCGACATGGGCATCCTCTCATTGATTCTGCCACCAGGTGATGGCATCCAGTAGTTCCTCGTCTTCTGGACTCATCGGCTCGTGATTGTCGTAACTGTCGGAATACGTGTAAAGTGTGCCAGACGTGCCGTAACCTTGACTTCCAGCTGACGAGGTTTCGGAGACAAAGCTCGGCGTCGGCGAGCTCGATGCCTCTGAACACGTTGTCGGGACGAAAGTCGGGCTTGAATTCTGCCGGAGATGTTGATGACGATGCAGATCAGATCCGTGATGACGTATTTCCCCGGTGATGCCACCTCGTAGTCTCAACTCCGCCGGATGGCCGGAATCGGAACCAATCCCATTTTCGGAACCGCAGGCAGGTGAATTGGAGGATGTGGAAGAGGTTGGCGAAGATCCGCTCGACTCGGAACCGTCGTGCTCTTCCAGAAGACGCTGAAGACTCCTGATGTACTCCACCGCCATTCTCAAGGTTTCGACTTTAGACAGCTTTTTGCTGCCGGCTCTGGATCCACCGTGAGTCCCGGCTGTACTGCTACCCAACGCCTGCGCCACCGCCTGCGGTATGTGCTGCCTCAGAGTGGCGAATCCATTGTTTACCTGCTTCACCCTGTTGCGCTCTCGCGCGTTTCGTCTAGCCACCGAGGCAGGTTGATGCGGTACTGTGCCGTAAGGTCCACTGGATTGGCCGTAGATCTTGGAGCGCTTGCATCCGTGTTGCAGACTACTATTATTGGTTGGCATACCGCTGGTGGAGACAATCACGTTACCGCGATGGGTCTGCGCGCTCGAAGTAGCGTGAAGGCTGTGGTGATGATGCTGCTGCTGTACACTCAGCATGATGGGCAGGACGCTTTCCTCCTTGAACCCCACTAAAGTCATATCACGGGTCCGAATCCCCCACCACCCAAGAGCAGGAATTGTAGTAGCGCGTGCCAGACGACCTTCGTAGACTGCACTGTTCGATATATCGAAGAGAAACTTTGTCCAAGTAAGTTCGATGCGATCCGTCGACACCTTGCGGTATACACGCGATCGCGTAAAGATGTGGAACGGACGCGCAAATTTACTCTACTCGACCGACCGACCGATCGACCGATCGACCGAAAAAGACAAGCGTGGGAAGAAAAAATGAAACTTCACCCTCGATGCTTTCGGTACGATTCTGGCTCCCGAAATGCCTAGCCAATGAGGGTTCGGGGCCTTATATAGCCGGGACAGGCACGCGCCATCTCCCCTCCACGAACCCTCGTACTCGATCTCGGGTCCTAAACCCCCGGTCTTCTCTCTCTCTCTCTTTCCCCGTCTTACCGGCCCGCTGTACCTCATACCCTCGTGATTTCCCACTACCGCGGTCCCAAAGGCCCTACGTTGCCCGAGATTCTCATCTTCGTTCGTCCTCGTCCCTACTAGTACACTCCGATTTGTTTACCAATTTATGTTTCAAAGCATGATGCATTGTTATCGATATAATAAGGTCCATCATCGGCATGTCTTTGGAATAATTGATAAACTAATTAGAAAAAGATAAATTCTATCAAGAAGATATTAATTATAAATTTCTTATTGCATGAATAAGGCAAAACGTTTGAGCATGCAAATATTAATCTTTATTATTTTATATCCTTTAATTACAACTTAAACTATATAACTTGAAGACTAAAATACATGTATATTATGTACGTTAAAAACTGAGTTGGAAATGTAAAACACATGATTCTTTCGTCAGCAAAAAATGCTGGTAATATATAATTGTAAAGAGAGCAAGTGAATGAGAAAAAAAGAAAAATAATAATATAAGTTTTGATACTACAAGCAACGAAATAGATCGTTATTTTCAAAAATTCCTGCAGATTGTCCCTTTATGATAAAATTTCAATCCCAATCCATAGAAAAAAATCTAAATGAATAATCTCTAGTTCAATGTGCCAATAAGGCCCAATGTCTGCGTATTGAGCCGAATTCCGCGTTTCTCGTATGAGAGACACTGGCGCAGATACGAAGGGTCCACATCCCCACCGGCCTCGCGGTGTCTCGGGATCGAAATTTGAACAGTTACCGGGAGAAAGAAAAGCTGGTCCGGGGGTCCGGGCAAGTTGATGAAGCGAGACGACAAGAGACCGAGGTGTAGAACGCATAACAAGGAGAGAGGCCGAGGAAGAGGAGGAAGAAAGATGATGAGGAACAAGGAGTGGGAGGAGATGGAGAGGTCTGCGGCTGGAGGGAAGCTGTGCAGAAGACGAAGAGGTATCGGAGGAGGGTGAGGGAGCCCGGTGGCACGGAACATACGAGTACCCGAGACGACTGCAGCAGCGGGGAAAAAGGGGAGGAAAGTAGCGACGGCGAAAGAGCACGATAGCGATGGCTACGACTGTAGCACGTGTCTCTTCGTCCTTTTTATGATGTATTTTTATAATTCGCTATAAATACATTACAAATATTGCACGGAATGAGAGAAAAGTTGGAAATATTTTAATATATGATAACACATCTCCCATTTTATTATCGAAGCGAAGATGCATAAAAATAACATATAAAATGTATATGTCATTATCGAGAGCCCCTGCCTTTTTTATCGCAATAAATAAGCTACTCCAATTTTCTCGAAACTCTGAACATTGCGATATCGCATGAAAGGAAGTAGTAAAAATGATTTACAGGATATATAAACGTATATTTATGTCGGGGTGGGTTTCGCCTCACTTTTACGTAGCAAATCACCATTTATTCCACAACGGAATGATATATTTCGAAAAAGAAAAAAAAAAACTTATTTGTATGGAACCAACGATATCACCTCACGGCCGTCACTAGTAAAGAAGACATGTACGACGACAAAGGGGAAGGGGAAGAGACGCGAGCCGTCCTCCCTTCCTCACATTCGTGGCGCGCGCCTACTCCCATCCGCTGGCTCCCTTCTCTCCCTTTCCACTCGTCCGGTTTTATCCTCGCCGAACGGAGCGTGCGTCTACATGCGTGCGTGTACGAGGGCGCACGCGTGCTTGCTCGAGCCTCGTGCGCTTAAGGGCGCTTGTACGGCGGGAGCGAAGGGAAGGGCGGGGGGGTGAGGGGATGTGCGTGCGCGGAGTACATGTGTGGAGTCGCGCTCGCGCATGTGCGTGCTCGCGCGTGGAGAACAGGTATACGCGTTCCCCGCGTTCCTTTTTCCTCCTTTTGATTCTCTCTGGCGGTTCTCCCGCGTCCCTCTTTTTACAGGTTTGTCTTTCTCCTTGTCGAAAAGGTGACTCGCGAGGGAGCGATATAAGACGACGTAGAGAAGGTCCTGCTGGACATTTTTTTTTTGCGTGGATAAATAAACGTCAGGCGGACGTGATTCGTTATAGATGATGATAGGTGCGCCCTTTGGACCCCTGATAAGGATACGAGAGCAGGAACGCGAAAGAGAGACAGGCGGTTCAAAGTTTAAGCGTGAACGTGAGAAGCGAAACATTACATGTATATAATATATACATATATGAGATACATGTATAAAATTTAATATGTAATTTAATATAAAATTTAATATATTTTTTTCCAAAAAAATGCGCAAAGTTTACATTAACACAGATACATTTTACTTTTTTATTGAGAGAGAACTTGCGGAATTCATATCATATGCGAATCTTTCTGGGATTGATACATTGGAGTGATATTTGTTGTAATTAAATATTAAATAAATATGATGATACAATTAATAATTAATTATTTTATACTATTATTTTATACATTTAATTAATGAAAAAATATACGCATGGCGTAACCTGGAGAAGAGAAAGGAATTCGAAAGCTGATACGATGCGACGGTCATGTTGTCAAAGAGGAACCTCGTGTAAAGGACAGAGAGGTCAGAGAATTTTTTGAACACTCTTAATAGCCTTATTATCTTGAAAGCTCCGAGTTTGGAATTTATTCCGTAATTATATATTCTCGGAGGTCTCTCGCGCGCGCGCGCGCGATACCTCGATTCCCCATTGCCAGACACTTCGCCGCCAATTACCGTGAAATTAATTACCGTGCCGAGTGGTGGAGATGAACGATGCCACGTTGTTGCGTTCTCCGAGTCAACCCTTGCAACCGATGCAACTGCGATCTGAGACGCTCGTTGCAGTCGTCTCACGCGCCTCGGGCACGGTTTTAGATGTTAGATGATCGTTCGGATCATTGTCCAGCCCGATCATAGAGATTAAGGGGCTCTCTACTTGGCCGGATGAAGTATGGACCATGGGTGCGCTATGCAATTGTTACAATTTCTCGAGCCCTTCTCTTCTCCATCATTTTCACGACGGAGGCGCGTTTAGAGCCATTTAGTTCTTTATAATATACGTTTGATGTAATAACATACTTTGGCTGATTTGTGTCGATTACACGTTATCGTAAACAGTCTCACAAGTATTTAAGTAAGAGGGATAATAATAGTTGCGAGGTTTGTCGCTATATTTTTTATGTTAAAAGATATGCTTTCTGTGCCAGGTATAAATTATAAGTACGTATTACAGAGAGCGATTAATTCCTGTTTTTACTTAAAATTAATCTCTTTTGGGAAAAAATACTTTATTCAAATATAATGCGCCAGGGAGAATTTTTCTGAATCCCTAATTAACTGCAGATGCTTTGACATGGTTGTGACAAAGCCGATAATGATCGTCCTCGAAAAATTGCATACAGCAAAACGCATCATCACCGAGTTATTTATAACAATAAAGACGAATAAAAAACCTAGGTCTTTATTTAATAATTTATTTTTTATTTTCTTCTTAATTAATTAATCGTCACACAACAAGTTTATGATTTTTATAACAATTATTAATTATATTTATAAAAATATTGCATTTTTTGCACTGTAAAACAATAACAAATCGATAAATTGTAAATATAATCAAAAGCGCAAAATTTTTTCTCCAGATATATTCTCTGACACATGTGCGATGCAGATTTGAACGAAAATGTAGATTTTCACGTGCTGGCATGTCAACACCAGCTCGCATATGTAATGCACAGATAATTGTGTTCCGGAATGAATAAAGGGTCGAGGAGAGGCAGTCCGAGGGAGACAATTTACGCTTGCGCGCGTCTATTTCATAAAGGGTCATGTGGGGTTGCCGATACGGAACATAATCGGCGACACATATGACGCACAAACGTATGTGGGCAGGTATGCGTATCGGTGCGTGAGCCAACGTACGTGGCATATGTCGCAGCAGGTTGGCCGGATACCGATATTGCTGATTAATCCGCTCGTATGGATATCGAGAATTTTTTTAAATTTTCGACGAGGACAAAGATGAGAAAATTGTCTGTAATTAATCACTAAAAGAAACTTTAAAAAAATTGTCTCGATTACGCAATAATTAAAATATTTGTTGACGTATTATAAGTGCATATTATAAAATAAAATACGATAATATATGTTCAATTACAAACTTTCTTGACAAATGTTCTTGCGAGCTAATTATAAATTATGTAATTAATTACAAGAAGCGGAAAATCAATGGGTATATTAACAAAAATTATATAATATTTTTCGCTGTATCTTCAGGTATCAGTATTAAATATTCGAGTAAATGGTACGCGTTATTAAGATGGCATCATCGACGCATATGCGCTTATCATGCCGCGATTAAATTGCACTTTATATCCAGACGTGCATTGATGGGCAACATGCGCTTGGTTTAAGAGACGCGTAAAAATTTCAGACGAGAAAACGCTTATCGGAATTTATCTTCCCAATTCATTCTTCCCCATCGCGGAAAAAGAAATAAAGATGCGTGTGGCCGCGACGAATTAATTCGTGAGATACGTGCACGCACTCGCGTACACCCATACACAACAGATATATAACTTTATAAAATATATATGATAGAGCAGTACATATTTATTGTATTATGCTAACGACACGCGTAATTAATTATTTTTAAGATTAAAAGACACAATATATATTGGCGTTATATACGTGAAAGGGTACCAAAAGAATACATATTTGTTCTCAACTCTTATTCTTTTTGCTAAAAAACCTTGATTGCGGAACTCTACCCCATTGGAGGTCCCCAAGGTCAATCGAGAACTGGCCCATCACACGATACGAGCCAACAGGCGAGGCGTTGTATTCCGAATTTGTCACGTTTAGACAAACACGTTATTTGCATACCCCGCGGATGACGCGCGTACGCACGCACCCGGCAGATCGTGCGTACGCGTGAAACTTTGCAATTACCCCGGCGCGACGGATGCACGCGCGAGCGTTGCGATAATGCAATTTCTGTGACAGCCAGCGCATAATTTTCTCCGTTTAAGCATAAAACGACAAAGGCTTTACGGTTCCATCGGCCGCCGCGAGCGTATCGCCGAGCTGATTAATGATCCACAACACGTTCCAACGACGAACCGCCCGATCGTGGTTCTTCATGCTTGGCGCAAACGACCTTGTCGGCTTTATCACTGGGAGAGGATGCTCTTTCCACAAACCGGCGCACCTCGTGCGCGTACGTAAAGGATAAGACAATAATCGCTGTTCTGTCCTTCGAAAATATATTATAGTCGTTTAATTTTTTTTTTTCGAATTAGCTATCCTCTTTAATATTGACGACGAACAAGGTAGATAATCGATGTATAAGAGAGCGATATTTATATTAAATTTTACGAGTAGAAAACTCCCATATCGGATAATTCATCTAATTATTTAGTATCAAATCTAGGTCCTGTCCTTGTTAACGACCAGTTCGTTCGTATAAATACTCGTTGATCTCACAAATAGCTTCGCGATAAATGAAGATTTATCTTTAATCAAGATTTTCTTAGATACGTATATATAAGAGGATCTTAAATTAATCTTATTGCGACAGCAGTCAGAAACGATCGAAAGTTTATCAAACATAATTATATGGAGATTTCTATATTTAGAAAACGTTTTATCTTTTCATTCATGAAAAGAAACGTGCACATCAATTTAAAAGCAAGCTACTGCTTAATGCAATGATTCTTTTTATTTAAAAATTTTATAAAATATTAGATAAAAGATTTAAGCGTACAAATTTAAATTTTTTTTTAAATTTTATAATTTAGTTTAAAATTTAAATTTTTTTCTAGAATTATATAAAATATTAGATAAAAGATTTAAGCGTACAAAATTAAGAAATTTAAATATAAAAGATTTTAGCGTACAAATATAATTATCGACAAATGTATTTTTATCATTGCACATCCTGGATCTAATAATGGCACATTAAGCAGGTATCATTAGTCAAGCCTCCGATAATACAATGCAATTATGGAATACGAGAATACGAACATTTAAGCGCCTATAATTTCGCGATCGTATTGTGTTGTCGGATCCACGTTTTAATCCTGTGTAATCGTGGTTTCTCCCCGCGTCGGATATCATCCATCTCTCCGTCATTGGTTTACGTGTAAGAACGCATGTACGAATGGCATCGTCACAAGATCGAGGATCGAGGATCGAGGATCGAGGCTCGATGATCGGCAACGACGATTCTTCTCGGTGAAGATTTATCGTACGAGTATACCGTGGCATAATTCGAGGTGGAAGGACCGTTTGCGGCGGATCATTCGACGAGTCATCTTTCACGTGAATGCACAAAGGGAACTCCCGCCATTCGAAGGGATGACGTACGTTCGCACAGAACTATATCTGGTTAGACTATCTGCTGACGTTGGGACGGACGTCCCGCAGGAATTTCTCGTGCCCGACAAAAGACGGAGAATCATGAACCCTCACGAGCCTGACCGGTCGTTGAAAGGGTCTCGATCGGAAGCTACCGTTGATCGTTGCCAATGATTCGAGGTAGCGATATCAGTCGGAACGTATAAGAATCGGCTACCGAATGACCTCTACGCGAGAATCGATAGTTCTTTACGAGGGAGACTTGATTAGTCGACGATATTCGAACAATATTCGCCGGGAATGTTAAACGATGTATTCAATTCCGAGCCACTTGACAGCGTTTTTATATAAATGAAGCGTTGAAACGGACACCTACGTTAGTCATATGTGTATTCAGAAATTGCTCTATGACGTTACGTCATAGTACTAAGTTTTGTATCGTCGTGCACTCGCCGACAATGATTCCATTCAGCTTTTTATCACGTCGCGGCTTTATCGCCGGCTAATATTAAATCGTGTTTACCCGCTGTTAAGATTAGGAGGAGAGGAAGAGAGGAACTAGGAATGTAGCAAATTTCAAACGCAAATTTATTCTGTTGTTCGCAGTCTTCAAAATCGTACATATCCAAGTTTCCTCTAAGGGCAACACATTATTCTTCCTTTCGTCGATCCTCGCAAAAATTCTACAACAAACGCAAACAATGACTGAGATTTGTTTCGGGTTGCTTTATGGCTTTCCGGATGCTTTCGAGATGCGCCCGAGGGTGTTTTCTCTCGCCGTGAGAGAAAAATATCGGCTTTTTATACTCCTCTTTCCTTTTCTTTTCCCTCTCTTCTTTCTCTCTCGATATTTCTACCTGCTACCGTATATCGTGCACCGATGAAGGGCCGGTATAGTTTTTTGACGGCGTTATCTAAATTGTCACCAATGTCCCCTTTTGGCGAGCGAGCGCCGAGGAATGTTAGATATTCCGAGATAGCCTTAATTACAAGCATCGGGATCGAGTAGAGACCCCATAGAGGCGATCTCCGTCGTAAAATCCCTTCCTCCCCCTCCCGCGCTCTTCGGTGGCTCGTGACGTTGAAGAATCGAATCGTGTCCTTATACATTAATCGATTAAATCCCGAGGGACCTTGAATACATTAGCGGGAGAATAAGACGCCGTGCGAGAAGGAGAAAATGATCCTTTCGTGGACCTTTCTCCTTGAACCGCGTTGGATACCGGCAACGACTGAAATATCATGATGATGCATTCGATTGAAGCTTGATTCAAATGAAATTGATCTCAAGAAACGAAAGAGTTTCTTTCCTCTTTAAATTTCTTATTTAATATTAAATTCCACTCCTATCAGTTATCTGTATTGGATAGATGGTGTAAAAGAAGGAAATTTGTCGGTAATATATTTTACACGTGGATAGCGTAAATGAGAAATAAAATTGGAAATCAAGATTAAAATTTTCATCAATTGACGTTACTTGAATGAGAATATTATTTATATAATTTCGGTGAAAAAATCAAATATATAATATAATATAATATAAAATATAATATAATATAATGTAAAATATAATATAATGTAATATAATATAAAATATAATATAATATAATATAAAATATAATATAATATATAATATAATATAATATAATATAATATAATATAATATAATATATAATATAAAATTATTATCGTTATAAAACATCTATTCATATTCTAGATTGTTAATATTGGTATATCCCCTTAAAAACTAAACTAAAAAATTAAACTAAAGCGAAAGGGGAACGACAGGGAAAATATAGTGCGCGAGTAAATTGCAGCGATAACTTCTGGAAGGTAAACACGCTCGTTCATATCGCCACCTACAATTCAGGCACGTTTTGTAAGCCGCTTGGCACGCGATTCCACGCGCGCCTCATTGACATGCAAATATCAAGCAGCTGATGACGACGCGAGGATCGGACGCGAGGGATGCGACAAGGTATGCGATAAGTTACATGCGATTGTGTCGCGCGCCTGGATCGGCTCGGCACAAGCGGCACGTTTCTACTTTCACGAAATGACGTGGTCTACCCTGAGAGGTCGGATGCAATCGCTCGGATGTCAAGGTCTCGCGGTCAAGGACGCGCGCACGCGAGGCCCGTTTGTTGTTCCTGTGACCCGCGAGAGTCCGGGGTCCCAAGCCTTGCCGCGTCTGTCTGGTGCGAGACATCACCGGCGAAGAAAAAAGAGAGAGAGAGATCGGAGGATAATAAGATACTTAAATATCTCTCCCTCGCCGCCACCGCCACGATCGTGGATAATATACGAATAATGTATGGATAATAAAATATATGGATATGTATCAGCCCTTCACATTCGCACGCGGCGGCAACACCTGGAATATATATATGCGTGAAAAAATACGCAAGAATGTTGCGGATGGGGGCTTTTCTTGTAAAGCCGACGGAATGTTTCGCTTCCGATTTCCATTTAATCAACTATTAATTAAAGAGAAGATTGTGACATGCGCGGATTTTAAGAGGCATAATTTGAGCCACAATTTAATATCGAAGAGGTTCTATTTACAGCTCTTGAAATTCAATATAAATTACGTTACAATAAAATATCTATATATTTTTTTATCTATTTTTAACTATTTTTTATCTATCATAATAAGGTTTTATTTGATTGTAAATATACGAAAAATATTAGATACTTTTGGAAATAGAAACTTATTTGTGATATAAAACTGTCCTAGATTTTTTTTATAGTTTGAATAAAAAAATGAAATATAAATAATATAAATATAATTTATTTTTTGTTATTTTTTATTAGGATTATGCCTAAAAGAAATTTTAGCATTTTTATTTTTATTATGATTTTTGCTTTTAGAGTGCGGCTTAAATATTTTAAATAAATAACTCTCTTACTCGAGACAATTACCTAAAACGGTATTTCGGCAAAAATTCACAGATTACTTATCAAGTTTGTGTTCAAATGTAATTAACTTTATCGCCGCGTCACTCTGTGAAACGCCGCGATGGCCATTCGCGCAAAAGGTACGATCGATTCACGGGTTGTACGCAAAAAGAGCGGGTCCCAAAGAGGGTGCCCACTGTTCCGAGGTGCTAAAAACCTCGATAATCTCGGCTGGTAATAACGAAGGACAAATCCCAAAAAGGATCCCCGAAAGAGAGGGCGTGGCAAAAAAGATGCCAGGGCTCGAGAGGGAAAAAAAGGATAAAACGTATATAAGACGAAAGCGAGGAAAGTGTACGGGGAAGAGAAGGAGAATGTGAAGAGGGACTAGCAGCGAGATTTCCAAGATAGCGAGTATGGCATGCGTTCTTCTTTCGTTCTCCTTAGTACCAATGTCCGATTAATTACGCATCGTCCAATCGTAATTATCTCTGGCGAGATAATGAGCCGATTATCGAGACAACGTCCAACAAAAAACCAATTGATGCCGTCGTCTTGCGAAACCTACGTTTACGTCAATTGCCGATGACAGTCAATAAAAGTAAGAAGTCAAAAAAAATACTGATCCTGTACATTTTTGAGAAATCTTTGTTTATTAAAAAAGAAATTTTCCCAGATTTAGATTTCTCTAATTCTATTAAAATTTAATCGCGTCTCATAATTATGGAAACAAAAATGTTTAGGTATTGAAAAAATTGAACATAATTTCGTCAGCAACTTCTTACGTAAGCCATCTAGATACAAGGTATTTCGCGAGAAAATAGAAAGGAAGAAATGCTACATTGTGACAGAAAGAATGAAGGAGCAAGAAGAGAGAAAGAAGAGGGGATGAAAGTAAAAAGAATCGGCCTGGAAACGAAACGGCAGGTGGATTTGGTGCGAAATTTATTCACCTGATCGACGGCGCGACAAAGTTCGCGAGAAACAAGCAAAATGATACGCAAATTCGGATAATCAGTTTTTAATCATATCGCCCGCAGTAATGTTATTTTTCATTTTCGTGCTATTTAGCAGCGACTCGATCGATTTCTATTCGAATTCCGACAACGCAAACTACCCCTGAGGCAGGACATGCGCTCTTGTACAAGTGATATTGAAGGACAGCATCGGTCAATATTATTTCATATGTATCATCGTATATTGTAGTATCGTTCGAGGAACTTTTGTACTTATAAACACTAAGATTTGCATCTAGAACCTGTTTCGAGACACGCTCGCGCGAATAACAGATCAGACAGTTATTATTACGCCTTTTATCGGACAATTCCCGAAATAAGGGCATAAATTATAACTCATATCTGGTGATGAACATATCGTTCATATTCGTATAAATGATATCGTAAGAGCGACACGAAATAGAGACAATGACGTTTCTCCTCTCGGATAAGGTTCGGCGAACGATAAATCTATCGGCGACGCCGTTCGGGATTAATTCTGGTGAAGTTTAAGCGACGACGCGTGCCGCGACTTCCCCGGCCGCTTTTCACGATGTCATGTGCCCTTACCTTTACATCGCTGCGAGAGATACACGACGACACTTTGATCATGCGGGCCTCCGAGGCTACCAATTACGATGGCAGCTGCCGCCGCCGTCTCTCTATATAATATGCCCCTCAATCCCTACATGCTACATCAGACTACAGATATCGATATTTGACTACGATCCATCGACTTTCTAGATGTTCTCTGTACCAGAAGACCTTCGATCTAAAAAGAAAGAGAGGAAAAATGTCGGCCGATACGCGGGACACCTGCCGCCTCGTTCATAGCTGCAACCTCAAACATTAATTTGCATTTAACAGAATGATCGTGCGCGCGCGCGAGAACAAATCATCGCATCTTGCTAACTGCCTTTAATCGCGATATGTGTAAGTGCAATCGACGCGTGCACCTTGATAAACGATGCGCCATGAAATAAACAGGCGTGTATAAACGCGATATAAACGTGACGTGTAAGTTATTAACTTTTTCGGGGATACTTAATTCCAGTGTTTAGAGTTGTATCGTTGATAAAGCGCTATCGAAATTAGAAAATTGAATACGATGTAATGTCCGGACTTACAATTAATGGGAGCTTGTGACTGTGAAACTTATTTGATTTGTAACTTTACGAGAGTTGGGTATGGTAGCACATTAACGAGCGAGTTTTGACGCTAACGGAATAAAAAAGCCACTTATATGCTAATGTACCATTGCTCCTCTGTCTTTCGACTTTGAATATCTATCAATTAGCGAGTATGCATAATTAAGACTCATCTTCCACGCAATGTTGCGTACCTTTAATCAAGTGAAAGTATCACAAGAGCTTGTGTGTTACACGCGCAATTTCTCTCTACTTAATAATTTTTTTTCATTACTTATATTATATTTATATTTGATTATTATTTATATTTGTATATATAACTTAATTTAGTAAAATTTTTATTTCAATGACATGTCTGATTTAAGAATGCGATTCAATGTAATGCGCGAGAAGAGAGGGGAAAGAGAGAGATGATGTCGTACGCAAGAATCCGAAAGCATATTAATGACACGCGCTCTCGCGATCCCAAGAGCGCGAGCGCGTGCTCCATCAGGATCAGGTACGCACGCACGCACGCACGCACGCACGTACGCTCGCAGGCGAAAGAAACTTTGTGCGTCAAAATTCATCTTTATGCACCTGCTCACGAGTTGGTTTAATGTCGCGCGTTACGTCAGAACGAGACGTTGAACGGAATTTTTGCCAAAGAGAGAACCGAGGTACGTGCAAATGGCTATACTTATCTGTTTGGCAGGGTAAAGAATCGGGGGAAAAGGATAAAAATCGCAAGCCGTCCGTTGATACTAATAACATTGCTTAAAGCGCATGACATATAGCGCATCTAAAGGGCAGACGACTCCTCTTTTTGGTCTCTCGATATATCAATTAATAATAATAATTTTTCCGAAAGCGGATGAGAGCGCAAGAGGCGAGAGGGATTCTTAAAGGATAGCGAAGAGCATTTAAATTAGCAATTTTCAATTTATTCATTTGTTTCATTAATCTGCTCGTCTCATCGATTTGCACCTGTGTCAATAAATTTTCGGATCACCGGTACTGTTCAAGGCAATCGAATCGAGCATCGTACTCGATATTCAATTAAATATTACGTTCTCACGTAAACGATGACCACGTGTTGGAAATATCTATCCGTGTATCTAACTGCGTAGAGACAATTTCAATTCCAAATTTCACTGAATTCCCCTCCTCCTCCCTCCCCCCTTCCTCCTTCTTTACCGGAGCCGAGAAGTTAGGCAAGGTGTCGACGGTGTCCGTAGGACCGTTGGGAGTCTGCTAGGCTGCAGGTGACGAGTCCGGTGGTCCTCTTTGGCGCACGACTCCGGCCTCGGTGTGCGTACATGCGTGAGTGCGTGCGTGCGTGCGTGCGTGTCACCGTACGCGAAGAGGAGGACGGCGATACGGGGTGCCCGTCGGCACGAAGAAGAAACGGAGCAAGGTGGACAGGAGACGAAACGAGACGACAGAATTCGGACTCGCGCGACAGAGAAAGAGAGAAAGAGAGAGAGAGAGAGAGGGATAGAAGAGACAGAGGGGAAGCGAACCTGTAAAATGGTGTACGAAGAGGGCGCGTGGCTGCAGCTGCCGTTTTCGTCGTCCCCGCGTGTATTTTCTCTCTCCCTCTCCACCTCCCCTCTCTCTCTCTCTCTCTCTCTCTCTCTCTCTCTCTCTCTCTCTCTCCTTTCCATCGACACGCGCGTGCTGCTGGCTCGCGCCAAACACTCATTAACGCGAAACTGGCGGCGCGCATACTTTCCCGAGAGCTCGCGCCCATTCCTCATCGGGCAAATTAATGCATTCATTTATATAAATCGCGAGAATCGGACAGCTTAATATGAGGCCTTAATGAGCGGTCTTATGGTCATTGAATTATGCCGATAGGAAAAAGGGAAATTATAAGACGAGTGCCAATGTCTTTTGTGTACTTGTTAAGAGAAATTTCCGATGACGATGTTAAATTGTCAACTTGACGACACACGGTGTATTTATTGACGCGAAATACATAAGGATAATAAATTTCCCGTTTCATAATTATATGATATATATCGCATTCCCGGGCAGCCTGGCCGCCGCATCTCCCGCGGTCGAGACTCGGATGATTGCGAACCGTTTTTTATAACGGTAGCTTAATTAAGACGGACCATTCCGTAGCTTGATGAATTCTGTAATGTCCCGAAAGTATTTGGCAACGCGTTGCCAGGTGAGAGACTTAATGCGTTACAATTTTGTATCTTGAAATTTGCTGTATTTCGCAATAATGCGTTCGCTTGGCGAGAAAAGAAAAAATTGTGAAAGTGTAAAAGCACCACAAGATATGCACAAATTAATTTCAAAGTATGTTGAATAATATACATTGTGATATTTAAATATTAAAAGTTGCACGTATCAAAAATAATCGACGGATAAAAAAGATTATTCTATTGCAAGTGTTGAAGCTATTTTACATTCGATAATCTCTAACGTCTCTAGAAATTATTTCGTGTAAAAGAAATGTCTAGAATGATAGACCAATTCGACGTTTAATAAAGGAAGCAGCATTCTTAACTCGAAAAAATGAAATATGATAGAAGATACCGTGTCTCGACGGAAACACATGCCGTCACTATGGAACCCGACACAGGGACTTTTCACGAGGACGCTTTAATTAAGACGGAGCGGCGAAGATGCATCTGTAATCGCGCAATCTTGATCATGCGGCACCTTATATGAGAGAAGATCTCTTAAATCTCTCACGTTATTTATACGGTCCAATTTGCATCTAGTTATTTATAGCTTTATTTATACATGTATTTTTACGCTGATTGTTTAAATAGCTAATTTCGTAAAACCAGCATATTCAAACTTATATGAGAGAAATTTTAGCGATACTTTTTAACATATATTCCGTCGAATTAGTTTTTTTTCATTAGAAATTATTAATGTAATAAAAGGGAGATTCTCCAAAAAAGAAACATCTACATTTTCGTGTCGGCTCACAGCGGGATGTATTAAAATAGAGTCGACATTATAGAGATAGCTACGAAAAGTTGAAAATGCGGCACACACATGTGACAGTACTTTGAAACATAATATACTATTAAAATTATAGAGAGACTGTTATATTAATTTGGCATAGTGTTCCTTAAAGAAAGAGCGAGGATAGCTTCTGGTGGCATTCACTTCATGCTGAGAATCCTGAGAGAGAACTAACACAAACGGGAACTAACACAAGTGGTAATTTACATTAGCGGCAGACAACGTTAACATTCTATCACATTCGCCTGTAATCCCTTTAGTTAAATTAGTTGAAATTTAGCGGCGTCGCAGCTGGAGTTTAGTAATTTTTTCCGTCTTTTTTCTCGCGAACGAGACGTGTCTGCGCATCAGACGCGTGGGCCGTCGTTATAAATAAAGGACCTTATAGAGTATCGGTTGATCAAAGATTCTTGATAAACTGACGCGGATCTCGGCAAATAAAAAACGAATTCTTCCTGGAAATATCACGACGACTTTGATGTTGGATCTGACGGGAAATATGAATGAACCGGTTACTAAATATCGCAAAGTTTACCCCACTGCCAATTAGAATACCATCGAGAAGCTTAACCCTAAGCCTCTACCAGTCGGACGTATCGATAAAACGAACGTGAGTCATCGATGCTAACATGAGTCATATCTTATTTGATAGAGAGGAGAAAATTTTCTATAATAATGCAATGACCTACATGTGATTTTTGATAATTATTTTTACTCCGAAGATTCTAATTCTCGCGGTAAAATCTCTTCGTGTTCGTCGATACAGCATGCTTTTAGTATACACGTTAAATTTATATCGATTAATTCGTGATTGAAATACCGGACGATCCATGTAGCGAGAAAAAAACGGTGTTTGTGGCATAAGCTGTCGTTAGGAATGTATTAAAATGCGGCATCTGTACGTCTGTAATAGTGTTTAGTAGAAGATTAAGAATGACTACCGCTATGTTAATAGTCGTATAGAGGAACAGTGACAACTTTCACGAGAAACACCTGAGATAAAACCGAGGACCATAAGAGACACGTGACATCTATTTTTGTAAATACGTGCTCCTCGTTCCAGTATTTTTATTCGATTATGCTTTGACGTCACGTTCTACCTCTCGGATGTATCAGGATCGAGGAAACATTGACAAGAGCCACGGTATCGATCGATACACACAGGAACTGGCGCGAGATTTCGCGAGACAGGCCTCCTTTTTGCGAGAGGCCCCCACCTTGCATCCGGCTGATTGTGATCGGCGGGTAGAGTACTTTTTACGACATTATCCCTCGTGACGCGGCGACGATCGTTTATCAATGCGAATAATAATGACGGGAGTTTGCGCACACAAGTGTCCGGTAATAAAGCCGGCAATAATGATCCGGTCTCGCCGGCTCAATGACTTGAATGCATGGAATTGAAAATAATAGCGGGGTAGGTGGGTATTGTGTGTCTTTGCTTGTCCGCGTTTTTTGTAAACCTCCCCCGCGTTTCTGACGTGATCGAGCACTATGGCCGAGTCCTCGGTCAAACTCAACGGCCTTTGAAAGGACAATCGTGTCTGATCCTAACGCACTGAGAAAAAAAAGTTATTAACTTTACCAAACCGTTTAACTAAATTATTATTTTTTTAATTGAAATATTTGAATATTTAAGTTAAATAGATGTCATTTATTAGATTTTTTATTAGATTTAATATATATTATTTAATTTAAATAGTTAAATAATTCAATTAAAAAAATAATAATTTAGTTAAATGGTTTAGTCAAGTTAACAACTTTTTTTTCTCAGTGCGGAAATCAAGTATACGTCATCACGTTGTGAAGGAAAAAAGGAATAATTATTTAATTATCCAAGAGTATTTTTCAAGAAAATATCTCAATTTTTAAATTTTTACAGTCGTGAATATTTCAATTGTGAAAGATATTAGAATTTGTATCTCGATAGTTTTACTTGTGCGGGGAAGTAAGGACCAACAGGAATGTTTCCACGGGAATTAAGTGAAAAATTATTGCAGCTACGCGTATATGGGGATTTTACTATCTCATATTTTACAAGTTTAAGCTTTCTCTCTCCCTCCCTTGCCCCTTTCTCCAAAACAAAACTACAAATACCTCGTTTTGTAGCTTGTACACGGCTCAAGTCCTTCAAGTTGTATTAAGGAACGTAGCACTTTCGTTTGTTATAAAGATGTCGGCAAAAGCTAATACGATTCTCAGAGCGCGAGATTCGCATTTCCACTTTTATTTTTATCTGCGAGCAATATACAGGTAATTTTATTATCGCCGAAACGAAGGCGGACGTGTTGCAACGATTCTCTCGCTTATGCAAAGCAGCGTGTAAAAATGTTGCAAAGTGTTCCTGTGTCAACGTCGCGGGCAATATATTCCCAAGCCGAGGCGGCACCCGAATCGGCTCGAAGACATTGGCACGATTGTTTCTGTGACGGTAAGATCGTCGTATCTTACGGAATAATCACTAAAGAATTACGCGAACGAGATTCGTTTCGCGAGTAATCTTCTATTCCCGCATCGTAAAGTACGGTCTTTACTCGCGTTAATCCGGACCGCGAACAATTTTGGGCGAAATATTCCTCTGATGTCACAACAGTTGCAGTTGTGATTCTTTCAATCCGGGGAAACAATTTATAAATTCAGCTCGTTATTCGATATATTCTTTGCAATTTATAGCACTTGCCAAGATGATCACAATACATGTATCAATTGAATGAATGACGATGATGGCGATCGTCTCCCTTCTCCTTCTCCCAAAAGAATCAAGGTAACTCATCATTAACATTCCAAAGAACCGAGTCTCTCGACGTCATCGAATAACTAAAAATATATAATATTCATAGACTTAAACACATTGGATGATTTTCCAGGCGATAGGTCAAGTGCGCGATAAGTCGGTTTATAAGTAGAACGTGGATACATACGCGAAGAAGAGCGAAAGGAGCAACGCGAGCAGAACCGACGAGCCGACAGGAGTAGAGGGGATCGTTGGCGCGTGGCTCCGATCCTCTCCCCCCTAGTCCCTTGACTTGTCCTGCGATCGCCGACTCGCGCGACCGTTCAGGAAGATGGAAGGAGAAAAAGGGGGAAAGAGAGAGAGAGATAGGGAGGCAGATGCCGTGGTGCTTCTTTCGGGTTCTGGCCTCTTACCCAAGGCGGCATTGAGGGAAGGCACGAGAGAGGAGCGCCGGCACCAGCGGGAAAGACTGTATAAGAGGCAAGCACCTGCCGCGGGCGCACGGTGTCGAGCCGCGATCGCTCGTAGCGCCTGGGCCTGGCTCCGGCCCCTGCCCGGTTGGGCCCCTATGCCCACATCTCTCTGGCCACTACGAAAAATCATCGGCTAGAGAAAGAGAAGAGCGCGACACACGTGTACCTGTCGCATAAAGTAGCCGAGCCATTAACTAGTCTCCCCCCTGCTTTCCCGAGGGCCCCATTCCCCCCTTGTCCACGTCGTCGTCGTCAGTCGCGTCGCCTCCTCGTCGTCCTCCTCCGACGACGATAACGGTCGCGAAGGAATTGCGCGGTCAGAGTGGGATCTCTTTCTACCGAAGGTCTAAGGGGTCTATTTCGTCGATTTTGATCGGATAAATAGTTAACGACGTACTTTAGGATAAGTACAGGCTTTTATCTTCATTGTCCTGTCCTTTATCTCGGATGAAAGATATATTTATATGACTTTGCGAATCTACTTGTATATATGATATGTACGATTATAAGCATACGTTACGTTCGCCTCGTATTGTTACTTTCAAAATGTCGCACCTCAATTTAAATATATTTATACATAGGGAAAATTTAAGTTGTTGAATAGTTTTGCGATTGTAAACTTGGTAAAGTGAAAAAGAGATTCTAAAAATTGAAATTTTATAATAATATAATCTTAGTCTTTTCAAGAAGTCTGTTATAGATTTTATTGAGTATGTAAGTCCCTCGAGTACACGTTTCTCATGCTAAATAATCAGCAGATTCAAAGATGTCAGTGTTCATTTATTCCTCGAGGCGTTGCTTCAATTTCCGCGAGTTAAAGACTCGAGGATCGAAGGATCGAAAAATCGAAATAAGCTTTTCGAGAAAAAGAAAGGAAAGAGAGGGAGAGAAAAAAGTCAGACCAGTCTGTGTGGATGAGTGAGTGCGAATCGTATGGCGATGTCGGACCCGCATAATCAAACTGAAGAAGTAGAAGACAAAAAGGAGAGAACAGTGAGAGATGGTGATGAGGCGCGACTGCATAGACCGGCAGTACTAACCCACTGAACGCGATGTCCGGCTGCATGAGCCAAGAGACCGGTAAGATTTTTCTTCGCGACCGGTCTAGCGGCGTCTAGCTTTAGTCTGCCGTCTTGAGGATTCCCCTTCCTTTCAACGGGGAATGAACGAGGTGTGAGGTACGCAGAGGACTGTTCGATTCATTGATAATTACAGTCGCGACGATTTCAAATTAATTAGCCAAGTTTTTAATGGATTGTGCGAGATTTTTATTTCGATTCGATTTGATAAATCTTGATTAATTTTCGATCATCTCATTAGACATAATATTTTTGACAATAGACGCATATATATTCGGCGAATGGCATGATATATATTTCTTAATAAGTTTCATTTTATTTTATATTTTTATTTTCTTTTATTACATTTTTTTATTGTATTTTACAAATTTTTTAATTTTTTTTAAATTACAATCTAAAAATTATTCATTATTGTTTTAATACTTATTATTGATTATTGTTTTGATACTTTGATTAAGGAAAAATTATCCCAGCCTTTCTTCATAAAAATATTTTCCACACATGTCAAATGCATTTATTATTTTAATTTCTTAATTATGTAAGTTTATTAAATTTATAGTTTATATATATTTTGTGTTCTTCAGATCAAAATATGTAGCTCTTATTTTACCAAAGTTTATACATGCATGCGTTTTGCATACCGTGAGTCAACCACTCGCATTGCAACGCAGCGGAAAACAAACGATGGCCAGAGATTCGATAAGGGTGTTGGAGAAGGGTGACGCGGATTGTGGCGCCCTATGGTTCTGATTACGTCCAACATCACCTGCCCCCCGCAGGTGGTTGTCCGCCGAACGAAGGAACGAGGAAAAAATTTAGCCTCGTGTTCATGATCGGTAAACAACTGGCGGACAACTGGTGAGTAACTGTGCCTCGATAGTGTCATTTGTGTAGATATGGCTCAACCCCCTTCATATTTAACAAAATCCGGTCAAAACGCCGATAGTCGCATTGTTCTCGGTTAAAATGCACGGTCGAAGTAGAAAATTTATTCTGCTCTGTCATGCATAAAAAGAACTTTACTTTTGATAGATTATATCTATAATATCGATTTAATAATAGTGCAGGAAAAATAATTTTGCAATGACGTGTAATTTATTCAACATGCGATAAATATAAAATTACAGCTCTCTCTTTTGGCATTTCTTACAAAAAAAATATCTTTTTTGGTGAGGAAAATTTTTTTTCTTCGTTCCAGATAATCCGAAAGATGATGATCTTGCTTCTTAGCTATCGCTAGCCGAAAGAGAAGAAATGTATACATTGGTATCGATATTGATTCTAGTAAGTCTTATATATCTCTCGCAGTATGTTTGATCTGCTTTTATCACTGATCATAGTTATATATACCGATACAACGGTTCGCACACGCCGATATACATTTTTCTTCTCTTTCATCCACCCTCGCTTTCCCGCCAATCACTTATGCGGGAGTAGGCACCTGGCCTCCCCCGCACGCGCTCTTATCCCTTTGACCACCTTGCCGGGATCTATGCATACTTGCACACGTGTGTGCGCTCGCGCTCGTAATCCGGCATATATTTTTACCTTCGACCGAGATGTTATCGCCTCGAGCAAAACAGGGAGAAATAGACATAATGTATTGATTTAGCTTTTCGGATAAATATTGTACGCAGTTTATTAATAAAGATACAATGTTGGAATACTTGAGATATAATTTATTTTATATAAACGATTATTTTAATTTCGCGTATTTCTTGGTATCTGTCAGTGTTTATAAAAATATACGTCATGTTATGTATTTAATAATAGTATACATTGCAATAATTATAGAGCATTATATATTATAAAATTGCGACACATTTTTATATAAAACAAATACGCATTGAAAATCTTATAATTGCAGGAATCCATTATTATACATTATCGAGCGGCCGCCAGCGTCTTTCGATCATCAGCTTCTTGTCCAATTAACGCGTCGACAATAGGCCGGTTAACTCGCTGATCGCTATCGAGAACTATCGAGAAATCATTCCGCGGACAATCGTGGCGGAGTCGCAGGAAACGAGGCGCTCTTGAGAAGCCCGGCAAACTGACAACCGAGGCCAGAAGTCATCGGCAAACAAACCACGGGGCATCCTCCCGAAGCCCTGATACACGTCTGCGTGTATGCTGGTACGCTGCTGCGACCACAATCGCCACTTCCGAAGGAGAGAAAAATCCGAGGTAACGATCGCGGCAGATGCGAGCACCTATATACACGCACATATGTATAAATATATACGCGCCATTTCTTTCGAACTGACGCATAATCGTCAATAATAGATGCAGCGAAGGCGTATTCAACCCTTGCCGCGCCCCGGGTCTAACCGCGAAAAACACCCACACCGCGAATGCAACCCTCATCGTATACATTTTACATGAATGGGACATCCCTTCTACCGAATTTCAGAATTTTGCCAAAGGTACGTGTATCAATAATGACGTTCCTCTCAATTCCTTCCGCTCTTTTGTGCTTTGATTTTTAATTTCTTGCATCGCTTTTTTTAAGCGAATTCGAAATCTGTGTAGAAGACCATTATGTCAGCGCTCAGTTTTTTAAATTATTTTTTGTTGCTTTTTGTGATTTCTGAGAATGCTTAAAATAATTTATTGCAATGTATGTCATTAAATCGCTCGGACTTAAAATTATGCAAGAGCATCTCAACGTTAGCGACAAATATCTATTGACGATTCGAGCTTTATTCTCGCCATTGTCGTCCCAACATATCAATCGTGAACGATTTCGAAGAGATTTCAACCCTTTTCCGCTCTCGCTCGAAAAATATCTTTTCGAAATGTGGAATCATCCCTTGGCGCGCGATTGTCCGTGCACTCACCTCGCGGAAACACCCGGCTCCTGTTTGAATAAGACGCGCATCGGGCGCAGCTGTCAGAAAGATCGGGCGCGCGTTGAGGTCTTCCGTAGTTTTTCCAGATTTTTGCGCGCCGCAGGTGATGCGGGCACGCGACCTTCCACATGCATACGCTCTCTCTCTCTCTCTCATTTTCGTTGGCTGTTGTTGGCCTTTTCGCTGCCCGCAGGGAACCCTTTCGAGAAGTGGCCACTGTGAATTACGAGGATCGAGATCCTCCGAGGCGTGGGAGAGCTAAGAGGCAGATGCCAGATTTTGGCGTTGCTGCCAAGGGATGCGGTACCGCCGACTGCGTATGTGTCAAAACAGGATTAATTCTTCTCTGACTGCTCTCTCTCTCTCTCTCTCTTTCTTTCTCTCTCTTTTTCTCTAATGTGAAATCGTACGTGCGAATGTGCCTCTTGTTTACTTCAAGTTTCAACTCTCTAGAGTACAAAAATTTATATTTGATATTTATATTTGATTTTTTATATTTGAAAATTTACATCCGATCCTAATTTCTTGAAATTTGATATTTTATTTAACGCATGGGACGTGGTATTTTTATGACATAATTACGCGAGACGAGTGCGATAAAATAAAAAAAGCGCCCGGAAAGCGCGGTAGCGATGTAGCGAGTTCTCACGTGATGCGGAAATGAGCGAGGGTAATTTGTCATTAAGCCGCGATACCTTACGATAGGTCGTGCGAACGTATCTATGCGCGCGCGATTACTCCTTTTTTTTCAACGAACCGCACGTTGGATGATGTAACGATAATGCAACGACAATGCAACGATCCTCCCTATTCCCACGCAAGACACCGGTATATTGCGTGGCGCGGCTTGGCACGCACCCGAAATTCTCCACCCTCGTTCGTTGACCACTCGCCCTTCCGATGTGAAAAAGGGATCGGTCCGCGTGGGGGCCACGTTGTGTAATTGCCGGCCGAAGAGCGAAACCGGGCAATAACAGCAAACTACCTGGATTCGACGCGATTTCACCGCCATTTCTACGCCATATGGCGCTTCCTCTCGACAGAGAGCTCAACGGTTTTCCTACGTGACATTCACATGCACACGACTCTCACGGATGAGGCATCGAGATTGCTTGGCAATCAGTCATCGCGTTACGTTTCACACACCCTAAATATAAAGTAAGTATATAAAGTATATAATTATAGTTTATTCTGTAAAATTTCACGTTTAACAAAACATTTTAAAATTGATGTATTGAAAATTGATGAAAGTTTACTTGTTGCACTGAGAATATAAATTTACGTGATTTGTATATCGATTTCTTTGGAAGTCGGTTACTGAAAGATTTTGCAAAAAAGTTTCAAGCTTCCTTGTCTTCGAAGCTGTATATTTGCATAGTTGAATAATTCACGAACATAAAATGTCTTGTAATTCATTTCAAGCAGAAACAAGAAATAATTGCGTGGAAGAGGGAATAAAAGGAGGAACAAGGAATAAAATTCTCTTTGGAATTAATTTTAAATTCTTGTATCTGGAGAATTATTTGCAGAATTAAAAATCATAAATACTTTTATTAATTATTCTTTCACGGGTCTATTTGACACAATGGCTTTGAGACGCGAATTAGAGACACCCTGTGCACTCGTAAGTATACAGTCTAGACGCGTGAAAAGGATCACAATAGTGAGACTATAAATAGTGTCCGGACCGCCAACCACATGTTATCGAGCCGCGCATAAGCATAAAACAGTGCGAATTGCCTCGTGAAACCAAAGAAATTGGTAGCAAAAGGCGACAAAGGCGATAGTAAACAGTTTTGTCGTCTAAACTGCGTGTGTGGCGCTCTTTTCTCAATAATTTTCAAAGTAATTTATATATTTTTAAAAAATATTTTTGGAAATTTTACGATGAAATATTATAATCGATAATATCCTTTGGAGATGATACAAGCCTTTAAAAGAATTAGAATATATACATCGTAGAATTTTTAAATAATTTTTAATAATTAATAATAAATCTAATTGTGCTAAAAAAAATATCAAAGCGATGATCGAGATTTCTCAAGATCGCTAGAACAAGAGAAATACAATCTCACGATCGCCAGCCACATGTCATCGCATCCGTTTCTCCCGGCAAGGAGGACCGTGCGGAATACATATGCGAAAAATAAATAGGAGGTCGTCGAAACCGAGAGCGAGCGCGCTTCTTGCTGGCGAAGAAGCCGCGTGAAAGCGCTCGGGGAGGAAAAAAAGGACGCGTACGAAACGTGGAGAAGAAGAAGAAAAAACGGAACGTAAAGAAGAAAGAAATAAAAGAGAAGTGCAAGAGGATAAAGGTAGGAGAAGGTGCGCGCGAGGTGTGAGTACCTCTCTCGCGGGCAACATTTATACGTTTACGATCTTGCTGGCGCGAGCGATAGACGAGGAAGCGACGAGGAGCGCGAGGGAGAACAAAGAGGACAAAAACGAAGAAGGCCGCGTGAAAGTAAAACCGTTGTCGCGGTTTACGGGGAGGGATTTTATGGCATAACCCATAGAAGGAGAAAGGCTACGGCGCTATTATTATCTATCTTGGCAATGGAAATTGGCTCTTTTAATAGATATTCGTCTCTCGCGCGACAATCTTAATGACATCCGAGTCAGTAGAGTCGAAGACGCGGCAGCGATCCATTTCTGTCACTTTTTATATGAGAATATCCATAGAATTAACGCACGCGCCGTATTTTTATTATGATACTACGAGAAATCTCTAAAGGGTGAAGTTATGATACCTATATTTTCCCTTTTTTGGATGATCAGGTTAATTGCATTCGTCGTGAAATGTTCCTAGTTTAATCTATCACACATAATCGCACGCACTCAAACGTTTACATGATAGTTTGTTCGTTAATATAATATGTATATAATGTGAACAAGAGATCTATGAAAGTCAAAGTCAAAGTGTTCAAAGTCTCTATCGAGTCTTCAAACTGTCTCAAACTGTCTATGGGATAAGTATGTATTTCATTGCCGTTTTATTTTGCGATGGATTTGGACCCCAAAGAGGAAGAATGCGAAAGTTCGGCATCAGATGGTAGAGCTGGCGAACGAGACCACCGTGGACCATCTGGTGATCCATCGTGGCATACGGCGAATATCCGAGCGGGCGTACGAAAAAAGATTAAAATCTGATACTTGGGCTATATAGGAGTCTAGAGCATAAGAGTAACAACAGGAAGACAGACATTATTGTGTCAGATGATCTGTAATCATAGTTGGAGAACAAGAAATTGTTAAACAAATATAAAACTAAATTAAATTAAATTAACGTCAATTAAAATTAACATATAACATTATTTGCATTTATGCGCATTAATTTAAAAAAAAATTGAAATAAAATATGGCATTTTTTCTTTCTTCATAGTTTTGTAAAATTTTTTGAAGAAATTGAAAGTATTTAAATAAATTAACAGATTCTTGACAAACAAAACAATAATTTCTATTGAAAGCTAACATCTTTATAAAATAAAATGCCTGCAGAATTATTTGAAGAATAAGACAGTTATCGAGATAAATAGCTAAAAAACTATTCATCCCCCAATCTTGTCGTTCAGAAAAAAAGTATCAATTAAAAAAAAATAGTTTTAGAAATAGTCCCATACACATGCGTTTATGACCAAGCACCCTATATATATTATATATTCGAATTATCGCAAGTTCCCAAACATCGCGTATTTTTGCAATACCGCCCCCAGTGCACTTTGATCGCGTAAAAAGAGAGAGAAAGAGAGAGAGAGAGAGAGAGAAAGCGAGAGCTGGTGCAGGTTATTCTGTCGGGATTCTTTTGTCGGTGCGCGAAGCCGAAGCACGCGTGCTGCACGTGCCCCGTTGCGGACGTGACTCGGCCAGCATTACGCCTTATATTGCGTTAACCGTCTTATTTTGCCCCGGTTGCGCCCTGAAAAACAACGCCGTCCAGCCACGCGGCCGGCTCGACGCCTGAAATTGCGACGCCGCGCGAGCCGCGAGTGCGTGACCTAAAAATCCCATTTAACTTTCGACGTGTATTCGCGCTGCCCGAAGAAAGGCCCGGGTTTTGCTCTTCCTTCAATGTTAGATCTCTACCGATATGATTCGCATCAATTATTTCGATATCTCGTTTGTAATTAAAGAGAGAAAAAAGGAATCTGAATTAATAATTATTCCCGTTCATCACAGACAGTCGCAGAAAAAGGAGTATTCATCAATAATAATTTTAAATATATCGATAATAAATTTAATAGCAATGAAAATATTTTAAACTCAAAAAAGAGCGAAAAAAAAGAAATGGAGCGGAGGAAACGAGGAAAGAGTAGCCATCTCGTTCCGTTGTTTTGCCTCGATTAAGACCAGGGCTCTTTTTCCCCGTCAAGCTTGAAACTTGGCCCCCCTTTGTCTCCCGTAGCGGCACGTACCCCAGTTTCGGTGGAGTGATTTACAAGTCACTCCAGCATGAAGGCAGGTGACCGGTGCCGCTCGAGCGCTACTTAAGCGCTTACACGAGTTACGGACACAACCTCGTCGTAGAACAAGAAGGAAAAGACACTCCCGCGACAATAGTGATTCCACCCTCGGATCGACGTGTCCCGTGCCGCAATAATATGGAAATTTCACGGCGTTATATCGCACGTCTCGCGCGTGCCAGACGTTTTATACGCGCAGCGCATGATGCGTTTTATAAATAAATATAAAATCGCGAGCTTGTCTCGGTCCCGGGTAAGATGAATGGCTTATCCGACAGTCGATTGGAAGATTATGCGAAGAAGTTCCATACGGATCTTACAAGAGACACATGTTAAGTCCTCGTGCGCTTAAATTAGTGTTCATGTAAAACGTCAGGAAGGATTTTACGAGGAATGTTCTTTATTTGAAGCAAGACGGTAGGATCGCGAAATAAAAATCGTTGTTTAACAACGAACGGCTTCCGCCCGATCAAGATTTTCGGATCCTGAATCGGCGGACGGTTTTTTCTTTTTTTTTTATCCTTTATTATCTTGAAGAAAGGTCGAGTCACGAGCGCGACGGGTATCGCGCCGGCCCTCGACCGTAAAATCATCGTCCATTGGAGGTCCGGAATTTACCCCACGTACATCAGAGTGCCGAGATCGCTCTTGGAATCGTTCAAATGTATCGAGACGTGGTATAAAAGATTCTGGAGAAGAAAAAGAAAACGTGTCGATGGAAGTCACCGGACTGTAACAGCGCCGTTCGAGCATCACAAAACTTATCCACCTTTTATCACATTATTCCGTCTCTCCATAATCTGTTTTATTTTCTCGTAGTACATGACAGAAAGAAACGTTTAAAATCTACAAACGATTGACGTCTTTTTTCAATTATTTACAACCGCAAAATAAATATCTTTCACCCTCAAAATATTTTTATCTCCAAATAAAAATTATTATTTTTATTTATTCTTAAAAATATGTATTTTTAAGAGGTTGAAAGTTTTGTGACGTTCCTAAATTTTCGAACGAAATGAGAATTTTCACGTTATGAGGGATACAAAAATCTGAAATAGATTTTACCGAATCGTAAGAGCAGAAGGAAGAGCAGAGTTGCTTATTAAGTACGGGAAATTGATTTTCAAGTACGGGGTTAAGCGCAACCCGTTAATGTGTCAAGGTTAGACGAATCCGTAATTTCGCGGTCTCGTAAAAAAAGAAAAAAAACGGAGACGGAGAGAGACGGACGATCTGTAATATTAGGCGTCGAAATCGTTAACGCGGCTGAGGCGCGTACACCCTTCAATTACTTCTCACGTACCGCATCATACTCGGATGGGTTATGGTTTGCACTCACGCACCGTACCGTGGCCGTAATGCACCAGCAGCGTCGACACCATAAGGTAACCGTAAATATCAGTTCAACCGAGAAACCGATCGTTTCAACGCGAAATGCGAAAGTTTACACGGCGCGCAGATCCCTCTTTCGCTCCTCGAACCATTTCAACACGCGTGTTACGGAAAGAAAGGCTCGGATGGATGCACAACGGAAGCGGAATCAAGAGGTGCAATTTAGGTGACGTTTGTCAAATTATTCTCTTCTTTATATCTTTCATACATATTATTACATTACATTTTTATCTTTTTTCGTTGCAATATTTTTCGTCTTTTTTATTGTATTAAGTATGCTCAATTAATTTTTTCTAAATTTATTTTTTTAAATTTAACTTTTATTTGTTAATATTTTCTTAATAATAATTATAATAATTTTCTTAATAATAATAATAATTATTATTATTATTACTATCTGATATTGTCTTATCTTCAGTAAGTGACAGGATATATTTGATTAGAATTATTTTATTATTTTATTATTTTTCTTAATAATAATAATAATTATTATTATTATTATTACTATCTGATATTGTCTTATCTTCAGTAAGTGACAGGATATATTTAATTAGAATTATTTTATTATTTTATTATTATTCTTTTTACCCCAGAAATGGAATTGAATAACGAAACATAACGCACACATTTTTATGAAACATAAATATTTCGTTTACGGCGTGTTGCATTCTATAAATAGAGTACAGCACGAGCGAAGTGCAACGTAATACCGGTGCGGTGGCACGTGCTCTCGCGCGCACACAACTTGTCGCCATATTGGTGCGGGTGGTAGATACGACGGCGATATTTGTTCGCCGAAAGAGAGAGAAAAACGGAGCCGAGGGGAAAGATGAGAAGAGATGGCAAAGGACTTGGCGCTGAATCGCCTCGTTGTGCTGGCAATCAACACACACCCTTCCTTTTTATCTATTCACGCATACATCTGTCTCCGTCCTTCTCCTCCTTTATCAGTCACGCTATTGGCATCTCTTTTCCTTCCGAGGTTCCATCAAGCCGACGCTTCAAGAACCTCGCCTCCCTTCGAGCTACCCGCAGGAAACGTCGCCTATCTCGCCGGTTATCTCCCGTGGAGAGAAGGGTACACATCTTCGTCGTCGTGTCAAATACACGGAAAGCGATTTTCAGCCAAAGCGGGATCTGCGATATCCTTGACGTCGCTTTTATGTACTTCTTGGATGGGAGAAGCCATCCTTCTTACTAACTCGGAGAGATTAAATCGTTCTTTTAAAATAGTTTGTAATTTATTATATTTTTTTACACTTAAAATTCTGCCCTTCTTTTAATCTGTTTCTTCTATTTTTCAGGAGATAGAATATTATTTAAATTTGAAGATATGTAGGAAAGAAAAGGTAGAATTTTATTCATGATGCATGTCGCCTATCTTGCTCAGCGAAATTTAGTTGTGGATTATTTCCTCGCGAAATCGTGAAGATTAAGTCGTTTTTTTAATCACATTTAAAATAGTTTTTAATTTATTACGCTCTTTTTATATTTAAGATTCTGTTTCTCTTTTAATTTATTTCTTCTAATTTGCCTAAAATATTATTTTGATTTTAAAGTATGTAAAAAAGAAACAGAATTAATAATAATTTTATTATTTATTATTTATTTTATTATTTCTTTATATTTAAAGTTTTGCTTCCCTTTCAATTTATTTCTTCTACTTTATCTAGAAGATAAAATATTTCAAGTTCAAAGTTTATAGAAAAAAGAAGCAGACTTTAACTTATAATACATGTCCATCTTTCTAAGCAAAGTCTAACCGTGCATTAAATTTCGTCGCAAAATTGCGCAGATCACGAGTATTGTTTCTTGAAGGAAAATTATATTGAACTTGTTGCATTAATAGAAATATTACATTAACTGGCAGATCTCGTCGTAATTGAATTCTGTGTTGTTTTGTGTTATCACTGTTTCATTAAAATCACTCTTCTTCTCAGCACTAATTACTTTGGTAAACGCATCTCTTGCTATTCACCCTTTTCTCCCCCTCGTGCTCTCGCTTCTATTGCTCAACGTGTTTCACAGGTTACCCCAAAGTCGCGTTAGCAAGGCGCCGCTATTCACGTTCTATTATATCGCGGTCTCGCCGCTTTTTACTCGCCCGTAATTTCTTCATTCGAGGTTTTACGTTAATAAAGCGCTTTTACGGCGCGAGCTGTCAGTTCGTCGTCAGTCGGCTTTAATAAAACTTCTTTGATATAATTTTTTTCCCACACAAATCATGGCTCGTGGCTATGCATTTTATTTGAAGGAAATAAGTATCTACGAGTTAAGAATGTCATGTTACCCTTTGGCCTCTTTTAGCATGTGTTAAACACAATACACACGTATTTGATTAGAGATATTTTTGATGATCGACGGTAATAATATAAATAACAGTCACTAATTCCGACCATTTCAATTTTCTAAAATTCTAAAATTATCTCTTTTGTTAAACATGGGTGATTTGCTTTTTTAAATTAATAAAACTATCCTATATAAGAAGGAGAAAATCATGTCAATTATTATTTGTCTTTCTTCTGTTGAATATATATTTATCGTAATCAGTATTTCCTTAATCATGAGAAATAAAAATTCAAATGGAGTATTTCATTTATAACAGCATAAAGCATAATTGATTACTTGAATCCTTAAATTTATTTGATGAATATAATCAGCTACGTGTATATTGTCGCTCTCAATTCTTCGTGGTGTTCTGGCATTAGTGCGCTAATTCTCCAAAATAACGTTTAATTTCTGTCCAAATTTCTGACTTTCTACCGAAAATATTGACACATAATTGCTAGGGACTAGCCATAATTTAAATATGCAAATCCGACCTCGGAGTGTCTCGTGCCGAATCGTGGTACTGCATAGAGAGTCGTTTGAAAAACTCGTTGGATCGGGCTGTTAACTCGGGAATATATCAAATCGCATTCCACAGAAAGAGAGAGAGAGAGAGAGAGAGAGAGAGAGAGAAAGATAGAGACGGAGAAGAATGCAAATCCCGTGTGTCGCCAAGTTGACGTTAATAACAGTGATTTTTGCCGGCTCTATTAGCGTATTATGCACGAAAGCTTCGTGTGATGTCGCGTGCGGCCGCAACAGATATGTCCGTGTTCACGGCCTGTTTAACAAACTTTACAAAGTCTACAGCATAAATATTCATACATTATTATAGGAGGCGCGCATCCTTTTTTCCTATTCGTTTAGATTTACATTTTCAGCGTTTACGTTGGGCAGCAACACACGCACTAACGTCGGACGTCGCTATCGAGATGCCATCAGGCATTCGTGACTGAATCCCCAATACAGGTCCCATGCCATTCTCTCGTCCTTTCCAGAAATTACCGAGTCCTCTGCGCGCAGACTGCATCAGCGCATCAGCATTTTAAACGCGTGTCTTTATCGATACAGACCTTATTTGAGATATCGACGTGAACCGCGAACGATGATTTACGCGGCAATATGAAATCTCGATGGAGCGAGGGTCAATCCTTTTCTTTTAACATGATATATATTAAAACTTGTAACAAGAGTCATAAATTTCCCAAGTTATGTTGATCGACAAGTCTGATATCTTTTGTACGAAAAAATGTGCCACAAAACTTTGTTCATTAATTCTTTACCATTCTTACGTCAAGATGGAGTCGATATAATCCTTTGCAACAATCGATGTATACTTCATAAATGATACTTTTGAAATTGTTTTTCTAAATGAAATTTGCCAAATGAAATAAATTAAATGTATATTTATTGAAGAAAAGCACTGATAAAATTAAAATAAAAAAACTCAACTTTACTTGATTTTTATGGAAATTATTTGGACCGCAAATAAATATGGAGTTGATGAAATCGCGTTACTGAAACATGAAAACTTTTGCTTCTAGATTGCGTTATTATCCTCGAACGTGGCGAATGCCATCGATCCGGTGCACCGAGGCTACTGGTTCAGCAGCACGTGCGCGGGGGAATAGAAGCTATCGAGATTCCATCGCGCTCGCGTGACCGGACCATCGATAGAATGCCCCGTGTGCCATTTTCGTCCTTTTAGAAATTAGTAAATCCTCCACGCAGCTCGCGCTCGCAGGCTGCGCTATCGACACCCCCGAGCGTCTCTATCCTTCCTGGTGGATGCGTCGGGAATAATAAACGCGCCAGCCGAGACTCTGTCGGCCAACGCAGTCTCTCTCTCTCTCTCTCTCTCTCTCTCGTGTCAGTCCCTTCTCTTCTTATCTTCCTACTTTTGCGCCCTCGCCGGTCGTCTAGCTGAGGACACCTTGCCACGCGCCGGACTTTTTCCTCTTATCTTCTCTGTGTCAATGTTTCTTCGACCGTGACGTTCAGACGCGAATAAACATTACGTCGCTGGGACGCATTAACGCTATATTTCGAAGGGGAGGAAGGGGAAATTCACACATTTTTCATATCGTATCGCGCTACTCGAGTAAGCTTTGTGTTTACAATGGTCAGCGTGCGGTTAGTTAAATATTTGTTTATTTATGTCGTCTCTCTCTCTCTCTCTCTTTCGCTCTTTCTTGTGTATATCTGGACTGTAAGTATTTGACGTCAATACGAAATTTATAAATGGAGTTTTGCGTCCTGTATGTTCACGCTAGTTTAACATCTGTAGATTATTTTCTTGAGGAAAAATGTTTCAGACAGCTTAAGGCGGAAGAGGCCAGCTTCGCGTGGGAAAATTTGGACCCGCGTGCCTCGTGGGAGCGAAATGCATTTTGAGATTCATCTTTCGACTTTGTCGAAATTTCAAAGCTTTATCTAACGCTTTTACTATTTAATGTATACACAAAATTGATGACTACTTATGATGAATGTGTTGAAAAATATCTGAATGCTCACAATAAGAATTCTCTGAATAGATGCTAAATTATATCTTGTAAAGATGGGAGGTGTGTTGTAAGGTATTTTTACACATTTTATTTTTTATATACACATAAAGTATAATTTTTCATCGTCGTTTGAATTTTAATAAGATTTATCTTCACTTTGCTGCAATAAATCCGTCTCTTATGCGCAAAATTGATCATTTTTTTAAAAAGGAAAACAATAATGAGGGCAGTGACGGCAAAAATATTAGAGATATCCTTGTGATGTATGATTTAAGAAAGCAATAAAAAGCGGCAAAAAATTGTTAAAACTTTTACTTCGCGTGCATTGCATGATCAAAGTCTCCCGAGATCAGCCAAGAAGATGGAATTTTGACGTGGCTGCGACGTAACGGTTTAGCAGTTGAGGGGTCGAGACAGGAAGAATGATATAGGCGCTTCCGTTAGCAGTTGAGTGCGCGAGAATCGATTTGTAATCTTTCGGAAAATCTGCCCATTAGCGATCCAATTTTACAAAGTTCGAAATCTTCCCCTCGTGGCCTCCCTTCCTTTAGATCTCTCGATACCGATAGTCTCATGAATAGAAAAGCTGATGATGTTTTCTGATATAAAACTTTTATCGCGTGACGCGTTTTATAAACGTGAAACAAATGTTCATTTTTCTCAATATCCTACATTATATTGAATTATTAATTATAACCATGACAGTTACATTCTTCGGCAATCCTCCGTGCGCCACTTGAAAGGACGAGCTGATCCGGGGGCCTGAGGGCCGCGCTGTTCGTAGCGAGAAGGGAGTTCTCCCGACGGGGTGTCTCCTGGTCAGCGAGTGAAAATAATTAATGCGCCTCGTTAACTCACGAGATAGCCGCAATATATATATATATACAAAGTTGGTGGGGAGTGTGTAATGGACACTAACGAACGGTCGCGTCTTATTCGCTCCTCACCGGGGAGGATGCGGTAATCCACTTTTCAGCAGGAACCGACTCCTCGGGTGAATAATTAGACCTGTTCACCCCCGGCGCCGGGCCCCGAGAATGATCGAAGGGATCTTTATGGTCGTCCGCGAGCGGACCCATCTTCGGATGATTTAATAGGCGGCTAGAGTGGCGCGTCCCGAGTTCCTCTGCCGTTAAATAACGACCCGGTTATTAATCGCGTCTTGCTTTGAAACAGTCGGCGATTGAATCTGATTTCGGAGCCAATTGAACGATGCGATGGATCATGTTAGTTCTCTTCTTGTTTCGTTTTAATATTAATAATGCTTTTAACGATATGAATCAATTATTTAGAAGGAAATTGATTAGTCATCGTCGATCGTTTTACAACGGAAAAATCGAAATATTGATACCTCGAATGGGTCTATTTATCCGTGTAAACATGGACGCACAGCTGGTCGAACCACAGCTTTTTTTGGTATCTGTAAAGATTCTCAAAGATGTGAGAATCATATATCAATAGATATTTCTAATAAAATTTAATAAAATTCTAATAAAATCTTTCATCGAAAACAACTAATGTAACGCATCGTCGATTAAGAAATTAGTTTCTAATCTGATTATATGATAAAATATGAATATTGTATAATTAATTAATCGCTAATTTTTTTATTTTTGAAATTTTATTATATCTATTACATTTATTAAATTAACAAAATTTATGTATATAACATACAACTTTAGGTAACAAAAATGTGTTACAATAGCTACACATATAACATGATGTAATAATAATCTAATGTGATGGACGAAATAAAATCTAACAAAGTAAATAAAGAGCGAGAAATGTCATCGCTTCATCATAAACGTCGCAGCAATTGTGTCGAGCAACTTAATAGTAATTAAGAGCAATAAATTGCACATTAGCCGAGCCAAGAAGTTGGCGACATCGGCTACCGCTCTTTTTGCCGGTTACCGTTTTGCGGACGCTTCTCGATCGAATTTCAGGAACGAAAGTCGACCTCGATCCCGAATGCTCGATCATGAAAGCACGAGTACAATTACGATGACGATGAGGTAGTTCAGGCACGCCTTCCGCGATCGACCAGGAACAAAAAAGAGTACTAAAGCGGAGGGAAAGAAAGGCCGTACACTCTATAGTGAAATCAATCGATAATTACCCTCGACGGATGAAGTCGGCAATAATTAATTTTACATAATTATCTATTTGAAAAGCGCCCACGCACTCTCGTCGTACGGTATAATTGGGTTTATATTTATTACTACATTTTCTTTACATAATTTTATATAATTTTTATACAATTTATTTCATTAATATAATTTAATTATACAACGCGAGTACCGCACATTATTCATTAATTATACAAAATCTGGGACATGAATCGCATTATTCATGATTATCATAATGTAAGCCGCGGTAATTTCGAAGACTCTTTAAAATAGTAGAAGGTAAAAGTATATTTTTCGCAGTCCTTATACAATTTTCTTTTTGCACAACGCTCAAGATAAGCGCTTCACTTATCTCAAGATGAAATCCGCTTCTTCATAATTAGGTACATGGGCTCGCCTTTTTTTTTAATCGGTATTCTACGTTTCGTTCCTTTTAAAACTCGCCTTTAATTTGCAAAATAACTTGTGCGCGGCGGTTATACTAATAATGAACTGTCGCGCGCAATTAATTGCGCGTTTCGTGCTCTCCCAGTTTCGGTGTCGGGCGAAATTTTTATTCTCCCGACGGACCAAAGAGTCCTCGTCGAAGATAAAACGAATAAAAAAAAATGGCACCTTTCATTATCTCATGCCAGGCACGTGGCCCGTTGCACGACAACTTTCTCGATCCCGCGTTTTTCATCTGAGTAATTATCTCCACTCCCCTGCGGCTCTCGATGTAGATTAAGTTCCGCAAAAACCCTGATGCATCGCGCGTACTATAATACTACCGATAAAGGTGCCTTTCGAAAATTACTTTCGGATACGGCAATCAATTTAAAAAGTAAGTTTATTTTATAACATTAATTAAACCGTAAAAAATATGCGTGCGTAAAATCGTTATTAGTACAAATAATACGAGAATGCTACAGTTACAATGTTGACTCTGAAATATTTTGTGAAAATATTTATTATTATTTGATTGAGTATATATTAATCACAAAGTATATAAATTAGTTGCTTTAAATCATCCTTGATAATCACATATTCGCATATGGGACAGCTGTGTCGATAAATACACGCGCGTATTTTTCTGAGATGATATAAAAATGATCGAGAATCGTTATATAATGCTGCCAGATGTGCTGCGAGAGATGTTTGGGGCCAGAGGATATCGTAATGTATAAACAAAAATTTGATTTTGTTCATCAACATCGCGCTGAGGAAGGATCCAAAGATGATCCGAAAGGTTCGCTTTTTGTTCTTGTATAATGAGTTTTTAATAAACTAATATTGAAAACAGAAAGAAATGTTGCTTCTCTACCGCGCGTTGGCTCTTACGCCATTTTCTTTTTAATTTTTCGATTATTTGAGCCAAATCTCTAATTATTAAAAATTTGATTTAAAATTACGATGAAAATTTCGTCGAGGACGAAAAGAAGGACTAACAATAAGCGGAGCCAAGGTATTTCTTCGGTGGTTAAAACCAACGAAAAACTCAGCCGAGTGTGCGCTCGCGTGAAGGAGCGCGAACGTACGCACGACGCGTGTGGATGCGAAACGCGAGGCGAGAGGCGCGGGGGCACTCGAAGCAAGTCGCCCGGATAATTTGAAAGCGATCCGATCTTCTCTCTCGGGGCAGCTGCCTGCCTTACGCGTAAAATATTCAAGAACTGGCCCCCTACCCCTCCCCTTCCCTTCCTCCTCTTTCCTTACGTTAGTCGGTTTGTTAAGCGAGGACGCGATGACGAAGAGACCGCGTTAAACTCGTCGCGGCTCCGATATCTCTTCCCTCGTAAATTCGCCACGCCGTTATAAGAGGATCACAAAGTTCGACGATCCCTGGTTTAACTTCACCGTCGAAGAAAACGACCCGACTCTTAATTATCGAGAATTTTGCCTCCGATGTCCGATGGTCCCTAAGAAACAATATCGTTCGATGTGATATAAATGCGAGGATAATGAGTGTAATGTTGCAGGAAATGCAATTGTAAGGCAGGCTTTTACTTTTACTTCTTGAAGGCAATAATGATCCTCGTATATATTCTCAATACGCATCCCGCTTTCACCGAAATCGGTCGTTTGTCGAATCATCGATAAAAAAAATTGGCCCTCTTCTCTTCTTCGCTTTTTTTTCCGTCACGTAAAGTGTCATGTTACTAAAAATGCAGATGCGCCTCGCATATTCATCGTCTTCAATTTTGAAAAATTATCAAAGCTATAAAAACATTTTTATAACACTTTTTTTACCTATAAAAATATTTTTATGACGATCGAGGCTAATTCATGATCGATAATAATGCGTATCTATATTTTTGTCGCGATTACTACATGTCTCTTCTCCTCCTGCAGATGATTATTAATCCATTCATGAATAAATTAAAATTTGCAATAAAATTTAATCTCTCTCAAGAGCAGAAGAGGAGAAATTTGATAAATAGCGCACGATCCGAGGGAATTCTAATGCACCCGCTGACCGAATTTTCAAAATGGGTATCTAATTTTCAAAAGGGACCGACGTTGCGCCTCGTTCAGGGTATCGATTTCTCATATTGTGTCGCTGGATGTTGTTTATCCTTGCGGTTTACGCCGGCTTGTTTCACGTGAGCGAAAAAACCGTTCACTCCCGGCTTTCAGGTGATTCAGTGCGCAAAGCACTTTCTTGCGGTTCCTTCCCTTAATTTACCTAATCCGCGGAGATGGCCGGCTTAGAGCATCTGTGCACACTCGTGTCACGTAACACGATACCGACCTCCTGTGGTTTAGAAACGATGGAAATGGCAGAAAAACACGACGTACGTCGATTATCCAGGATAACAATGTATAACGAATGATACCTTAAATTTCTAAACCGCAATATTATGGATATAAAATTATCTGTTTAAATATTATGGATATAAAATTAAATCTGTTTAAGTATTATGGATATAAAATTATCTGTTTAAAAAATGTACAATCTTTCTAATTAAAAAATTTTCTTAAAAATACTCTAATTAAGAAAATTTTTATAACGTATAAAAAAAATATCTCATTAAATGCAAGTCGAGTGCACCGGAAATAGCTCAATCGAGAAGAAGCAAACTCAAAAGAACCGCCGACTCTCTTCAGATTTTCACGCAATCCCCATTACTTGAGAGTCTTTCATGGAGTCTACGTAATTATCCTGAAAATCTCGTCAAGAAAATGAAACTCCCTTTGCTTTGACGTCCGCTGAAATTTTGATTACCGGAAAGGCACTTTTAGAAGTAATAGAGGACTATCTTCCAGATTCCCAATTTCCGGGATTTTTCACGAGCACGTTGACCCTTCGAGAGACGCCTTCAGCAAAGAAATAATATTTCTGCAAAGGGGTAGCCCATCAAACAAAGGACTGTCTCACACACCCATCGAAATGTGCGACCCATCTGAAATTGACTCAGACAAAGGGATGAATTATGTCTGTCATTTTTATTCTTGTTTACACCATTTCTCATTTAACTGTCTCCAAATATTTTTGCCATCCCTTTTGCACACTTCCTTCAGCGTTCGCGTCACATTAGCAGCAGATCGTCCCTTTTGTTACGAACAACTATATGAAATCTGGGCAGAAAAACAATCGTGTGCGAAAAATTCTCACGAGACAGATTTATTCAGCGCTCGCTAACGAAAAAAGGATCTGGTGGAATTAATGATGGACAAATTGCATGGCGAGTTTTCGGGACTTTGTTGCTGGATTCTCTCAAAGATCTTAGAACAGGGGCGTAGAGATTAATTTTGGGGATGTAAAAATAAAATTACCTTTTATCAATAATAAATGCAAGTATTTATTTTATGTATATTTTTTACTTATTATTACACAGAGTATATATTTATATATTTAATAGTAATATTTATATAATTATTGCTATATATGTGAAATAGTGATATTTTATATAATTTATTTATCATATTTGCGATTTATTTCTCATTTACATGTTAATAGCAGGATATATAAAATTCCAGTCGCTCAGAAGGATGCGTGTGCATTCTCATGTTTACTTATGCTACGCCCATGTCACTGGATGTATGTAAATGCTTCCTTTACCGAGAAATAAGGAGCAACGAAAAAACTGATTGTCGAGTAATTATGCATTCCACGATCCGATGCGCCCCTCTTTCGCCTCTCCTACTTCTTCTTCTTCTTCTGTGGAACTAAGGGTCGCGGAATCCCGAAATGACGGGGCAGCTACCTGGAGAAAAATTCAGATCAAGGAGGGGTTGATCGCCATTCATGATTCCCGAATTGCTCATTGTTATTAATCTTTTCCCGTTGCCCTCCTTCTTATCGAGAAGGGGCGAATCTTAAATCTGCAATTTTTATTTGAATTCCTTCTGTGCACTATTGTATCATGTATCCTGTGTTCATTATACATGTATCTTTCGTTTGTATCTTGGCATGGCAGAAAGATAGACGTTATTTAATATATACAAACATTTTGTATGCGAGATTGAGGTGTGTGTTTCTACTTTAGCATATGGATAAAATAAATAATATGTATATTAAAACTAGAGATGATTATAATATTAAGTATAGGCTCTTGTACAATCTTTATAAATTGATATATTCGTGTAACGTGTGCTCAACGTTTATTAAAATTTGCAGAATAATCATGTATTCAATGAGAGGCAACATGACACTTCCAATTTTTTCGGGTCTTCTTTTAAAGATACGGGCCGCGAAATATCGAGGTTTGCAGGTAAAAAAACCTCGGCAGTTCAGAGCGGGGTTGGGATCCGCTTCGAAAAAGAGGACGATCATTGTTCACGTACGCGGGAGCTGCGTCTAGAATAGCATTAAGCTTGATTCTAACTCCGGAATGATTTCCAGGGTGAAAAGGGAGAATGTGTCGCGCACGCATTTTTCTCAATTTTTTGTCTCTCTTTCTTTCACTTTCTATCCTTCGGTACTTGGCTGAGTTGTCGAAGAGAGTCCCCGGGTCTTCGAAATGTTGGTTATATACGCGGTGATCTCGTTGGGAATCTTCCACATAAGGTGATCGTTTCGATCAAACTCCAGATGTTAAGATAAATTTACTTGTATTTTTTAATTGTATAACGCAAGTAAAACAAGTTTCTAGAAATACTTTATTATAATAAATACTGTTTTATATTTTATTAAAAAATAAATATAAATGATTTAAGCTATTATTAAAAGCTATTATTAAAAAATCTTTATCATTTAAAATATTATTTACGACACTATCACTGGGATATATATTTAATTTAAACATAATCGATTATTTTTAATTATAGATTTCCTCAATCTGCCAAAATTAGCTTTACTTTCTACCGCGTCGACTATGCTTTTCGGTCACCCGTTGTATCTAGATCGAGGGGGTTTTTCACGTGCTTCATCATGGAATAAGAGACGAGCGGTACGTAGGCAGGTAGAAAAGTCGTTGAATGTGATATCGCGTAGAAAAGGAGTCCTGCCCCAAATATCCGTGATCGACGAGCGGACTAGATCGAGACCAGGATCCTAAACACTGGCGCGCAGGTAAGACCGTTATCCTTCGCGGCAACCAGCTCACCATTGGTGTTTCACTGATAGTTTATGGGACACTTTTCGGGGCGTAAGCCCCAACTGCTATCGTCTATCATCTAGTTAAAAAAAAGTGATCAGTCTTTTAGAGCGAGGTCTGAAGTTTAGATAAAAAGGAGCGCATCGTACAATAATTTATAGAGTTCTATAAAAATTCTAGTTCTATAAAAATGTATTGTAAAATTATATAATTTTATAATTATATAAATTTAATTTTTTTGTTTACTTAGAAACATATATTATAATTTATTGTAAATTTCCGTAATAATAATCCTAAGAAAATTTAAGTAAAAATATCGTTATACGATAGAGACACAGCCTGCATCGGCACCCATTAATGATTGGGATAGGGAGAGGCTTCCACGGATATCTTTAAATGATCTTTAAATTTCTTTTGCCAAGGGCAAGTGAAGAGGAGAGTGGTAGTCTACAATCTCTAAATTTATGACCGAGACATTGAGTTTTTATTACATCAGATCGAGAGATTACATCGATACAAAATAATTTTGAAAATAAAAAAAAGGAACGGGTTTCTTCATAAGCATTAGAAAAAATTATAATTTTATTTTTATACAATTTAGTTATAATTTTACAAATAATTAAATAAAGAAGATAAAATTTATTTAATGTACATGCGCACTCATTAATTAAAATAAAAATTCCACGTGCAACGATCTCGCAGGCTGAACCTTCTGCTACTTTTTCGATGGGAACCGGTAATGATGGCTTCTCGGGGTATCCGTGATCTCTAAATTCGAGCCCGTGGGCAAGTAACGAACGGGGTAGTAGTTCACGAAACTGCCTTCGGATTTACGATCGGCATCTTTCGATCTCGTTATATCAGATTATTAGAACCATATGATTACTCCGATATCTCGGCTTTAAAGCAACGTTATTGCACATGTTGCGTTTTTCCTTCATACCTAATAAATATATTTATTTACATCAACAATTGTAATCAGATGCACTTTTCGCACACGTGGACGTGTGCGAAAAGTGCATCTGATTACAATTGTTGATGTAAATAAATGATGTGTAATGTAAATAAATACATACTTATATTAGGTATAAAAGAAACATGCATCTATATCGTTTTGTTTCTTTGACTGTCTCCTTTGTAAACAGAAATATTCAAATCTAAAAATCAAGATAATGTCAATGGTGCTTAAACACATTTTCAGTGTCTTAATTAAGGGAACGAGGGATGTGAAAATCCACGAAGATCAGGCGTTACCAAAGATCGGTCCATATTTTGTTCTGTCTGGACCTAAGGGGAGACGCGTATGGGGATCTTTCGAGATAGTCGTGATCTCTAAATTCCACCCTGGAGGCAAGTAGCGTATAGTAGAGAGTACCGATTCACGAGACCGTCCTTGGATTTACGAGCAGCAACCGAGTCGGGCCCCATGAAGAAGTCGCGTGGCCCCTTAACTACTCTTACCGCACGAAGTTCTTTAAATTCTAAGCTCGCCTCTCTTCATTTTCATTCGCTCCTATAGAATAACGCGATAATCTATGGAGATTTCCGAGGTTGGTCGGCGCGAAGCGGTTCCAAGTGGCCGAATTGAAAATTTGTAAATGAGCCGCGGTGCCCTTTGACGATTTTCGAGAGATTTAAGGCGCGAGAGCAACGCGCGTTCGCGCCGATAGACATTTTTATTATACGATCCCCGCCTCTCTTCGTTTCGATATAGCTGAAAGAAATTTTTAATACAACATGGCATGCTTTCGACACGTTAACGCTGATAATTTAATTTTCTATTTCCATTAAATTAAAGTCGAAAATGTTACAAAATTTATTTAGTGAACTTTATGAATTTTTTGATTTAATTTCTTTCTAATTAATTTCCAATTAATATCTTTCCAGGTCGCATCATTTCACTTGATAATTCTTACATCATATTATACACACACACAACAGTGCGATTTTGCTACTGAAAGAGGATCGAAAAATGATAATTAGACAACTGTATCCTTGATCTATTTAAGATTTAAATTTTTTGTCAAATTTTTGAAAGTAAATTATGCTGAATCAAGATATAAGAGAATAATTTATTGGGGAATAAAAATACGAAACATTTCAATTAAATTAAAAAATTCGGAAGAAATAATAACACAGAAAGTACATTTAAACCGTATTGAGTTTTAGGTCGTATTGGGACACAATTACCTTATATTTCTACCGAGAAGCCTCTATCGTCCATTCGACGCACACGGCGCAGTGAGAAGGTATATCTCAATCTTTAATATCCATAACGATCCATCACGCGTGACGCGCATTGTGCACCCGCGCGTGTATTGTATGCGCGCGTGGGTGAGCAAAGAAGAAGCGCACGGCGCCGCGTCCACTCTCTCCCTCTCCCTCTCCCCCTCTCTCTCATATACACACATATATATATATATATATATGAGAGAGAGAGAGAGAGAGAGCGAGAGCATGAAATCTTCTTGGTCCTGCGGGTCGCGGCTCAAATTTCGTCGTGCTAACGCATCGTCCCCGTCCGCGTCCTGTGCACACGAAGTGTCCATTTTTCGAGACTTCCGACAGAAAGGACACTCCCGTCGGTTTTAATGGACCCTTCGGGAGAGAGCCGTGAGAGCTCCGATCGCGCGCTCCTCCTTTAATCTTTTTTTAAGCAACCACTTTCAAAGCCTCGAGTACACTTCCGAGTGCTGGAGGCGCGTCTCGAGGAGTCGTCGCGACAAGATGAGAATCTGTCGACACGTTTCCGTTCACGGAAAAGAAAAAAAATATTGGATATCTTTTTCTCGTCATGAAACATCTTTGCTGCAACAGCGAGTATCATTTCGAAAAAACAATACCAATCCAAGAATCTCGTGGAAAGCAAAGTCTCCAAGAACGCTCGATAGATACTGCAAATATATTTCGATTAATTTTTGAAATATTTAAGGGAGGAACATTGCACGCTTTGTATTTTGTATATCTACTATGAAATTAACGTTTCGGAGTAATACGATATTTTTCTTCAAAGCCGGCCCGAAAACATACGCTTTTACGCTTTGCTTGCGCAAGATCCTCTCATTCGTATAAAGAATCTTTTCCTTAAAATTCTCTAAACTCTACGAAAATATCTGATGATGGGTTACATAAGCCGTTTACAAGATATCTTTACGGAAACGAAATACGGTTACATTTTCTCCGCAGCTTACATTCAAAATACTGCTTTCACTTATATATACGTTAATAAATATTATCCATACTGATACATCTTATCTTTTTTTTTCTATATATTTACATAGTTTAAAAAATCTGCGCTCTTGAAAGGAACTTTCCGAAATTATTTACAAGCACTTTTTGTATTTTAAAAATTATTTTAATTATTTTAAATTTATTTTGATCTATTGGAGAGAGAGAGAGAGAGAGAGAGAGAGAGAGAGAGAGAGAGAGAGGAAACAAAAAGAAGTTACATGAATAAAAATTCGTCGCTAGATGAAAAAACTTATATGTTGATAATTTGGAGACAGAACTGTAAAATAATGTGGCATTAAAGATTGTTCTGTCCAAAATAACGCTTCCAAGACATCGCATTATTTATTTAAATTCTACTAGTTTTAATTGACCAATGCTTTTTGTACAACTTCAAAGTATAATTATAGATAAAAGAATCGTTTCACATGGGAGTTCCTTGATAAATTGCATCGATGAACGAGGTTTAGCACAAATTAAGGCCGATTACGATCTTTCTGTTCAAAGACAGGTAGCCGCCTGGCTTTCGTCTTTCTTCCAACAGCCAACACTAATTAGGAGTTAATTGTATTAATGGACGATCGGACGGTCGGCTACTACAAAGGTAAGACTTGATGGGCTCAAGTATCTGTTTTGGCTGAATAGTTCGTCGAGACGAGATTCTCTTGGATCTGAAAATGCAACTCTCTTTTTCTTAAATTGCTTTTTTATTTATACCTTTTTTAATTATTAATTAGATGCAATTATGCAGAAAGAAAACAATTTTGTGATTTTTTTAGATACAGGTAATTTTAAAGAATACCAAAAATTAAATTTAAGACATGTTAATAAAGTTAAAATAATTGTGTTGATATTTTGTAACTGATAATTGGTTTCTATAATTGTTATAAATAATATGTAATAATTTTTTACTTTGCAATTAAATGCAAAAATTCAAAAATTGACAGTCTATTTTTTTCTACACATTTACTGTCCGAAATTATTTTCTTCAAATAAGTTAAACTTGCGTATATTAAATATAAAGAAAATATCGAACAAATATAATTATAAATTACACATTTAAATTTCTGAAAAGTCACCGTGTGATTTGTTTGCGAGAAGTTTGGTTCAACTCTAGACAAGAAAAGTGCTTTAACTGGATATGATAAACCGAAACATCCCGGAACATTCTCTCGTGCTCCCCAAAAGCAAAGAGCTTTCGAGCTACCCGAAAAACGGATGTTCGTTCCGCGTGCATGTACTACCAGGGGACAAAATAGGTACGTATGTACACATGACCCACTTCATCCTAAATAAATCGAGCGACTTTTAGTAGCCTCGGTCGACACAAATATTGTCGCATCAATTAAAGCCATTGTCCTAACGGTACTGCATGACCGAGTGTCGCTCTTTTCATTTATGTGTATATCGAAAAAACGTGGCGCCATATTCTAGAAGAACCTATCTTTTCCACGAGATTATAAATTTAGGTATTTCAAATAATTTTATTGTAAGACTTATTAATAATAAAAAATGATTTTTTGCATGTCGATGTTATTTATCAAAAAATATTATATGAGACATGCTAATTAATCTAATAAAGTGTTTAAAATGCCTGTTATATCCGTGCGACAAATTTGACTCGAGATCGATTTCGATTTCGTGAACCGACTAATGTTTCGCTCCGATAGGGAATAACAAACATGCCTCCTGAGCGTTTAATCGGAGCGACTCGAAAACACGAAATCGGGCCCTCTTCCGTAGCTTTTTTTTAAACTGCACGCGTTGGATGCGAGGCAGATGCGCCCCCGAGAGCGAACAGCTGTACGATTGTCCATTTCGTTTCCACGTCCAGTCGTTCATCCTGCGTAGGGCCCCCCAAAAGATACCAGGATAAGGATCGAAGGCTCTCCCGTGCGAGAGAAAAGAAGACGGCAAGAAATATGAAGATACGTCGACGGATAAAGATTGCGCCCCGAAGTAGGGGGTCGGTAAAGAGCGAGGGAAAGAGTGAAAGAGAGAGAGAAAGAGGATAGTCGGTGACGGCGAGATTAGGAACGGGTGAGCGAAAAAGAACGAATCATGAAGGTGCCACGCGACCGACAACGGAAACATAATAAAAACTGATTAGGAATCTTTCGGGGCCCCGTCATCGACCACGATGGTGGCGATTCGGCGGCGGCAGCGACGACGGCGACGACGGCGTCGGCGGAACATCTGGCCCTCCTGGCTATCGGTAATAATCACGGTTGGAGCGAGAAATAAAACGTTCGCGTGCGTGCGTGATCCGTTTAACGAATGTAATGTGTAACGATACACTCCAATTAGGTAGCCCCTCGTTGGACTTTTCGATCACGTCGGGGCGGTCAGTTGTTCTCATTGTCCATCGGCTTTTGCAAGGATGCAGCGTGGGCGTACGGAGAAGATGCGCTCTCTGCCTCAACAAAGAGTATTATCAAGGTATAGCATGATACTTGATTTATAAGACAACCTAAAAGATTCCATCGTATATTGAATAAATTTTTTGAGGTTTTTGAGATTTTTCAAGTTTTTCATCATGTGAAGAAAATTTCCTAATTTGTACACGATGCATACTTATTTTTTGAAAAGCATTTTATTTTTTGGAAAGTTTAATCGATTATTAAAAAAAGGCGGCTTTTGAAAAAATAAAAATTGAAGCATAGTAATTTTTAAATTAAGGAAAATAAGATTAAGCTTTTCATTTTTAGATCCAGAAATAAGGGGGGGGGGAAGTAATTATTTTTTTATCGTCTAATACTTGCTTAAAAATTTTGAAATTTATCTGAGTTTCTAATTATTAAAAAAAACTAAAATTTAAAAAATTATTTATGCATTAATAAATTGATTTTGTAAATTTAGAATAACGTTCGGTTCACTTTCTACCGAGTCAAGAGAGAAACCTCGTATTATTACACTGGGAGATTATTATATTCTGTGATCCTCGTCATTCGCCACTTTGTGGAGGTAAAAATGCAGGCTAATTTGGATCGCGCGCGCGACTGGCGGTGTCGGAAAAAAGGGCTGCGGTAAAATCGCGAGTCATCGTCGGCGAATGGCCCTTTCGTATGGTCACGATCGAAAATACTCCGCCCATCCTGAATGTCGGTCTGGACCGGCAAGGGGTTGCGTCAACAATGCGCGGCTCTTGACTTTTATTCGAGAAATTCGAGTGGAGAACTTTGTAAACGAGACGCGAACAAATAAGCGGTTCGCGCTGTCGTTCAAAAGAACCTGCGATACGGCGTGAAAATTCCGTTTGCAAATTATCTCGTGGAATGTTTTTATAGCTGCAACAATAACATTAACGGATTATTGACCCAGAGCTCATGAGGAGGTATGTGAATCGTGATTATTTGTCTTCCACTTTCTCGAAAGTTGGAAAGAAAAAGCTCTGCTAACAGCATGAATCGAGTTGCTGTCTAATAATGAGTGCATCAACCTTTATGTGTGGTCGCGATTATATAATCCAACTTTTTTTTTTTTTAAATTGGTAACGATTTCGATTTGGAAATAATTCTATGAAAGATATGATAAATATTCATAAATATTCATACATATTATATTGTTATATATATCGAATATTACATATTGATACATTAAATTGACTAAAACTTTTTTGAAAAAAATTATTATTATTTAAATTAATATTATTATTTTTATTATAGTTGCATTTATTGATGCACATTAAGAACTGTCATAAAATATTAATTTTAAATTATAAGTGAATTTTTGCAAATAAGATTTTTAATCGATATGCCTATTATGTATAGATTGGAAAATTTCATGAAATTTTGCTCAAAATTTGTTCAAAGAAAACCGACTACAGCTTGATCGGATTTGCGAAAAGTCCACTTGTGGGTAATCCGAATGCGGCAATTCTCGGCGATCTTGGCTCATCTCGATCACAAAGTACGCATCGCTAAAGGGCGCTCTAATGGTCACGTGAATTGGGTAACCGCAAAATCTCCTCCAAGATCCCGCGGTGTTCGTTAGTGCCTTCTAAGAGCGGCTTCCAGGACGTTGCATGGACAACAGCGAGAAAAAAGTGGAGAATCGTAGGAGCGTGAAATCGATTCACGGGCCGATCGGGTTTTGCGATTTGCTCGCTCGACCGACGACACAGTGACATCTGTGCCGGAGGAGAGCCGATTTTCACGTGTTACCCACCATTGCTGCTGGTCATCCGACGAATCTTTATGGACATTAATGGGATTTCGGGGCGAAAGAGGAGCCGCCCAGCTGCTCCTTCGTCATGTGTACGCGGGCAATACTCATATGTTTTAAGATATATGAAGCGTGCATTTTTCCATAAAAGGAGGGAGTGGTATACGTGTGAGAATGAGATCAATTCGACGTACTTATGCAAAAAGGAGCCAACTGCCGAGGCTCGAATCTTTGGATCTTTGTCGCTGAATACGTTATATGTCAGAATTATTATATTAGAAAATTGTCGTATTTTTTATTTGATATAAAACTATGGAATCTTTTTTATTTCTAGTGTTCTATTATTTCTGTTTTTTTAATGACTATGAATTGTGTTTTTTTAATGACCTCTTTTTATGAAGATAAAATTATTTCAAGTATTTTTGATAAAAAAGATACGATGCCGTGTATCAAATACTTTTATCTTCGAAAACGCAAATTTTTTTTTAATACAACATTAGTTTTTGTTATGTTTTCAGATATCGGTACATCGCGATGCATTCCACATGGATGTTCCTGAATCGCGCGAGACAGCGGGGCACCCCCTGGAGGAACACCGAGGGTGCCAGGCTTGTCGCATTGTCCCACACGAGATGGCAATTTGTAAGGCTTTGTGCGAGAACCAAGAGGACACGCCAAGCTACGCTATCTGATGAGTGAGAAACTTTTCCTCGCCGAATTGCATTTGGTATCGCACGGAATAGCAGGTTAGCTAAATTGACGGTTCGTAAAAAAATTTCGCTGAAATAAGTCTCGATAGTTTATGTTTCAATCAATCTACTTCAAGTATCAAATTTAAATCTCGCTTAATTCAAGATCCTATCGAAAGATTTTGTTTATAATTATAATTTAGATAAATTTTTTAAAGGCTCATATATATAAAATTAAAAAAAAAAATATCCTGCAATAGTTGCTGAAAAAGTATTCGCAAAAATAACTCGACACATTGACAATTCGTTCAAGTGGCGGACAACTCAATAAACGTATCCATTCCTGCGGCACAGCGGAAGTCGCAGAAGGAAGGGTTGAAAAAGAGTCTCTTTCAGAGAGAGGCCCTTTCTCGAAGAGCAACCCGATCCTCCCACCCTTTGACCCTTTTTTTTCCTTCATTGAATAAAGTAAATACGTTTGCCTATGCAGGCGGTTTACTCGAGCCTCGCTTGGCGAAGATGTTCGGACGGCAAACAGCAATTCATCGATTTCAGTCTTCGTAGGTATTGAAGCTTTTTTCCCCGCAGGACTCAGGTACCCGATATCTTTTCGATTTTTATTCTTCATCCTTACGTATCTACATGACAATTCACGAATCCGCAAATCACTTTGTGACATGCGATTTTCTTTACATTTTTTTTCTTTTCCTTTTTTTCTCTCACGATATATTATTATTCAACGCACATCGATTATTAATTTTGAAAGATAGCTGTAGAGACGAAAAATTAAAATTTATGGGAGTCGCGCGGTTTGTATAATTACCCCATTAACTTAACGTTTTCGTTTCTACCGCGTGTAACACGATCTCGACAAATGTCTTGATAATTTTATGCACCCACGTTGAAAATCAATTCTGCATACCAAGCGCATAATACGCGGACAAGTAACACGCATTTAATTAGTCGCTATGCAAATTCTTCGAGCGCACGTCCAGCAAATCAAAACTCTTTCGAACAAATTGGCAATTCGTTTTTCGGGACAACATCGGCACCGACGTGTCCGGCGTGGCACATAAATCGTTAATGTGCATGATATAATAAATGTTCGTGCTGTCACTCGAGCGATCCGTACGTTTATGGTAGCCATAAATACGAAATGTGATATTCTCATTGACAGAAACATAGCCGCGTATTCGTCCTGATGGATCGATTTGACGTCCATTCGGTCGAAAGTAAGAGTAAGTCGGGAGAGAAAACGGTGGTTTCGCGATGAGAGGAAGAAGATGCTGTCTCTCGCTGGTCCACTTTTTCGCGCCATCGGAAATGAGGAAATGTATCCGAAACGGGTTAGTGATTCATTGCAGAAAAACTATAAATCTAACGTAAAATATATCGAGGAAATTATATAAAATAAAAAAAAGTTGTAATTCCTCAGTGAAAATGTATGAAATAGTATACATATATAACATATGCAACAAGTAATTTAAATAACAAATACACGAGATATCCAACTTGCTTAAAGCATAGGAATAAAACTTTTATCGAAAAAACTTTTATCAAAAATTAATGCGATATATATATATGTATACGAATGCACTTTTCTTTGCCTTTCATCATGTGGCAACGAACAACCCTCTACAATCGGCCACGTGAAGATTTTATCACCTGTAATCGTTCCTGTAGATCTCGAGGGAAGCAGTCTGCAGAGAATAAGGGCGGATAGCGAGTAATTAAAAAATTATCGCGTCGAAGCACAGTGTACGGCAAATAGCCGTGAAGAAGATTAAAGATTAAAAAAACCTTTAAGTGACTACGCCTACCGTTATGCGGCGATAAAAATTCTCTTTAGATGAGATAATGAGATAAATGGAAATAAATCGATGGAAAATAATTTTTCTGATAATTTACAGTTTATATTTTAAAATGATGACTTGAAATTATAAAAAAAATTTACATTCATAAAGCGATCTATTACACATTAATATACACGCGTAGGAACGCAGTTGAACTAGATTTTCTTTTAAATATGATGCAAATCATTTCCGCTACCTGAGGCATACGTGGGATATGCATTGAAAAAATACAAAAAGAAGAAAAACAATTAACAAGAACTCCCGCTTGCTAGTATTTACACGGTACGCGTTTTTATATCTTACAAAAAAAGGTGAATGATGGTTGATGATGATAGATCGAAGAAACTATTACGTAGAGTAGGAAAGGATAGCTTTCTAGCCACTCTCGAGATGAGGTTTTCCTTTGTGTGAGGGTGTGGATACTATCTCATTAAGACGAATCTTTTCCATTTACCTTCTTTTCTTTTAGCGTGAGAAAATGTGAAAAATAACATTGCCTATAGAGTACAAGGAAATAGAAGGTATTTTATATATTATAGAATATTAATTTAGAATATTAATTTATAGAATATTATTAGGATATTATTAATTTATTTAAATATTAGAGAATACTAGAGATTATTTTTATTGAATCTAGTTAAATTTTAAAGATAGTTGTTTGTATATTTCACTTTACTGATTAGAAAATACAAATCATATAAATGTCTACATAATTATCTATAATTATAACATGCATATATTTTCATTTTGTTAGTTTCATATTTCTTAAGATAATATTTTCTATAATCTTATACATACAAAACACACATCAAATGCTTTCTTAACGTAAGTATCTTTAATATCTATAAGATGTAAAAATTTGTAGTATTTTTATTTTTATTCGACTCTCTTTTAGTTTTGCTTCTATAAAAAACGCTTTGAGAGATGCTCTCGACGACAAGATCAGGACGCGACTTTCATCTCGCATAAAATTCCCAAGGATCCGCGACGCCCTCGGATCAACGCCATTCTGAAAAAAGGATCTACATGAACGAGAGAGCCGATCGATAACATCCGTGCCTCCTTTCCCCTTCCCCCTCTCACTCTCTCTCTCTCTCTCTCTCTCTCTCTCTCTCTCTCTCTTTTTCTCCCTCTCTCTCTCTGTCTTTCTTTACCGTCCGAAAATTACGAGGGTCTGGCTCGCTCCGGTTGCGTCAATGACCAAAGTTGGCTGGGCCCGAGTTTCGGGGCCCCGACGCGATACGAGCCCGCGCCGGAGGCTGCCACGTTCGTATTTATATAAGTGATTTTTTATTCATGCAGCTTTTTGTTCGAGAGAGGGTATCCCGTGCTAGTCCTCCCGCCCCTCCCCCGAGACCGCCGCGCCGACGTTCAGCGATCGTCCATCGTCTCCGTCGGCCGCGGCCGCGGCTCGCACGTGGAGGTGTGCGTGTGCATGTGAGGGGCACCTGTGTTTTTCATATACACCTGCTCCATCGGCTCGAGTGTCTTTCTGGTATAGTTTCGGCGTTTCTTCTCGCCGTGGGGATACATTCGGCGAGAAAGAAGTCGGTTATGGGACGCGTGCCCGGTGCAAGCCGATTGGTCGACCCGTTAAGAAAAGACGGCCGAGGAACCGGCCGCGCGCGCTTTGATGAAATATTTTCGTCGGTTCTCCCTCTCGCCTTATTTTTCTCCCTTGCTTACTTCTCTTCCCCCTGTCTCTCTCGCTTTGATAGATCGTAATGTCCGCCGATACTTCCGTTCGCGCCGCCTCTACCGCCGAGTAATCATATGTATGTTATAGGGGGAGGTTTCGCGCGCGGGGTCCTTCCAGCGGTCGAAGTCGAAAATGGGGAGAGAGACTTTCTGGAAATTCGCAGAAATTGCAGGATCGATTATACATATTTCGGCGATCATCAAATATCAATTGTACTTTAATCACGGGGGGACGATCTTATATCCTGCTTTTTTTCCTATTCATTTCGATAGATTTTATTCGGCGGATGGTGGTTAAATTACAATTGCATTGATTATTCCAGACAAATCGGTTTGAGGTGCTTTTCTTTTTTTTTCCATGGTATCAAGGATTATAAGAAAGCGAACAAAATCCTTTGCAAAGTATTTTTTACGATTAATCATACTTGAATATTTTTATATTTTTATATTTTTCTGGAAAATACAATATTTTTATATAATGACTGGGAACTAGTTTACATATCTTATTTTGCAAGATACGGATATATCTCGTGTGCACAGTTGTTTTAATCGAGGATGCATGTCTATAGATATATGTATGTCTGTCGCAGGGAAAGGGTTAAAGAGATCCCATGTGTGACGTTTCTCTCGCAAAATGTTACCGCTCCTTTTTAAATTTAAGACATGTACGGTTGACACGAGCATCGTTGCGAAACGCGACCGGCTGTTGCATAAAACGTGCCGTAATCATAAGTTACTTTATCGCGTGGCTGTCCACCCGTATCACTTTTGCGATCGGCGCTTCACTTGAATTTAATTTATACGGGTCTCAAAAATGGATGCTCTACAAGGCAGCGGAATGCTTTAAATAAACAAAAGCAAGGAAATTTTTTAGAAATGTCACAACGATTATTATGCACGATAAAACAAGATATTACATTTATATTGCAGGAAAACATGACAATCGAGAAATAAATTAAACAGATAACACAGATCAATTTCGGTGTCTTGATGTGTTTAATGAGTACTGTCGTTATATTGATTCGGTTATTATTCATCAACCGTGTATCATAAATTTGATTTTCATATATCATTGCAATTTGTTAAATCGTACATATATTCCGTGAGATTTATTTGATCGAGAAGCCTGTCGTGTAAAGAAATATAATATATTCTTGAATATTAAAGTCCAGATATTTTATCTTTAATTTTTTTCTTTAATTTTTCAACTTGTATATTTATTCATAGAATTATAAAATTTGCGAGCATATATTATACGTTAAATATATACATATAATAATTTTGTCTTGTTATATTCTTACATTATTTCTCGTTTCTGTCTCTTATAATATATTTCAATATGTATAAAATAATAATTAATTATTATCTTTAATTACACTACTTTCAATTCATTTTGTGTTTAGCTTATTTTGATCTTTGATTCTAATAAAGTTCTTTCTCTTTCTTCTCCTTTTTCTCTCGCTCATTTTCCTTCACGCTATCTCTCAGGTCTTGTTAAACCCGCAGAGAAAGTGGAAATAAGTTAAAGAATCTCCTTTTCGGAGTAAGAGCCATTCCTTGTAGACGTTTCATTGGATTAATGTCCGACAACGGACGCGTATCTGTAGACAAGATCGACGAGGTATCTTGCAAAAGCAGTCTTTCGCTGATCTAACATCCTGCGACACTTTCGGTCTCGTTGCTCTCGACTTTAACAAGCTAGATTTTAGACGATAACGCAGCTGGCGCGAAGAAGACGAAGTTACGCGCTGCAAATTCTACGGGGTATGTTTTGAGATGTTTCACGTTCCTCACAATGAAGCGAGGCTGCTCCATGCTGCGCAATTCCATGAAACTTTAGCTCCAAACTGCAGCTTGAACATGATTTCTCGTAGAATTCGCGATCGTTTATTTTACAGATAATATTTTATATTATTTTACAGACAATAACATCTTCCATACATTGCTAGAATTTTACAGAAATTAATTAGAATCTTCATAAGATGGATTTTACAAAGCTTTGCTTATTAATTGAATCCAAAAATGTATATGCAAACAAATTTTCTTTTGCAACAAAAAGGAATTAAGATTTATATTTTTTTATAAAATAAAATATTTCGAAACTAATTGGAAAATATATTTTAACTGTTACTATCAATATCTCGATTTTTTCTTTTACAAATAATGTCCTAAAAAGTTTCAATAATTATTGAATAACAATTATAAATGGCATATTAGCATATTAGCTTTCATATTTCTGTGATAATAATATCTTTGCGATATATTTTGAATTCACTTGTATTTTTCTAGAAATACTTAAACTTTAAAATTTTTTTACTTACATCAAACTGATAAATAGATATGATTTGAACCTCGATGATTGAACTTGATAATTTCTTACACGTCCACCGTATCTTATTGCTCAGCTCGCCTCGCGGGCAGTGCTTGAAGCAGTGAATGAAGATCGGTAGTGTGGACGGCCTGGTCATCGTTTTCCCACAAGCTCCTTCCTCTCCCTCCCTCGGTTCCCGTACGAGGAATTGTCGGTGGATACACCGTCGCGGGAGAGCCAGGACCATTCGTCCTTCCGTTCTGAATGGGCAGAATAAGCGAAGTGAGCCTCCGCGAAGAGCCGCTCAACTCCGCGGGTAAATTTATCAATGTCCGGATACGAATCAGTGAGGCTTCATTTACAAGACAAAGCTGCGCCATGTGGCCGGTGCCGGGAAGACTCCGAGGAAGCCTTCTCGAAGAAGGAACAAACGGATGCTCGCGTAAGCTCATAGGCGCCGATTTCCTTCAGCGCTATTATTATCTAGGCGCAAACAAGGACTCTTCTTCTGTTAGTAATTTCGGAAATTCAAAGATTAGAAATCACGAATTAGAAGAGGTTGAAAATTAGGAATTAAGATGTTGAATGTTTAAGAGTTAGCGCGTGTAAAAGAGAAAAGAAGAATATTTTTCTCGAATAATTATGCTGTAAATGTAAATGTAACTTTTAATATTTTTTATATCGCAATGTCGCATTAATTAGTTCTTTGGCAAAAATTGTAAAAACTGCTAAATGTCTTCATAGAGTCGGCGCTTATGTTATGCGAAGGAGTCGAATGATAATCAGAAGACTTCTCCAATCTTCCTCTCAGGTCGGGTCCACCCACGCCGAAGACTTAATTCGCTCGATTGGATGCACTGATTTAATCGCGGACACTTGAGCAGAGCGGGATGAGAGGAGAGAAGAGAGAGAGAGAGAGAGAGAGAGACTTGATTTCTGAAACAATCGGATCCACCGGCGTCTTAATTAGTAACTCGAGATGCGGTAGCCCGGTAATCGAGACGATTTCTCTCTTGTCATCGAGAAACTTGTGGCTTTCTTTCAGCGTAGTGTCATAGACGTACGTAATTACATTTCCGTAGTATTTTTGTCCATCGTATATGTTTACAATAATTAGGATATTGATATATAAGCAGGTTAAATAATTATAAAAACGAGATGTTTATATGTCTAAATTTTATATTATTTTATTTTATTTCATTTTGTAAAATTTTTATACAATAAAATTTTTATTTATAGGTTTAAATCATCATAATAATATTTAATTCATAGTAATTGAATTGCAAATTTAATTTGTGCAATTACAGTAGAAATCTTTATTATGTATATAAATAAATAGCATTACTTGTTAATAATTAGCTGGACAAGAAGATTATCGAAAATCCTAGCAGCAATTTAATACATTGGCGCGAAATAAATTAATATGACGATGATAATTACTTAATTATAGCATCAAAAATACTATAAAAATCTGCTACATTTGATTTACAATTTATAAAATCTAATATTGAATTTATCTCATTCATATACATAATTCAATATTGAATTTATATTTCACATACATATGCACATAATATATACCATATCCGACTCGTTGCAACTATGCAACGCTGCTAGTCTGGTTGCTAAAGATTAGGGGCGTTTGCTATACATAATACACATACATACACACATACATATATATTTAATTTTTTATATTATATATTATATAATTATATTATATATTATATAATTGTTTAAAAGAAGATTAGACAAATACAACAATGCTATACATATATAGAATGAAAGTATCCTGAAAAATATTAGGAAATTATATATATAATTTGTATATATATGTATATATATAAACAATATAAAATAAAATAACATCAATATTATTAGATAATATTTTAGAATTGTGATTACATATATAAACGTTTATAGTGTAACTGAGGACTTATGATGAGAAAATTTTCGATAATAGAGAAAGCAGAGACTATTGTCTATATAGAAGTAAATATTTGTTTAGATAATTGCCCATAATTTCCAAGGGACAATAAGTATAGCTTAGCGACCCACAAAAAATTTGTTTTAGTCCTGGAAAGATAGGTAAGGATTTGTGATTGGTTCGGCTCTTTTCTATCCTGAAAACATGAAATGCTCGCTGATGAACCGAGAAATCTCGCGAAATGGGAAAGGGAGCTCTAATTTCTCATGAGGGTGTGGCGAGGAATCGTTAAGGGAGCTTATTGAGAATCTCGGGGGAACGATGAAGAAAACGGGATGAAGAAAAGAATGGTTGGGAGTTTCGAATGCCCCGAAAATCGAGAGCATCCCGATACATACAGATGCCGGAAGAAGGGTGTGGTAGTAATATTCCGAGGATGCACTAAAAATCTCTTATTTGAAAAATGGCCAATCCTTCTTCCTTCAACACTGCAACCGGTCTTAATGACGGTTCTCTCTCTTTCTTTATATTCCCAGTGCTGTCACTCTTGTCGTTCCATCATAAAGCGACTATATCTCTTATATCCGATAAAAATTACAGGGAAGGAAAAATCAGAACATTTTTGAATTTGAAAAAATTAGGAGGTCTCCACATTCTTATTTATTACAGATATAAAAAAATTGTATCTGCAGAATATAAATATATATAATATTATTTAAAAAAGAGAAAAAAAAAAGAAAAACGGAGAGAGAGAGATTTAATTGACAATTGTAGAATAATTAATAAAATCATGTTTATAACGAAGGATACATCTCTCTCGCGACGCAATGATATGTTGTTTGCTATAAATTATGGCATACGCCATTCTCGAAAAATTCAACGTTTATATCGTCTTGCCTGACCTCAATATTTCCAGTAGCACCTGGCGATTCATTCGACCGAAAGTGCCAACTTTACAGAAAAGTCATTCAACAGTCAAGGCACGCGTCGTCGGGACTGCTGCAAAAAGTACAGCTCAATCGATGCAAACATAACAGGCACAATGCCCGACCGGGAAATTAACATTTCTCGAATCTCTCGCGCAGCGATACTTCCGGACAAAGCTCGCTCCGCGAGCCCTATCCACAATGACGAGCAAAATTTTGAGGCAAGTTGTTTGTTCACAGTCCAATGACAGTCGGTCCCTGGAAAATCCCCCGGGACTATTAGCTATTAAACCTAGATTACCTCTCGCGTCCGAACGTCTCTAATCTCGATTTAATCCGGCTTTATGAACGGACGAACGGCATTACTAACGTTTGTCGGACGCTAACGAAGTCTAAGCTCGAATTAAAATGCGCCCGGACCCTTTCCTCGCCACTTCGTGTCATTGCTGCGATTCCTTTCTCGCCATTTCGCGTCACTTTGTGCGATCTCGAGTTAATTTGGAGCACCGTTCTCGTTGGTACGAGGGATTGTAACGTGCCAATTGTCGAGTGTGACACGAATCGCTATTTTTGCAATAGATGCTAAATCTAAGAATGAATTCAACGTCGAGCATTAATGCGTAGGTGATATCAAAATTTTATTAGATTTTATATAATTATATAGACATATCATATATATTGTATTTTATTCAATTTATCGAATACTATTGCTATCTAACAAGTTCCTGGATCTCTTTTTGAAATTTCATACATGCCAAATTTTATTATCAAATTTATCTAAAACTTGCATAATACCATAAAAAACAATTGCATTTTACACAAACAAAAATATAAGCTAGATCCTGTTTCGGATACTGCGTAAACTTCGATGATGAAGAGACAATCGAAAACACAGCTGCAAATTGCAACCGATAAACAATCTATTCTCCCAACAATGAATTAATTACTCGTAATAATTATCTACGGTAATTGCAACAGACCGCCATCGTTAAGGCTGTATTTACACAGCGTAATACCTTTCATTATTTTACGCAACTAGAGGCGGGCGAGCACAAGCGAACGGGAACGGAGCGGCGAAAAGGAAAAAGAAGAGAAAAAAAAAGGAGTAAGGGACAAAATTCCTCGAGGGTGGAACAAGCACGAATTCCCGAGAGCCATCGTCCGATGCACCTGTACCCTGCACGGTTAGGTTCTGCATCGCCCGCCTCTGTTGCACGTCGGTCCCTCTCTCTCGCCTCGTCTTCCTTTCCTCTTTACCATCCCCCTCCTCCCCCCAACCCCGTCTTGCATCAGGTTCTTCTTCTTTCGTTCGTCTCGCTCTTCCGCTCTCTCTCTCTCCCGCGTCACGAAATCGCTCCACGAACTTTCGGACGTTCGGTTGTGAAAGAAGAGGAGGAGGAAGAAGCACGTTCTTACCGAAGGAGACGCGTGCCTGTCGTGCGCTTCTTTTCCCCTACCCTTTCTCGCTCTCGACGGAGAGCTCCACGCATCGAAAACGACCAAAAGGATCAGGTGCACCCGGCAGAAATGCATTCTCGGTTTCCGATACGCATATGTGATAAGAACGTTACTTTGTTAGAGCGTTGCGGTCGACCGTGAGACCGGTTCGTTAACTTTGACTCCGCATCGATTAAGTGCTTATTGAGGTAAAACGACGATTCGGTACTTATCCGTTTCATTGAGATAGCTCGTGGCGTAAATTAGCGACCTTATAAGTGTTGTTTCACTCGGCGCGTTTTACTTTGAGCTCGAAAACAAACGCATCGTTGAAACGAGAGGAGAGATGATGTTGTCCATTAAATACATACGCTACATGATCAGCGTATGTAATAGTTTCAATGTGGAGTAACAGCGCGGAGGAGATTGCTTATATTTGCCCAGTAGCGAAATAGATTGGCCGGTCAGGATGCGTGGAAACTAATATTCGCATTTCCATTTACTTTACAAGTGTAATCAGTTACGGATCGGACAACATCTTGTAACTCCATTTCAGAGTTCTGTTTTAGAGAACTCTATTAGTATTAGACATTGAATGATATTCTCCGCAACTGCGCTCTGAGCTATTTTGCGGATGATGAAGTATCGCAATATGACTGATAAATCTCTTCTCTTTCTCTCTCTGTCTTTCTCTTTATAAATATTTTATGCATATTTTCGGTTTTTATCATTTTTATATTTGACGTTTTCAAATAATTTCACTGTCTCTCGATTTGTCTAAATTTATAGAAGCCGATCGAGATGGTTTGTCTAAATTTATAAAAGACATAGAAAAGTGATACTATATTTTTCGAGAAGGGCGAATTTGGACGGAGCTTAGATTGCAACGGCAAATCCGCCGAATCGAACTGGAATAAAGAGTGTTTGCGAGCGAAAGGAAAGGAGACGGGAAATAAACTCGGCGCAGGCGGTGGCCCCGGGTGGAAGAAGGAAGAGAAAGAGGAATTGCGGAGTGCGCGCCGTCAGTTCGGTTCTCCCTGCAGCAGGTTGGCAGCGACTAAATGATTTACCAAACAATAAATCCTCGCCAAGATACGATCGGACGCGGACCGAGCCTGGGAACGAGCGAACTCCTCATCTCGACATTGCAGCCGAAAGCAACTACTTCAGCTTAACTTCTTTGCATCGCGATGCGTCTTCGACGTCTTCCAGGCCGCGACCTGCACCACCATAGTTTTGAAGGTGAGTGTCAGTTTTTCAAGTGAAGCACACCTTTGGCAGCATTAATTTGATTATAAATATTTAAATTATTGCAGCATAATAGAAATATTTTTTATTTATAGATAATTAAATATTTTAAGTGTGATTTTTTTTCTTCTTAAGAATATCGCTTTTTTTTCTTTTTAGAAAATGCGGGAAAAATATAGGCAGCTTGATAGAAAATGAGAAATCGTAAAAGTTTAGCGAATAAGATATTAATGATTGACTTGTTCCATTCCAAGGTTGTGCTCACGCAAGATCACGATTTATTATAAGGAATAGACACTGCATTTCCGCGGCAGGAAATGAAAGCGATAAAGGATAAAGGAAGACGAATGCAGGAGATGGTATTCGAAACGTGCGGGTTGTACAGAGAACATATATTCGCGCTACCAAAGTTCTTCAGGCTCGAGCTTCTTCTGATTCGATTGGAACTCTTTGAGGCGTTAAATCAAGTTCTCGTCGCTTCTTTGATGTTTTCACAAGTCACTTATATCCGCTATTTGAATACACGCGTTGGAAATGATTGAATGAAAAGTCATACAATGCCACAATGCAATGTGGTTCTTTCTTTAATGAAGTTGCGTTACATTTTTATCAGAGAAATCATTATCTTTTTTCTCGGAAATTATGAATAAAATTACGATAAATACTTGTGTGCAATGTTACATGCAAATCATTAATGTTCAATATATAATAAAATGATACTTCTTTATTGAAACAATTTTGGAAAGCTTATCCTTCGATATTCTAATAATTAAATTTAATAATAAAACGATTATTAAAATTAAATGAGAAATTAAAAACTTAAGTTTGTAGGAAAATTATTTTTTGAAACATGTCTTAAACTTTTCTTAAACTATAATTCAAAAAGTATTGTTATCTTGACATTTTATTTTTTGATAAAAGATCCAATTTCAAATGGTTTTCTCCAAATACATTATGATTTGAAGATACTTTATATAGATAAACAATTATGGTATAAAAACGTTCAATTTATAAAAATGAAGTAAATATGAGCGAGTTTATTATTAAAAATAAATAAATTTACATCGTGAGAAAAGAAATCTCGACAACTTCAAAAATATATAATATGATGCTAACTAAAATTAAATTTTATAATATATAATAGTCAAATATACCATAATAATATTTTACGAAAAATTAATATACAAGATAGGTGCAAATATTGATTTTTTAAAGAAAGGATTCAATTTTCTTAACAATTTGCGAAAGACTGGACACACCGACTCATAAACCTTCTTGGCACAGAAAAAACGAGAAACCTTGATAGAATCTGGCGTTCCACAACATTGGCATCGCATTGCATCGTATCCCGCTAAAACCCGCGCGGCTACTTTGCACATTGTAGGGCGCAGATACAATTCCTCCTTCTCGCAGGGTTCATTTCTCCCGAGTCGACCGGAGGCGTCGGCCCTTTCTCGTAGCTTCGCGTAGCGGACTTTTCTGCGCCTCGAATTCCCTCCACCCTCCTCTCCCCTTTCGGTCCTCATCCTTCTTTCCACCGTTCCGCGTGTCCATTGTTCCTCCTCGCCGCCTCGGCCTCCTGCCACCCCCACCTTCTCCATTCATCCGGACACCGTTGGTCCGGAGGAGAGCATCTCGCTCCCATTTCGTTTTACGTCTTTGTACATAATGCTCTTTGTACCGTCTGCCTGCACCAGCGGCAGCAACCCCGCCGCCTCCCCCACCCCCTTTCCTTCTCCCCTCGCCGCGCTCTTTCACCTTCTCTCCGTGGACTCTGCGTTCGTCGACCTCGCACGATCATATGAGTGCACGTGGGTGGCACAGATCCGCGTGGCAATTCGAACGATCGGTAATTTGGACGATGCCGGATGACGATGCGTGTATTCGCATCAAAATAGAAGTTGCGTAATATATGTGTAAAATATATATGATAAAAACAATATTAAAATAAAATATCACAGTAAAATACATTTAGTAATAATATTTGTAAATAAAGAGAATATATTTCAAGATAGTTGTTTTTCGATGTTGTGTCGTAAGATCTCTTCAATTTGAATCATCTTCAACGAAACAGCTCGAATCCAATGTTGAGTTTTGATAAATATAAGGCAAATATATGACTGATACATTTCGAATAATATCTTCTACATCCATTGTTCAAAAATCATTTAGCATATAAATAATCGAATAGTGATGAAAGAAAGCATAAAAAAATATAATATCTATCTAATATACGTACGAGTACGAGATTATTATACATATTATTATAAAACTTAATTATACGTAACAAGCTTTATTAAATACTTTATTCTTTAATACGAAATTTTACAATTAAAATTATTAATCTACATATAAAATGCAACCGTGCATTCATTGCTTCCATCACGCTAAATTTATGCACTCGCTCTTTAACGTGATGACGATATGCATATTTTTTCCATTTTATGCAAAAATCCATCCGGGATTATCATAGGGATCCAGTCCGCCCGGCTCGCACACGAGATATTAAAATCGACTCTTTACCCACGGCATTATGATCGGGTCTCATTAGCTTCATCGCATGCAGTTCGCCAGAGGTAATTCGATCGGAAGGACAGGTATCCCTCGTCGTCGTCGTCGTACGAGTGGAATGTCATTCGCGGATCGCGTGGTGCGCGAGAACAGCGAGAAGCAGATATGATCGTGGTACACGAGCTGGGACGAAAGCGAGAACGAGCCAAGAAATAATTGTCTCGTAGGGTCGTGTTATTCGGGCGCGCGAGCCGCCAGATAAGTGTATCCCGGCCGTGCTAAGGTAACGGCACACGTCGATCGGATAAGAGCTTATGCAAATTATGCTTCTAGGTGCCATGGATTATAACCCGGGATGTAAATTCGACCGGGCTGTATCGATATCAATCCGACGAGAGAGTGATGCTTTTAAATAAAGCAAGACTAGTCTAGGAAACAACTCGCTGCGTTGGAAACGGTCTAATCCTTTCGTAATATACCAAGCTACGCATGGAATACCTTCCCTCAAATTACTCATGCGTACTATAAATATAAAGTATCTTGTAAAATGGATGCAGTCTTTTTTAAATAATTTTTCTGAAACGAGAAGCGCTTATGTATTTATTTATTTGCAAATGTATAGTTTACAAAATGCACGTGTGAAATTTTTATTTCATTTGGATGTGAAAAGTTTGCTACTTTGACTTGAAATATTTTTATAAATCATAATTAATTTTAAAAATTAATTTTATTATATATTGACTTAAATATTTTTATAAATAGCATTATATATAAATTTAAAATAAATGCTACTTAAAAAATATATAATATATATTATATATAAATAATATATAATAAATAATATATATTAATAAATAATATAAATCACATTAAATAATATATATTAAATAATATATAATAATATATGACTTATAAAATATACATACATGCTTGAGAGGAAAGAGGTTTGCAAAAGAAATAAAAAAATCGAGTTATCTTTTACGTTATATTTTTGTGAAAAAATGTACGGCAAAGTTGATTAAAAGCCTGCCAAAGTTTTATTTAGACGAATGATATTCTGCTGCCCGGAAATATAGACTAGCTTTTACCTCGCGTTACGAAACATTACGAAAATGGGTTCGAGCTATAACTTAGCTATATGTCGGTTAAAACGTAGCGCGAGTTCCTGCCGAAATGACATAGTATTTTGCCGTGCTCTTCTCTACGGAATCATGGGTTTGCTGGCACCATAATTAATTTAACTTCATAGGGTCTCTTTCGAACTCTTTCCGAGGGACGCATTACGGCGCCGGAGCGACGCGCGATCTAGCATTTCTACGTAAACAACGCTCTTCTTTCATCATCGTTGGATTATTAATTCTCGAAACGCGTATTCTCTACACGTATAATTCGCATAATTATTATACGCGCGGACTGCTCATCATTTTATTTTTTCGCGTCTCTCATTCAAGAACATGTGATCTTTCTCGAGCGCAGCTTTCGTAGATCTGCATTCTTTTCAACTTGCCCAAGAAGATTACAAAAACATCGTAAACCGGAAATGAATAGTGCGTATTAAGAAGCAAAAAGAGATATCTGCATCTTCTTGTAAAATTACACAATGGAAGAAAAGAAAGAGAAAATGGCGCGATTGCAAAAATGGAATATGATTGCGTGCGTGTCGGTGCAAAGTAAAAAGCGTATTATAATGCATTATCGTGCATAAAACATCAGATGCTTTTTATAAATTAATAAGACGTAAAAAGGCGACAGCTCTCTCTTTTTTATCACAATTACGTATTGGCGGAATATATAAAAATTATTGTCACGTAATGCTTCGTAAAATAATTGAAGTTTAAAGGAGAAAGAGAGAGAAAGAATGCAATAATTTATTTTTGTGTTTTATCATATTGATTTATCATGTTGATATACACATGTTGATTCAGAATATAATAGGGTATAGTCGGACAACCTTCAAGTACAGGTACGATCCGTCTGTATATCATTCTCAGCACCTCAATTACAGAGTACGTCACTTTTAGTTCTCGGAATCCGATGCTTGAAGCGTAATTCGGCAAAGTGTTGGAAGTTTAGGTTGCCAGACCTCTTTGCGATCGGTCGAATTTGCGAAACGGAAAAGAGGGAGGGAGAAAAGAATCGAAGAAGGATGGAAGATAAGTACGAAAATCAAGTGTAGAGTCGGTACGTGTCGACCGCCGAGGAGTGAACCAAATCGTGGCTGTCAGATGAGGAGAAAAGAAAGGGGGAGAAAAAAAAGATAGACGGGAATTCTTTCATGATTTCTACGCGAGGATTGGTAATTGCCAGGTCGTTGAAATCGCGTGCGAGCGACGATCGGAACCGGGGACGCGAGAGAAGGCGTAAGAATGTGCACACGTGCCTTTATTTATTTTACATAATTAGCGCTGTATTGCCCAAGGTATCACGGAGGCCGACAGGTTTTGCACAGCCGGATTTATTCCTTTCCTCCTTTTCTCTTTCAGGGAGATTTGTTGCTATCATTTACTATATTCGATGAGATTTCTCTCCTCTTTTGCGCAAATTAATTAGATCGTTAGCTGCTGATTGCGTGAGTTAAGTTATTCTCGTTAAGCTGCTAAGAAATTGTTCAACTAGGAAGTTTTAAAATATTACTCGCATTTGAAATATGTGTATGATAATTATTTATTATTTATGTTTCTCCTTTTTAATCAAATCGTTTTCATTGCACAATTTAAAGTAAAATAGCTTTTTAGAATAGATATTAAATAGGTATTATTAGATATTACTTTTTATATCAAATATTTATATTTAATTATATTAAATTATCTTAAATTATTTAATTTAATATAATTATTTTTGATATGGCGATAATATAAGCTTTATTGTCTTGGCATCGCGTACGTCAACATTTGTGTATATTTTTATTATTATTCTACGTCGCATTTTCTCAGCATTACGTGTGCTCATTTAGGAAATAATTCAGGTTAATAGATTAACCGAAAGAAACCAATTCTCTTCCTTTATTATCCCTTGTAATTTCCGTAAGTGTCCACACCCTTTTCGGGCGCAGCGCGTCGTGTCCCAGTGCAAAGTAGAACGCAGCATTTACTAAGGAGTCGTGTTCCGAGACGTGATTTGCAAATAGCTGAGAACACACGTGTCGACGTGAACCAAGCACACGCCACGCGACCGATTCCGGTTTACTTTTCGATACAACTGAAGCGTTTTGTTTAAATATGTTATACGCATTTCTCTTTTGAAATATTAAAATCACGTCACGAATCTCAAAATGCCATCTCGAGAATGTGACATTTATATCCTCGATATAAATGAAATGCGACGAATTTTGGATTATTTTTACGATTGAAGCGGCATATATGTACACATCTTTTATATGACACTCAATCTTTTATCATGATAAATTTTATTTATTATGACAATTTATTACGAGATTCAAAGATTTTCGAATAAAACGCTACAAAAGCGAGAATTACACGCAAACAGATTTTGACACACGAAAATTGGGCGAACGCATGCGAGAATCTTCGTAGGATGCGCAGGGCGTAAGTGAGATGGCATTTCTTCCTTCGCGGAGAGAATCGGGGATCCATGCACGCTCTCGAACTCAAGTTTTATCGCCTTGCCTGGTAAAAGACCTGAAATTTGGCCGGACCGGAGTCCGGTTCGAAATTAGTATTCATTAGAGTTTCACGTGAGATTTTCAACGAGTCCACGTGGGAATAATGAAGGTAAATGTGGGGTCCACGGTACCACTTGCTCGCTTAATAGTCGGTCGATCCTTTCACTCTTCCTGCTACACAAACTATGTATCATCGTAATTCTTTTGCAATTTATCGTTTGTTTAAACATCGTCTTGTTCCACGAGCACGATTATGTAATATAAATCAGAAATTTTGATATAAATATATTAAAAAACTTTCTGTCAATGTAAAAATAATTCCGCAAACATGTAATTAATATAAAAAATGCTTAATTGCAATATATATTTCCTTAGTTTTATCTTTCGATCGTTCAAGTTTATAAGTCGAAATTGATAGGAGAACCTAACTGTTCTTGGAGCACAACCTCGATTGCGTTATAAATCGAAGGCCGATTGATCGTGAAAATTTATAACTACGCTAAAAGAGAGGGGATATAAACCTTAAAAATTAGGAGTTATGAGGTAACATGTTATCTTCTCGAGGATAATTACACACGGGTGTATTAATAAGCAGCGTGGTCGTTAAAAACCTCGCGGCGCAAAACACCTCGCCGTCTTTTTTGGCATCCGTGGCTTTTCGATACACGGAGAAATTCCTCCCCTCCTCCCCCTCTTTCCCCTTTCGCGATATTACCTCCGCGCGTCCAGCTACTTTTATTATTCATCGATATGCTTCTCTTTTACGATCCGCGGCGGGACCGTCTCTTCCGGATGCATAAAACAACGGCCTTTTTAGGGAACTTATTATTATTGGGAAGAAACAGCGTCCGAGTCGAGTTTCGCCAAGGCGGCAACGAATTTCGCCGATGGCCGGCCGTTTGATCTCATTTCAGCGAAATAAAACAACGCAAGAAAGAGAAAGAGAGAGAGAGAGAGAGAGAGAGAGAGAGAGAGAGAAAGAACTTGTCGGTGCCGCTGAGAGAAGACCGGTTGGATATAAACGGCACCGCGGAAGCTTCGCGCGAGCGAGCGAGCGCGTGTCCAGCCGCCTGTATCATTACTCCTTGCTGAAACGTCTCTATCCAACGTCCGCATCCCCTTTTCTAAGAGAGGCCTCCGTGACGAAGCCTCGTGTGCCTAGAAAGAATTTGGGAAATAAACTTCCTTCATCTTACAATTTTACGGGGACTTCAACTTTATTATTGGAGGGGTATTTTTTTTTAACGTGGAGGAAAATTGTCGACACATTCACAATTGAGGACTCAATCAGTCCTTCCTAACATAGAGAAAAAAAGAGTTTATAATTTATTAATAAATTACATATATTATTAAATAATTTATATTAAATGTAATAATTGTATTAAATGTAATATAATTAATGTATAATTTATATTAAATTTTTAATACATATTTAATTGTTTAAAACTATTACTAAATAGTTAATTAAATAATTAAGTTTTGCTTGGAAATCTTAAGGAACTTTTGTACGAAATAGATCAGAAAAGAACAAATCAAGAATTAAAGATCTTGTTTTACTCATTTTCGATTTTTTGGACATGTCGAGTGTTGCACGCGCGCTTTTCGATTGCAACATGCAATTTTATTTATTTTGAAAATTTATAAAATATATTCTTTTACTTGCTACAAGTTTCGCCGCATTCCTTTACCTCGAAAGAAGAACAATATCGACGAAAAGTCAGCTCGGGCACACGCGCAAGAATCCCGCCTCGCCTCTATCAAGATTCTTCAGAAGATGTCGCCGCTAATAAGCTCTAATCATTTCTTTTTGTGTGGAAATCGAGACGTTCCTTCTGAACGTATATACCTGGTACCTCCCGAGGTGATGTACGACACGCGCGGGCACCTGTCCCCTTAACCTGTCCTCCCCGCACCGAGCCCCTCGGTACCGTTTCACGGCTAACCAATGAATTTTATGGGTAGTCTAATGAAGTCGTTTCAAAACTCGCCACCCAGGACCGCGGCGATCTTATCGTGACTTAATTGGACAAACCGTATTTCATCGGAGTCGGATCCGCGGTCGGGCAGCCCGTTTCATCTACCTCGTGTACCGGGCGACCGCTACTCGTCGAAGTATCTTTCGGGGTACTCGAGTACTTTTGGTCAAGAGCCTAACGATCGCAACAAAGACGTTGCTACTACCCTTTTTAAGAGGAACAAAAAGAGAGCGACAGTCTTTGGAACAGTTAACGAGCGTCTCTTCGTCTCTGCTCGGCTGTCAAAGGGCTTCCGAAGTGCCCGAAACGGGGGGCGGTTGACGCGTCCAAATTTTTTACGAGGGTAGAGCTTCTACGTGAAAGAATCGCGGATTGCTCCATTTGCTGACGCGTCATTTAATCGGGGAATCTCGTAAACGTCTCGACTTTTCAACACATACGGCTTCTCACGTCTCTTCTTCATCCCGACTTGATGCTCGTTTTCGTCGCGCGTTTCTCCCGCCATTTTTCACTCGTATCAGCGATTATTCTATGTTCGATAATAAATCGTTCCGTTATCTCTTTCGCGAGCGCAATCACTTCCTCTTCACTTGTTCGTCATTCGAGACCTGTCAAAGTCATATCTTCACCCTTGCCCTTTTCTTGCTGCTCGCGCCTTTGATCTGCTTTTTCCAGGTCATTTTCGTCTTCTCTTTTCTACTCTTCCCCTTTTCTTCCTTTCTTCTTTCTTATCCTACCTGGAAGAACAGACCACGCTCGTTAGTCTGTGCACCTGTACGCCTCGCGATCAATTCTTATGTCAGATTCCTCCCCCATCCTGATTTGTTCAAAAAAGACCTCCAACTTTGCGATTGATTGGCCTAGCAATTTACATTTTATAAGAAAGCATTTTCTTGTGGTTATTTTATTTTTAATTGATATATAAATGTGTTGAGATATGCGGTTAATAACATTGCTGATTAATAAGACATCTTACATACGTTCGTTGCTTTTAGATGGAAACATTTATAAATTGTTGCTATTTGAATTTTTCTAATAAAAGCTATGTTGTGATTAATAGATATTTTACATTAGTTTCATTCGATTAATATAGGAAATATTAGTTCTTATCGTACTTAAAAAAATTGTTTCAGTTCTTTTAATAAAGATTTCTAGTACGATAAATGATTGAATAATAAACAACAAAGCCGAAGCTTGACATGACTGGACGAAACTGAGGCTGTTTGCCGGGACACGAAATGAAACTTGTGCACCTGCCTCATTTTGCCAAGTTCTCTGCCCTTTTTCTTTTCCTCTAGCTCACAGTAACGTAACATTTATGAAATCTAAAAAGCGATATTAAGTGATCATAGATGTATAATATATAAACCGCGCGTTCTCACTCTCTCCTTTGTTTTGGCAACATAAAATTTTAGAAAGAGAAAACTTATGTTCATGGTAGTTTTTTCTTTGTCTAACGATACGTGGTGGAGAAAAGAAGTCGATCAAGATATATGTCAAACGCAGTGGCCATATTAAAATTTCTGCCCCACTCTTGTTATTGATAGATAGAGAAACTAATACCACGAAAGCATGTTGTCTCCTTCTAAAATTTATACAACTTTCTAGCCAAACGCGAAGTCTATATATTATACGTCTACGACTAGGATACGGTTAAGATATAAATCTTATTTTATGAAATTATTTTAGTTTAATTAATAAATTAATGATTATTAATGTTTGTTAAGAGAAATGGGCGATCCGATTAATGGTAAAAAACTGTTCATGAAAATGTGTGCTACTTGTCATACCACGGAAAAAGGTGGTAAACATAAAATAGGCCCTAACCTACATGGTATTATGGGCAAGACTTCTGGAAGTATGTATATTAATGAACTCAATTTGTTAATTCAGTTAAAAATAAATTCAATAATATTATAACATTAAAAATATTTCAAAAATTTTGATGTCTTTTAAATATAATGTTATCAGTTATTAATACGTAATAAGTTTAATTTTTTCAGCTGTCCCAGGTTTTAATTTTACAGAAACCATGAAGGAAAAGGCTGTTGTATGGGATGAGAAGAGTTTAAATGATTATCTCGAATTTCCTAAAAAGTTTATTCTAGGAACAAAAAAGGCATTCTATGGTATGAAGAAGGTCGAAGATCGCAGAGATTTAATCGCTTTTTTAGCTACTTTAAAATAAGCGTATTTTGATAAAATATTATACTCTCGATATTACTCTCGATAGAAACGCAACAAGCAATTAACATATAAATGTCAGTATTGTTATCGTATAAAGAATAAAAATCGAATCGTAAATACTAGGATACTAGCATCTCTTTTACATATAATTTAACAATATATTTTTAATGCTCGACGAACGTCAAACATATGTATTGTTACGTCCAGGCCCGGAGAAGGATGGGTCGAAGGAAGGGCATAACAATGATATTTTGCCGAAATCGCACAATAGGCGGTGAATGATTCGGGTGGAATAAACTTTAAGACCTAGAATACAGATACATTATTACAATATTCCTTGTATTTTTTTATTAACTGCATAAGTAAATATTGAGTTTTTCTTTAAAGTTTAATATGGGCATTATTAAGAATTAAGGTTCCTTATAAGACCCAAACATGTTTTTTTTTTAAATGTAACGGAAAAAATGAAAATTTTTTAAATAAAGCAATTCCTTATAGTTTTTTTACAAAATTTAATAAATAAACAATAATTTAAAAAAATACGGTCAGTTTTTGCATGATCCTTTAACTTATTAGCATTAACAATAAGGTGGGCCTTATTTGGTTCATTTACTTTAGATTAAATTTTTTTGTAGGACATGTATATGTGAGATATGTATATATTTTAAATATGATATATTTATTTATTAAATATGTCAATACATTACACATAAGTATTGAAAAATATTACAGGTAGCAAGTCCTTCGAAATAAATACTTGCTTCGGAAACATATAGTGTATATAGAAAATGGAATCCTCACTAAATATATATCAACTTATTTAATTTACTTTAGATTCAGTTCACATTTGCGCGGGTACAAAAATGTTAACTTCTTGCTGTTTTCCTAAATTATGTACGAGACACTGGCTTACGCGGTTCGAGCTTGATTTTAAATCCATCGTGTCGTTTTAGAATGATGTCGCCTTGCAATACGAAATCCTCGTCTGCTACATCAGAAATGACACGGTAATTTCTAAGTATTGTCGATAAAAGGACCTTTAATTTCAGCATAGCATATTTTCGCCCCACGCAAGACCTATACAAAATTTTCTTACATATATTATCAAATATAATATTGTAATAACAGTGTATATTGTATTGCTTTTATGACAAAATATTTTCACATGCTTTTAATGCTTATAATATATAATATACCAAAATTTTACAAAGGAATGAGTGTCAAATTCAAGTAATCTTTCGTGTGAAATATTTCTTTAGTCTTATTGTTAGTAGTTTCCAAAAAAAACTTTATTTTAAGAACCATCTTTTAAATACCTTGGTCCAGCACTAAAAGGAATAAAGGCATAATAATGTCTCTGTTGCATTTTTTTCGGTAGGAAATTATCTGGATTAAAAACTGTTGGATTTGGGTAATATTTTTCTGTACGATGTACTGCGAATTGTGGAATTATTACCGTGGCATCTTTTGGAAGGATATAATCACCTGTAACTATAATATGAAAGATATGTCATGTACCTTTTTTGTTTTGTTTACTTACTATACAAATTCCTATAGTTTATAAGTTCCTAATGTTTGTAACAATAATTAATATTATTGTAAATATGGCATTTAACGAGACATGCTTACTTATCTGTACATCTTCGTTAAGTTTTCTGGCAATCATCGGTACTGGTGGGAAAAGTCTCAGAGATTCCAAAATAACTCTTTCGAGATATTTCATTTCTAGAGTATCTTGAAAAGTACATTGCCTATCGCTGTCACCGAAAATCGTATCTAATTCTTCATGCACGCGAGCCTACACAACGAAAATTAAAATTAATGGATTTACGATTAAAATTAATAGATCAATTAAAATTAATAGATTTACGATTGGCTGAGCAAAATCGATCTCTTTAACAAGAATAATGAAAATATATGTCGCAACTGTTTTGAAGGCCGTTCAATTGAAGTATTTTTAATAAATTTAACTCTTTCTATAGACCATTTAAGAATTTATTAAGATGAAAATGTATAATAATATGAAACTGTTCATATGAAAATATGCTTTATGTAAATTACATGAAAGAAAAACAATAAATATATGGTAAGTCTTAATTTATATTGCAATATGAATAAAACTTGTGGAAAAAAAATTTTATAAAAGCCCTAATGTACATGTGTATGCGTATGCGGGTGTGTGTGTCATAAAAGCAAATTGTTACTTTAGTTTAAAGGTAAAAAAAATTGAAAACGCATAACTTTCTAATTATATTTTGAATATGCTTCATAACATTTACTTGATAATTAAGCATTATATAATATAATTATTAATTGACAATGTAGCAATTTGAATTCATATATAATTGTTTAATTTTTGTAGCGATTCCAAGACAAAGATGGAGCTATTATTATCGATATTATTATTTTAGAAAATAACCTCTAAATTAAATAATTTATAAGAATATTAAACTACTTTTTATATACATCTTTGTTTAATTTTAAAATAATTGATATACTATTGTTTATAATATTATATATTAATTACTGTTACTAAGTAGATATTAATTCTTAATATTAAACTTTAAATATCAATAAGAACTTGTTGTATATGAAGAAAATGTGATATAATTCTGATGGAAACAATTATAAAACACAATTTCGATATATCATTCCTTAAAAAAAATTTAAATATAAATGTTAAGTGATTTCCAAGATTTTTTCTTGTGAAAATATTAAATCGTTAATAAATCTACCTGAATATCCTGATGATTTCCTAAGGCGCATAACGTGAAACTCGAGCAAGCTGCTGTGGTATCATGACCCTGTAATAAATCAATAATTTACTTTTCCAACAGTGCATCAAATTAACATCTGATAGCGTGTACAATAGCGTAACTTGCAATATAATTTTTTTATAAAGAAAGAGAGAGAAAGAGAGAGAGAGAAAAAAAGAAAAGAAGGAAAATGAAAAAGAAAATTTAATTACGAAAATTAATGCATACACAAATATCAGAAAATTATATATATAAATACTTATATGTACGAGAAAATTATACATATAAAAATATCTTTCTATATATAGTAAATTCTTTATACGATTAAGTTTACTAATTTATATTAAAAATGCAGTACCTCAAACATGATAGTGTTTACTTCCTCCCAAACCTCCTCATCAGTCATTTTTCCACCGTTCTTTTTCAAATCAATCATCATTTCTAAAAAGGCGAGTCGTCTTTTTTCACCTATGTCGTTTTCATCGATGTCATCGAGATCATCTCTTACATAATGCAGTTTTGTATAAGCAATATTTTTATCATTTTCATTATTTTCTATAAGTTTGTCCTTTTGATCATCTTTTCGTTCCTCCTTTATATCATCGATGCTCTTAGACTTCTCTTCAATTACACCATTTGTCAATGTGTGAACAATATTGAGCAATTTCTCTTGCTTCTTCGCAAACTTTGTAAGTTTAAATATTACGTCAGAACGTAACCGAAAATCATAATGCCTTCGATGTAGGATATCGCTCAATCTACAACATTCAAATTATTGAGTTTTCTTCATAATAAATATTGAATAATAAAGTATCATATATAATTTTAAGAAAAAAATCAATGTCTCTTTACTTCATCACGGCCATGGCATAATCATATCCAGTCTTCTGCCTTTTTTCTCTTTTGACTCCCATCGCAGTTTCCGTTAAAATGTCAACCGTTACAGCTGATAGATAATCGTGACAATCGAATTCTTTTCCAACTTCATCGCGAAGCCGTCTAACGAGATCTATGCTATTCTCATAAAATAAAGGTACAAATGTCTTCAAAATACTCATGTGAAATGTGGGCGCTATTGCCTTCCTATGTCTGCGCCACTTATCGCCAGTTGTGATCAGCAAACCATCTCCAAGCCATGGTTGGAAATATCTAAGAAAAAGGATAACGAGAATCTTATAATATATATTTATGCATATATCTTTTTGAATGCGGCAAAATTGGATACAAATCTAAGATATCTAAAATAGGCAGATTGTACAAACAATTTTATTAAAAAAATATACAATAGAAACAAAATTATATAGATTGTTGTCAATTATATAAAATATTTGACTTTTTACCTATATTCCACTGATTTGTCGAGATGCACAGAACTACCCAAAATTATTTCGATATCTTTTGGATCTATCAGAGCGATTATTACTCTTGTTCCAAAATATGCGCTAATTACTGATCCATATATTTTGTGTTGTTTAAGAGCTACAGTGAATACAGTTTCTGGAGATAATCCCGCACCCATTAATGCCTGACCTATTATTGGTAAGCTCGGTGGATCTAAAAGAGAAGAATGAAAAATTTATTATTATCAATATGATCAATAAATTTAAATCCTTTTGATAAATCCAATTTTGTATTGTGTTAATATTTACTTGAAAATACAGTAGTAATTAAAATGTTTCAATTCTATACATACGTGGAAGCCGTTTTGAAAGACGAACCACTCTAGAAGTTTCGACATAATAATATAATGCAATTAGCGCTGTGAAAAATACAGCCAGCAGAGAATAAACTATGGTCGATAAATACGACATTGTGACCAAAAAATCATCCATTGTGGCAATAAATTATTATTCCAAGATGTCACGATAATAACGTCCCGATTTTTTGATATAATCAATTAATAAAGTCACGTCGGAAAATTATATCAAGTTAACACACTGTAACACAGTATATATTATAATAAATATATCTTAATTATTTTCTCTTTTCTATAATTGTAAAAGCACCAATGATATACACAGGTTTGTAAAATAGCACTCTTTTCTTTTAATCTGCTGGTAAGAATTGATCGATTACTTATAAGCTGATGGATTAGGAAATGCGAAAAATATTCACTGTTTCTTATGCAGTGACGTTAATTCTAAGTCAGAACAGTGTTCATTTGGAATATTTCATTATAAATAATAGATGGAATGAAACAAATTTTTTCACGTAATACATTTCAACTTTATAGAATCAATTGTTTCTCAAATAATTATCAATACATATATTTCTTTTTTTTATTTTATAATTTATATTTCGCAATAATTATTTACATTTATAAAATAATTAGTTAATTATAATTTATTCAAGAATGATAATTAATAATGTTTGCAATTTGCAATGTTTGTAATATTAAATCGATTTATCGATTATAAAATTTATTTAATTTAAATTATTACATTTGTATATATATATTGAATTCTTGACTCGATATTTTTAATTCTTTGAGAGATGTGTCATTTTATTCACATACATGAGGATTTTTAATAATTTACACTATATATACTTTTATATAACGTTTTACTCGTATTGTATGATGATTCTTTTCTATTTGAATTAAAAACATTTGCTTTATTAACATAATGCATAGTCATTATATTGCAAAATACTTTTTACGATATGAATATTTATCTTTTCACCATGATATAAATGTGCATGAATTTAGATTTTAAAATGCGCCATGACAAGTGATAATGCAAATATGAATCACGTAATAAAAATGGAAAGACAATTGGGTCTCTATTAGATAGATATACAACATCTGGTAGAATATAATATAACGATAGTTTCAGACATTTTAATGATACTTACGTGCTCGGAAATTAAACTTTTGACATGATGAAGGAAAAGTTAAAAAGAAACAGATATAAATTAAATAAAAACGAAAGAAAAAGAAAGTATGGACATTTTATTCTCTTGTAGCATTTTATTACAAAAGTCTTTATGTATTATCATTATCGTTGATTTTGTTTTCGATTAAACTAACTCTTTCTTCCAGTAAATTTTTCAGTTTGACAAATAAAAAAAATAGCATATTTTAAGAATTTCTTGGTAATAATTTTAATAATTAATAATTTTTTAGTAATTTCTTGTAAGTGACACATAAAGTGACATTACAAATGACATATAAAACATTCAAATTTATGTAACAGTAGAAAGAAATTAAGTGAAAAGGAAACAACTGTAAGTTTGTATAAAAGATTTATAAAAAGGTTACAAAATTTCCAACAAATAGTTTTTAGGTATATTTTTAATAGCTTTTAAATATGTATTCAATTTGAATCACATGTTAATGTTTATAATTTATAAATTTACGGGTATCTCTTCAAATATTATTATTTTATATTATCGATAAGACATTACTAATTAAATATATTATTACAATTATTACAATTGAAAAAATTAAAGTACGTTAATATTATATTATATTATATTAGCAGACGATAAGATATTACTGCATTTGTTTGTACTTCTAATCATCGATGTCTTAAAAGTGCACATTCACCTTATGAATGTCATTATTATACAAAATATAATAATCATTATTATATAATGATATAATCATTATTAAATAATCATTATTATATAATATATATATAAATATATATTATATAAATAAAATAATTACTAATTATCATAAATTGAATGCACGTATAACGTTCGGCAGACATATTAATTTTATGCGAATAATTTACCATATTGCAAACGAGGAGGAAGATGGGCGAATGAGATCCAAGAAAACAGAGAGAGAGAATATTTTCATAAAAACATCTTTAATTAAACATCTTAGTTCTTTTTTGAATTTATCTTTGGCAATTATTAACAAAAATTATTTGCAAAACCGCTTTCTGCTCTCATTTTCCTTCTTATTTTTATATTATTTACTTGAGCTTTTTTATTTTTATTATCTGCCTATTATGTTTCTACGCATACACTTTTATACCTTTCGAGTAAATGGATCCATATCCTGCGATCCTTCGCGATCTATCTCATGAATGTTCTCCCATTATATAGGATCAATGAGCGTGTCAGAAAGTACGACTTACGAAGAACACGTGCCATGAATTCGAAATGCGAATCTTCCTTCTCTTTTGTTTTACAAAGATCCGTTTCGTTCCTTTTTAAGTGCGAAAAGTATTTTTTTCTTTTTCAATTGTATTTAATTTCTAGAGAAATTTGTAAAAGTTTTTATTTTAGTCGATGATAATTTACAATCATAATATTAAAGAAATTAAAATATTAAACTCTCACACAAATAAGTTTCAACGAAAACTTAATTCTCGTTGAACTTACGCACTACCATCCGCGTTTGGCTCTTACTGCCCGTTTAAATTTAAGTTTATGTTAAAATATTAAAATATTAAAATATTAAAGAAATTCTTTCAGTGATTTATTATTGACATCTCGAGATTTAGATCTTTAGATTTAGATCAATCAATATTTGCTAATTTTTTACAATATAAATGCAAACCATGATTGTTATCATCTTTAATTTTTTAAAGCTAGAATTGAAATGTGCTCTTCCGAAAATCTGTGCTCTCATTATTCATAAAAAAGTGTTGTTATATAAGAGATAGATTGATATATGTATATATTTATGTAGTAGTATTATGTGATTCATATATATACACCATGTTAGAAAACTCACTTTCTACCAATGCTTTATCCAGAGAGTTTGCTCCGTTATATATAACATGATGTCTATAAAAGGAAAAACCAATCTACTGAACCATTAAATCTGCTTGATCTGAAGCCGTTGGCAACCCTTCTCGTTTGATGTCAGAATGGTTGCTGAAAGCTCAGGCGTTGCCACTAATTCATCTTGCTGAGAAACTTTCATCTCACACTAAATTAATTTTTTTAATTTTAACAGCCCATAAGAATCAAATTGCTTCTTTAATTTACTGAATCGTGAATTTTATATTTATATATATATATATATATATATATATATATATATTTATTTATTTATTTATATTTATACATGAGTTTTATATACATATTTTTCATTTGTGTATAATTATATAACATCTATCCTTTTTACAAAGAAGATTAATTAGAAGCCCCATAATAATTACTCTGTCTTACGTCCAAAATTATGTACTTAATGAAAACGAGGTCGATCACTCGAGTTAACCGTCAATTTCTTATTGCACAATTGGACCCGCAAACGACGAACTTTGCTCGCTTCGTTTATGTTATTATAGTTTTATTCGCGTTCCGCACCGTTATTTCGCTGAATCCCCTTCAATTTGCACAGCTGCGACTCGTACAAATACTCATAGAGACCATCGTACACCAATTATTTCATTACAATCAGATCCCGGAGACTAATGATCGCAATTTGTCTGGGACCTTCAGAGGTACCGCACGCATCCAAATACGTCGATGACCCGTATGTAAAATCTGGGAGCCCGGAGGCAGAGATTTATTTTCGAGCGAGAGGAGCAAATGGAATTAACGAGCGCTGCATATAAAATGACTTAAGGTGCGCTTCATTATATTTCGCATGTCATAGGACACGTAAATTTTTAAACTAAAACGAATAATATTTTATGAAAAAAAAATTACGTTCAAATTGTACTTATTCTGTACGAATAATTATTTGTTTAATTGAACACTATAACTTTAATTTATTACGATATTATCAATATCCCATTCGCTATTGATGTTATCTGTGTGAACGGAAATAATCGGAAAAATTAAATTTTCCTTCGTGGATAATCGAACTTCAAATTCTGCCAAGTGTCATTTCAACGCTTACGCTTACGCGTTGAAAAAGAAGCTACATTGATACGATGTACCTTGTAATTATGCATATAATACCTCGTGTTGCCGCGCCGTACATTCGTACGTTAATTATTACCCGATAATTATTACCACGAAATGCAAACCGTGCAATTAACCGTGCGGTTGAATCAGAAAACGTGTATAATGACAGTATTATATGTAACGCGAGGGATAATTCAGTATTTTCTCGCGCGGCGTCCCACTTTCTAACTTTGGTCCTCTTCCAAAGAGCTTTCGATGTTAATTGTTTTTTTTTCGAAAAAATCCATTTATTATTAATAGCGTGTGTTGAACTGACTTTTACACGCGTTTCGTAATATCACTAATTGCAAAAATATGACTTAAATATAGGACTGATTTCCACGTATAATAATCTTGAAATTCTTGAAATTTTAATAATTCGCAAAAAGCGTCTGATGAGAAAATGATAGGCAGTGATCTCTGATGATTCGAGCGAGAGTGACCGCTTTTAAATTACCATGTCAACTAGAAAGCAGTCAGGCGATCCGGAAAGCAATCTAGGCGGCCTTGATGGGGCACCAAGAAAATGCGAAGTCGGTCCGCATTAACTTCGCAGCTGACGAAAGTCACAACTAGATTAGACGTACGACTAAAGCTAATGCACGATGTTTACTGGAATACGTGTATTGACCCATTTCGGGACTTTCACTTATATAGCGTTGCATGACTGATTGAATCGCGTAAAGTTTACGGGCCCAGTTTCGGTTCCAGCGTTTGTAAAAAAAAATACATGCCAATCTAGGCAAGTTAGTAACACACGCGGTTTAATCGGTTCCACGACTGCCAGATATCTTTTCATTCGAAAGATTGTTTTGACGATTATATTGGCAAGAGTCGATTAAAGTTGGCGAGGCGTGACTTGTGTCAACATCTCAAGATTCTTTTCGAAATACATTTATGTTACATTTATATAACATTTTATACAATTTTAACATATCTGATAGTAATAAATATAAACCGGAATTAATAATTTTTAAATTTACATGATATAAGTGTCGCAGATTGCTTAAACTTTTAATGGCCATAGACTGGAAATTGCCTTGTTTATTGATCGCTATGAAAGTAGGAAATCAAATAGCAGTCTCATTCAATTTCCTTAAATTACGGTAACTCGTAATCGTCGTAATAAGCTTGTTATTGCGCGGAAAGAGGAGCAGAAGGGCACACTTCCGGATTTCTACGGCGTGAATCGAGTACTTTTATCACTACCTTATATATTTTATATATACAACGAATTTGTTTCACCGTAAGGTAAAATTTGCCGCGTTAATCTGACCAAACGTTGCATTCGATTTACCGTTAATGTCGCGCGCGTCGTCGATAATTAAACCGAAATAGTATTTCGAGCCCGCCGGCAATTATTCATTTTCGCAAATTCTGATTGCATCCTTCAGGAAGAGCGCGCTGATTAATGAAACGCGGCGGAAGGGATAGAGAGGAAGATGGGAAAGAGAGGAACGAGGAGGTGGACTGAACGCAATTTCAGCCGTCAGTTTGCGCGGGAAGATAACGGAGCGCCCTCGGGAATTTATTCTCGGGAGCCGATCATCCGTGAGACAGACGGCGGCTTTTTGTCGTCATCTCGTTACGGCTAACGAATGACTTTCCTCCCTCCCTTTCGCGCTGTTTTCACGTTCGTCGTACCCACGCGGTTCCCCCCGATGGGCACGTCGGAGATTTATGAATTTAATTAAATCGCTATCAGATTCAATTTAATCGTCCCGTTCGCGGCTAATGTTAAAATAAAGTGCGGTCATACGCATCGATAGTCTTCATTATGATTTATAGAAATCTTATTTGCATCTGTCATTGCGAATAGAGTGAGTTTGCTTGCAATATATCCAGCTATAACGAGACTAGTCACTCGCAACATACTTTACTTTTACTCTCAAATTTATAAAACTCTCGCAATTTGGTTGCAAATTAGTTAAGGAATTTATTTAACGATTTGTTGTTGTTTGAGAATTGTTATTTAATTATAATATAATTTGTGTACGTTACGTTAGTAATTGTAATTAAGACATTTTAGATTTTCTATCATTTCTATCAGTAAATATAATACTTGTTATTTAAAATAAATTATTATTATAATAGCGATTGTTCGATACAAAATTTAACGAAACTAATAATAATAATAATAAAAGAGGATAACAAAGTAAATTTTTACGCCCAAGCACAGTTTGTATAAATTGAATAGTGTAGAAAGGCAATAATTTTATCTCTAAGTAAATTTAGTCGAAAATTTAATCGACATTGAATTAAAAAATTTGTAATCAGTATTTGTAATTTAAATATGGAACATATTTTTCAAAAACAATTTATTATCTTTTTTAATTTCAGCAATAAATTAATAAATAAATAAATTTTTTGAAAACGTTTTCGAGAATAGACTCGGTACTAAAGTTTTCAAGTTTAAAGTTTGCACGTGCAAAGTGTACTTTTCCTCTCTCTTAGGCTATTAAATTGACACGTCGAAATGCATAAGTGCAGGTGCATACGATGTCCGGACTGCTTACTATAGGATTGCTTGGATAGGCGCGAGCATAAGTGCACGCCAAGATGCATTTCTCTCTATGCGCGGGACATGGGTTTCCGCGTGATATGAGTTATGGCTTAGCTACAAGACTGGGGTGCTTTATATACGGCGAGCGTATTACAGGAACATACAGTTTAGGATTGAAAGAGCGTCGGTAACTCCAGGTGTTTAGAGTACAAAAATCTCCGTTTTCTTTTCGCGTTCCTCTCACAATTCTTCGGTTTATATAATTTTGTGTTCGAGTGCTATCGAAAATATTGATTCATATCGTATCTATTTGGATAAATGTGGTAAATATCGAGGGAGGCAAGATAATTATGTAATAAGGTTTCATCTTATAGCCGCGATGAAATTGAAATTATTTTACATTATAAGGGAAAATAGCTATCTCAGATCATGTATTATTATGTTGTATATAGAGAAACTTTTTAATGTAAACGAATTTAATTCTCAGATATATAAAAAGGAGATTTTATGATATTTTCTTTTTTTATTGTGTATATTCAATATTTTGATTAAATTTTTATTTTTGGTTTAAATAATTTTTAATGAAAATTAAAGTTATTTTTAATACTTAAGAATTTTCAACTTTTCAAATTTTTACAAACTTTTATTTGAACTATGCATTTAATTATACAATATATTGTACATATTTAATGAACGTATTTAAATATATTTATTTATTATATAAATTTATAATTATAAATGTAAATTTAAAGATGTCATTTCTTGACATCATTGGCTAATTAAAGTATACTAATTTGACTTAAGCTGTATATTAGAAAGTTAATAATATACAAGTTAATTGACACACACATATATTTCATAATAGCAATATATTTTATTTTCTACATCAAGAGAGATTAATTTTTCGCAATGTAATTGGTAATAAAACTGATTAAAAAAATGTTAAATTAAAATTTTTTTTACTTTTTTGTTTTATATTAATTTTCAGTTTTCAATTTTTAAATAAATTTTTAATTTTTTAATATTATTATTTTTAAAAATTAAAACAACAATTTTGTATAACAATGTTTTCAATTAAAATATTTCTATTTAATTTGTACAAGTTTTCTTCCTTGTACTTGTATTTATCTTGTACAGATTTTTATTCTTAGTTGGCGCAATTTTTTTATATCACTATTTTTGTAGACAATATGACAGTTGGATACAATTAGTGCATGAACTTGGCGCCCTTTTTTTATCTTTTTTTAAAAAGGTTTTTCCACTCAAGGTTTTTTTAAAAAAGTTTTTGGGGATTAGGACTTTTTTTTGTAGTATAATTTGCTAAGAGATATTATGTTAAAAAAAAGATATATATATATACATATATATATATATATATATATATATACATATACATAAAATATACATATATATATATATATATATATATATATATATATATGTATATTTTTTTAAATATATAAGCAAATTATATAAAAATATATGTAGAATAAGTATATATAATATAATATATATATATAATATATATATATATATATATATATATAATATATATAATATAATATATATAATATATATAATATAATATATATAATATATTATATAATATATATAGCTTGTAAAATAAATATATTTATTTACCTTGCGCTCCAATTATCATACCTTACTGGCTCTTGCGAATTTTTAATTAATAATTTAATTATTTATTATTTAACTTGCACCTTATTACTTATCACTACCCAAAATGCGGTTAAAGATACATGTCATTAATATCGCAAAGCGTCGCTAGTGCAATCTTCTGTCAAGAGTAAGAAACTTACGTTTTCTCTTTCTATATGATGTGTACATGTGCGTTGATGACGGTGATGATAAAGACGTTTCTTAATTGAAAATTTTCATATTTCGATTTTGCGTTATAATATCTCCGTTTATAGATCACGCAGCACAAAAATAAAGATACTTTCTTTATACAATTCAAACTCGCTCTATCGATTAAGGCTAGTAAGAATTCGATCCGTTCAGCCGTTATTGAAATCCGATAATTTGAGTTATTCTTAATTGTCCGACTCGCGTCTAGACACACGGAGTGCCGCGCTAATGCTTCGCATAAACTTGGCACGAGACACTGCCGTGTCTCTTGATATATACGCGAAGAGATATATATATATATATATATATATATATATATATATATATATCTTGGAGAATGGAGAAATTGATATATATATATATATATATATATATATATATATATATATATATATATATATCAATTTCTAATATGTGCAAAAATGCGAGTCGGATACGTGTCTCCATAAAAACATGATAAGTGCGTAATTTATGCGCATATTTAAAAGGTTGGATGCATGCATAGATAATTAATGTTTCGTTCTGAAAGTATTTTTACATCTAGGAGCGGAGAGATAATGGAGAAATTGATTTAATTATATAATTAATTAATGATATATATATATATATATATATATATATATATATATATAAATTTATAATAGAATATTTTATAATATATATCTATATATGTCTGTAATATTTATTATAATGCATTTGTCTATGTTACATCTTATTTACATTATTCCTGCAGAGAATAATTATCATATAATAATATTTTTTTAATTAAACATATTTTTCACAGAAATATTGAATAACGAGGATGAAAAATCATCGCGTCTGGTATTTCCTGACTCTCATCTCGATCTTCCTGTCACTCCGGACTGTCGGAAACGTCGATGGGGTTCAAATATGGGGCATGCAGGTAGGACGTGCTCCACTTTGGGAAAGATTCATCTGGAGGACGATGGACTTTGCTTATCCGGATCAGCGCAGCCGACAGTCAGCGATAGCGAGCGGCGAATACGTGCCGGAGAATTCTCTGCCTGTCGGCATCGAGATCTGGAAGAACAAGCTCTTCATCACGGTGCCAAGATGGCGTAATGGTGAACGTCAGAAATATTAATCATTAAAAAATTACGGCCACGCTTTTGTCTGGATTAATGACGCGACAGACAAATGAACTCGGCTTGTGCCGAAAGAAACGAGGCGCGACGCTTCGAAGTTAGGAACCGGAAGCAGACGCCGGCATAATGCGCGGAAGATCGCCATAGGAGGTGCGCGCCTCGATTCCCGTCTGCGCGACTTCCGGCCCGCGACAAAAAGCGCCGAAAATCGCGAGCGCGCTCTCAATGGGAGAGTTTCCGTCTTTGTCTTCTGTCCACCGCCCCCATCTCCGCGGACCCGGACCCCCCTCTGTAAACGAGGGGGGTCTCTCTTCGCTTCTCTCCTTCCACTTCTCTACCGCCGGGGAAAGGGAAACACAGCGCGACGAACGGGTTTATTCAAGCTCTCGGCTGCCCTTTATTCACTCCATTTTTTGCACGCTCTATGTTTATTATATACGTTGGCGCGCGCCACCGTTTTTTGTGTCGCACAAAGACCAAACAATGACGGCGGCACGCTGTGTAAGCTCTTTAATGTTCCACCCTTCTATCCTTCTTCTTTACTTCCTTCGCAAGGCCTTCGCAAATTCAACGCAATTCCTTTCGCGCATTTTTTATATCTCTCCCCCTCACTTTCGCATCTTCTTTTCTTCTTTTTACACCATTTAACTTTTAATTACACATTCGATGTCATATATTTCTATATATATTATAATATTTATTTGACTTATCTCTTTACATTTTGAATATGTTAATCGTCATGTGCTGATTTTTAAACAATTATATAATAAAATTTAATTTTTATAATTTTAATGTTAATCAATTAATATTTAATTTAATATTTTATTTAATATTAATACAATGATTGCAACATTATACTACAGGAATACCAGCTACGTTGAATTACATACCGTTGGACGTTAATCAAGGTGTATCGCCGAAGCTTATACCTTATCCGAATTGGTCTCAAAATAGGGCTGGTGCCTGCGGTAGCGGATTGACCACCGTTTACAGGTAACATCGCTGATTAAGCTTGAAGATATTTTATAAAATATTGTATAATTTTTTTTTAGGATTCATGCAGATGCGTGTGATAGACTGTGGGTGTTGGATACCGGAACAATAGGAATCGGTGACACGACTGTGCAAGCTTGTCCTTATACCCTGAATATATTTGATTTGAGGACGGATAAAATTATAAGGCAATACAGACTCAGATCGGACGATATTAATCAGGTATGTAAGTCTTTTTGCACTCGATTTATGTTGCATCTCTGATTTTTAATCGATTTAAACGCTCTTTTTTTCTTCTATCATCTAGAATACTTTTATCGCCAATATTGCGGTTGATCTGGGAAAAGATTGCGACGATGCCTTCGCTTACATGTCTGACGAACTCGGCTACGGTCTGATCGTGTATTCGTGGCAGCAGAATACATCTTGGCGAATAACGCACAGCTACTTTATGCCGGATCCTCTGGCAGGCGATTATAATATCGGAGGCTTGAACTTCCAATGGGGAGAAGAAGGAATTTTTGGGATGAGTCTGTCACCGATACAAGCAGATGGCTACCGGACTCTCTTCTTTCATCCTCTCAGCAGCTATCGGGAATTCGCAGTTTCCACGAGGATCTTGAGAAATCAACAATTGTCTCAGAATAGTTATCATGAGTTTCAGGTATTTTAATTTAGTTTTTTTGTATTTAATAATTATTAGATAAAATTTTCATCTTTTATTTGAGAGAGAGTCACTTACTATCTAAATTTTTTTACACAATTGTAAAATAAAAAAATCTTTTATCGTTCTATATTATTTATAAATTTATATAATGTTATATTATTTAAAAAGTGAAAATATTTTGAATGCTTCGATAACTGCAGCAAGAACTCCAAACTGCAGCATCAATTTACCTTCGTAAAGTTTTATTCGCGAAAAGCTTTTTGATTTGTATCTGAAAATTCTCGAGAATTTCATCAAAACAAAAAAATATACTAAACTAAATAAAAAATCCGATATTATTAATTATTTACACATGAATACACAATTGTCATATTATATTGTTAATTTTTGCATGACGTAGGTATTGCCGTCAAGAGGGCCGCTGTCCCATTGCACGGCGTCTGTGATGGACGAGAACGGACTTCAGTTCTTTAACTTGATCGATCAGAATGCAGTCGGCTGTTGGAATTCCATGCTACCTTACGCGCCAATTAATCAGGCAGTTATCGCCAGACACGACGAGGCTATGATATTTCCAGCAGATATTAAGGTAATATATACGTAGCTTTCCTAATAGGTAACAGTTACATCGACTGATTAAATTATCTCGTCATACTACTTTCACTATTCACTGCCCCCTTTTTACTGCTTCACTGCAGGTGAAACGAGACTTGCTCTGGATCATATCAGATCGGATGCCGATTTTTTTGCTGTCGACTCTAAATTACACGGATGTGAACTTTAGAATATTCACCACACCGATTCAAGCAGCGATCGCAGGAACGGTCTGTGACAAACCGTTCAAATCTGTTAACAATCAGATCTGGTAAAATCGATGATTTGCGTATTGGTCTCCGCATTCGAAAATATGATCATCAATAAATTGAAAAAAATGGTAATAAAAAATATTTGTGTTAAAACAATTATCATGAATTTCAGGTATTTCAGTTTCGGTTTTCGTTTATTTATTTAATAATTATTTGATAAATTTTTCATCTTTTATTTTGTGTGTGGAGGCCAGCTTCTAGACTTCCTCGCGTAATTGTTACAATAAAAAGAGCCTTCATTGTTTATAAACTTATAATGTTACATTCTTTAAGAATTGAAGATATTTCGATTGCTTTGAAACTGCAGCAAGAAGTAAGACGTGTTTCCCTGCTTCTCTCTAAACTTTCTTCAAGGCATAAAGTTTCTCGAGTATCGGACATGCCTGACGTGAGAAGCGACTAGTTTTTCGGCTCGTGCGGTGCGAAAATGGCGAATGGATTGGCGTGAATCAGCATCGTCGAGCCAGGAGGCAGGAGCCAAACGGTTTAACACGGGACCCATTAGTTTTGGCCCTCGTTTCCGATAATTTGAAGGCCGTTCCTGCGGCCTGATATACGACCCGATTATTGCTTCCCTCGAAAATTATCCGTTTCACGCCTCCACCCGTAAAATATGGCCACGCGCTTCGTCTGTTCTCGGTGGGGCTGTGCAGAATTAGAACTTTCTTTCTCTCGGGGCGACGCGATGCACGCGGCCGTTTATTATGTTTCTTGTTCGGTGCAGTTACTCCAAGTAATCGCGAAGCACCGAATGAAGTCCGTCGAATGAGCCAAACTTGGCTCAGAAAAGCCATCATTATGCCGTATAACATTAATATTTCTTGATTTATTATTTTTTTCCTAGCCGCATACGATAATATCTCGCACAAATGTATCGCGCGCGGATCTACTCGTCGGGAGTAGAACGAATCGATGAATTACGCATAGATCGCAAGTGAGATCTATCCCTTATAGGGTTGGAGGAAGGGGGGCCCCAAAATTTACGTGGCTGCAGCCCGAGAGATCCGCGCGGTAAGATCCGCACGCCTCGAATGCTAATTCCGTGGATCGATAAATCGATAGATCGCGGCACTCGGGCCGACTAACTGGCGATTAGAGGGCGAGCAGATCAAGCCCCGCCGATTGTTCGCCGCGATACCGGCGCGTTTTCAATTTGGAAAACGAGTCTTTTCGCGTGCTGCATCCCGATCGTGATAAGCTGGGATCTTAATGGCTCCGGAGCTGTCTCGTTAACGCCTGGACCGCGTGCATTATGGATCGAAGAGAAAGATCGATCGAATCTGTAATGAATTGATATGCGCTCGAGGCTTACCTGAAAAATCGGGCTTTTTATCGGGTTTATTATCGAAGGGAATATTACATGAAAAATTGCTGTCTTGGCTGTTAAGTATCTTTGCTGATAATAAGATTTGATGATAAGAAAAGTGTTATCGATAATAATGATATCAGCGATATAATTTGTGAAATAATTCGCATAATCGAAAGAGATACGTCGAGTTAAATCTCGTGTATCTATAAACGAGGTATCCAATTATGAGAAGCTTAGATTTAAATTAGCGGATCAGTAACGGCTGGGCCAATTAAGTTCTTAATAAGTTTAATCGCTAGGTTGGAACTTAATTATATCTGGGAAAATGTGTATTTATTTTCACAAACTTCACGTGGCCTATAAAAGAAAATATTATAATGCAAAGTTTCAACGTGTAAAAATTTTTCATTTAAAAAACGTCTTGAACGTTTCAAGCGTCGTCTTTCCATCCTTTTCTATTATATACGAGAAGGATATGAAAACTAGAAATATAATTATAATATAAATGATATAAATTTATTTTTAGAAAAATTAAAAAATTAACTATAATTATTAATTATACATATTAATAATACATATAAACAAGTATTAATTATACATATAAACAAGTTCTTAATTTAACATAAAAGATTCTACATAATAATAATTTTCTCATTAGATTATAATAATTGTTTTGCAGAAAATAAATTTTTTTATCATAAAATAATATTTTTATTGACAATTATATATATTGTTTCTCATTCTTAGTTGCTGCAATTTTGTGTGTGTAGATGTGTGTATGAAATATCATTTTTCCTTTGTAAAAATTAAAATAACATTACTTGGAATAGTTTTTATAACAATAATATGTATTATTTTTATACTTTTTATTTTAATTAATACGTGATGGGCGGAAGGCCAGAATTTCATGATAATAAAAACAATAATTTACTGCTGCAGTTTTGTGTATGGATCAACTCGTCCTAGACTTTCGAGGGCGTTGCTCATCTCTTGGTGGACGCGAATCGTAAAATCACCTTCGAGTGATGAGAAAGAAATGGCAAGGTGCGAAAGGAAGGTGGGCATTGCCTGAAGGTAAACATAAAAAAATTGGTTCGAAACTGCTGTGCTGATTACACGTTATATACGAAAATCTGCTATCACAGTGGCGTGCTGTTGAGATTGCCGAAATTAATCGAATATTACTAAAATTTTGCAACAGAGAATCTGTTCCTCATTTTTATCATTTATATGTCTAATTTTGTTTATTTTGTTTTATTATCATCCATAAAATAACTTCTGCTTTTTATAATATATCTCAAAGCATAGAATACTTCAAAAAATAATTATATAAATAAATTTATAAACATAATTCATTATACATACATAAAATCAATGATAATAAGAAGAAAATTATATCCGCGATAGAAATAACTCGATTAAATTTATATGACTCAAAGACAGACTTCTAGATATTCAGTCTTTGCTACACGATATCTAAGTCGCTAACATCGAGATAAGAAATCTTCTTTGTACGCCACTGAAACGAAGATCGGCCGGTCGAAATTTCAGGGTGAATTAAAGTACACGGCGGCTGGATTTCAAATCGGCGCTCTATCCGTAGGTTTGTTTTAAATTAACACCTACCCCGCATGGAACACACGGGCACAAAGCACACTTTAACACCTTTTTAAAAGGTGGCTGCACGGCGGCTGTCTGTTTTTGTTTTGCGTTTTTTCCCTCTTTTTTTATCGGCGCCAGTAATTATGGGGTACCGGCGACGACGTGAGTCTCGTTATAAGTTACTCTTGGCCATTCTCCCGTATCTCCTAATCTTTTTGATTTATTTCAGTTTCTGACTCGAGTAGAGAGCTCCTCTTCTATTTTTTTATCGCTGATACACTTCTGCGAAGATATTATAGTACAAAATGTAAAAATCGTGTTAACGTTGACGTTAAAAGTTACCGCCACAACAATGTAACGTTTAAATTACTTAGGACGATATATGAAACGCATTTTAATATTATTAACATATTATTTTCCGAGCTCGTTATCAAATTATATATAAATGCAAAATAAATCTTAAATATAATAACACTTTTTTGCAAAATAATCTGAAATAAAAAAATACATATATAAAATAATATTTTAAAATATTTCTATAAAAGTGTTATATGAATTATCTTTAATATTTTTTATTAGCCATAAGTGCTTGAATTTTCTTAGTCTAGCATGAAAGTTGCATTCGATTTCAACATAGATTTAAAATATACAAATAGATATTTAATATCAAATGTTTATTATTTAATATAAGAAATTTTATCCGAAATTTTATAAGCATGTTGGCGATGAGGATTTTTTAAAATAAACGTCAATAATTTTCTAAATATTTATTCAGTCTCTTTCGTGTTATCGAAATTATGAAAAAATATGAACATATATAATGGGAATGATTATATAATAAAATAATTTTATATAATATATACATATGAAGTGCACATCATAAAGAAGTTTGAGAGTAACTATCCCGATGTTTCTCATGTAAAATACTTATCAAAGCATATAGTTTAGTATCGCCATCTGGATATGATACATATGTATCTATACAGGGTGTCTCTCTCATCATCAAGTCTCACAATTAACGTTTACAATATATGTTAGAATTGAAAAACATGCATAATTAATAAAAAATATATGAGAGATGTTTCTAATTTATATTTGTATAATACGCGAACCAAACGATGATTTTACCAGCAGTGTCGAAAAATGTGAAGGCGACTATGTAACTCTACGTAGCTTTTAAAATAAACTCAGATGGCGGTACTAAACAAGGTTCTCGATAAGTACTAAAAGGCCAGAATAGCCGCCCTCAGACTTCCCTTTTTGGGATACACAATTTTTCCAGTACTAAAAATATACAATTCTTATTAATAGAGCACATCTATGAACCTTTTATAATTATAAATAACATTATTGTAGAAAAATTATAATTTAGTGGATATACCGTATTTTTATGTTCCAATTAATTTGAAAGAGATAATTAACTTTGGATGATATATAGGATATATTCAAATTTAAAAAGAAATTTTATTGCTTTTTTTCCATTTTTTAGAGATAATTTTTTTATTGATTATTAAAATGTAACATAATGTTTTTATTAAAAAATTATTTTTTAACGATAAAATTATTTATTAACTCTTTTCTATAAATTTCTTCAATTTCAATCAATTTTTAAAAAAATAGACGAGCAAATAATAAAATTGTTAATATTATTATTGTTTATGTTAGAAGAAAAAGTCGACATATGATAGATATTAAAAACTTCCGTGATCTCATCAAAGTTACATTCTGAAAGTTAACAAAAACTAAGCAGTAAAAAATTAATAGCTTTTCAGTTATATGTGATTAAAAATGAAAAAAGTTACTTTCGAAAAATAAACTTTACAAGTGCAGAGAGATTAATGAAAATTAATTTTGTTTATTTTCGAATGAGATTTAAAGTATGTATATAAAAATTTACAGATATCAGAAATAAAATTAGAGAGAAATGTCGAATAATAATTACAATTCTAGTCTCGAAATATTTATTAATTAAAGATTAAATTAATAAATGAAATGTAGGTCACTAGATCTAAGAGCTACATTTATTATTTCAGTAACTACATACATTTGTTTTGCTGATTTAATTATTTGTTATTTCTAAAAAACTACGAGCAAGTTTTATATGTCAAAATTGATATTACGATATACTATTATGCATAGATTCACATTATTCTACGTAATTCATACATATGGACTTTAATAAATTTAACTTTATTCATATTTTCAAAACAATTTCTCCAAGTAAAGGTGAGAAAAATCTATAAAATACATTTTTCTAGTCTAGCATATCTCTTTGCAATCGATAATTTTAAATAATTCGGGAAAAAAGAATTAAACGTAGTGAGGAAATTAAGTTTTACTTAAGGAATTAAATAAATGTATTAGTATAATGCAATTTAAAAGGAATTCTCTTGAATTACGTAATGTCGCGGAGGTATGCATAACCATATTCTAGTCGTACATGTTGAAATTCATTATAGCAATCTACGCATGCATATAAAACCAGCTTTGCGTGTAATGTGATAAAATTACAGTAGAAAAATCTTGTAATTAGATGAATACGATTTATATCTTATTGCGATATACATATCTCAAAGCAAACTGACAATAATAATAAAATTAAATAATTTTAATATTTTAAAATTAAGGGTAGAATATTTGAAACACTAATATGGTAAACGATAAATTATCAAGAAAAAATTCTTTGCTTTCGAGTAGTCTACAGAATTAAGTTTTAATGGATAATTCAATAATTTGTTTTAATTAAAATATGAAAATGTGCAAGATAGCGAAATAGGATGTCTGAGATACTTTTCTCTTTCTTTGTTCAGTACTCTCGTAATACGAGGGTCAAGAGTTATTTCTCAGCTGCTTGTAGGGAGAAAGTCAGATCAATAAATTTTAGGTGCTGTTCTTAAACGATTATGTCTTTTCCTAAATGAGCGGCTGTTTCGAAACTAAAGCAATACATCGAATATAAAGGAGCTATCTCCTTATATCGCGTTACATCTTGTTATATCGCATTTAATTGAAGTCTAGGGTCACATATAACATGATTTGACTTGGAATTTCTGCTCTGAAATTTCTCGCATTTACATATATAAATTAACTTAATTGAAGCACATTATATTGCATATCCACCGAAACAATGTCAATATGAAGAGAAAGCTTTGTAGATTAGACGTTAACATTATTATGTATCATTCACACATACATAATATCAATTTAATTTTCTTAACTGTGATAATAAAACTGTGATAAATTTAAAACATAATATTCACTTGAATAGAACTAAATTATAATTTTCACGCTCGAAAAAGCTCTCCCGCACACCTTTTGACTCCTCTTTTAACCTTCTCCGCCTCATCTCTCTGCACAAGCACATCTTCCCTCCTTCTTTTTTCCTTTATCATTTGTATGCGCGTTGATCTGGAACACGAGCAGTAAAAGAACCTTCAAGTACATCTCATAAATGGTAGTGGAAGAAAGAAAACGATAAATTGCACGTATCCGAGCACGTGCCGTGTGCGCATTTTTATGAAAAATTGCAAAAACCCTGCGATGGTGAAATCAACCATCTGAAACGCGAATTAGAATTTATAAGCCGTAAACTTTTCGAAAATGTGAGAGGTGAATTTGAGGAACGATTCTCTTATTAGACACACGGTATTACACAGTAACACATAATAATATACAGTAATACATTCTTGATAGATGTGTTGAGATGAAAAATACGTAATTATTTGAATGCATGAATAAATCTTCAGTAACCTAACTTTTCAGTTCAGATAGTTAAGCGAATCATATGTTTCGCTGCATTTACAAAACCATTTCTAACAATTCAGCGTTTATTCTGAAATTTTCCAATACTGCATTCTCTTTTATTCGCAATCGTTTAATATTGGATAACAGAGATTAGTAAATGCAATTAAAAGCATTACTGGCTGCGAAACTCCGATGCTTTTAGTGGTCACAAGCATCGATAGACCGAAACGTACAGCAACTGACTTTCAAGGTACACTGTATTTTACATATACGTATTATGTAATAACTACTATTAGCAAAGAAAAGCAATCAAGAAGGGAAGCAAATTGAGAAGCTAGTTTACATAAGATAATAGAGAAACTAATTTATGGATTGTGTAAATAGTTAGAAATATATATTCCGTACAAGTTTAATATTTGTATATCGGTTTTTCTCAAATACATATATGCATATTGTCCAGTGTTAAATATCTCTCGTGCAAAAATACTACGTAACACGTTATATGTATATAAATAGTGAACTATTTTGGTCTGCTTAAATAATGTTAAGACTATATTAAATTTAATAAGAATATATATATATATATTAAATTGAATTCAAATTAAATAGTTTAAATGAGATTAAAAAGAATATTTTAACATAAATTAGATTCGTATTTTGTAATTTTTGACAAATAAAAACTTTGACGTATGTATGTGTGTATAATATCTTTTTTTGCAAATAATCAATTTATAAGCGAAATATATATTTAAAAATTATTTAGAGAAAAATTTAATATCAGAGAGTGCATTCTACCCAAGAAGTTTAATTAACTTATTATATTGATTGTTACATTTTTTACTGTTATATTTGTAGAATCTAATTGACGAGTTTACTTTAATAACAAATTAAACGGTAAATAATTAGTATATACGATACTGCAATTTGCATTTATTCAAGCATTATTATCAAATTATTCAAGCATTATTATCAAAGTAATCTGAAGCATGCATTTATATATATATTGGCATATTTCCTGACGAAACTAAAAGCTGATATATTCCCATGTCGTATCAGCATGAGCATGACAAACGAAGCATGATTGAAGTTCAAAGTGCTTACAATTTGTCTTCCATTCTTCTCGATTACCTCGATTTGCCCAAGTAAAATTATACCGAACGAACGATCGATTTTCATATTCGAATTATCACTGCAAATGAACAACAATGACATACGCGAGATTGATAATAAAAGCAAATCATATCAACGCAAAATTAACAATAAAAGCAAATCGAAATGAAGAATGAAGAAGAGACGAATTTTATCATCTTAAATGGAACAAAAATGAACATCGTTGAGAAGTAAGCTCGATTCTTGAATATGATACAGGAAATCGCGAGATTCTTCCTCTCAGCGAAATATTTTATACGTGAAATGTACAAGTTTACCTCGAGGCAACTTTAAAGCTTCGAAAGCAATGCTGTAGTTTTAAAGCGACCATGCCATTTCTAGAGTATCGATTTGGAAACAACTTAACGATAAACCTTTTAACAGTACGAAACATCTGAGGTTTCTTCTTTACCAAAGATGTTGGCAATTTATTATTTAATATAGTCGATTCTCTTAAAACTTATATTCAGGCGTCTTTTTTCAGAAATATTTCTTTTCGCTCAATATTACAAATTCGTTTATTTTTCAATTTATAAATATATTACTGTTACACACACATCGAATATATTGAACTACTCTCATCATTGAATCACATTAGAGTATCGTAAACAATTATAATTGAATTCAGAACCCTCAGGAACAGGCTTAATCGTAGAGATGGCTAAGTGTGCTTCATTCGAACAATAAATTAATTACATCAAGGATTATCGTGAAGGAGTCGAATCTTGATGGAACCTATAAGACATTACGCAAGCATTAATTTACGGAAAGAGAACAAATAGCCCGGTATTTCGTAATAAATTTATTTCGAGAGTAACTTTTTACGATATTGTAAATTCTATTGGAAGATAGAGGTGTTTATAACAAATATATTTTAAATAATATTATAAGAAACTTTTTTTTTATTGTAATGTATCATCTTACAATCTTTACTAGCTTACTAAAAACTTAACAAACGTAACGATACGTTTACGCTTCGTTAGAAATTGAAAATAATTAAATTATAAAATAAAATTATAAAACGTTGTATTATAAAACAATGGAAATGTTTCAATTGTATTGTTAACTTTAAATATTCATATAAATTTTTTTATAAAAATTTTAATTGCATAAAAAATGATAATAGATATATGGATTTTTTATAACATTCTTAAATCAAATAAATTTTTAATTTCATCGCGTACCATATAAAACGCATCTCTCTAATTTAAACAATTTATTATATAATTTTTATATACCTTTCACGAGTTGCTATGCGGGTGAATTGGATTGGCGTATTGCAATCACTATCACGCGATTATTATCCACCTGCATTCGTCACGCGGTACATGCGATATACATACATATAAATATGCACTGACCCTCTTAAGGCAAACGTCTCTCTAGGCCTACTCTTCTAAGAATCGTATAATGCACATTTTTCTGCGCTCACGCGATTATTATATCTAAACTCTGTTAATAATGAATAATCTCCTTTTAAAGTCCATTAATTTTATTATTCTCGCAGAAACTAATTACAACTAATTTACTCTAATGAAAGAATGACAAGACATTTGAAATATATTTGTCTTTTTCGAGGAAAATTCGATACGGAAAAATAATGATAAATGCGTACATGCTTTTAAACTCGTAATGACCAGAATCGCTGTTTTTACTGTTGAACAAATAACAAAAAAAAATAAATTAATAATTTATCCTTAATTATTTTTCGCACTTTATTTTTCATCAATGATATTTTTCATGATATCAAGATATATTTTCATTAGACTTCTTCATGTAAACTATATTATCGATTCCGATATTATCAAAGATATTCTAAAGTTTGGAAATATTTGTAATATAGCATATTAAACATCAAAATATGAAATATAATTTTTAAAAAATTAAGAATGTTATTTAAATAAAATTGATAAAAATTAAGAATGTTATTTAAATAAAATTGATATTATGACAAAACGCAATCAAAAATAATATGAAATCTTAAAGGTACTTATTCTTAAACGAGAATTTGATAAAAATTTAATAAATAAATAAAACTCCAAACATTTATATGTACGTATATAAATAATAATAATAATTAAAATAATAAAATAATTGAAACATATGAATGGCGTGCACGTAGCGCGGACTTCGTGCTTTAAATAAATGTTAAAATAATAAAGAAAGTATTTTATGAAGATTTATGCGGAAACACAATAGCGTATCGTTACATTACTATTTTGATTAAAAGTATTTACGTTCAAAATGCACACTTTATTAAAAAAAATATTCCACTAAAGAAACATTTACAAAAATTCAAATTAATATTCGCAACACGCGTTATGCGGAAATTATATGATATACCAACAGATGTTCCGCATTAGAAAGTCAGATTATGTCCTTTACTATTTGAAAAAGTACACTTGTACGTGACAATACTATATCGAATGCGCACTCTTACTTGAGTGCTTTATGCCGTATTTTATAGCGCCACATATCTCACACGGTACATATATACACAAGTACATAGGCATGAATGGGGATATCGCACATAGCGATTGTTCCTTGTGTATTTTCACAGAGACTGTCTTTTGAGATATTATAATTTATACACTATAAATATCCATGGCTGAGACACGTTCTTTGCACATCAAAAATATAAAGCGTTTAGATTAAATCAGATTATTTCGTGGGATGTTTATGATTCTTTTGCCAAGCATGAATAGCGACGAAGCTGATAAGATCGGCTAGCTATGAGTATGTTGTCGGGATTCCACTGGGAGAAAGCGATCTTTGAATTTTTTGACTTCTTTGCGTACGATGAAGCTTGTTAACATTCTACTAGCTTCTTCTGTTATCAGTATTTAGAATGAGTTTTGTAGAATTTAATAGAATTTAAATTCACCGAAATATTATGAAATTCCATGATTATAACGAACATGCAAACTGTTTTTATAAAATTGCGAGATAAACCTGATGTGTTCTAATTTCTAGTCGAGCAATATTAAACTCGTAATGTTAGACATCTTATGACTAAGAGAATGAAATTACCTTGTTTTTTATTTAACAAATTGAATTTCTGCAGATTAAACTTGTGATTATATACTATTAAAACAAGTATACAGAATTTCATTTCTTTGAATGGATTATTAGAGGATTTTAATAAAATATTTTATCTTACAATTTTTTCTTTACAATGTTTTTGAACAAAAGAAAAGAGCCAGATGAATCTACAATAAAATTTAAAATTCTCCGAATTTATTTTTTGACGCGTACATTCTACAAGGTGAAACATTTATATCGAAATATTTATATTTATTGAAATATTTATATATTGAAATATTCACATAATATTATATTGTGTATAGTATGTGTATGGAATATTAATAATTATATTGATAATAAAACGTGCCATAAAAATATGCAAGGAAATAAAATAAAACGTTAAAAGTAATCACACACCTAATAACTATAATGATATGCCATAAACTATTTTTATACATGGTGTCGTCATTTTTATTATAGTTGAGAGCTCTACTTGGAACTTCATTTCTTGTAATAAATATCGCGTGTTATTGTGTTACCGGGAAAAATGCTGATTCATTAATTGTAATATATTTAGAATAGATTTATCTGCTAGATATACTAAATAAATGTTAGTATTTTACTTTGAATATATAAGTTTGTATTTATAATTTAAGTTATATTAAATATAAGAGACAAAATATATATAGTCAATCGCAGCAACGTGTAAACGCGCTTTAATAATTAGTTTTATCTAGTTTCATTTAATTTTAATTTCATCCACTTATTGATTGTATAATTAGATCATAATAAGTATTAACGTAAACTGCAATAAATATTCCAATCTCTGCTATTCCACAATTTGCATCGTAATTAAAAACGGATTGATAAAAGTTAAAAATGAATTTCCTTTAATAAAATTGCGGATTTATTTTTCTTGGCACAAGGGAAATAACATATTGATAAATGTGATTACAATAAATACAAAAATATAATGTAATTTTGCGTTTATTATCGCATGTATTCTTTGCGTGATATGTTGCTATCTATATCTTAGATTTCAGCCTTTTGGCGGCATTTTTCGATAAACAACTTTTTACAAGAAAAAAGTGTTTTTTAAGAAATTTTTATTAATATATATTACCAACCTTAAATGACAATTTAAATTCTGCACAAAATTATTTGTCGCATTACAGATGCTTTATAGCGGAACCTTTTACTAGTAATGGATCTAACAACTATGTCTGACACGTATTTCGCGTGGCATAAAAGTTTATTACATCTCGTTCACATTAATGGTCTTTCAAGTTCTTTATATAAAGAGAGCATATAAATTAGGTCTTAAAGTGTGTGTCGTGAAAAGTTTCCTAGCTAGATCTGTCTTAATTCATTCGTTTGACCGCGAGGAAAAGTATTTAAGGCTAAATTATTCGTAAGTTAAGAATCACAAAAGTAATGATCGTGTTACGTTAGATTAAACCGACTTTACACTCAATTGAAACAGATCAGAATGTCATTAGAATAAGACTTGAAGGTCTGAAACACTTTGTATTCCAACCTGATTTTCTGGCCTGTACCCATCTGACGCCATTATAGTGACGGTGATCGACGAACCTCTTTGGCAATCTTGGGCGTCAATTTGTTATGGGGTTAAGACACCCTATTGTTGCTGATTGTAAGGGTGATAATGTAAAAGAACGATAACCGATGGAGCTGCTCAACTTTTCGGTGAGAGACAAAGAAAATATTCTCTCATTGTTATTATTAAATAATACAATTTATAAATAATATAAAGTCTCATCTATTTTTCTACTCTCATATATTTTTCTCTTTTATTTATATCTATTTTTTCGAAACGGCTTAAATCGAATGGATTCGGTGAAATACTTAAATTATATTTATTTACACATGCAGTACAATAAATTTAAAATGTTTGTTATAAATCTTCTTGTTTTAAATCTATTGTAAATATTATTTATTATTTTTTGTCGCAAAGATTTATTTATTTATTACGTTGATACTTTTGGAAACTTGATTTAATATCAATCATATTTCACGTCGATATTACATTTGCAGATGTTGATGATTATTAAATAGAACATTAATGAAATATATTAATGAGAATATGTACATATATGCATAAGAGTAATATGTAACGCTGTAATCTTGTTCAACGTGAGCAATGTGGATTTATCGCGTTCTTTCGTCGTGACAACTGCAATCTGTAGGAAAGGTTGTAATTTCGTTGTTAGAAAGACTGCAGGTAGAAAAATATCTATTGTTACAACAATTGTAACTGAGAGTTGTTTACGAGGTGTTGTTTAATCTATAGATTAGCTCACATTGACTGTAAGAAAACGATATATGTATTTCGCGTCAATATTTAATTTAAAAAATAATTCACTTTGCTTTATTGTTTTTTAATTATAGGTGTTGTTTTAATATTGCAAATTAAATAGAAAATAGAAAAAAACAACAATGATTTCTCTCCGACAAAAATATTCAAAAAGAATACACATACATGTACTCTATATGTATATTTTTAATTAATGATATATATATATATATATATATATATATATATATTATTATTATTATTATTATTATTATAGATATACCTATACATATAGAAAATGTGTAATAAAAACGCAAACTGACTGCAAACATATAATGATAGAAAACATATAAGTGTAGAAAAGAAAAGGAAGCATTATTTTCTGCCTTCAAGATTTTCGTAAAAAAAAATTTGTAAAAATACTTTTTCGCAATTTTGACTTATTTTTGCACGAGAGATCGCCCACATGTTTGAACTATGTTGCTGTTGGACCTTTTATAAGAATTGGTTAATTACTCATAACATTGAGTAATTAATTAATTTAATTAGTTTAATTACGCGTTTTCTTGAACAGAATAAATGTACTTTTAATGTAATTATCAAAGAACAAATTAATCACACTTTGTGGTTAATGCGTATGTGATGTCACGATAGCGTTTACTTTGGACATATGTACATGTGCGGGCGCGAGTGTCCAAGTATATATATATATATATGTACATATATGTGTGTGTGTATATATATATATATATATACATACATATATATATATATATATATATATATATATATATATATATATATATATATATGTGCACATAGTACATGTACATATGTACGTAGGACGGTTAATATACAATGTCAGCACTTAGCAATGAAAGGCTGAGAAATCGTAGGAAGGTTAAAGGATGGTAATTAGCCGGAGAAAAGCGCCGCCGCGCACTGAGAAACTTGATGTAATTTTCTATGTTAAATTACAATGCGAAGAAAATGCAATTTATCACCGGGCGCATATGGTGAATAATGTAAATGTTAGTGAATAGTGGAGAATACGGAATCTTAGGAAAATTCGCTCGATAATAATTCACATTGCGTTAAAAAGTTAAAACGTAAATAATGCGAAAAATAAATTGTGTTAAAAATTTTAGTCGGTATTTTATTGTTATTTAAAAAGCGTCATATTTTTTCATTGTATCTACGTAAAATATAACCGCTTTAATGCGAGGAGCATAATCACATCGACATTGAAGTCTGTATTCAGTCGCTAGTGTCAGTTTATTACCTCGTGTTGTATATAAATTAGATGTAAATGTTATATCGTAAATTTCTGCAGAAAGTGCATCTTCTCTGATCTTTCTCTCTTCTCCCTCCCCCCTCTCTCTCTCTCACTCTCTCTCTTCTCCTCTGCCTCTTCCTCTCTTCCCCTCTCTAAGTAAAACCGTTATGATTAAGATTAATATTGTACTTTGCCAAGTTCTCAAACAATCTCTATACTAAACATTCATAATTGTGTTTGCTGAATAGATCAATGTTTATGCACAGTATGTATGTTTACAGTTTATTAGAGTCTACAGTATGTATGTTTACAGTCTATTAGAAATGATAGAGACACGTCATTAATAAATAAAGTTTTAATTAAATCATAATATTATTGAAATACGTCCGTCGTTCTTTATTAACTACTTGCATTATTACACTTATTAGCTTTATTGTGGTGAAAATTTATTAGATCATTAATTATAGCAATATTTAAAATAAAATAATTTGCTCAACTTTGTTGAGAAATAAAGGTAAACATATTAAAAATAAATATATCGAAAATATATCATCGAAAATCTCAGAGGTAGAAAAATAATATCGATAAACGCATATTCCAATATTGATATTTAATAAACAATGGATTATATATACGCTTTCACGCTACGATCTTTCTTATAAGAATGATATTTATTTTCTATCTTCCAAGTATCATATGTATATATATTACAGATTTTCTCCCTAAAGAAATAAAATACGTGACTTATAATTGAACTGCCAAGTTATACTTACATATTTTCGTGTAAGAAGATATATATGATCCTCTTATATATATATATATATATATATATATATATATATATACGGTACTTACATCTTTCAAACTTCTTTACATTAGTCGGATCTTTTTAATGAAGAATAATTCCTCCCGACGGTGCAAGGCTTGCTGCAAGCGTATTTAAACAATAAAAGTTTCAAGAAACTTTCTTCTTACTTGAAGAATTTGCGGCAATTTTCGAGAACGGTTCTGCTACTAATTTTTTAGCAAGAGATAAAGATAAAAATAGAAAATTCAATCCTCATGAAAGTTAACCACACAAACTGCTGTGCCATTTAATCACGAGAAAACCTGATTTTCACTCTAGCATGAGAAAAAAATCGCTGAGAGTGCATCCGTGTACGGAATGGTACAAAACCGGGCTGAAAATCCCTCGGATTTTCGTCAAAAGGATTTCTCACTCACTCGCGTCCCATTTCCTGACAAACACGACGTATTTCAAGAGCTGCGATGGTATAAGCGAAAACGTCAAATATCTTGTTATATTATCAAACATTACATTTCTTTAAATTTTCAAAAAAATATTTCGCAATAATTTATGATAATAATTTCATGAATTTTTTACTAATTTCGAAGGCTCTTCATCCGAAAAATAACAAATGGAGCTTGTAAATGGATCTCGCGGATGCTATCAAGCAGTGCTAGATTGTTACAGCTGTGGAATATTACTTCCGTGCTGTTTGCGGGGACAACGGTTAACAAAGTTCTGTTTCAATGTTAGGACAAAACGTTTGCAGCAAAGGATGTATATAATTCCACAAACGCGTTACCATGACAATTGCAAGAAATGCAAATCGCAGCAATCTGAGCTCTCATTGCTGTTTAAAATAGCTTTTGTGTCGCCTCGTGTCTTTCGAGAAATAAAATTATTCAGATAAATATGTTTCATAGAAAAATGCAAAACTGTATTATAAATCTACATGAAATTCTATAATTAAAAATAGTATTAAAGTGCATCTATTTCTTTGCATTGATACATATTTATAATATTATAAATAATGAATGTCATAAGAAATTTGTCTCTTTTTAATCTCTCTCGATATAGTTTTTATTTTAAATTATATTTTATCGGATTGTAATCTGCAATGCACATTTATTTGTGCGCGTGTCATTTCTTTCGAGAAATATTATCAGTCGATTTCAAACGAGGACGCAACAAGTTTTGCACAACAACATTCGCAATAACAAGCTCGCGAATCGCGGAGGCGTGAAAAAGGAAAGGGGCGCTTAATAAATGTCGTCGCGACGACGCAGAATTTCACTCCGCGGTGAGACTTACGCTCTCGCTAAAATTGGAAGCGGCGTTCCTCCGTCCTTATTTCGGCAGGAATTCCGTATGCTTTAAGCCAGGATACATCCTATGCGGCCCTGTTTCCCTTAATCATCATCTTGAGAAACGGTCGTCAGTATTAAGGACAGTAATGGCTCTGAGTTTACGATGTCGAGGCAATGTAGGGGGTCTAATTTTTTTGAAAGGTCGCAAAATCTCACGTGTGTGTACAACGTGTGTGTGTATGTGTTTCAAAAGTTTTTAGGACACAATGAAAATTTGCCAAGGGGAATAATTTGTGATAGGTACAAAAACCAGAGTTTGCGATCAAGCAAACTTTAAGCTGATTTCAAGTTGCCTTTGTATTAGTTTCTAGCGTTAATTGACGTAATTACTTCAAAGTATCGATAATGAAATAGCTCAGCGAGGAGATAAGTTTTTGTTATGATGTAATCCGATCGATAAAATTTGTTAAAAGTGACTTCTGCTAAGTAGTGGCTCTTGTGAACGATAAAGAGCTTTTTAAGCGTGAACAGATTGGAATGTTTTCAAAAATTTACAATTTTCTCAGGCACTTCGAATCCTATGCATGTTGAAATAATACACAATTGTCATTTACTATATTATTATAATAAAGTACAATGCTGTAACATAAATAGTATATGATGAAAAAAAGAAGTATAAGAATCTTCTATGTTTTATATTATTTTTTTTAGAATTAGCATAAATCACATTGAGCATAATATACATAAAAGTGATATAATTTAATATCACTGTAATATTTTGACATATACTGATAATAAGTTGCAAAACTGTGCGATTGTTCTTTTATTGAAAATGAGCATAATTAATGGGAATTAAGGTATCAGCATATTACATTCATAAATAAACGAACTGATTTATGAACAGACTCTATTGTTTGCGTACAAACAATGAGAAATATCCAGTTTAGTAAAATGAATTCGCGCGGAATTGTAGCGGAAGTCTGGAGGACTGACACAGTTGAGAACGCAAAACAAGGACAAGAATATTTCCGTCGCAAAAACTCGACAGTCAATATTCGTGCAGTATTATCAACCAAAAATGACATTAGTTCAAATAAATTTTACAATAGCGTCGATTAATAGTCACGCGAAAAGAAAAACCAAGCATTAAAAATTTAATTAAATATTAAATTTATATTATATATTTTAATAGGATTACATATTATTGATGCACAAGTTGTCGGATATATGTAGTTTTTGTCCCTTTGTATGCGTTGCTACCTAGAATGTGTAAATATTCAATAAAAAAAAAAAGAAACATATTTACGTTCGTATAAAAATTTAATATAATTATTATCATCATTGAAAGAAGGGTTTAAAAGTGCTATAAAAAATATATTAATATCGACAAGCATATCGGAGCACTTTGCGACAATTTGCTCTGCATTAGAAGACCATAATTCGTTTCACAAATTAGAACGTTTAAGAACGATGCAAATAGCTTTGCACTCTTGAGCGAAGTAAATCCACGAAGTACATCTCACGGGAAAATCTCTTCTTGAAATGTAAAGAACAATTAGTCAGAACGTCTTACGTGAGACAGCATTTCTCGGTGCAGCATTGTTTACACACCGAAATCATGCTAACAACTTATATAGCGTACTGTTTATATTTATAATAGTCACGTTGTCATATTCTCCCTTGAGTCATCATTAAAATTGGCGTCAAGTATAATGGTATATTTGCCAAACATCAGGTGTTTGTTATTATTTCGTTGAATTTGATATTAAACTTTGCAACAATGAATAACAATATATTTTACTAAAAATTTAATAAATCAATTAATATTATTATTGTTGCTATTATTAATGATTGGTATTAAGTGACTGTGCTGTGATTATCTTTTAAAATAAAACAAACATGAAATAAACATAAAAATTATATATAGTATATAATTATAATTAAATATTTCTGTAATAAATATAATCTTAATAAATAATTATATAAAAAATAGAAATAGAATACAAAAAATAATATATGTAAAGAATTAATTCTTGCGTTATAAATAATAAAATAAATGTATATAAATATATATAAAATAGAAATATGTGAAACTTTTCTCTTTAAAATTAATTTTAAACCTAAAATCAAAATAAAAGAGAGTTTTATTTTAATCATAACAGTTCTCAAACATTATTTGAGATTTTAGAAATGAATCAGAAGGAATAAGAACACTTTTTCTCTTTTCTCTCTTTTTCATTATTCTAGTATAAGCTCGAAATGGAAGGTTAAATTGCAATCGAAGGTACATCAACGTTCTTTCGGTTGTCCTTATTACCAGTAACACCATTCGACACGCTAATGTGGGCGATGTCATTGGCCAGGCACTTTTTGTCTCTGTGCCGAAGGCACAGACACCAAATGCAATTCGACAAACGCGATTGGTCTAGACAATTGAATGACATAAAAAAGGGTGGAAGGAATAGAATTCAATCGAGGCTGAAAAAGATCTATGCTCGAAATGAAACGCACATCGTCATAAATCGAAGCAACTTTATCCGCTATTAGGTAAGCAAAAGGGAGATGCTCGTAAATAACAATGAAAAAGAATACGTCGATATTATTTTCTATGAAATTTTGATAGAATAATAGTTATTTATAAAATATATTTAAAAATGAAACATTGAAAATTCTTCATATCGATATACTCTATTGTAATTTAAATTTATGCCTAATGAAGAATAATTACTTCCAGTAGAATGTTAAATTCTATTTTATAGAATTCTATTCTTTTTTTACAAATTGTTGCGTATACACGTTAATTCATCCTAAATTGCATAATTTAATTAAATTTGAATAAATAATTATTGTGAATTTGAGTTGACTGATTTTGATATGTAGACAAATAAATAATCAATCTTTCTATGTCGATATCTGCTACGTGCAATCTGTAAATAAATTCAACATGCAATTGACGAATGTACGCTACATTATTTAACCACAATGTGTGGCTATTCATTGCCTAAAGAAGATGTTAACAAGTAAAATTACGGCATGCTTTGTCGCATAAATTGATACTTTAGCGAGTATATTAATTACAATTTATTACAATGTTAATATATTTTGTATCGCAGAATTAATGATAAATGAAATTTATAGTTCAAAGAAACATTGTGAAAGAGTATTATTGCTTTTGCAAAATAAACGCAATAATTACCGGTAAATTATTTCCGGTGAAATATGCGATTCAATAATTATTCCCCTAGTTATTGTTATTATGTAAGAGTTATGCAGAGCGAATTTCAGATTTATTAATGCATATACTATAATATCTTTTTGTTAAAACGCAATAAAATGAAAATGTAGATGAAAATGTAGAATGAAAAAGTGAAATATGTAAAACATAACTATTAATTATAATCAATTATAATTTTTCGCTTTTTGTTTAACCATAAAATAAACATTATATGATATATATATACTATTTAAAAAATTTACAATTAAAAAGAGGCAGAGAGGATTCAAAATGTCCATTAGATTATGTAACGAGAAAAAAGAAATCTCATATATAAACGTAAAATAAACATTATATGATATATTGTATATACTATTTAAAAAATTTACAATTAAAAAGAGACAGAGAGAATTCAAAATATCCATTAGATTATGTAATGAGAAAAAAGAAATCTCATATATGAAATATCGTGCATGTAAAATACACTACCAACATGTACCACGGACTTTTGTCAATTAGAGAGAAAGAAGGGAAAATGAAGAAGAAATTTCTCCCTTCCTTTTATATTAATGAAAAAGAATCATTTTTTTTAACAGAAAGCAAAGGTTATTTTAATATAATAAAAAGAATAAAAATTCTTATATTTCTAATTTATCTTTTTTCGAAAGTAATTTTAATGAAGTAATGAGACTTTTGTGGCAAATTATATCGAACACGACATAATTCGAATAATTTTCAGTTAAATGTATAACGACATTTTTTATTATGCTTATATTTAAAAAATATCCGAATTATTGTGTTTGATATTATTTTAATAGCAAAAAATCTCATTAATTCATTAAAATTACTTCCGAACAAAAAATAATGAAAAATTTATGAACATTTATCCTTTTTATTATATTAAAATAATGATTAAATTACATTTTTGAAAATTACAAACTGTCTTTGTATCTATAATAAAGACAATTCAATTTCCAATTAAATTTTGATTTGTTTTTGAAGAATTTACATAATTAAAAATAGTAATTACGTATAGCCAATTGAAATGCGATCTACACTTAAAATAGTGATAATTAGTTCAAATCTATCATCTGAAGAATCAAAAGTAATAAAAAATCAACTTGTAAAATTAATTAAAACATTTTGTTTCTTTCTTCTATTTACATCTCTAATTCTACATTTTCCTTGTTATTCCTTTTTGCTTTGTAACAATGTAGCTGTGAGTTAAAGCCGATCGATCGAGGTTGTCCACATCTACTGTACAAAGCGCAAGGTCGGAAAAAGCACTTCGCTCGCACTAAATCAATCTGATATATATATACGCTGGACACATCCGGAAACCGTTGGAATACTGCAGCGCAGAATGAATCTTGATGCTACTGAAACAGGTAGTCACAGATTGCCAGTGGTAATAACCAAGGTTTAGGATAATATAACATATAATTCGAAATACGAGTACGACAATTTTTTTCAAAGAAACGCAAATGCGAGTTCTTTTTTACATGTACATATATCTTTGTTCGCATGCAATTATATAATATATGCGTAGCTTTGTTTCACAAACTTTCGCATCGTTTATTTTTAAGTTAAAGACTCCATTTTTCCAGTACTTTGTACTCTTCCGACAAAATGCTTTCCATGGTTCTTTTTTTTTTTAAATTAGTATTAATAAACAACTTTTGCAATTTTTTAATTTTCCTTTACTCGGAGACATTACTTTTCATTTATTATTCTTATATTAGATTCTCAGTTTTTAAAAGCTTCTTTTTTATAAATAAATGTTATGATACTTACCTATAATATATTTAATAATACATAATATATAACATTTAATAATTAATTTTTAAAATGGATGTACGATGATGAGATATGAAGTAAGCGATTCAATGACCAAGAATTGGAAAGAATTTACTGCTTCTTTAAATGGGAAACGTGTCAACAAGAAAATCACAATATTTTTTAGAATAATATCATTAAAAGTTTTAGTTAATTATCTAACTTTTAACGGCAATATTTAATGAATCTCTTGAAATGTATGCGTAATCTGGAATATTCGTGTAGCATATAGAGACAAGTCAAAATCGATTATAGGGTAACGCCAAAAAAATAGAGAGTTGCTAAACCGACCACCATTGCGACTTTTATCTCTCAATACAGTCGTGAATCTTTAAAATTCTAAAAACGTGTACGCGCTGATAAAAAATTCTTTTAGTACACTTTGTTTCCTTCCTGCTTTTCGAATAATAAAACGAATTAAGTTAATCCACATACGATCCTAATTTAATTCTAATTCCCTTAATTCTATATCGATATTGTAAATCGATAATAAAAATCGTATCGATCTTCATTCTTCATCGTATCTTTCTTCATTTATTTACATAATTTTATTTACATAATTATTTACATAATTTTATATCAATTAAATTAAATTTCTTATTTTATTTCGTTAAATTAAATATTAAGTCGTAATATCGAATTTTATTCGAATATCTTTTATTCGCGGATAAGTAAATATTAATAATGTAAATATAATACATAAAAAAAATATATATATAAACTTTCTCAATTGATATTAAATAATTGAATTTTAATTAAACGATGGCAAGTACACGAGATACAAATGTACAAAACAAGATCATAATAAACAAGATCACTGTTTACAATCACTTTAGTTAATTAGTAATGTAAGCAGAATTTTATTTTTGACTAGTAATTAATTAAAGATTGCATTACTAAAAGATGGCATTAAACGTCACATAAATTACAACATATAAAAAGAAAATAAAGCTGCAGAAATGCAAATTAAACAATGGCTCTCTAATAGTAACGGTATTAAATCTAGTTTACATTATAATAGTCGGATTAGCTTCAACCGTTTATTCGAAATGCAAATTAAAGTGGATTTACCATTGTTCCAATTCTCGTGTAAAATATATGACAAGTTCAGCAAGAAACAAACCAGAGCACTGCTCATGGCCAATTTCAGATAATCGAATATTTCACCAATAAGCGCTGTGTAATTTACGTATTGCAAACTGCCAGGATTAGATTATGCACGCATAAATGAAATGTGTAGTGAGAGAAGAATAACTAAACGTAAATAATATATATAAATTAGTCTTATATTAATGTGCAACACTATTGCATTAATATTTTTTTTAATAAGATTTATATTATATAAATTTTTACATAGTATAATATTATATATAAATACATTATATACTCCTGGACAAAGTTAACGCATAATTTTTTTTCACTTTTTCTTTAAAAGCTGATATTTAAATTTTAACGAAAAATTTCAAAGAAAAAGTGAATATATACAGTTTTATATATATTATCCATAAAAGTAAAACACCCAGTGCAAACATGTTATTTTGGTTACTGCCAACACAGCCTTTTGATCAAGGGACTTTCAATGTCGTCGACGAGATAGAAGTACATTTCAAGAATAATAAAACAGATATAAAATATGATGAGAAAAAAAGAGTAAATCCTTCATCAAAATCTTTACCATCAAGTACCTTGCTTACGAGATTACCGAGAGTTTATATTGCGAAAGAAAATTATGTAATCAACAAAATCGAATTAAATCCCTCTTTTTACACAAAGTGAAAACCATTTTCATTAGATAGAAGCAGCTTCCGTACGTTAACTGCTCTTACGAAATGCCATGAAAAACGTTATGTATTATGCATAACGGTCCGGATGGTTTTATTAATGAACGCATTACACACTAGGTAGCCCAACTTTTGAAGACTTACAAAAAGCCATGGAAATAATATGAGAACTATCTCGCACATGACTGTCTAATTAATTTATTCAATAACGTCACTTCCAGTCACGCTCTCGTACCTATTTCCGTAACTTTTCCGTGACAAGAACGGGATCAAATATCATAGGAGTGATAAATGCACGTGACGTGATATATTGAAGTATTTTCGTCCGTTGGGTTTTTATTCCTTGAAACGAGCCGTAGTCTCTGATTAATAATTGGGTTGGGGTAAATCCCTTGCGGACCGATAAGACACGAGATCAAGTGGCCGACATGGGACAATATCCTTTCTTGAGCTTTACAAGGGCTCATGTTCGTTTAGATATAACCCAGCTTTATCCCAACCTTTTCAGTAAGAATTATTAATCCAAGAGAAAGTAGACAATATCGATGTAGCTCACATACAGGTATGCGTATGAAAAAAATTGTGAGATATTTTTCGATATGAGAAATTTTATTGAGATATTTTTAATTAAATTTTTTTTTATTTCTTTTCCGAGGAATTCTCAGCATAGATTTTATTGTATTGAAAAATTGAATTAAAAAAGATATTCCATTCTGTCAGTTGCTTGATTTATTGAATATATGTAACTCGACAAATAGTATAACAGAAAGCGATTATTTTTTTTTTAATCTTTCTCCATCCTTTTGATATATCCTGCGGCAAACGCGCGAAACGAAAGTCTTGGAATGCAGTTTGTAATAAATTTCCTTGTAACAATAGACGTCCTTTGACGACGTTGTATCAATGTAATAAATTTTTATACACATTTTTATTTATTACATACACACACACATACATAATAAATTGCGTTAGAAGAAAGTTGATATTTATATTGAAGTTATATATTTATATTTATCAGAACACAAATTTAATACAAAGCAAAGTCTTAAATCAAGCAATTAATATTAAAATTAAAGTTAATGGTATTAATATTTTGATAAAATATTATTCATGCATATATAATTCATCCATTATGCATTTTATTATGTTGTAATATAAAAGTTATGGTTATATATAAAAGTATGGTTTATTTTTCAATTTGAAGTTCACTTAGATGCGTGGCAACTTTTTTCATAGCTGGAAATCAATATGCACAGACAGTAAAATGGAGCACTTCTGCAGCATTGGCCGGAGAAAAAGTTGGAAAATTGAAGGGCACAGTTAAATGGCGAGATTAGGAAAGCGATAAAGAATACTTGATGGAAAAATAATACAGATTATAGAGTCGTGTTGAAAAAAGTTTATTAAACATCTTCGCGCAATGTCTAAAATCGATCAAATCTTATTCTATTTTGTTACAAGAGTGTCGCAACCGCGAAGAAGAACTTTCGAATATATTTCTTAAATATTTCAGAAGAATGTAGAACCCTACAGAATTTATTTTATTATTTTTTATTATATCCAGTTGAGCCAAGATGTGTGTTCATCTTAATATAATTTATGTATTAATCTATATTTTCTCTCTCTCTCTCTCTCTCTCTCTCTCTCTCTCTCGTCACATAATAATATACTTTTGTACACAGAAATACGCATTTATATGTATTTTTCTTTAACTTTAAACATTTAAATTTTTAATAAATAAAATAAATATATCGTTACATTGTTATACTATTATATTAAAAGATTATATTGAGAGAAATTGAAAAGAATCCAAACACAGTTATTTAAAAATCAGTTATTATTTAAAGCAGCATTTAAAAACGGATTCCGATAGATTTTTCATTTTGTACACATTTAATATACTTAACAGATTATCTGATATCTGAATGAAAAACTGCTACTAATAAAACATTTTATTAATAACATTTTTTTTAAAACGTTAGAATGATAAATGAATTCAAAAATAATTTTCTTAAAATATTGCAATTTTTATACAACAATAGCTAACAGAATTCAGCAGAAAGTAGTTATATTACATGAAAAGTGATATTTCATTACAAATAATAACGTACTAAAAAGTAACGAGAATAACGTATTAAAAAGTATCTAGATAGAAATATGGATTCTGTAAACTCAGCAAGTATGGCTTTGAGCAACCGCGTGCAATGTGCTTCTCTCGCGTTATCATTTAAGGGTTATTCCCTGACAGGTCTATGAAACGTGTGCAACAGGTGTATCAAAGATATGTATGATGAAAGATATGTGAACTGCATAACATGTGGCATTTATATATAAATTCTCTCTCTTCCCTTTTCTTTTTTTCTTTCATATATTGAATAATCTCATCAAAAAAATTGTTTTAAATTTTCTTTTTCAATGTATTTTTGGAACACATCTGCGTTTCATCGCAACAAATTAATAGAAATTGAATTAAATACTGTTAATTTACTTTCGAATTGCAATTATCGCAAAATATCTGATTGGATATATATGTGCGAAATATAAAACCATTTCTCGAAATTAGCATATGTAACATAAATGAACAGGCTGAAATAGCATAACTGTGTTTGTTTCCCATATAAAATTCCGTTTACTGAATAAATATTACGAATAAATATTACAACTCTACGCATTAAGTTTGCGATGATAAGTGTTTTATCATATTTTTATGTAAAAATATTATTTCGCAAAATCAGATGAATTATTAATCTTCCAAAAATTTTTACGACACATCACGAGAAAGATTTACAGCGCATGCCGTATCATTATCATACCTAAAGGATAAGAACTGATGCAAAATTACAATTTTTTAAATATTTGCAATATTATTTTGAAGTATTTCATCATTGTTAGAAATATATCAATCAACGATTATACACTTAATATATATAATTTATAGATGAATATCAATCTCATCAATTTTTTATAAGTTGTTATTTTATCAAGATATGATAAGCTTATGTCATAATGAGCTTATGACAAACTAATTATCTGTTTGCGGTTACATTGTAAAACTTTCATCCATCTGTTTGACTGATCTGTACAAAAACACTGACGCGATTATATTAACTACGTATGAGTGCGATCGGTTTGTCGCAGAATAGAAAAATAAAACATTCAACGGGAATCCGGCAAGACGCATAGGCGTCTTTTTTCTGTACATTTTATAATCTCTATGAAGTAATTAAAGAATATAAAAAGAGATCTCTGAAATACCTGTTAGGTCAAAAAATACGCACTTCATGGAGAATAACGTTAATATTCCGCTCCGGTTAATCGTAAAGAAAGTTGAGATTGTCCACGCAAGAAGATCTAGATGAGCAATGGGACGCACCGGCACACGCAAGTTCCTTGCCGCTTCCACGACAACCGATCTTGTCGACGGGCGGTCGCCAGGATATTTTCAGAAAAAAATCCTCCTCTTGCTCGCGAGACTGGGGTAGAGATATATTTGGTTCTGTCACCCCGTCACATAATCCGCACGACCTATACTAGACGCGATCTTCCTCCTCCAGCAACCGAACTACCTCTGAAACAATATTCCTTTTTCGTGAAGACGAGGGATCGTACAAATATGACCCGGATTTTGAGGATATCCAAGTTCGAAATAATCATTACTCGTCAAGTCCGAATGTGTCCGCATAAAATACAAGAAGTTATATATCCGTCTAAAACTGCTATCTATCGAAAACACATTAATTTGGATTAAAATGAATATAAAGAATAATTTGCGTTATATTTGGATGATCTTTATGATATATCATATATTAAAAATCTTAATACATCATATATTATGATCATATATTAAAAATAAATTTAAAATTTTGAGCAGAGGAAAAAATAAAATTGTTTATCAAGCAAAAGTTCATACATATATAAATTCTGATAGATTCATTTTCCGGATTAAAATCGTGATTATATGGACTATTCGGACTTGCGAGTGTATAATTATTTTAGAGTGTTAAATTATTCGGATATTTTTCAGCTTTGATGAAGAGGTACTTTTGCACAAATTCTTGCACGGGTAAAATAATGATTAAGATAAAATATATATTTCACGAAGTAAATTTTTAATGATGAAAGTGAGACGATGCATTTATTATGAGAGAAAAAGGCATGAGATATTATCCCCACGGAGTTTAAATTGAAATGTCTCGAAAAATAAGCAGGGTTTATAATTTTTATGAAATTCATGATTGCTTATCGAGAAACATATAATTCAATTAAGTGCTATGCTCACGTAATAGTACCCGAATCTGTTATTGAATTTATATATATTTATTATATAGATTACTACTACATTTTATCATATTTGGGAATCAAATATGCATTTGCGCATTATAAAATTTCCAAATATATAAAAGTAATTATATTAAAAAAATAAACTATCAATTTTTAAATGTTTGTGAAATTGTCGCATAAGAGAATGCTTAATAATCGATTATTGCATATTTAAAAAAATATACTAATTTTATTTTTAATTCTCAACGTCTCATAAAATTTTATTTCCTATTTTTATCTCTTTTGTATTCTTTTAAAAAATATCAAGATAAAAATTATATTTAAAATTGTTTTCTTTCTACAATATATAGTTATTTTCCATTATCCATGATAGATCGATATTAGTTTGTCATCTACAAGATAAAATGTTCCTATACTCTATTTTATGAAAGAGAAAAGTATTCTCACGTTTTTTCGATATACTTGCAAAATAATAATTTTTCGCTTCTTTTGAGCATTAAATCGCATTAATTTCTAATTTTAACAGCAAGTCTCAGTCTTTAGAGCTCAAAGTAGATGCGGTTATATGAAAAAAAACTAATTCCAAAAGATAATTTTTTCTTACAGTGCTTTTAAGAAGAAAAGCACATTATGAATAAAATTACAAATAAAATTCTATTCTTTTCTCAATATACTGATATATCAAATACTAATTAAATGTCGATTAAAATTTTACATGTTTATGTGTATATATTGAGGGATATATTTTCCAAAGTAAAAATCAAAATTCACAAAAATGACAAAAATTGATCGTATCTTATATTGCATGAGCACTAGGTAATATTGATTATTTTTCTAATTGATTATGCGCAAAAAACTTGTCAAAGTAAAAAATTTTCGTGTGTATATATATTATTATTAATCGCTACAATTCCTATTTTCGTGTGTACTTTATTATCATAAGCAGACCGAGGAAATATTCTCATGTAATACAGATACAAATAATTAACCTTCACACAAGCAGGAATTAGAGCACGTCTAATTATTCATTCAAAAGTTTAGAGACACATCCAGCGCACATATAGTAAATACAAGCTGGTATCTCATGAAGGAATTACGCGTGGGAACGCTAATGAATGCCGTGAAAAGCCAGTGAATGTGTTCGCGGCGGACTATTATCGATCACGTCATTGCTTCAGTTTACTTGTTACGAATCAGGCTAAATACGTGGAAAATGTCGCGCAATAAATGTACATGCTATATATCTTTGAACAACATATGGAATATTTGTTATCTATAGAATTTAATTATATAAGATACATTTTGAAATATGACAGGAAACTTGGAAGACAACGCGACAGATTCCTGAAAGTTTGCATCTCATGTAATATTCTGATAATATTATGATAATTTGATAAAATCTGGGCTGTTACGGTATCGTATAATTTCGCGGTAACGTAATCAGAATCTCAAAAGTTGATGATTGATGTCGCAACCGGATCTGAGAATGACGATAATGAACGATCAATTTAATGGTGTGATGATACCTGATCTAGCGACGAGGGACGCTCTGCCTAGATATACCGTCGAGTCATTTCCGCTTAATTCGCTGTTATTGCCAGCTTGCCCGACATTTCCCGTGGTCGCCATAGCAATATCGCTGTGCCTGCAACCTACCCTAAAACAAAACGCATGTCCGTTTATGCGAAAGTTTATTTATAGCATGCAATAGAGCATTTATGCCTGACGCTAATTCGCGCATTTTTTCTCCTAAATCTTGAAATTAGAAATATAAATTTTTAAATAGAAAATTTAAATTTTAAAATAAATACTTATAATTATATTCATTCAATTCCGTTCTTCATTTAGAAGATCAAACTTTACTGTTTTATAATTTCTGTCTAAATAAGAACAAGGACGAGCGCTCCTGTTAATAACTTTGGGACTTGACAGGAGAATGGCTGGTAATTACAGCCTTTCTAACCGGCCGCGGCAGTTCCGAGAGAACTCTTCTACGTATCTTCCAAGAAATTAATCCCGGCGCCGGAGAAGCCAACTGGTACAAGTCGTAAGGAGAACGGATTTGTACGGAGGAGCTCCGTCTTACGTATCATCATAATTCCTTTAAATCTATGTCACTCGTGATGGAAGATGTACGCGCGTGGCTTCACCTAGATTTTACCTCCAACAACGGTGGCAGTCGAAGAGGCCGAGGAACGCCTGGCGAAATTTTCTGTTCATGAAACAGTACGTGATGGGATTGCAGCAGCTGGATACATAGGCCAATAGCTGCACCAGGCTGATACCGGTGCTACCGACGACCGAGTAGACTAGATCAGGCGCGTAGAGATACCACGTATTGATCACGTGCAATGGCGCCCAACATACGAAGAACTCCAGAACTATCACGAAGAGCATTCTGATCACCTGCGACACCGGGCGAGAATGTGTTCAATGAGTTTAATACGGCGAACGAACATCATAGCGTTCCTGATCAAAATTCATATTCAAAAGATAATTGTGACATTCTCTTATCATATGATTGTCGTCTGATTCGCGCTCTATGCATGTATACCAGATTAAAACATATTTTCAAATAGATTTTTTTGTATATATTTGTAAAAATACAAATATATAGGGTATTTCAAAATTAAACTTTGCCAATATATTCCAGTAGATACAAGAAAATAATATTAAATATAAAATTATTTTCCCATTTCTAGAATGGCAAAGTTTGCGAATCGCTTTGAAACAATCTGTGTCTAAGATTCTTCGCGAACGAGCATTGCAGGCAAATAATAAAGGGTTAATATAGCTGCCGATAAATATCTCGCGACCTGGCGTGCACCGGTAACCGCGGTTTTTTCCTACGTTTGCTCCAGATTCCACGATTTCCTAGAAACAGAAACCTTCGAAATCGCTACGAGTGCGCTTTATAAGCATGCAAAGCGCAAATTATATACGTATAATTCCGTTAATTTGAATTTCATCGGAGCGGAAAATCACGTTACAAGTCATCCGTAAGTGTCCACAGTTCGTTTAATCAGGCACTCGCACATACCTTCTTCTTCGCCTCGATGCTCTTTCCCATGTAATTACTGCGTATAACGTGTTGCCTACTCAGGGGACAGGTCGAGTCCTGCTGATCCTCGTTAACGACGTCCTTCGTGTCCCGCGTTAAGCAGCCGCTTCCGTTCGCTCGTATCTGAATCCTGGATCCCTGAGACAAATCTGTACCGTGACACTTGTCGGTAAGCACCCTGGAGACTACCGTCCGTGGTAACCGCACCTTTTTTTGCAAGAGGGAGAATAAGGGAGAAAGGGAAACGCGATGTCTCGATTAACCATTGCACGTGTTACTTGAATGTTCGTCTCGAGACGATGAACGACTTAATTCGTCATCCTATTCCGCAAATTTATCTGCCGCGGGCCATTTCACTCGATCATGGAATCTCAATTAAGCGAGGCGAGTTAATAATGTCACTTTCTTCTCAATTTATAATCAAAATTGCAGCATATCTCGATGATTAATAAGCTACTTGTTGTAATAATATAGTAATAAAATGTAAATAATTAGATTTAAATGAGCTATTTGTCTAAATATCAAATCCGAAAAAATAATTGCAATATTATAATTAAAATACTTTTATAGCATGATCGACAATTTTAATTAAATATTTGAACTATATTAATTCTGCATTGATAAGTCAAAATTGAATTCTGTAGATAATAAAATACACTAGGTCTATGAATAATTTATTCTAAAATTTATAAAATAAAAGAAGCATTAAAAGGAAGGTAATAATTTAAATTTAAAAATTTTATGCAATTACGAGATTTACTTTTAGCTTATACTTGTAAACATTAGAACGAAGTCTAATATTATTTTATTTGATAAGAACTTGCGTTCTTTGAAAATCTTTTTGCGAGAGAATTCTTTCTTTACCTATTATAGAAAATAATAAAAGAGAGATCTTATAAATCTAATTTGCAGAATTAAGAAAATACTCTAATAAGACAAATAATTTCAACCATTAAGCGTTCGATCTCTCGCCTCTTCGGCGATGCTTAATACAAACTTGATTCCCTTGATACGGGATGCCTATTGATATTAGATTCCAAGGTGATGTTTACTCAATATTTTCTCACCCTAGATGGTGCACCCTGGGGAGTGCCTTGAAAGTGCCTCGAGGAAGACGAAAAGCCTCGACGCGACCTCGATGTTGGACCGCCAGCGCGAAATACAGTCAATCTTGCATCTCTGTCATTATTATTGTTGTAACTTGAGCCTCGCACTGTCGCACCAGACGCCGTTCTTTCAACTATAATTCATAATAAATGCATCAGATTTTGATTAAATGCGATCTTAAGATTATCTGAAATGAGCATTTCACATAAAATTTATTCGATTTTTTAAAAATATTTTTTAAAATATTCGGTAAATTACATTTTTAATTCACGCTCAAATGTATCGACGGAAAACGAAGCGATACAATTTCCGAATAATTTTTATTCAATAGCTTTTGCATGAATTATATATCAGTAATTAATATCATTAATTTTAATTACAATTTTATTGATAATATTTTGCAGGAAGTTTTTAAGAGAAAATACAGATATATAAATGCGTTTGATACATCGAAGCGACATTTCACTTACGTCTTCTGGTACATGTCGATGATTGTCGTATCTCGAGTTTCAGACCGCGCCAAAGTTTTATCGCTATCAACGAGTAGGCCAGGCTCATGAGCAGCAGCGGTATCAGAAGCAGCGTGCCATCCAGGAAAAGATTGTACGCTTTCTCGGTACCGTCATTCGGCCATTCTTCGCGACATTTGCGTCTTCCTGAAATCGTCATGCGACGCGAGAGAGTTTTTCAACCAGTCTTTTAACCAGTTTAGATGGAGCCTGACATAATCGCGGATTCGTATTGCTGCCATGTTTCCCAGTGGAAAACGACTGCGCGGTTAAAACAGAGATAATCTAACTCCTCATTTGTTCACACGGAGAACCTAGATGTAGCCATTAAGCTCGTTGATTAAAATTAGATATCTGTCTTTCTTCATAGATTGTTTCATTAACAAATAGAATTAATTTCAACTTAATATTAACAATATATATGTGTGTGTATGAATATTACATAATATATACAATATATATTAATAATTTTATTAATATATATTTATTAATAATTAATAATATTATTAATTTTTAAAATTATTAACTACGTTATATACAACAGATTTTGTATCCTTAAATTCGTGGAGATAATTAATATTCTAGAAATCTACTCTAGTTGTTAATGAAACGATTTATGAATTTATAAAGGAATTTATAGAATATCTATAAAGGAGTAATTGATAATGTTGCGATGCAATTAACTTTTAGTGCTTCAATATAGAATTTTAATAAATCATGTACGATGTCGATAATATTATGTGCATATTGACTTTCAATACCTAAATATCTTAAGAGAAATCTGTCAGAGCCCCAATTAATGAAGGAATTATATAATGCAATATGGCATGCTAGCACTTTACATAGTTACAGATCATGTATATGCACTATATATATTCTACTCTGGATTAAATGAAGTGTTCTAGAGGTGTTTCGGTAATATCAGACGAACGCGATCAATAATTAATTGACATCTTAAAGCGATATTCTATATAATATGTCGATTTTACTCGACAAATAAAGTGTAAGTCACGACTAATATTAAACAAGTGCAATCTCAATCACTATATAAAATAAAAGATTTGCTTGATATTTATAAATTATTTATCATTTGTCTCGTTTTAAGTTCTATTAAATTTCATTAATTAAAAGCATTTTTTCATAAGTAATAAAAACCATCAGCCTAACAAAGTTTTACATTCACACAAAAGACTCAATTTCTTCTGTAGATGTTCAATATTGCAAAGTATTCAATATGTTTCAGTTGTTAGATATTATGTATATGCATAAGCTGGCTACAGTTCCGAATGAAATTCCCGGAGGAAGACGAGGGTGGATGTCGATATTGGACCGAGATGAAAATGTCAAAATGGCGCTGAAAAAATTTGATTCCAGTCCAGTGAATAATTACAACATGTAACATTTTTTTAACAAATATCGCAAATGTCGCATTGAAAAATATGTATATTTGATGAATTTTTAATATTTGCAAACTATTTTAAACGCGATTTTGTAAATTTATTCGCGAAATGAAGATAAATCTATAAAAAAGTTTACTTGTAAAATATTATTTTTACTCGTTAGTATTATTTATTTGTCAATCGCGTTTGCTATTCACTTAAATAAATAAGATACCCATACAATACTCATATATTAGCATTATCTTACCTCCACGTAAGCTCTTTAATTGAGATACGACGAGAATCGGCGCGTTCCATGTGAGGCTGAGAGTCCATACAACGGCAATCATTTTGTAAGCGTGAAATTGTGTTTGCCATCGTCTCGACTTTAATGGTCGGCAAATAGCGAAGTAGCGCTCTAGCGAAATAGCGACCAACGTCCAGACACCCACCGAAACTGACACGGCTGAAGAAAGCATATCGTATATTTATAATATAGCACCACTTCTAGCACATGATACAGATTTATATTATCTGCCTTTACATAAATGCAATTTTTATATCTGATTTCACATCGACGATTCTATTTCATTGGATATTCCGTTTATGAAGCGGTAAAAAATTAATAAGATATTGTACAATATAACATATCAATGATCGATCGTTTTATAATTTGATCTCTGATTTATATCGTTCCATTTTTTTTTTTTAATAAATAAATCGATAAATTTAATTATCCCGAAATATAAAAGAAAAAAGAAGTATTTTTTTCAATTTTCTTTGATGTAACAATGTGATGAACAACAAAATACATTCAAAACAAACACATTGCTAGCAAAAAATATCAGTTACACATTGTCGGTGACAGAAAACAGTTTAGCATTCAATAACAGAAAATTGAAGGGTTAAGGCTAACAATCTAGACTATATACATCGCAAGAAATGAACGAACGTACGTGACATGCAGTTTTGCAGAGGATCACTTTTAAACTCCAGCTCGCTTTCTTTTCATCCCTATCGGTCGATACGAAAGCTACTGGTAGCAAAGTTTCTACTTAAAAGTGTCGCCAAACAATTTTTACGACTTACAACTTAGAGTACACACTTTGATGGATGAAGACAAAATTTTGCGACAAAGTTCTCTTTGTCGATGACTTCGGAGCCAATTACGAAATTCTTTCGTGACTTATTTACGTGGTGTTTTATTTCAAGACTGTTAACAGGAAATTCTCATTAGGTTCGAATTTTATCGAGAAAAATTCTCTGAAATTTTACCTTTCATAAACCTTGATTGGAAAATGCTTTAAGCATTTAACGAAATTTAATCTGGTTACAATGCTTTACAAAAATAATATTATTGTGTAGATAAACAAATACAATTGCAATTTTTTCTTTTTTAAAAATAAATTCTTCGACAATTATTTATTAGTAATAAAGAATAGATTCTTTGAGCAATTTCAATTATTCAAAATCAATTATTTCTTGACAATGTCAAGCCGAATAAAGACAAGTTTTCCATTTTCCATATATATGATAAACTTTTTAATTAAAATAATAGTAATTTTAATGTTACTTGAGATGTCTCAAAGAACGTAATTCAATTTATTCATTTCACATTCTTTAAAATTTACAAAAGATTTTTCCTTTTCTTAATCTCGTTTAAAGCTAAGTATAATTTAAAATACGGATCTCTCCTGACACTTTTGCTAAGATAAAATTAATTCCAAATTAATTAAAGAACTTTATTGTCAAGAGATAATGTGCGTGAAAAGTGGGACATTTTTTACGTAGATGCAATTTATCGCGTTACAATTATTTCTAATTTCGTTTAAGAACGCTTATTGGAATATCGAATTACAAATACAAATTACCTCGTTTAATATAGATTTCCGATCGACACAGCTAGTATAATTAAAATGCATGCTATTAATTTAATATGGATTATCTTTCCTAGTTTGTACTTTAATTATGATATGTATATATATATATATATATATATATATATATATATAGTTTATATTTATAGTATATGTACAGTGTTACTACTTTTTTAAAGATATCCAGAATTTCCTAAAAAATTATTTCGTGTTATCGGAGGCGAATCCATCGACAATGCAATACTACATTAACAATTTTCCATCGTAAAATTAAAAAAAAACATTTGTACGAGTAATACTTAAATAAATTACAAAATTTAAATAAATAGGGACACAAAGATAGCATTATTTTGTTTTAATTACAGCGAAAAGTTAATTACACACTTTGAAAAGGTGGACAATGCAAGGAATTGGAGCTAATTTGCATAGAACAAGGACAGTCAAAATTAACGGAATTAATTATTGAAAACGATTTGTGGTGCTTCGCCTTATTAAGCTTATCAAGCTCTTTATATACGTATATTAGCAAATCCTATAATAAGATTAAATGTAATATACATCGATGTATTTAAGAAAATCTTAATAGAGTAAATTAACTCGGTAATTCAAGCATTTAAAGAGTAATCAAGAACTTAAGAGAACAAATCTTCGGTTGTCGGATTAATCATTTTTTAATAACTTTATATTGTCCATTTATAGTATAATTAAAGTCAAAATTTTACATCCTCAATTAGACGAGATTAAATTACATTTATTAAATTTTATAATAATTAATGATTATATCTCTCTCTCTCGTGCATTTTGGAGATATCGGATATGTCTCACCCAAATTTACGTAGTCACTACTTGTAATGCATTTTTGTCATTTTCACGTCTTTATTGATATAAACTACGAGAAAACACATTATAGAGGAAAGCGTAGATAACAGAGAACATAGTAGCTGGCGAAATTGAGAAGGACTCTGGTCCTTTGCGAACGTCGCTCTAAAGCACCGATATATTGTCCGATAAATTTACTCTGTATCTCTTGGATATATTTCACTGGTAAGCTCTCGCATATGGTAAAATAAATACGAAATGCATCTATCCATCTACGACCTGTGACGAAACGTTTATTTACCTTCTGCACCTCAATTTTAAAATGGAAAAGAAAACGCAAAATTTTATTTTAAATAAAAATATCTTTTTCGCTTGAGCAACGTCGCTGATAAAATGCTATTATTTTCATCGCGACAAGTGGAACAATGTTAATTATTAAAAAAGAGAAATAATATAATAATTTTGTAAGCAATATACTTGTTACATATTTCTGTAAAATCTTACAATTAATTACGGTTACATTAACGATACAAGATTACGCGAATGTAAAACATACAGTCACCTGTTTTAGTCAAGCTAATTACGTTTTTATCAAAATTTACATAAAGAGTTTTGAATGTCGCGTTACAAAACATTGATCAATCTGCATTATTAATGTACGAATTAATATGACATGGCACGAAGTCCGCTCATTACGTGTAAAAATGTTACAACGTGCACCATGAAAATCCTTTATGAGCAAAATTTCGTTATTTCATACCTCGATATACGTTATATTTCTTTGTTCGTAAAAAAAAAAGAAGAATTGCTGTTAATGTCTATTCGTTTTATACGGGCGAGACGGATGAAACAGAACCGATATAATCCGTGACAATGGAAGAAAAAAAACGATTATACCCCACTCTTATGCCGCGACAATAAAAGTGTCTGGAGAAAAAAAGGAACGGCATCTACGGCGAAAAATGTACTGCGTGTTCGCGCGATTTCAATTTCAAAACAGGTTACGAAAAGAAGATTATATATTCCCTGTATGTATATACATATGCCTACATGAATCCTCGAAAATCCTTCATACGCTTGTGTGAATAAATCGACGTACGTACATGCCTATCTCTACCCCTGATTTTCTTTATCCTTTTTATGTATTCGATACGCTCATATCGCAGGTTATTGTTATGCGTACAAAAAGTTTCAGTTTCATAGTTATGCAATCGCACGCTGTTGTACAATCGTGTGTATTGCGTAATTTCAAAATCCAATCTACAACGAAGATCAAAAAGGGAATATGATAAGCGAGTAGTAGAAAACACGAGCGAGATTCAACGAACGGTAATAAATATTTTACCTCAATACATGTTATAATATATTTAAAAAAATAAACGTCTTGTTTGATATGTATATTATATACATATATATATAATGTTTATCTCTTTATTTCTTCTGAATATTATAAGCTTAAGACGAACTTGATAGCGCGTCATATTCATCTACAGAAATATCGAAGTATCCCCGAGATACTCAGAAGTGTAATACAAGTTTGTACACAGGATCATTTTCCTTTATCGGCGGACATTCGAGATGCGATTTTCACGAGAACGATCATCAGCGCATTTAAATTCCCCAGATGCGACAAGATCATTATAATACACGATAAATATGTATAAATATCTATCGAGAATTGTTTTCTTTTAGGATATCTCTCTATGATCAAAATTCAACTTTACATTAACTGGTATTGACTTATTGTATAAGCGTAATTTTTTAACATACATATATATATTATCAACATTTAATGAGACAGAGATATAATGTAATAAAATTTAATAATTGCAATCATTATGTAAAAAATATATAAATTATATAAATAAATTACATATATTGTTATATAATAAATAACTCTTTGTCCTTCTCTCGTTCTTTCAAAGAGTACATATATAATAAAAATAATCACAAATATATATATATATATGTAATTATTTTGATTTGTCACGATGTCCAATAATCTAGAGAATTAGTATGACATCATTACGATTATCCGAATACGCATTACGTAATAACAATTTGCTGCTTGCTTAGCGAATATATCACGTCTGACAACTGCAAGCTCTTTGAGTATTATGTGATTGATCGTGGCATCAGAGATCTATCTAATGGTTAGTTTATCTATTTATTATCCTAAAATGCTAGGAAATTTAAGTTATATTAGCATACAGTCCGGCTACTATCTGCATCATTTCAATCGTTTTACTATTTTATTTATTAATGATTATTATTATATTTTTTACATGCGTATATAAAAATGTTAAGATAATTGTGTTAAAAGACAATATTTTTTACTACATAAGTAACAAATATTAAATCCTTTTTATATAAAAATTGAACCGTATCTCTTTCTTTCTCTTAGTAATGTTTCTTAGATTTTTATTTTTAACTAGTTAATATCAATTATTAAATGTTATTACAACATGTCGACAAGAATAACAAAGATACCGAGTGTTTTTAAGAATGTTTTCCTAATAATGTATCAATATCAATTATTAAATGTTATTACAACATGTCGACAAGAATAACAAAGATACCGAGTGTTTTTAAGAATGTTTCCCTAATAATGTATCTTTCCTCTGTCTTGGCTTTACCGTCATATTCCTCTAGTATCATCCTCTTTCGTACTCGATATGAGACTTTAAAATTGCATGTAATAGCTGTAATTTTAGTAAGAGCCTTGAATAGCAATCACACTAACTTGTCATAATGCATTTATATAATATTTTCGGAAAAATTCGATATTAATAAAGATTAACGTTTTTTAGAACGTCGAAAGATGGCAATTTTAAATTACGATACATATGTATATATCTACAGCCAAGAAAACAACTGTACATCGAATACTAGATACTACAATAATCTTTCATGTTGTATATAATACAATTTTGTTATTTATATAGGAATTATTTAAAAATTATAATGCGCAAAGAAATTTAATATTAAAAGAATAAAAATTTTTTTCTACATTATTTAAATAAAATTGTAACTTTTTGCGTTCTTTATTGCGATCTTTTACAGAAAAATAAATTTTTTGTCTAGTTAAAGATGAATAAAATGTCTGAAATCATATTGAATCATTAAACGCACTTCATCGCGAATAAATGATAAAAGAATGTTTTCCGCTTCGTGATCTGAATGACTTCATAATTGAATACCGATTCTTTGATAAAACTTTTGCGGATATAAGAAATTACAAGCGTACGATTTTAATTTGCACTCAATATCGCTATCTCTGTCTTTCTTCAATCAAAGCTTACGGATAGAAAAGGCGCAATAAATTATAGACACGGATCTTCTTTGTCTACAGTTATTTTCGCAAATTAAGTTAAATCAATCATTGAAAAAAATGAGTTAGCCGCAGAAAATTAAGGATGTTTTGTACCTATTTTCAAAATATTGAGAATTTAATGAAAATTGTACAGAATGTTCTTACATATGTTTAGAATCTTCAGTACAATTTTTAAATCGATTCACTAAAGCGTTCACAAGTTATAAGGATTTTAATTTGCACCGAATTAACATATGTTCTTATGGGACGTAATGTATAACCACGTCTATTCAAATGACAAAAACACATGGAAATAATATTCAGAATTGCTATAAATAATGCATTTTTTTATTTAATAAATGTTTTAATATTTATTCTGACACTTTAAACCACTCAGTATCGTTAAATTATTTTATTCTCAAAAATGAAATTTCGTGTTGTCAAGTTGAATTTGAGGTATCGTCACTGCCAAAAGTTAATCATTTCGATTAACAAAATTCGGAATATTTCAGTAAAAACGCAATAAATATTAAAAAATACGTCTCTGCACTGTAGCTAAGATCAAATTGTAATATTCCACGCAATTTCTCATACTCAAAATACACCAAAAGTGGATATATTCGTCAATATTGATTTTCAGCTACTTTTTGCTGGGATTGTACATACAAAACATCCTTAATCTGAATCCAAGTCAAGAGAGATATTCAAAAGTCTATCTGTATTATATTAAATTCATGCAATGTATGCAATATTCATTCCATTGACAACGAAGTACTGTTTATTCAATCGATACTGCCAGATTAAAAAGCCAACTCAAATATAAAATAATCACTTCATGGATTAATTTATATGTACGAGAACAGAAATGAATCTAGATTAAACGGTTACTCGTTAATGCGTTCATCTTATTATCTTTGTTTCTCATTTTGTGATTTTCATATGAATTTTATTTAATACATTTGCAAAGACACTTTTCTGTATATACGCGATGAAAAGTGCGTTGCACAAAAAACGTAATTGCATTTTTTTTTAGGAAGAAGGATAAAATGAAAACTATTATTCCCAGTATAGAGCGCATCTTTCCAAGGAAAAATATTACTTTACCGCATTCAGTGCTTTTATGAAAAAGTGCTTATATCTGCACTAAATCGTAGCATTTATGCGAATATTTGTGCACAATAAAATTTTAAAACATATTAAAATTAATTCGATCTCCTTCTTCAATAAAATTTGGAGAAATATTTACAGAAAATATAATTAATAATATAAAACAGAATTATGTATACATCAACACGAAGAAATCAAATCTTCTTAATCAGAAAAATTTTTACGACATTAGTAACATAATTAATAAGTTGTCGGAAAAGAAATTGTTCATGTATTTATTTATTTTTTTAACAACAATTCATCAAGTCAATTATCTCTCAGTCATTTGAAAATTTTTCCCTGTTTAATCGTTTCAAAGAGCCAGATACTAGAAAAATATATCATGACAATTGTTTTAGTTCGTCAAACTCTTAATATGTGGGATACATTTTAGATAAATAATCATGTGCTTATATATTGACTAATTAACAGATTAGCGATTTAATATTCCTTAACGTCAATTAAATTAACAAAAGAACGATTTAATATTCCTTAGCAGAAATCTTTGCCTTACACTTTAGTAAATTGAATTGGATGAAACGTAGCCAATATTACTTAATTATAAAATTTCAAATCAATCTATAGTAACTCTTTATTTAATAAATCTTCCACGTCCACAGTGACAAATGTTTTAATAAATGAACATGACTTTTGTGATTTTCAAGATGCCATTCTCACTTTGAAAATCTCTCTGATCTTTATTATTATTGTATAATAGAATCAGAAGGCAAAGATTGGATTGTCTATTTCCAATAATATCGAATTTTTATATCACTGAACACGGTGAACCGACACTTACCTTGAAAATATGATATCAGCTTGCACATTGTGAGACCGAAAACAAAATTCTTGAGAAGCTGACCCAGAAGAGTAAAAGGCATACAAAACACACCAAGCAGAAGATCCGATACAGCCTGCAACAGAAATCAACAGTAATTTTGTTAATCGCGGTTGTGATTTAAAAAAAAGTATAGAAAATATATCGATAGTAAAAATGTCAAATAAAAATAATTGATTGTATGATTGCAAGATTAATTATGATATCAATCAGTGTTTTTTATCCAAAGATTTATTTCGCTAGACTTTATTTATCCGTGTAACATGAAGCAAGAAAGCTCACTGCACGGATTTAAACGTATCTTGAAGCAGAATAAAGCAGAACAAAACAGAAATAAATAATTTTATCGTTTCTTTATTGCGAAGTTTCAATATCTACAATTGCTACAAGTAAAATTGAAAATACTAGGTCGATCGATCAAGCAACAATAAGAGATTAGCTCTCAGTTGCACGATAAACTGGACTTCAAAAAATATTTAAATTTATTCAATCAGAAGATTCGCGCGGTTTATAGTATTTTTAAAAAAATATTTAAAAAATGCATACTATTTATTTCTAGGAAATAAAGTCTACTTTTACAATCAGAATGATTTTTATTTTTCGATGGAAACATTTTTTCTATCTCGTAAAAAGAAAGTCACTACTTTTAATTAAACTCAAGTCGTGTGGTCTTAGAAAACAACATTCTTGTTTTTCTTTTATTCGATATCCATTGGAATAGGTTTAATGATGAAAGTCTTTGCTTCATTATTGAATTTTTTGATATAGCTTCCAAAAAGAAATCGAGATAAGCGATTAACAATAAGGATATAAAAGGAACGAAAATAAGGAAATAAGCTGGAAGAAAACGAAAATAAGAAAACAAGCTGGAAGCTATTACTGATTTGTAAACGGCACTGTATTGGATCAAGATTATTACATGACTTTATTAAAATATATTGTGAAGCTTTTATTTCTCGTTATATTAATTTATATTTTTGACGTTACAAACATATGTCAAATTAATAATTCTAAAAAAAAGAGAATTTACATTTTTATAAAAATATATTAAAATATTTAATCCGAAAGAAAATAATATAATCTGTCTCAAGAAAAAGTAATTACTTAAATATTATTAGCAATAATAATAAATTTATAATTTTCAATTTAATGTTTCCTCACTAGATAATGTAAAATGTTATTCTTTGAAGGAAGACAAAACGTTATATTATTCATATAAAAATTTTACAAGATATGCAAATATATAAGCTGTGCTGATCATTTTGCCTTGTACATTAATAAATTAAAATAACGTAAAAAAGGATTATGAAAAAAAATATTAATAAAATATGAACCTCAATTTTACGTTCGTGAAAATGGTGAGAATAAAACTTATTATCTCATAATATTTATCACATCCGAATAATAGATCATCTCTTGCGTTCACTTATTTTCACTACGCGTACATTTTATAATAATGGCTTTGCCCAACTTTTATTTCTCACGTTCTGCATGTTAGTCCTTTTGTTAAGCGGAAAGTTAAAAAGTCATAAGCCCTAAGTCATAGCTTTAAGTCGTGTTTCCAAGTAGCCAAAATTATGTATAAAATATTTAGATGGAGTGATTATGAATTCATCGTTAGAAAAATATTTAAAGCTCCTTGCATAAATCTCGATATCATTGCATACTGTATTTAAACCTGATGTATTATTTCATTTTTGAAAAGAGTTTTAGCAAGGAAAATTTAATATTTAATCAAAAGAAAATATGACAACTGAAAAATTTTTAGAAATAAATGATAATAATAATAATAATATATAATCAAATTTTATTTCTTTATGTGCGATTCAGATTTAATTTGGTTAATAGAGATTTCTGATAATTTTCTATAAAAAAAAACTCATGAAAAATGTCTTAAAAATAAAAATGATGTAATAAGCATAATAATATGGTCTATGAATGAAAATACATCTATTTTTCCGCGTAGCAAATTCTATCTTTAATATCCCACGGACATTTGTAGTAATACAGAAATTATGATTTTTTAATCAGTCGGCGTACAATTATAATTCCAAATATATTTTATACGAAAGAAATTTTTATATTCTCGCGAACATTTATCAAAATTGTATGAACGTTTTAAATATAGCAGTTAACTTTTCGTCATAATATATATTTAAAAATAATTTTCTCTAAATATTTTTTATGCTATTTAAAAAAGTGAAACGTTATACGACTAATAACGGAAGCACATTCTGATGGTATTTTCTTTATACTACAAAATGTTCACCTATCTAGCAAAATTAAATTATATAAACGATAGAAATAACGAGTTTTAAACTACAAGTCAGAATAAAAGGCCTTTGAAAGGCTTTGTTCTTGGTATCGCGTTTGCGCTAAGTAAGAAGCTATTTTCAACGTGTTGCAACTTTTTCGTTTGTCTTGTGTAAAACTAAAAGTTTTGTACTTCGAGATATCAGTAAAAGTTTGCCTCTATTCGAAGAATTGTTATACAAGATGTATATTCAACTCTTTGATTTTTTCTTTTTTTTATAGATGTTATATGTTGACCAGACACTTATTTATATACATACAAAGCAGTTAACATTATTTTAGTATAAAAATTATATATTTTTATAAAATTTATTATATACATTTATATATTATATACAATTTATTATATACATTTCAAAAATTTCCTAATAAGTAATAGTGTATTAAAATATTTAAATATTTTATTTATATATGTTTTATTTATATAGTTATTTATATATTATTTAAACATTATTGTGTACACAAATATTAAATAATGCGTTAACAATTTAAATTTTAATGTAAGGTATGTATATGTATATGTATTGAGGAGCGCTGACAGATTTAGAAAATTTACATTTATATTTACAATTCTGTTATTTATTTTATTCTATTATTTATTACATTCTATTATATTCTATTATTTTCTATTTATATATTTTAATAAACGTGAATTTTTATCAAATAAACAAAGATTGATGATGTTAAAAATCTCGATACGCTTGATAATAAAATATACAGTAAGAATAAACAATAAATGCAAAAACAATAAATTAAAAATTTTAATTTACCTAAATTATTAATAAATTTTTGTTCAGCGTAAGAACAAATGTTTAAGCTTTTATTTTTCCCTAAATTTATCGCAAAATAAATAACTTTAGTTTGAATTATATATTTGAAGGGAGGAAATAAAATTTTATTCTTTTTACTTCGGCATTTTTGATCAAACAAAGTGTTCTTCTAATTAGCTATACTAAGCTAATTAGAATAAAATACAAAAACATTGAGCATGTGAATATAGCATTTCGCAATTAGAATACATATTTGTCTGTGAATACATTTTTCTCTCTCGTAAAAAATTTTTACATGTATTTTGTTATGAGTGAAAGTTCCTCATTAAAGTGCTCCTCTATTTAATTCCCGTTGTGACAAAAATCATCATAATAAAAGCTAATATTACTTATTTTATTAACAAGTTTCTTATTTTACTAACAAATGGCTAACTTAAATGAAACATTTATTAAATATTTTTAAATACGTAAAACTTAAGAGTTAATTAAATATCGTTAAATAGGCTTTAAAGTGATAATAAATCCTTTAAATTCACCAACATCAGAGAAAATATCAATAATTTAACTAAAACTTATAGCAAACAGCTAACAAGCACGCACGTGATTCAATATGTAATTCCGATTTCTACAACATAGAAAAGCAGTTTCAGTCGGCAATTATTAGAGCAGAGGTTAACACGTGTTATAAGTTCTACATTTAAAATTTGTTGTAAATTTGTTCAACATCTAAAATTTGTTAGTAAGTTCCATGCATAGAATGCATGGAACATTTAGGATTATTCTACATTGACGAGAGCCACGTTGCGGCTATAAAGAATGTTTTAAGTGCTTAACTACTTTCAAGGATCGCTGTTCAAGGATCAATTTCTTAAGAACATAATCACAAACTTCTTCAAAAGATAAAGTCTTACATTTTGGTAAAAATCACCAGAGAGATGTAGATAAAAATTCAATGTTACGAGAAATATGTAACTTTCTAGTATCATTGTACAAAAATGTGTCAGAAATTTTTTTATTTATGTAGCGTTAGTTATCTTCCAATTTTCATTCATTCGTTGCGTTCGTTTCGATAAACACAATGCAGCGAAAACACTATATACACTTGTCATCTCTGACAGTTACTTGTTAACTGATCTGTGTACATGAAATAGTTGTCCCTTTCAATTACCGACCTTCTGTCAGAGACAGACTTGAACTTTTTTTTATTGATAACGGTAAAACCAATGTTATGTTAGAGAAGCGAAATAAATTGGATCACGTACTAGAGATTCTGATTTAAGTTTAACGTAAAATATCATAGATTACATAGTCGAGGAAGAGAGAGATCGGCCTTCGCCAACTTTCGAAGATAGGTGAGCTATCACATCTTATCAACTTTTATTAAACGTGACATTTTGAATCCTCTAAAGCCCAATCCAATTTCTATCTTATCTAAAATATCACGCACATATAATATAGCTTAGGATGGTAATTAAATATTTAAAAATAGAGCATATATAACATATGTAATACGACAAAAATACAATAAATTATAAAACAGCTGCGAAGCACAACTTGATAAGAATAGGAACATATGATATATGAATAGTCACTTAGTCAACAAATCACAGCTATAAAAATCGCGTTGTAAAAATGATTGTTGTATATTGACTTTGCGGTTGCAGATACATTGCACAAATAGAAAAGCCGAATATAAATGGTGCTGAGTTATAGAAGCATCAGTTATAGCATCGATCATTTTTGATTGATAGGAAACGCTAGCGTAGCATTTAAGCAATCTCAACTTTGACATTTTACCATCCGTATCGCATGGAAGGAAAACTTATTTCACTCTCTGCTGCTGTAAACCAATTTACGCAATATTTTTTCATCGAATTACTATAACAAAATAAGATGAAAAAAGTAAAATTAAAAAAAAGGTAAAAAAATAAAAATTATATAAATGCATACAAATATCCCAATTTGAAAAAATAAAAGATATGAAGAAATTATTATTAAAAATATATAATGTTAGAGATATATTTGGATCGCGAGAGATTTTACCCTTATCACCTTTAAAAGTTTCACAAATCCATGTAGAATTATGATATCAGCTTTGATAAATTTGTTATATATATTACATATACAGAAATTACCATTTTTTTCCAGTAAATGTCAAGCACACGTACACGCGTAAATAAAACCGCACGGCGACTCAGTCACTATATTTTATTTATGGTGATTTGACATGTACTCTCGAAATTCGGGAGTCTGCGTTTCGATAATACATATGATGGAGGACAAAGGGCATATTACGAATTCAGAATAGATAATGATCCATAAATCTAGAAAGCGCGAGCTTTTTGGCGTTTTAACCACGTGAAAATAGCCATGTACTAAAATTGTTTACATATTACTCTTTCGGTCTATAAAACGCAAACGCACAAAAAGAGAATAATATACAGAGAATATTTTTACGGGAATAATATATGTAAAAAGCATTTCTATTACAGAATCAATATTGCAATGCTTATAGAAATGCTTTGCAATGCCTATAGAAATGCTTAAATTCAGTATTTTTGATATCGATCTTTTTATATACAATATAAAAAAATATCATATCAAAAATACAACCGAATCCGAGAAAATGGATTTACCGTGTATATTATTTTTCATACGTTGCAGCTATGTTGAAATATTTTGTATAACAGATAGTAATCGCTGATTCATTGATACATAATAAATCATATCAAGCAAATATACATAGAATGTTTTCTATTTTGGGGAATACTGTATTAAATTCATTCATTTTCCCAAAGATATTACTTGGTATCGATGCGGTAATCTACGCTGTTCACAAGAGCGCAGTAGATTATATTTGTTGATTGTCTACACTTCCGCTTCCGCAAAGCGCTTCCCAGCGCCCAATCCAAGAGTTTGCTAAGGAGCTTATCAGTATGATGAATCTGTTCAAGGAAGATTGCGGAAATGCGGGACGGAGTGGAAATATTTGGAGAATATTAAGCAGATGAAAGGATTTTGTTATAAAATTTTCTGCGTCAAGAGAATAGTGCTATATATATGAACGACTAATATATATCTAATAAAAAAATAATTATATTAATCATTAGTTGTCATAAATTGTGATTACGATATTATTATATTTATATTCTTTAATATCATTTAACGTATATGATAACATCGGTATTTTTTATTTTATAATTTTTGATGATTATGTTAATTTAAGCTAGAATTTATCTACAAACATGATTTTATAGAATATTACATATAAATATAATATTGCTCTCAATAATTTAAAATTTATTTTTTGATGAGATAACAGTAGTTTTGATGAGTCACAATAGCAATTGTATTGTGCTAGAATTAATAATATAAATATTAAAAGTTTTATTTATTTGATTGATTATTAGATATACATTATTATTAGATATACATATTGTGTGACTATTGATTATTAGACAAATACAGATTATCAAATAGAATAATTTAATTTTGAGAGAGATTACTGATTATTAGACAAATACAGATTATCCAATAGAATAATTTAATTTTGAGAGATTACTGATTATTAGACAAATACAGATTATTAAATAGAATAATTTAAAAAATACCTTTAAGCAAAAATGAAACAAAAATTAATTCAACGAGTAATTTCTATTCCACTCATACACAAGAGATGATTATAGCTATAATCTTTGATATATCATAACAGATTATTATAATGTAATAGCTTAAGAAAAATTTTGATAATTCTAAAGTTTGTTTAGGAAATAAAATGCAAACAATATCGTGTTTCACTTCTGTGTTATGAAAACTTTTTTAATCTCGGTGACAAGGACACCATTTGCTAATAGCACTACATAATTTGCAACCATCATGTTTCACTATACGAGGAATAAACTTTCCAGACTATGTATTGCAGCGCATACAAAATTATTTCACGCAAAACGAGCCAATTTGAATCAAGAAGACGGTTACGTTTCTTTTAATCGTGTAGTAAAAACTTTATTGATCCATACAACCAATAACAACCTACATATACTGTGGCGATACACAAGAAAAAAATGCTGAAAAATTACGTTCAAACATTATTCACAAATTCTTCTATCAATTTAATATCAGTTTCTTTCGACAAAAGTTGTAACAGGTTTTTTTTACCACATATTTTCTTAATTTTTTACATTAAATATTTTTATGATTAAATTAAAAATAAGAATACATTATAATATCTGGTAAAACATCTCTATGGAAATTAATTCACGAGAGATCGTTTCTTTTTTATTCTCAATCGTTTATTAGGATTCTTTTTTTATGAAGACTTAAATTTTGTGACACGATCCCAAAAGTTTTACATGTAAATTTTTAGTACTTTATATATCAAAACAATTCACCAGCTATAAGTATCTCTCTTCGTTTTCTAAAGATTCTTTTTACTTTATAAAGAAGAGTCTCGTCTCTCTTAAAAGAATTCTTTTCTTATTCAAAAGGCGTCACATGGCGAGGCGATTTATTGATGACATGACAGTTATTGCTAACTTTCCCTGCTTTCGTGGTAAAATACTTTGTATCTAAATAATATTTATGTAAAAAGAAACACGCGCACAACTCTTGCATTTATGAAGCTGCCATCTTGATGAAAGCTGTGAAGCGAAAAGCGAATCCTATCAATCTCAAAACATTTAATATACATAGTAAATTCTTTATATCTATTAGCTATGATTGTTATTTGCGTGGTTTTTTAGTCAATATATAATATGATACAATATTGATATAATAGTAATTACTAATATTTTTAATAGTAATTATTAGTATTTTGAATTTGTATATTATCTATTTAAATGTTTGAAATATTTATCTTCTCTTTTATTTCCTAAAGTAAAAATATAAAAGAAAAAAACATTAAAAATAAAACATTAAAAACAATAAAAAAACATTAAAAATATTATATATATTATGTGTATCTGTAAATAAAATAAATAGTTACATTTACTACCTTAATGTAAATTTTGATAGAAATTTAATCAATCTTAATGAATATTTAATAAGCAATAATGTATATATACATTACATATTTTATTGAAATAATTTTCTTCCTGCACAAATCAATATAATTTTATAAGTTTATTCATATGCTCATAAACCAAAGAAGCATTAGAAAATTTATTCGTCAATGTAAATAGACATAGAATACGTTTTAATATGAAGATGAGCAACGGAAAAATAGGAGAAGAAATAACTTAGTTTTATTAGCTTCGATATTTCCACTTTTTCGTTGTAAATATTTGTATTATTTGCGTGCGCTTTTTTATGCAGGTGAACTGTTCTCGCAATTCACTGGGGCGCTGGCGCAGCTAGAATATGTTTTTTCGTTCAATATAAATATTAAAATATTTATATATTTCCTCGCGAATTCGAATTCGAATTTCTTTATGAATGTAATTTATTTTTAAAAAGATAAAAAATACCTCTAAAAAAAATTTTTTAATCATATTTTTGTATGCCGTCTACGAGCAAGCAAATGTTATCAAACAAATAAGCATATTGAATGCTTCTCGGTGCACGTCGACAGGAAAATAAAATATGTATATCAAAATTATGAAATAATTTATTTACAAGATCAATGTAATAATATTTGTCAATATATATTTCATTGTTTTAAATCTTTTGTGATTTTTTATTGAAAATCCTTATTATTTTATACACATTTCTCTTTTTAAAAAAGGTTTTTAAGAACAAAAATTTTTTAAACAGAATTATTTGTTGCATTAAATATACATCGTCACACATTTAAAAAATAAGATATTGATAAATAAAATTTATATATTAACAAATAATTGATATTTATAATGTCAATAATTAAGCTCTGAATTTGCGTGTAATTTTTTCAAATAGCAATTTTAAATAATGAAATGAAGAGATAAATTGACTACCGTTCGACATCTATATTAAAGATTTTCGTGAAGAGCCTATTTTAACAATAAGCAATTTTACGAGGCTTACTCTCATTGAATACATAGTAGGAAAAGGTTTTAGGTTTCCGGCAGCCAAGAACGTGACCGACATTTTTCTTCGTTCTGGCAAAATGATGACTATGCACGCGTGACGAATCGCCAGCAGCCGGTGCAGCCGAAAATAGATGCTGTTGGCAGTTTTTTTCCTGGAGCACCGCACGTACGAAATATGCAAAAATAGCAAATAGATGCGTGTAGGACATTGCACACTCTTGAATCTCGTTGGCGCTTTTATCATCCTCCGCCTTTATTTATTAACCTATGCGCAAAACATACCGGATATTTTTCGCGCAGAAACCTGCACGAGACATCGTAAAAATTCCAAGAAATATTACATGGAGCACGCAACATATATTTTATCTCATATCTGATTTGAAAAATTGTTCAGTTGAATCTATGGATGAAAAACTTTGCTCATTGCTTATTTTTAAATAATGTATTATCCGCGTGAATTATTGTCGAATGCGAAATTACTATCTGGAAAAATGTAATTACTTTTGACGCAATCAGGAATGCAAATTTATATACACGTATGTTTCTGGCATTTTATTCTTTTGTTTTATTTTTTCCGCCACAATAACATATGTATGTATGTATACGCACACACACATATATTACAGTATTTATGAATTAAAAATTAAAGCAGCAACATTTATAATGCAGCATTCGAAATAGTTAACACAGATGTGTAGACGAATCATAATAAAATTATTCGAATTAAAGAGAATGGCATTCATGTTCATACAAAATCTAATATTACTGTGCTAATAAGAAATTGACTAACATTGTTATCATGAATGATACACTCGGCTTAAAGTAATTTTCGCAAAAATTTCATTTTGAAAGAGAGAGCGTGCCAGAAAATCTATTTAGCTCGATTCGATTCAATTCGATCGAATTAAAGTCGATTACAAAACAATTCAGTATTATCGAATAGTTGCTGTAACAATATTCCTGAACATAAATAACCAATCGGTCAGCGCATTGCCGCTACATTCAATTTGCAAAATACAGAAGCTAAATCAATCGCTGATTGGTGAACTGTATATGTTGAACAATTTTTTAAATGTTTTCGACGTCAATAACGGAGAATGTCATCGCATGAATTTTAATGACGATAGAGTTGCATATTCATGAATAAACAGTCGTGTCCATATTTCTTTTCAGGAAAGAAAAGTGATTATGTGCATCACTGCACTATCTGCGTTAGAGTATTGTTTAAGATTTTGCTATAAATTTTATAAGATAAAATTAATTGGATTCTTATTTACATATCAAGTAAACATATAAAGCATTTTGAAAATTAATATGCATTGATGTAATAAATATTAAAGTTGAAAATTAAAAATTTTATTATTAAAATTTCTCTTTATTCTCTCCCTGAGAGACGCTATCTAGTATTTATGAAAGAATACATCCGTATTCTTCATTTAACAAAAGTCAAGCAGAGTACAAGGACTTACCAAGTTTAGTAGGTAGACATTTGTCACTGTCCGCATCCGTTTGTTCCTCGCCAGGGTGATGAGCACCAAAGAATTTCCGACGATGGAAAGGAAGAAGATTGTAACGTACAACGGTATAATGAGATTCTCCAGAAGGCTGTCTTGACTCGACGATTGCAAAATGACTGGCGAGGTGACGTTGGCAATTTCGGAAGTGACGGTGGAGAACCGGGGAAGGTCGGTAATGAACGGCGAGCCGTCATCGGCTACTAAAACACCGAAATATTCAGTGGAAACCAGGTTATCGGACAAGTCGCGCTCTTGAATAGACATTTTCTTGTGCTCGTGTGTGCTCGTCGATCCTTGCTCGTTTCACCCCTCGTCGCATCGAGCGTTCATATCGGCGAAAGTATCCTACACCGGATGTTACACATCATTTTGAAATGTCGCTTTATTAAACCTTTGTCTTGTAACTGCACTGATGAATATAGGTTTCGTTCATTACTCGTTAATTTCCTAATGTCGCTTGAGTTGATAACCGTGTCACGATAAAGTCAACAATTTTTTTTCACGATTTCAAACATATCTTCTACAATTCTACAGCTTTCATCACGGTTTTGCCAGAAATTTGTCACTACGAATTGCTGCAACTTTAGTTAATAATTATTGCGACAGTGTTGAGCATTAATGTTAAACTGTGTTGTTGTATATTAATTAATAAAGTTTGAAAAAAGAATATATATAGCACTGATAATTTAGATATATTAAAGTTAAAAAAAATTTAGGAGTATATTATGTAATAAATATATAATAACTCTCTCTTGCGATTCTCGCTTGCCACATGGTTTAATTTTAATCGGTCTTCTGACACTTGTGATGACTTCCTCAGTGAGTATCTGTAAAAAAAATACATGAATTAAAACAATAATTCTGAATAATGTAAAATCCTTAACAGCTAAAACATATACGCATGCATTTCCATTTTTATTTTACACATATTTAGCTTAAATGTTGTTATATAATGCAGATTATTATTAAAACTTTTATATCATATAATTTATTTCCATTCATTTTTAAATCCCACAATGCAAACATTTTCTGAAAAAAAAATTTCAATACATTAACAGAGATGAATTAATATTTATAACACACGGTAAAAGAAAAATTAAAACCACTTTTAAAAATTACAAAAAATAATACGTAAGACAAGAGAAAAATATTTTTATAATTAATGTTCGTTTTATGACATATCAATTTATTAATCTCCTCTGTATGATGTTGATAATATATTTACAAATCTGCAAAAAGCAATATGTAAATGTATGTATGTACATGTCTCTTTAATCAGTCACCGTTTTAATCATTTGCATTTTTATCAACTGACAGTTACGTATTTATTATGGTTTCTAATTTTCTGCTTTTGCTATTTTAATTCCTACTATTCTTATTGTGCTCATATTATCAATAAAACAGATAGGTATACATACGATATTTACTCAATTTTTGTTAATATTACCAAATTTTATTCTCGTGGCTTTGTAACAATTTCTAATTTCGTTTTCAAAAGAATGAAATGTATTATAAATATAATAGTTTTTCAGTGGATTGTGCAAAAATAGTGTCCTTAGGCAATTACGAATTTTTCTTTGTTAGTTTTTCCTCTTACATACTACATTTTCTTTACAGTTTTTTACATTTTAAAACTCATGCTGCATCGTTTTTGCAATAAAAAGTTTTGCGTTATCTAGTCTTTCAGCTTCTTGTATCGCTATTTTTTCTCACGTTTTATTTTCTTTTCTCGTTCCTTTCTTTATAGAACGTAAGAAATATGCTGTGTGTGCTTATTGTAGTAGGTAATTCTTTCTCTCACTCGTTCAATTTTCCGCCATATTACGGATAGTGCCAATCGATGAAGCACATTCGTCGAAGCAAGAGGAAACTGTTACGATCGCGACACATATTCTTTCCTATACTGATTATAGGAATTTGTCACGTGTATCTAGTTTGATAACTGTGAAAGTCTGTATATTGAAGAATTTGATATGTATTACAAATAATATACATGATTACAATGTTGATATGCATTACAAATTTTTAGGAATGTTAAAATAAAAATGAATTATTGTAAAGAAGAATATGCATATACTACAACTTATAATTTATCCAAATTTTTTCTTTTTAATCAACGAATATTTAATTTAAAAGATACTATAATTCAAATTTAAGAAAATATTATTTAGAAATTGAATTTAGTTATATGTAAAATATAGTGTATAATTTATATATCTAATTCACATTATCTTTATTATAAAAATCTATATCTTATAAGTTTTTAACTGTAAAATATAATAATTATAATTATAGTATTATCCTGTTATTTTACTATTGAGTCAAAGAAATAAAAAAAATACGTTTCAATGATAAATATCTTCTTTCTACTAGAAAATAATAATTGTTAAATAATATTGTAAATAATATTGTTAATAATATTGTTAATAATATTGCGATGAAAATCCCAATAGCATTCAAGAGCATTCAAAATTATCTTTTTGCCAGCGAAATAAAGCGGCTTAAACAAGATTTGTACGCGCAAAGTGCAAATACTGATTCTCTCATATTCTTCTATTAATGAAAAAAACACTAGAATCAAGCAAAACCTCTATGATATTCTCGTTTAACTCTTAAACTTATGTTACATATCCGCGTTTTATTTGCTTCGCTTCTAGATATACGCCATAAAGGGCGTATATTTTGTAGTATTTTCTGTAGTATAATTTCTCATGAATTTCCTAATCATTTTTGTAGTACTTTATATATTTATGCTTGCACAGTTGAATCTCTAGAGTATTTCTTTGATTTAGTATATAATTACGCAGCGCAATCAACGCCATTTAAATCACTTTCTTCCTTTTCTCTTTGTACAAAAAAATGAGTTTCAACAAAATAAATATGCAGGTATAAAAATACCTGAATAAGGTAACTGAGATGCAAGTGGATTTTAATTACCATTTATTTTTAACAAATAACACTTACTATCAGATTTTGAATTTTATGTTAAGCATAATTTAAGAAATTATTTTTAAAATACAATTGAAAAATAATTATTACTCTACATAAGATTAATCTAATCTCTGACTATCGCTATATATATATGTAGTTTGTGGTCTCTTATACAGAGCCTTAAAATTTGTGGACACGGAATGCATAGCGTAAGTGTCTTACAACATTTAGTCTTCTGAATACACCAACTGTATAAAATTATTTAAGAATAAAAGAAATACGTTTATGGAGTTTGCTAAGAAAAACTTTTGCAATTTTAACTTGAATTATGTGTAATATTGACTGGTCTGTGGTGTATACTACTATATTATTCTTTTCAACCTTTTTTTTTCGCAGTGTTTCAAAGGAATATTCAATATTCAATATATTTTCTACATATAGGGCAAATATTTCAAAAGACGTTACACACAGATGTTGCAAACAAATATCTTTTTGAATGTATTATCTGCTTTTGAAAGCTAAATTTATACAAGAGCATCCGTTGACGTAAATACACGATTATTTCTTCTATATATTTTACACTTTAAGATATAATCTTATTGAGGATTCTAACGATATCCTAGAAAATTAGAAAAATAAACCCAGGCTGATTAAGATTCCGTTCACGTAGAGTCCAATTCGATTTTGATTCTGGATTTATCGCAGTTTCACTTACAAATTGCAATATGTAACCGCGCAACGTGCCGCGGATATCTGATTTATCATTTCGGTTATCGTCGTGACTCTTTAGAGTATCAGTCACATTTCGTGCGATCGCAATATGAAAATAATCGCGGAAAATACAACGAACACATTCAGCTAACTTTCGATTCACTCGCAAGAAAAGAAAATCGAAATCGAAATATATATACATATATATATATATATACTGCCATAAGATAAAAGCAGGCGCGCGATACTTGACCTAATTTTCTGAAAGTCTAATGAGATTATTATGCATATGCGGGATGATATCAGCACGATAGGCTCGCGAGATGCAGTAACAAATATGTCGTTGCGTGACAAAATTTCTACGGCGAAATTCGCGAGATTTGTACGAGTGTTTTCAGCAATGTCTATTTACAATGCCTGTGTAGTGAGCTGTTTAATAATTTATCATATAATTTCACATAGTTATATTATATATTCTATAATATTATATATTCTATATTCTATATTCTATATTATATATTCTATATTCTATATTCTATATTCTATATATATTATATATTCTATAATAATTACTTCTGTGGCATTTATTTCGAGCGACGCTGATAAACAATAGGTTAGTTTAATACAAAAATCAATAAGCATATGTTTTCGCAATCAATTATAACATTTAATTAAATTGTGATATATTTACCGTTTTCTACGTGTCAATATTACAGAGAAATAAAATATTGTACGAAAAAATCAATGATTATTCGACGGAGAACCGTTAGCTATTTACACAACAATTAATAACTGCGTGTTTTGCGCGCGTTATTTATTTACTGATTATTCAGATAATTCAGATTATTCGGAGAAATCAATCAGAGCGAAAACTCCTCGCACGCAACCGATTCTTAGAGAATTATCAGCAAGTAAAATTTTACACAATCGATTTTAGCATTAGACTACCGCCATGTGGCAGAGGCGAATCTCTAATTGGAGTATAACGGCGTACGAAGAATATTCGCGGGGATTGATAAATTTTCGCCTCGGATGCTTAACTGGGGTTAACCGAAGTCCCCGGAGGGCTGAAGGACCGTTGTTCGCGAGCTGGCACGTTAAAGTGCTAACGCGCTTGGTGCCTCAGACAGTTTCCACAATTGTTGCCGCGCGCCAACGGTTGGGGGAGACCATACGACGCCTCTCATTCCCATTTATATACTTCAACAAATCCACGCAAAAGCGGCGTGAAATGAATTTCTGAACCATCGAAATACCGGAGCCCCGAGATAACGTATATATACGTGACGGGTACATTTCAACTTATTGTTAAATGTAGGTTGTATGTTCCAGGTATATAAGACTGATGTTGGAAATGGTAAAAATGGCAGAGAGTGAATTGAAAATTATACGCAAGAGCGTTTTCAATTAAATTTATAATTTGACAATCGAGAATATGCACGTAGACTGTCTTTTCAGTCACTTTCAGACACACTGGAGGAAAAACTGAGAAAAATTGCAGTCTTTCGTTTTTCTGCTAAGGAAGAGTTGACATCAATTTATCATAAAATCTGTTGGAAAACATTTCGCGCAAAAAGCTAAACGCTCTTTTAACAAATGAGAGCATTAGTTACGTGTGTTTTCTTGAAATTCAAATGATTCCATTATTTTGGGAAATATCCTCGTATTTTCCAAGTCAAGTTTTCACATATGTTCCGAATGAGATATGGAAATATCCGCAAAATTTTAATGAACTTACTCGGAAGTGACGTGGACAAGCAAAGCGAGGAGAATAGTTGATATACAACGTTGGTGTACACGAGGAAACGCATCACTCTAGGGACACATCTCATCTCGCCCCAGACCACCGGATGGGAATCGGGTAGACACGAACGACGTAAACAATGTAGTAAGTCATTTTATTAATGCAACGTTGCAATAAATGTTCAAAGATACTTCCTGTCATTTATATATGCGTGCTTCGCTCCGCCGCCTTTTCAAGTGGATTGGGTCAGGTCAGGTTGCGCCGCAAAAGAAACGATACATATGCTGTGTACCGTACGAATCACGAAATCATGAAGAAACCATGATGGAGCAAGTGTTGATAAAAGGAAAGATATGCATAAAATTCGTATATCGTATAATCTTGTTTTTTCGTTGCTTGTCACTTGATTTTTACATGTATAATACGAAGGATAAGAATGAGAATACGAATGTGTAACTATCAGTGTTACTTGTTCTTGATATACATTTATACAATATATATGTGTATATCATTCTTATCGTTCTTGATATATACATGTATGTGTATAAATTGCACTTATATATTTCTGCAAATACAGTAAAATTTATAGAAATCTAATCAAATATTACACGACGATGAAAATGATTCATAATCACATAATATTCGATTTAATGCCAATTATTATACAGTGATACGTCATTGTATAATAATTGGCCGCTAAACCGAATAAATCCAAAACTTGTAGTTACGATTTAAATGCAATCGCACACAATACTAATAATTTTGCGTATTTCTATTATAGTATTAATCATGAGCCGACAAATTTGAACTACAGCCGTGAACTATAGCGTGAATTATTTTATGTTATAAGGCTAGTATATAATTTAGCATTCTGATTGACATTTCATCAGGCGCATGCAATATATGAATTGATCGGAAGCCGCGAATAATCAATGATTCATTGAGCAGAGAATGTGTCCGACATTTAAAATGGATGTATAACGGTACATATTTTATAAGATATCATATTCCATTAATCTTCATAAAAGACGAAGGGCCGGAACGTAAATCTGCCTGACTTCTCGAGCTTGTCTTGAACATACCAAACTTTCCCCTTGATATTTTATAACCGTGAGCTATATATATATTTGACACAACAAGAATTTATTCATTTTTTCATATTCTTCGCAAAAGTTATAACAATTTATTTTTCTTCATTATAAGTAATCAATCAATTGATTAATTAAAAGTCAATTAATTTTAGATATTTGTACAAGCACGTTATCTCGAAATTAGCAATGAAATACAGAGAGTTGCTGCCATTATTATTTCTGTCTATCACGTGCAATGGCCGCAAGGCTAATTTCTTGGCACACATACATAATTGTTTCTAATAATTTCTAATATATTATAATTATTTCAATATTATAACATCACGTATTATATAATGTAGCAATTCAAATGTGATTCTAATAGTAAATTCAGCAAATGCTGCCATCTCTTTCAATTAGAATTCAGCGAATAATAATGCTTAATTAATGATCGAATATCAACAAGAATATCTGCTAATCATTGAACAACGGTTAACATCAATGTTTTGTCTCATAGTCAATTAATACAATTATTCATAACAATTACATTGATTACGATACACTTTCGATATTAATCCCCACCTTCGATACCAATCAACACCTAAATTGTCAGTGGATAGATTAATAATGAATTTTTTCATATAGTTGACAGTGTGTTTTACGATATTAATATACTTCTTTTGATAGACAATCTGATAAGCGACTATAAATTATATTAAATGTCAAAGTCACAAAGAGATCACAAGTATGGCGGCTGATAAGCTCGCGAATAGTAAATCGCATTTTCAGCGATCCCGAAGCATCAATCAGTCCTTGATATCTTTGTCAATCTCTGATCTCTCTGGCTTTCAGAAGCAACTCTGAGTAACTTTGGATAGCGATGTTCATCAGAGAAGAACGAAAATAATATCATTCAGTACATTAATCATTTGTATGATATATCTCAGTTGAGCTTCTCTTTTTGTTGCGAATTTAGTTTGCATGATAAAGGCTGCCGCATGCAAATTAATATATAAAAGCGTAACACGCGTAAAATATGAACGGTTCGCTAATGATACACTCAATATATGAGTCATTATTTATTGTAATCACAACATTAAATATTTCAATTGATCAATACATTTTTGCGGTATGCTTATGCGTTTTATGGTTCCAACCATATTCATTGAAATGATAAAGCTAATTACCTAGTAATGCCGATTAATGTATATGGTGCCGCAGAAAGATCATTATATGTCGATTATACATTTCTGCATATATGCCCTGCGCGATATTTAAAATGAATAACTATCAATAATATGCGTTACAACATATGTATATACATTGATATCTAATAATGAGATAAAGAAATAAATGTATGATACATGTAATAGATAATTAAACTTATTGTACTTCAACATGTTTTATGAAAATGTTAAACGCGAATTAGTTAAACGTATAATGACACAAAAAAATTTTTTACATACAAAACTATTACAATTTCTAATATTTTTTAGTTATAATTTTCAATTTAATAAGTATCGATATCATTCTATGTTATAGTCAAATAATAGTAATTTATAGTAATTTTAATTCACAATATTTTGACACAGTGTAATTTAAGAAAAAACTTAATTTAAAAGATTAAATTCGCATGAATAAAATATTTATAAAAAATAAAATATAAATGTATGCGACTAGTTGTGTAACTTGGGAATCTTTCACTCACCGATTTTTCGAACGTCGGTCTATATCGGCACAATCGTTAAAATTGTTCATTTCGCAGAAAATCGTGTTCACTTCTCTATTCGAACATGATAGTCACATTTGTGAGTGATTCGGATCACTTAAAACAGCTTGAAATCATTCACTGCAAAGATAACAGTACGATAACGATTTTATATACCAGATTTACATCACAAGTTAATCTTCCAGAAATATTTTCGTTATATTAAAATTAATTTAAGAAAATAAACTTAAATAAGAAATCTATAAGTAGTTAAGTATGTGATATTTTTATGTAATAATGTTGTTTCAGTGCAAGAAAGACGCATTTAAAAGTTCGCGAGAAGTCCTTTTAATTTATCTTTGAAGGCGATCACAAATTATAATTATACTTTAAAAGAAGAATTTCTCCGTTATTGTCCATTTTGCTTAACAAATATCGTCATTGTCTTAAACAATGAAAAGTTATAGAAGCTTAATTGTGTTGCTCTCCTCAGACATGTTTGTTGAGTCAAATTTCACTTGATCAAATGCAAAGCAATGATGTTGAGTTTTCTTTCCACACGCGAATATAATTTTCCATATCTTCCCATCCGTTTTATTCAATAAAACGGAATGATATCATACTTTGGAATTTTATACGATAATCCAAATATGATTGCAGAATCGCGCCGTCCTATAATTTATTTTACGTTTCACCGCATAAACGAAACTAAAATAAACGAAACTAAAATTTTCAAATCGTACACATAAATGTCAATATATATAATTACTCTTCTTGTATCGCTGCGTAATATTTCTCGAAAATTTTTTATTACGTTATGTAAAATGATATTTCAGTTTACATAATTCCAATCAAATACACGATAATAAAACGTGTAAAAGTTTAATACAAGATTAAATATGGAAAATTTAAAATGAGATTTTTATAAAAATCGATTTCATCGTCTTGTAATTGTGTTTTTATAATATTAATTTTACGTCCGGTTATTAGAAACTATACTTTTCACTTAAGTTTTGTTGATAATAGATTAAAATTTTCATTTAATAATCAAGTTTCACATAATTAAATATACATGGTGAAAAGCTATCAAAGTTTAATATAATATTCTCACCGACGATACATTTTCTGTCCTGATCGCTATAAAGATCTTTGAACTCTACATTGCAAATATTCTCAACGAGAGAGCCTAACTTTAAAATTATACATCCTACAATTATATTATACATTTGAAAATTTATTTTTGTTAATTTATATACGAGAGAAAGAAAGAGAGAAAGAAAGAACAAGAGAAAGAGAGAGATAACACACAATTAATAAATAAAAAGTGTTTCTATTTTTGCATCACATAAGTTGCATTTATTTCTTGTGCAGATTAAAACTTTGTTTCGCGAATAAATCAATTGCTATTAATCGATGTTGAAATATAATAATGCTCGAGGAACGCCACGTTTATTTTAATTTGATTAAAATCGACAGATCGATAGATTAAAATTGTCATTTAATTCATTATTAACGTTTGTATTATTTATTATAAAAGTTCGGATATTTCACATCGCGCGCATTCGAGGCTGGCGCATTTCTCGCGGTCGGCGGCAAGTAGTAACGGTCGACGGTGGTACCCGGCATCAGCGACGCGTACGCGACGGTTCTGCGCCGCTGACTGAAACCAGGCTGGCTCTCCGGACTAGTCCGGGACCGCACACCTCGCCGACACACCGTGGCCAATCGTGAACGAGCTGTACGTCTTTATGTTCCTCGCGCCATCCTCGTGCACGCGTCAATTCTTACGCAATATCACAGAATAAATATTCCTCACCCTTGCCGATCCTAAATCCCCGACGACGATGTCGCGCATCGTCGACATATTAACCCTCGAAGCAAGTTTCTTCGGTTATACGTTCAAGATAACACGCGAAATGCTATTGCTCAGGACGGTCACATACTTCGTTTTTTTCTTTCCACAGTTTTCATCCCAACAGATAAGTCCGTGTATAAGTTTCCCCGCATCCTTACGACGAAAATTTCGCAATAGATTTAAGCTATTTGGAATTTAATATCCCTGTCCTCTCCCCTCTCTCTCTCTCTCTCTCTCTCTCTCTCTCTCTTTCTTTCTCTTTCGTTTACAATATTAAAATAAAATCTAAGAGATCTTGTATGTAAAAATATACGAGGGTTGAACACGAAATAATCAGCAACCAGAGTTTATGCGTATGACCATGGGATTTATCGACACAGACAACGCAACATTATGTCCCTCCAATATAATCCTCTCCCGTGCTCACAACCTTTCATCCATTCTCTATATCTGGACGGCTGTATCTAAAAGACGTCAGACACCATCAGCAAAAATATTTTTGTTGATGGAGCGTTGTTCGTAGGGTGACATCCCTGATACTATTCAGCAGTCTGATACTACTCGGGTATTACTTGCTTCCTGAAAAGCTTGACAAAATTTTGTAACATCGCCGTATCCTCGATCATTTCCATTTTTTACCCATTGTTTTAATTTGATAAACGTATCTTTAAGACGATGCTGTTTAACATAATCATTTCACTTATATTCTACGATGCTATAAACTTGTACAAAAAGTACACATTCTACAAGCCAAACAAACTTAGTACTAATTCTGGACGTAACTATGCCATCAAATGTTTGTACAATCAAGAGACAATATTGCCACCTCCCATTCTCGCATATTAGCTTTTAATTTTAAAAGATATTTTTTACACATAAGGTGACTTTTATTATTTTTACATCGAAAAACTTAGGAATCTATTATATGTATATACAGAGTGTCCCGAAACTAACGCTTGATATTTTAAAGGCAGATTCTCTGGCCAATTTAAAAACGATTTTTCCTCAGCGAAAATGTCGAGGGAGATCATTATTTTTTGCATATTCCCAATTTTTGTCATCATGTATCTTTCTAACTAAGCCTTAAATTAAAATTCTATTAAAGTAAACTCTACCTAAAATTAACTAAAGAATGTGACTTTATTAATATTTTATTCCCATAAGCCTTAGTTTGCGAAAAACCCTTTATTTTCAATCGTTTATAACTCGAAAACTATTAGTGCCGCGACATTTTCGCTGAGGAAAAATCGTTTTTAAATTGGCCAGAGAATCTGTCTTTAAAATATCAAGCGTTAGTTTCGGGACACCCTGTATATAAATAAAAAAATATATTCATTTCGTCAAATTTTTATTTTAGTTTTTTATTTAAAAGCTATTTTGTACTTTTGTCCTTATGAATTCGAGCTCTTTGTAAAATAAAATTATATATATATATTAATACTTTTTTTCTACCTCATTCTTTAGTACATTACACGTGCCAGCTAAAATTTCTCGATTCTTGTTTCAAATCCTTCCGCAGATACTTTATAAGATGGAATAAATCATTTCAATCATAAGTACTAGTTGATAGATAAAATGGAAAAAATTGGCGATGATGCAGCAGCCTTTCTCGTAGCAGCGCGACCGCAAAACTGTTGCGAGAACTTCACCTTTGCAAGGTATGCAGATCGATGAGTAAGTACACGCGTGTTGAACGATGTAGGCGGGTGTGACGTGGAATCTTGTAATTTTCTTCCTCGAGCTCCCGTTGTTTTCTCTGTCCCATGTGACGGTTATCAGTGAGTAGGCGTATGTGACCTCTCGTTGAGTCGTATAATGATGTTAATAAATGTATGTTTCGCGTTATCAGTGCTCTAATATCCGTTGCATTTTGATGATGCGAAGAGCAAGATAGACCGGATAAATGCGAACAAATATGTATATTGCCGCAATGCACTGCGCTTGTTCGCTATTAACGCGACATTTAATGCACATTAGATAACATTCGAGAGAACTCGGTTCGCATGTTTCCCGCCGGTATAAAGCGAGGTTAATCGTTTAAATAAACTCTATGCAGATCGTGCGTTTTCTTCCGCGGCGATTAATCATCGTGCACGAGAGAAAAAGAGAAGGAGAGAAAGAGAAAGAAAGAGAGAGAGAAAGAGAGTAAGAAGGAGAGAGAAAGAATGAGAAATCATTGATGGAGCGGATTTTGCGATTTAAATTTACAATCAATTGCAGCGTCAAGTCTACCATGAAAAATTATTCTGTTGCAAATTATAAATTATAAATAAGAATTTAATAAAAATAATTTACTAAAAACCTATTATCTATTTACCTTATGCAATAAATAGTATTTTAATATTCTTTCTCCTTTTCTTTTGCAGCTACAATATCTTCTAGTAAATTTGATGTGTTTTAAGATTATTCCACGTATATAAATCAAAGCCACTTGCATCCATATAATTACGTAGATCGTATGATCCTCGCTTAGTATTCGATATGTAAATCTGTAACTAATATTCCGTAAGCATTTTGCTCTACAAGTTTCCTCTCTGATTACTGCTTCAGTTTGCATATGTTGTGCACTGTCTTAGTAAATACTTCGCAATATACTATTGTGAGCACGATGTCTGAGAGCTCAAACTTTGAAATTGCTAATTCTACGTTTAAGTTTAACTTACCTTGCGGCGTTTGTGCTTTTACACACAATATACACATTTAGAATTTAAAATTGTTTTAACACCCTATTCGTTAACTATATTAATGTATATAACATGATTGATTACAATTAAATTTTATTTCGTCTTGCCGTTAATTTAACATGCACTTTTCATGTAATGTTTAATTTTTTTGATTGACTAAATTATTATTAATTAAACCAAATTATTTTACTCCTTTGTTAACACTTGAGAAATATTTGATCCCCTTACGTGATGTGAAATTATATATGTGGGACAAATTATTAGAGAGAAACGTGCTTTAAATTCTGAATAAATGACGCAAAATCGTTTCGACATCAAAGAATGTCTATATTAAATATTCCGACAAATTGAAAATTTCATTTTCGACTGAATTGTGGACTTTACACGAAATACATTTAAATATCTACCATCGGAGCATTTAAAACAGCACATCGGTGATTCATGGCATATCTGCTTCTCTGTGTGTATACGCAATTTCATCTGAAAAACTTTCCTTGTCTCTTCTGTAATATGAGCTCAGGTGAAAATTACGTATACAATTTTCTTAGATTATTTCACATTCCAAAATAAATTCTATAACATGTAAATAAATTTTCAAATAAAATATATGATGCAAAATTATATTTAAAAAATACAAGTATAAATAGACATTTTACTCAAAAATAAAATAAATTTTCATAATAATAACGGAATTGCGCTTATTACTATGTAAATTAATATTATATTATTTATTTTTTGTAAAATTTCGGCTCATAAATAAATGTGATTCGACACATTAAAGAAAAAAATTATATAAATTATTTTATAAATTATTTAATAAATTATCTTATAAATTATATAAATTATTATATAAAAAATTGTATAAAAAATTATATAAAATACGTGTGCGTATGTGTATTTATTTGTTCGTGTATATGTGTAAAGAAAAGATATCTAATAATTTAAATTTAGAAATTATAATCAATATTATTCAATAATTGGTATATTGAACTTATTTTATTTTGTTACATCGAAACTTGGTATGAGCATAATAATTATTATACTCTGAAAGGTGTCCTTTATGCATTAAATTACCGCATTAAATATTTCCCTTTGATGTTCTGTGGCATCCAGTCTTTTGAATACCTGATATACAAAACTGACAAAGGAAATTGAAGCCTGACTAGGTGGCGTGTCATGCATCTAGCGACAGATTCGTTTTGTTGGATCTCTCTTTTATTGACTCAGACGAGACTCAGGTGGACTATCTTGTACCTTTTTGTTTCTTGCATTCCCATTTTTTATCCAGATCTCATCGCTCATAGTTTCTTAAAATTTGCTCCAGTAATCCAATCTCTAAGTTAGCTCGAAGCTACGTGTCTACTTTAATAAGTATTTTTAATAAACAAAGCAGAATTGCAAGAAAATAATTAATATTTATGAACGCGCGCGCGGTATTACTGTAAAAAGACCAACAAGAACGTAATTTGGGTTGAAAACTCACTGCCTACGCGCGCGCTATCGCAATAACTCGCCAATAACTCAAAATCCATGATAACGCAAGAGTTAATTAACCTCAGCCCTTAGACCTGTCTAGGGAAACACTGACGCGGATTTACCAACTTTTCGTCGCTAATTTCCGACGTTCGCTTCGAAAACAAAATTCTTAGGCGAATTACGGAGAGAAAGAGAGAGAGAGAGAAAGACAGAGAAAGAGAGGGAAAGAGAGATCTTTGGAAGAATCCGGAAGGATATATAGGAGTTGAAATCGCATCTTCTTATCCTCTTCCATCGCGAATGGACGTTCCAACGTAATCGCGAGTACGTGATTGGAAGGTGGAAGACCATCGATCGCAATTGGAAATAGCAAGATTTTAACCCTCTTGAATCGATCACTTGTCAGAAGTCTCGCGAAATTGCTAAAAGATTGCCATTGCAGCCTTCGGTTAAGCAAAGTGCGAAATCGACATCATGCTGCGATTTGATTTTTTCATATCGAGCCACTAAGCAGATTAAGATCGATGATGATATACATCAAGAATTTATATTCATATATCTCAATATAATACACATGTAAGTTACAATAAATGAGTTTGTCTCAGCAAGTATTATAAAATTATTCTGATATATATATATGTATAGAAAGAGAAAGAGAGAAAGAAAGAGAGAGAAAGAGAGGGAAGAAAAAGATATATTGATATACATATATACTGTAAAATATCCAAATATTCTTAATAAATTAGAATAAATACTCGTGAGCAATTTAATCGTACTTTAAACTTCGATAACTTCGATAATGAAATGCGCATTTTTATTTAAGCTTTAAATTATATAAATAATAAAAAATATATATTAAGGAAAGAGATAAGATTATATTCCTAAATTAAAAAATAAGATAATTTCCGTTGATTCTTATTACTAAAATAAGATTCTTCTAAAATAAGATATCTTTATATCTGTCTTAAAGAAATGAAAGCTTTAAACCAAGATAGCGCACGAATCTCAGAAATATTAATAGATGAAGATTAAATGATACTTTAAGCTCATATTATTCTCATTTTTAATTCTGTAATATAACGGTTCGCAGCTGTGGCACGTGACAACATTTGTTACATATGCGTCGACAGTGTAGGTTATATAGTTTACATTCAACTGCAGTTGCATAGTTACACGAGAGAAAGTTGCACTATTCTGATTTCGCTCGTAACTATTTCCATCTGGATATCGGCATATTTAGACAGTGAGAGTATTTAAAGCTTTCCCGTTTATACCGAATATGGATTATACGTGCAACTTGTCGATGAATTCCCTTTGGTGATTTTACGCAACGTGCATACAAAGGGATTACGAAAATACTTAAAATTTATAATACATACCAAATGAACTTTTTTGACTTTTAGAGTTGTAATTGTTTGCTTTTGTGATGTAATGATTTTTTTATTTTGAGTACTGTTATTACTGATTGCAGTATTTTTTAACTAATAAAGCAACACTAATTTATAGTGCTATTATCGCAAATTACCTTCCACCGTTGCGATATTTCTTCTGTCTAATTGGATTAATCCAGTAATGAGGATTGCGATTTGCGTTCGAAGCATTTCGTAACGTTATCCAGTTTTACTCTCCATGTGTCACAACTTCTGCATTACCATAAATTATACCGCTACATATTACCATAGGGGACAGCTGACATTATATGAAGAGCATCACACGTTGTATTATACATTATATCGCTCTACATATACAGAACATTTAAAATTTTTTCCTTTTTTCCAAGAATGAGAAGCATTTGAAGTTGAATCTTTTATACGCAATAGAATACACAAATTTCACTATAACAAATTTCCATTTCAGCACTATATTCTCTTCAAGAATTCATTATACTTGCATTCCATCTTCAGTTCACTGTAAAAATCATTACACAAACATTGCATTATTGAAGAATAAATAGTCTCTCAATAACGAACGAAAATAATCTGACGTTTAATTTCAGCATCGTGGTAAAAACAGCGTCGGTATCGTTGTACATAGTGTTCATTTTACTGTTCGATTCGACTATCCGTTTTTTATTTTATTTAGTTTTTTTAAGAGCGAGATTTTCGACGAAAAAAAATTGCACTTTATGTACGTTGAAGAGAATCGAATATGTTTTATTTTTTAAATATTGACGAAAATAAAACTACCTTAACTATTTTAATGACGTATTTTATAACTCTTTAAAATTGTATTTTAAAAATGTTTTTTGCATTGAACGCAATGATCAAAAGTACAAAAATTACGAATCACTCAGTATTAAATTTTACGACGTCTGTAAAAGAAAATGTGTAAAACTGAATACTTTTTTACGAGTTTTCTTTGGTTTATGTGTGAATTTTTCTCGCATTATGATTTTTACTTTGTGATAAAATATGGAAAGATTCGCGAATAATTTAAAATAAAGTAGATTACTTAAAGCCCTAAAAATACCTTGTTCTCAAGCTAATATATTAATGAATGAACTTAAATAATAAATTGTATTTGAACTTAAATAATAAATTTATTTTGAAAGATGTATTTTAAATACCTAATTTTTTAATTATTAGATTTAAATTTATATATGTGGACACATTGTTATCATATTTACACAATACATGTGAATATATATTCATGTAAATAAATTATCTTCCATCGCATAAAAAAGTTACAAGAGTTAATTGTTATTCTTATATACGTTTATCTATTAAATGAAATAAAAATGTCAATAAAGGGAGATTTATAGGGGAAAAAATTTTCCAAAAATTTTCGCTAATTTAGAATCCTAAACTCGAATTATATCGCACGTGCGTCGACAATTGGCCAACATCCCGTCGAGAAAGGAGAATTGCTTTATGACCCAATTAATCACCCGAGTTAATCCTACTTGAGGGTACCAGGGATCTCTCTCCATTAAATGAAAACGCACTCAAGACTTTTTTCGGACAGTTATGATTCTCAGGGGCGACTACGCAGTAGTACAAGCATACACGAGCGCAGATTTAGAAGTAGGATGTATAGACGTAGAATTCGAATAAAAAACTTTTTCTCTCTTTGCGAGTACAAATCAAATCTGTCTTGCTTTTCAAGCTAGTAAAAAATATCGAAGAAAATTATTTCTACAAAAAAAGAAGCAATTTATAATTAATTTATAATTCATTCTAATTAAATGTAAATTACAGTATTGTGACATGTTTATCCGGCAACAAAACAAACGAACAATAATTCCGCCATTGCCGATTTTCACGATATATTCAATAGTCGTCTTCAATGCGCTATTAATGTCGACGAAGATCTTAGACTTGTACGTCTCTCCACTTTTCTCAAGCATCATCGACGAAGCATCTCAATGCGGAATGTGAAAATAGCAATCCGATGCACACTAAAAGATAGTTCTCAGGATCATCCATCCTGTTAAAGTGACATTGCCGAAAATTTCTCTTCTTCGAAGAACAAGAGATTTCGACTCGTGAATCGTGACTCGCATAAGCCGGATCTTTCATTCAACGGATGTAATGATATCTACTTACGAACCACGTTCTTTCGTTAGAGATTCAATATCATTTTCATATCATATCATATGCGGTTTGCAAAAATATATTTTTATTGAATAGCTCGAGCAAGCTCCTTAACGGAGCATTTTCTGAGAAATGAGACGTTACACGTGTTTCTATGTCAATATGATAAATCGAGATGATCGTTATTTTCCGTGCTTGCATAGCTTGTGTATATCATTTTTGACATGTTAAACACATGAATTTGTATCGCATTTGTATTTGTATTGTATGTTTATTCGAAATTCATGCAGAAATTGAGGATTACCGCCAGCCAGAAATTGTCATCGAATACGTGATGCAGATGGACGAGTTGGATGTGAAAACTTCAAGCAGAGATCAATCACAGAATCAGGTTAGTTGCGCTTTTGAATTTATATGGCAAATTTTTGCCGAGTTAAATTGCCTCGCCGACCCGGTCGTTAATTAAATATATCAAAATTCGGAAATGAAATGAAATTGCAATGTCGTATTAGGTTATCGTTAATGATGCTCGTCGCGAAGAAGATGACAGAATGTTAGTAAAGCCGGAAATAATTAATGAAGCCGATTCCAACAAATCCCGAGTACCAGACTCACTGAGTAAGTCAATTAATTTGCTTTCATGCTGAATATTCGTCACACTTAATTTCGGATTGTCTTCAGCGCACGAGTGATCTTTAAATTTATTCTTTCAATTAATACTTTTGTTCGCAAGATCGAAAAAGCAAGTAAATAATGTCTATTATTCATACAATTATATAACATTTATTTCAAGTCGTATAATATTCATTTATTAATTATTTTCCTTGAACGGAATTTCGATGCTTCGCAGATGAAAGAAAATAAATATATCATTCAAAAATCATAAAATGGATAATTTTTTTGCATAGCTATTAATCAATCTCAATGTGTGTTTTTAATTTCGTTTCATAGCATAATCCATCCTAAAATTACCGCTGACACGTTCGAATGTATCCACCCATTTGTTTATCTTTTATCTCGACGGTCAATATCGTTTATTTTGAAACGGAAATGAAATTTTAATAGTATTTTTAACGCACGCTTCGCGTACGCGGAACTTATACATACAATATTAACTTCTTGATATATATTTATATTTTTATATCTTTCTGCTGTTATGTCTAACGCTGCAAAAGATAATGCACAAAAAAGTATTATAAAAAAAGAGAGACAAGATAGCAGAAAATGTTAGCTCAGAAAATGAGATTTCCGCATTTGTACTCGATATCAAACTTTTGAGGGAGTTATCCCGTGATTTATTTCACTGCACCAGCTGCGACTCGATAAAAAAAACGTGTTTACTCTGCGATCATACAAGTGTAATTTTTCTGACTTGCAATTACAGTCGCACTGACAAAAATAAAACTATACCATCATTTAATAATTTTTCTCCAAAAATTTGCTATTTCAAATCTGTTATATACACGAGATACGTTTCAAGACTCACCCCATATTTATCGCTGCAACTGCTGTGCGATTGGCGGACTAGGTATCGATCGATTTTCCGCCAATTGCAATACATACATGGGAAGAGTGATATATTCGTAAAGGCAATTAGCAAAATGTAATTGCTTATATCGCATGCATGACTTTGTGGATTATATTCAATGTAAAATTATCGATGTGATAGCATATCAACTGTGCAGTATTGGCAACTCATAAAAATAGATAACATGCTGTACGATCAGAATTCAGAATTTTCTTATAAAATCCACGTAATATTAAATCAGTATATGACAAATGTCATGTACAATAAATGTAAGAAAAATTTTAAACTCTAAAACGTTTATTAAATGATAACAGATTCTGTCAGCGCTCGACAGATTGTACCATCAAAACAATCAACAGACCCGTCAGAATTGTCTCGAACAATATCAAGAACCGAGGCTGTCAGACAGGACGTTAGAAAGTTGAAGAGCGTCACGTTGGATAGAATGGGAAAAATATTTAAGATGCGTACGTCTGCCATGGGAAGATCTCTGGACTTGGAGACCGTAAGTGATTTGGATCCTCGGAGCGTAATGTTTCTCAAAAGGGTTTCTGAGGGTGCCCGAGCTTCGGTAATATTCGGTAATATGATATATGAAGGAAGTTTGTGAATCCTGAGAATGTCAGAGCATAGTGAGAACAAATTATACCGCATCCGACCTTGAACAAATCTTGTAGAGAGTAATGTACGTCTATATATGTGTAACGTACTCTCTTTGTATTTGTATTAATTTTACATTTATTTCATCTCGTCACTATATTTCAACTTTATGTAGAAGTAAATTTAATTGTTAAATAATAATTTTTCTCTCTTTTTTTAAATATTTTTTTCTGTTGTTTTATTAAACGATTTATATCTCGCGTCCGAAGAAAGTTAATAGATTTTCAATTAAATTGTACATGCTTCATATGTTGCTCTGTTCGCGATAACTGTAAAATACAGATTTGTAGATAAAATAATATATGTTGTGGATTATAACAAGGGAGAATGCAATATTATATAAATATATTACTCTTATATAACCAATAAAATAACCTAATGTATCTCTAAATTTGATTATTTTATCAGTGTATAATAAACGGAAATAACTAACTGGCCAATTGTGACTAATAAAACATATGTCGATAATAATTGTGATTGTAAAATAGTATTAATTAGTAGCAAGTAATTAATTAAAAATTACTTGATTTGAATTAATTATTTTAATATTTATTATTGGCTAATTTCATAGTCGCATATCGTACGTGCTAACTTGAATAAATAAGTAGAAAAAGCTTTAACGACTTATAACATTTTCGGTTCTTGTATTCTCAGAATGTGACAAGCTTCGATAATTATGACGAAAAAGCATCGATAAAAGAAAAGACAAACTCTTTGGGAAGAATGCTTAAACTCGTCAACAAAGACGGTTCGTCTAGGAAACTTTTTGCTCGTCCTCGGACAGGATCGCTGAGTCGTATACTACGTAGGCATCCTCATAATGAGGACAATGGAGTTATCGATAAACCCGCGGAGGATACCGGGCGTGGAATTTTCTCCAAAATGCTCAACCAACTGAAAGGAAAGTAAATATTCAAAGGAACCTGTCGAGCAATCCTTTATTGGCAGGCAGGCGTATCTTTATTGTCAATACATGGCTTAAATCAATAATTCCCAAAGTGTAGACAATAAATAATTTTCATTAAAGCGTTTAAATCTCTCTTTTATCTTACTTTGCTGGAAATATTTATAATATCGTTATCTTCTTTTTTTAATATTGTAAAAAATACATTTCACATAAACAATTTGATGAAACATATGTTGCTTACATATAATAAGACTATATGACATTTTAAAATTAGAATTGAATAAAAATTTATTATCCGATATATATATTTATCTCTGATAAAACTTTTCTCGTAAATCATTTTTTATTCAGTTTTTTATCCACTCGCACATTATATATTGCTTATTGATATAATAGAGGATAAAGAAAATAAAATGACAAGGATTATTGGAAGAGCCACGTTTATTATGCAAGCGTGTCCCTTTTCTCTTGTATATTTGTATAATGCGATATTGCGGGACAACCTGTGTCCACCATCGTGCTTCGCACGTTGTACAAATTCTCAGATATACACATACCTTAATATGTATTATGATATTACATGACAGAAATAATTAAACAAGTTTCGAATCATATCGTTACGAGGGACATGAGATTCTGGCTTCTTGCGCATCGGATTATCTTCCTCTCGCAGCTGATACAAAATAATATATTTACAAAACAAATTAAATTCTCTATACGTGTGTGTATGTCGATTCTTTATGAAGAAAACACGATGAAACTTTCTCGGTACAACTTCCTTTTATATTCCTATTTTCTTCAAATATTGCACCGCGCATGTCAAAAATACACTCGTAGCCGCGTGGCTTTGAATATTTGACATATTTCGATTAAAAAGCACCTCGTGTTCGATATTTGTTTCTTATAGAGAATCGCTCCTGAGGATGAGGGTCTGTGAATAAGCCCGACGTAAGATCTTAATGTTAAAAGATATATACAATATCGTCCTATAGGATACGCTTCGACACGCAATACATTAAAATCTCATCCCGCAATTTTTGTATTTCAATGTCAACGGTTGATTCAACGGCAACAATTGGCACGTATTAACCGCGGGTGGTAGCGATAAAGGAAAACGACTTCGCTATTAATTCGTTTTTTGGAAGACCTATCGCATATGTGCCTGGGTCTTTCGTTCCTCGTCCTTGATTGACGATTATGATCATTTATCACAGAATAAAGTAATGCAAAATAGTCCAAACACTAAACTATAAATTTGACGATTCACTTTCACATCTTTAACACGACTTTATCCCTTAAAACCTAATGAATCTTAATTACATAAATTTAAATTATGAAAGAACAATGATTGCACAAAATTTCTAAAAAAGTAAAATTCTTTAAAAGTTCTTACACACACATGCAGATATTTAATGTGTGTGAGATTATTTCTCATTCATAATTAACAATCTGTTTCCTTTTTAAAAAAGAAATATATAAATGCATACTTAAGCTATATATTATATGTTCATGTACATTACGGCGCATAATTTTAATTTTCTTAATTAAAATAATTTTTAACATATTATTAATATTATATATTAAATAATGGTTCTAAAATTACAAAGGAAATTTTCATAATATTAGAAAATAATTATGCTCTAAGTGGAAAAAAGAAATTATTAATAACAATAACAGAATATTTGAGCGTAGTTATTAATATATAAGAAACCAATTATAAATAGTGTTTTACTTAACCAGACATCTCGCAAGACACAATATGTCATAGCGTTGAAGAAATATACATTGAATATTTCACGATATTTTACATATTCGACGTCAACGTTATGTTACGATTAGCTAAAATACACATAATCTTATGTGCAGTATAGATTCCGGTGTTAAAATAAACATATAAAAATGAAAAGCTGCAACGCATACAGATCATATAAATTTAAATCTCAAATAAATTTATCAAATATCAAATAAATTTACATTCGACAAAACGAATGTTTCAAATATATTCATATCTCATATCCATATTGCCGAGAAGCGTAAAAATACAATAGAAAAATTTACTATCTAGGAAATTCTTATCTGAGTATTAAAAAGGATCATCGATCGTCCAATTATTTTAACAATAACGTTTAAGCGAGCATTGAAGTTTCGAAAGATGTCAAAGCAATATTACACGCGACAAGTTAGAGAATTGAAGTTAGGGAGAAGATCGTAATTACTAAAAATTTATTACATCCCTTTTTCTTTATCTTTCTCTAATATGTCTTTTGCAAATATAAATTGACATTGATAGTATATTGTGTGTAGCAATATATCAACAGCATTATAATTACTACTCGATGTGCGTATGTATAATACAATTATATCAGATTATTTCATGGAAAGTCTCGATAAATTAAATAAAATTTTTATTAATCCGCTTTCAATAATTTAAATATATACTATAGAAGCTCTTCCCTCTCGTACAAATTAATAATTAAATAGATTATTAAATTAAAAATTAAATTTCTAGCTTTGTATCCTAAATCGTGCTAATCTACTTAATTATTAATTATATAAGAAGTCACTCGTGTTTCTTAACGAATTAATATAAGTTCTAGAAAAATTTTACTGTAAAATTTAATAAATCTTCAATAATCTCTGCAATCGTTTATAAATTTACGATTCATTACGTGACCGATGTAAAAATGCTCATCCAAAAATACGACATCAATGAACACAAATTCCTTTTTTTTTTTTTAATTCACATTCTTCGAAAAATCTAACGAAGAAAATTGAATTCTAACCCTGATTATGAAAAGAAATTTACCTACGACATGTAATCACTTATGTTTACTACGCCCTGGTCGAGAGTACAAAATTAAGTACATTGAAGCATTTGTATACAGCCGCACAAAAGCGACATTTAAATATCGAAAATGACGGTGCGATTCTACGAATGATCATCATTAAAAAAATCGCTTGTTAATTCTAAGCTGCAAAATTAAGATCTATCTTTCTGAGAATTTTACTGCTCAGATGATTAACTATGTTTACTGTAGTTGAATATTTTGGAAATTCTATTATACTCAACATTCGCAATGATGGAAGGGGACATGTATATATATCACTCTAACGATTCAATCGATTATCGATTAATTACATACATGTGCACACGTATTACATCACACGTATACGCATGAGCGTACACATACACGCACACCTACACACATACACACATGTGATTCCTTCCAGAAATGATATGGCTTCTACGAAAATGCGAGTTTCTTGTTCCCACTGATATTGTTTCGCCCATCTCAGAAAGAAGGATCGATCAAAAGCTCCGCACATCCACACCCGCTCGTCCTTGAGATTCTTTTTTCTTTCTAGATAATTTGATTTAACATTAACGTTATTACTTATTAAATCATCGTCCAGTATAGCTCTTGGACGGACGGTTCTCTCCACTCCGAACAAATAGCTCAACCAGCGTGATCGTTGAACGCCTCGTTTGCGCCTCGCTTTTGTAACGAATCGCTTTTAAGCGATCATCTCCGATAGGACTATATTTAATTCCGTAGAAGATAAACGCGAGAGACAACATAAAATAAGCTTTTTCCGTCTATTTGTAGAATATGAACAAAGTGTTATTGGTGGTAATCTCAGAAAAGTGTTTGCATCGAGAGAAGAACCAAGACGCCAGTTTATACGGATCGATACGAAAAATGCTATCTGTCTTACATATACATCTATATACATTGTAATCTAACGAAAAAACATTCGCTAGACTCATTGCGGATGCGATGTGGTCCGAGGCCTCATCGTGACACAACCAGTGGAATATGCATCTTTGCGCTCGTTATACGGCCTGCATCTATCGACATTGCGCGTCTTATCAGCTTCTTGTTACTTATATATATACACATATATATCTATAGATATGTATACATGGGTTTTTATAGGTATATGTATTAATAAAGACGTAATCTCCGATCGTTGCAACGAAACGCGAAACGTCGCGCACGTAAATTTGATTTGTAATCCCACACTTGGCAGCATATTCAATTTGACACTCTATTTCTCATTTGTTTATTGTCCTGCGGCATTCCGTCTCCTTCGCGACATAATTAAATCTTAATCGTGAAACTATTCTACGTGTATCACGCAATTGAACACGTTTCTCTCGGATATGTAGACGGTAGAAGAATAAAAACAAGTGTGCTCACTTGCCATTTAACGCTATTCGATAATCTTCCAAGAAATTCCTTCAATCGATTTACACTGCTTTGCACACGATATCTAATTAATCCAATGTGAAATCGTTATTCTTGCCTTTGTTTCTATCCAATCCAATCATTTTCTTTCTACGTTTTTCTTTTCCAAATAAACTTGAAGAATCTTGAAGATTCAAGCTGCTTTGGAAAACGAGATCCGTTTTTGCTGTCATCAGTTATTACTCCTAACCAGTAATCGAACCATCACATCCCCGACTCGGCTATTCCTTCGTCATCTGCAAAACAATAAATTAAATTAGAAGGAATTTATATAATAATTATGATTATATAATGTTGTTTGTTCTATTTATAGCAACCATGCTTGATGCAAACTATATTATAATTTTTGCAATTGCAAATAAATTAATATTATTGTAAAAAAAGCTATGTGTTTATAAAATTAAAAATAAAAATATATTTTATTTTAAAATTAACGTGATCTTAATCTTAATGTAAAAATAACATATATAACTGACATAATCTGTGACATAATCTGCGTAATATAAATCTTAATTTGTAATAAAAATTTGTGAAAGATTAATATCTATAATATTAATAAGGCAAAATTAGAAAAAAATTCATTCCAAGCAATCCTTTTGATAGTTGATCAGTAATTTTGGCCACTGCATTTATTTAGCTAAAGTTTTTATGCGAAAAATTATGATAATTAAGTATAAAATACAGGCAAACATCTCATTCTCTGTTTTTTATTGTTAATAAAGCATTATATCAATTGTTTAATAAAATTATTTTTTTTCTTCTCTCTCTCTCTCTCTCTCTCTCTCTCTCTCTCTCTCTCTTTCTCAATCATGCTTTCACATACAAACATACACATCATTAATATACAAATTTTACATACAACTTTTGCAACATATAGGTTCATGCAGGAAAAAGGAAAAGCAACGATCGAAATTACCATCGACGCAGGAGTCGCTGTTCGAAGGTCACCTCTCCTTCTCATCCTCGGCAGGACTCTTAGTGTTTTCGACCGAGCTTCGATTCTTGCCTGAATATCAACAAAGGTCGCAAAAGATTGCAGATAGGGGGGGGGGGGGTGTGAGTTATTAGGCGAAGGATGTGATTTACAAAAAGAAAAACAACTATATATAGTTTTCTCAGGATACAATACATGTGTGCTTATAACCACCATCACCGCCCACACCATATTATTACTATTATCATAAAAATAATCAATTAGTTTATTTTTATAATACGTATTCCTTTTTATAAAATATTTTCTTATCTTTCTAATAATGATTTATTAATTCTGGTATTCTCTGTGAAATATTTAACCTGTTTCCATGTGCAAGAAAAGACTTTATATAAGAGAGAAAACAGGTAACAAATTACAAATAGACTCCATTTAGACTTTTTTCAACATGCACTACCTCTTCAGCTTCTCAACTTTTCAATAATCTTCAATTACCTATCTTGATGCATTCTCTAAGTCGCACTTGGTCATTGATCACTCAACTTGTGTCGCAATCGTCTCGATTAAAATTCAGAATGTCTCGATAGAATTTTAAGACGTACCTTCGAATCCCTGATTGTCATGAATCTCTCGTGGTGGTCCAGTAGTATCCTGTCCTTCCAGGACAGCAAGAAGACACTGATGGATGCAGATGTACTGCTGCTCCGTCTGAACCATCCAGACTCGCTCCTTCCTCATCGCCCAGACGATTCCGAAGATGTCAACGTACTTTGATACGAGAATTTGCTGCAGTATTCTGTCAAGGGTGATAAAGGTGCCGCTACGACCTACGCCGGCACTGCAATGAACGACTATCGGCCTCTGATCGGGCCTAACACGTTCCCTGAACGCTCGCACGAACCTCGCCAAAGTCTGAGGTGGACTGGGAACGCCGAAATCCGGCCAGGTGGTAAAGTGAAAGTGCTGTATCATTCTCTTTGCATCGCCCTGTGATAAGATATTTTAGGATGACAAGTTATCGTCAAGTTTTATTCAGGAGAAATGATCACCAAATAGCGTTTTAATATGTATTCGTAATAAACGTAATGGAAGAAATACAGTCACTCACTCTGCATAACATAAATTCCGTGATGCTCCAATCCGGATAGTGCGTCTCGTTTAATATCGTGACAGAAATGTCTCCATAATATACCGGTAAAGTATCCATCGGCCAGTAATGATCACACTTTTCTCTGCCCTTTTCGATACATCTCGTTAACATTACGATAGCTTTACTATTGCTCTCCCACGCCATTCGCCAGAAATCGTCGCGAGTCGAATGCAAAGGTCCTTGGGTCACGATAAACTCCCTTGGCGAGTTGTGACCCTGTTAAACCGGATAAAAAATTTTAGAGAAGAATTAATATTATTGTAAAATATAAAATTAATATTGTAAAATTAAAATTGATATTTTCACTATCAAATTTAAATATTTCTAGTAGAAATAAATATTTTTATTCAGTTTTTACCGGAACATAATTTGCGTTGATGTAGTCGGAACCCTCTTCATCATCGACAGGTTGAAGCTTGAATCTGCTGTGATCGTACGGAAGAATATTCGTAAAACGATTTTTTGGCCTGTTACAGGGTAAATCGGCCGCTGTGCAAGGCTGATCTCTTCCGACGTGCTTCAGCTCTTCAAATTCTTCTGAAAACCGGAAGTCGGAATCCGCCGACATTGTACGATAATGCTCGGCAAAATCTTCGACTTTAATAGGCCGACTGTAATAGATATAACAGCAAATATTATGTTGTTTTATAAATGATTATATGATATAAATTTTTCGAAAGGGAAAATTGAACTGTAAAGTTGCATAAATTATTCGTAATTATTTAAAATTAATATAATTATTATACGCAGAATATCTAAGAAATATATCGAGAATTTAAAAGTAAAAGAAATATTTTTTTCAGGATAAAAATTTTGAAATAAAGTAATGTTATAATTTCTAGATACCTAGTCTCAATAACGCTGTCCGGTAATGACAGGTTGTCGGTTGCCCTGGTTTCTGTCGTTTTGCGACCCTGACTTCTTCTCCTTCGCATAAACAGCCCGATGCCCAATAGAAACAGCAGCAATGCTATGGCGACGGTGACACCGACTATGATAGCTGTGTTGTCCTTATCTGTTTTGATACGCACAGCGAATTTTAAATTTCGCAATGAATCAAACGATCGTCAAGGATAGTGCGAGTTAGATAGATTTCGCGCTAAAAAAAGAATTGTTGCATTCATCTCGCGAGGCGTGCGTAAGACTTTTATTCCTGAGATCTTACCTGCCAGCAGCAATCCTTGGGCAGACATGTACACGAAATAACGAGGCATGAATTTAGCGAGGCTTTCACTACATGCGCAGTGTGCCTCTAAAGCTTTACAAATCACTTAACATATCCGTGTGTGTGTTATCATTATCATTATCTTTTTAATACACATATATGTAAGTTTTCACTGCTCGACTAATGAGACACATCGGATACGTTAATGGCACGCGATTCTTTTCCTCTTTAATGCCTTGAGACTTTTCACGCGATCGCTCTCACCTGTTTGGATGGGAAAGCTGTAGCTGGTATCCGTAAATTTGTCCGGTGCTGTAAACGCGCGCACCTTCACCCGATAAGTAGATCCCGATTTCAATGGTCCGTTACAGTATCCAACTTTATTGTCGCAGTTTTCAGAGCCAATCGTAAAGTCCTCCACAGATCCGTTTTTGAAAGGATAATATGGTTCCATCACCTATAAATATTAACGTAAAATAATGGCTGATGTTTATAATATTGCAAATAATAAAACAGTAACACAAAATAAAGTTCTTTAAATACTAATTCAAATAATTCAATCATTTTCTCAATTTATTTTGTATCTTGTTTTTAAATCTTTATAATTAATATTCTGTATTTTTTTAACGTATCTGTATATCTAAAATAAGATAATTATTTTCTTATAACTATGATAATAACTACATATATAATTATTATAAAAACCTGCATAAATATTTTCTTGGTCTTTGAAATTAAATTGTTCAAAATATCCATCGTAGAATTTATTAAACTTTTTCATAACTATAAGTTGTGATTTTCCGTGTCGTTCTTTTCCGCAAAACACTATTTTTTATTTGCTGCGCAATTTCATTCTATCTAATTCAATTCTAATGGAATGTTAATGATAATACTCATGATATTTGAGCACTCGGTCACAGAAAACTATAGTCGATAATTAATCCAATGTTTATTAAACAAATAATTAGTACATTAATATCTGTCACAAAATGTTCAAGGTAACCATCTAATCTGATATTTGTATGTTTCACGATTTTGCACATTATTTTCGATTAAATCTAATAATACGCGATTCAATAAAACAATAGAAATCGTCAAAGATTGAAAACTGCATAACTTGTATATTTCAAGTATACAAATTTTTTAAATTGTAAATTTCAAGTGTATATTTTTTTTTATTATATTCCTTTATGGTTATGTTTTATTTTACTCCTTTATGGTCACGTGAATAATTAAACACAATTATATGATTTTATTTTCTAAAATGTCACGGTAAAACCACATCTTCACCTTCGCAGTTTCAGATCACAACTAGCATTACGTATATATCCTTCGGTCGGTGCATAATATACTGGCCGCAGTCCGCGAACGTTTATTGCGTAATCGCGAATCTACGTCATAACACATACGTTTTACGACAATCGTCCATGATCTTGCAAATCAATGTGTTGCGCGATATAATGTATTGTATCAATTAAACGTTTGATCGTTTATTGCTTTGATATATTGCATGCACTTGCAATTTAAGATTGATCCTGATTTTTACAAGAAGAAAATTCTATTTATATATTTATATATTTATATATTTAATGATTATTAAAATTCGATACTGCATCAGTTTTATAATATTATGTATATAATTTGCAATTCAAAGATTGTAAATTATATCATTTCGCAATGCAATATCTGAATATCTAAATTTATAAAATAAATTTATTCTCGTTTAATTAAAGATGTTTGTACACTTTAGGATTATAATTAGAAAAATTGTACAATAAATAAACGAGCAATAAAATGTACCTGATACGGTGGCCAAATACTGTAAGCCTGAACGTCTCTCCAACTGGGCATCTCCAGTCCAGAAGCGTTCTTGCTATCGTCTTCAGCGACGATGACGGTGTACGATGTGACCGCGCCGTTTTGCTCGCTGAAGTAATTCTTCCTGAACCTAATTTGTATCGTCGTGCTGCTTCTGCAGACCTCCGTTGGCACTACCTGCGTAGAGGGCTTCGGCGGTGCCAGAATCGGCATCTTCTGCTTCCAGATCGCCTCAGGACCAAAGCCAATCTTGGTCTCCGCTTGAATCCGGAAGACGTATGTCTTACCTGGTACGAGAGACTTGATGACGCCGCGGAACTCGTTCGGCCTGAAGTCCTGCACTTGAGTGTAGGTTGAACTCTAGTGGAATCGCGAAAAAATATTTGTGTAATTTTTAAAGCGCTACATTTATATTCTTCAACGTTATGCTGTGCAATCTCGTCTCTTTTCGCGTATTTTTTAAATAATTGTATAAAAATATAGATTTTTCATACAAGTATATTTTTGAAAAAGAGAGAGAATCTTACCTCTAAGCTGTAAGTGATGCTAAATTTTCTAATGATGCCATTTTGTTCCTGACTGGGTAGAGACCAGACGAAGTTGATATCACTCGGTTGAATGTCGATAGGATGAAACTTCTCCACTTTTCCTGGATACGATTCGCTAGTAGTGAAACTGGCGCTGAGCGGATTTGAGATTCTCAAGTTAGAAGATTCTGTACCCGAACGTACAACCAGCGTGAATGTATAATTTCTATGCGGTTTCAAATCGAAGATGGTAATCGTGTTGTCCGAAGTTATATTTTGGATGTAGTTCCCTTCTGTGTTTATGTATTGTACTTCAAAAGTATCATACTCTCCGTGCGGGCTGTCCCAGGTCAACGTGATCCTCGTATCATTCACATCAATCGCGTGGATTGCAGTGACCGGTTCGGGATCTAAAAATCATATTTATTTTCTTAAAAATTAATTAATAAAAAAGTTTTATAATATAAGAATATTAAATTGTTTTTGTCTAAAATTAAAAGAAAATTAAAATATTTTATTAGTGTGAATAAATATATCTTTAGTAGAAAAATACTAAATAAATATAAATATATAAACTAATATAAATAAATGTGTATGAATAATTAAATTTACTATATCCCTTTAGAGTTAGAATTATTATACAAATAATATATCAATCAATATATAAAGTAATATTTAAAAAAACTATCAATATAAAAAATAAAATATTAAAGATATTATTCTTATTTAATTTCTTTACTGGAATCTTTTATAGTGCATATGTAAAATAATGTTATATCATATATATCATGTATTATAATATAAAATATATAAATAATATCTCAAGAAAAAAGATACAATACCATGCTTCTAAGTGAAATGTTTGCAAACTAAATTATGTTAGATACAAAAATATTAGAAATTTAATCCCCTGATTTTAAACAATTTAGACGTAGCGTTCATGGATCACTCATGAATTCAGTAAAAATCGCAGAATTAACATTTTCTAGAAGGAATTATCATCATAATCAAACTGTATTACTGATACTCACAGAGTCGGTCTTGCCGAAAGAGAGGTTTGCTCTCTACATTATCGCTTACTGTCCAAACGGTCACATTATACAATTTGCCAGGTGTTAATCCAACAAATGTAATCTTGGTGTCAGTGTCATCTACCATACGCTCTTTCGTGGTATTATCGTCATCGCTAATCCTGAATCGGTAGAGATCAAACTTCGAAGACTGTATCGGTGTCGGCGTGTATCGCAACGTCAACGACCCCGGTTGATCCCGATCGACCACTACGACGACCTCGGACTGGATCAGCGGCACTAAATTTCAAAGTCTTGTTTTTGTTTGCCTAGTTGTGAATCGGCGTACTATGATCATTTAATCGCTCATTGTCAGCTTTCAGATGAGATTGTCAAACCGGACAATAAAAAATTTTGACAGATGAATATGACATGACAGAACAGAAAAGCAGACGAAGCGGGCAAGATTAGTAATAAAGGAAAACAAAGACGTCTATTAATATCCAGGCGAAATTCGTTAATGAGCTGTCAAATAATTTGCGAAAAATAACAGACTCGTCACTGATAATAACGGAGAAAGCAATGCACTCACTCGTTCGTGTAGTTAAATTACTAATGTCGCTAACTAGATCGTAAGACATCGTGTAGACGACGAAGAAGTACTGTACTCCAGGCATTAGGTCGCTCATCAAGATCTTTCTGATTTGTCCCTCAAAACTGATGTCGGATACATTCTTCTCGCTGACATTCTTCGATCTAGAGTCCTCTGGATTCTTGACTGGCCACCATCTTATGACATAGGTCTCGATACGACCTTCTGGTCTCGGCCATTCGAGAGTTACATTGGTAGAGTCGATGACTGGCGTGATATTTAAAACTGGATTGGGTCCTAAAATGATACGAAAATTTATTTAAAAGTGAAATCGCGCTGTTAATTATTTAGAAACACTAACTATTATTGAAAAATTGTACTTACTGACTGTGTGATTCACTTGCAACGGATACAGACTTTCGACGCCATAACTGACAGTGTTGATTTGTATAGTATACCTCTCGCCGGGTGTCATGTCCGCGACTTCCGCTTCCGTATCACGAACGCTTGGGAGTTTGACCCACCTAGGATCGTCTTCTGTACGGTATCTAATGGAGTATTCGGTAAATATTGAGTTCGTTGGAGCTTCCCAATGCACGACAACAGTATTGCTCGTGACTTTCTCGATACTGAGATTCTTCGGTGGATAAGGTACTGAAAAATAATCCAATAAATGATTGGTAGATCAGAAAAACTTGTGCAATTGATACTAAATGAAAGATAAAATCTAACGAATCTAGAAAATGATTATTACTTACGGACAGCTTGCATATAATCATGCGGCTCGCTCCGAAGTCCATGACTAATAGCAAAGACTTTGACTTCGTATGCTGCACCAGGATAAAGATCTTCTAAAACTATATGCGATTCTGTAGTCAGAGTAGTCGCACTTTCTCCGGTGTCGTTTCTGTTGTGGGTTACTTCAAATTTCTCCTGCTTGGAATTGACATCGCTCTTCCAGGAAATGTTCAAACCCTTTTCAATAGGCTTCAGATCTTCGATCACAGGACTGGCTGGACGCGTCGCTTGGTACAGGACGGTTTCGTTTGATTCGACTTTATTGCTAATTGCTTGCACTATTATGGAGTAATTTCTTCCTGGCAGTAGAGCTTCCAGAGTAACCTGTAGATTTAACAATTATGTCAGAAGAATAAAACAAAACAATGCGATTGACACGAATTAGGCAATGACTAAGGGATTATTTTATTCAATAATTTATAAAACCTTTGTTTTATCAGTCGTCAAAGTATTACTATCGCCACCAATCGTCGTTTCCACTTCGTGATATTGTAACTTATAACTATCTTGTGTACTGGAATTCTCCGGACTCCAGGAAACCTCCACCATACCAGTTTTCTCATCGATCACTGCTCTAAGATCGTGAACAGGTAGTGGTTCTAAAAATACAAAAAAAAATCAAGAAACCGTCTACTTAAAATAATCACGAGAAAAGCGTATTGGTTTTAGCGGGCGCTAAATTAAGAAGCAATGCTTGCGAAGAAGAAAACATACTTAGAGTGACATCTCCGCTGGCCGGCCAACTGGTGACCTTGCCAGAAACTGTTTTCACGACCACTTGATACGTCTTGCCAGGCTCCAAATCCTTGAACTCCCATCTGTTCTCGTCGTCCCGATTTCGCGTGACAGGCGCGAGCCTCCGATTACTGCCGAGGGATATTTGATACTTGTCAAACTCGGAAGTTCCGTTGGGCGGATTCCAAAACATGCGGAAGGAAGTCGACGTTATGGAAGATTTGTCAAAGGTCACATTGAGGGGACGCAACGGCACTGTACGATACTGAGCTGTGGTGGGCGCGGACGTTTCATCCTCGGATACAGTATGCACGGAAATGTTGTACGCTCTACCTGTAATATGAAGACAATTTAGAAGAGCAATGCAATTTTTTCCTCCTGTTTTTGTAAATGATGTATCAATTTATATTTAAATATTAATTATAATTCAATATCGCAACATATTGCATTTTTGTTTTGGATCTCACCAATAATTAATATTTTATTTGTGACAAGCTTTAAATTAAATAATTCTGTTTTTTCAAGATCTGTGTATTTGTTCCAAATATCTCTACAATTGATTTTATTAAATATTTAATGCATAGGATAGACGATCACTTTGAGTTGATATCTAAAATTAATTTGAAAGTTATTTTATTACGTAAAACATATTTGCAAATTAGAAAAATGCATGGTTATAAATTAACGAGATATTTGCATTGATTTGATTTAAACTTTAAGAGTCAAGTAGTTTGTCACACTAGTAGTCATTACTTCGAATTCTTATAAGATACAAGTTATTTTTCTATTACACAATTAGCTTTCTAAGAAATACCGCAGATAACAGTTGTGATAACAAATGCCGTTATACTTGTATAATCAAGTGAATTAAAGCATAAGCGTAGAAAACGATACGTTCTATAAACAACTTAATTAGACCGAAATTAATATTTTTGTAATTATTTGTCTTATATAATGAATATAGATTAAGTTCTCTAACGTATGAAATTTTCCTTGACAGACTTGCTTAAGATCTTTTAAATAGATTTTTGAAAAAATTCCTTTTTTTTAGAAAAAAAAATAAATATTAATACAATTGTACAATTCACTCGTCTTGGAATTCATGAACTGCTCTATTTAATTGCAAGCGAATACTTTCTCCGCGATTCTATTTGAAACAGTTCCGCTTCGCATATCCAGAAAAAGGAAACAATAAGGTCGATTCAATTTCAATGCGTGTGTATAAATATTTTGTAATAACATTGCAACTTAAAAAACACACACAACTACACAGTTCCTATTTTTGTCAAAATTAATTTCTCACGGCACAATACAATAGTGTCTCTTGAAATTCGCTTATGTAATTTACATACAATCTCGTTTATTTGGCATATCCGATAGTGTTCAGCGCGTGTAATTACGTGATAGCAAACAGCTGACCTGGAACGAGTCCTTTGAAAGCTGCCTGTGCAGGACCAGGCGGCTCGCCCTCCTTCTCTACATAGAGAACAGATTCTATGGCGTCCGGTGGATCTATACTAACTTTGTAGTGCGTATATATTCCGGCAGGATAAGGCGGCTGCCATAGCACCAGCAGCGTCGTTTCGTTCCTGAACCAGACGATAAACTTTCCCGGAGTATTCGGTTCTACAAAAAATTCGATGCAACACGATTTTACACAAGACGCGAAAAAAAACTTACTTAGGTATTATTCTATCAATTATACATACTTGTCGTAAAGTTCCTGCTGGTGTAAGCGACGCTCTCCTTGGCGTCCAGCACGGTGAAGAGCTGAAGCGAGTACGTGGCACCGGGTGTAAGATCTCGGAGTGTATACGGCACCGAATCGACTGGGATGACGCTGGTCTTGGGATTTCCGGTGTCGCTGAAGCTCTGCGTCCGCAACCGGAAACCGGAATAATTCCCTTGGACCGGAGGGGACCAATATACGATCGCGGTTTTCCCATTTCGCACCGATACCGTCAAGTTCGAAGGTGGATCGGGCGCTATTGAGAGAAGAAAATTGTATTTTAATTGATCTCTCGTCATAAGAATCTGCTTATTGCGTGTTTTCCAGTCATTAATTTAATAAAATAAATTGCACTTTTAGACATAAAATACTATTTAATTCAAAAATAGCGAAAAAAACGAGAATCGTCCATATCTATCATAAAAGAGTATCGTTAAAAAATGCGTTATTAAAAATAATCATCGCTCAACAATATCGAATCACGTACGTGTCGTAATCGAGGCGGTCCATGTCAGCCAGTCGTGAAGAGTACTATTGCTATAGTACAACCAATATTCATATCTCGTCCCGGGCAGGCCGTCTTTAAACTTTATGACATCACCGATCTCGGTGGCGGCTATAGTGGTATTTGGCGGTGGAGAGCCGACGTTTGGGCTGTAATCCAAACGATACCAGGAACCACCCTGGCTTAGATTGCCTGGTATCTCGATCGCGAGATCAGCCGAGTATGTGACCTGCGGCGAAACACATAGGGATTGCATTAATTCGCACGTGTGTATCGTATCGTAATTATTAACTCTGCAGCTACATTTGCATTAGAATAATATGTATTTAACATACAGACAAGAAGCTAGCGTGTACAATATATCGTGCTATTGTAGCGAATTTCATTTCAGTTATTGTATGTAAATAGTACGGGAAGACGCTTGTTAAAAATATAAACTATGTTATTTGCCGAGAATAATTTATACTGAATTTGCGAATTATTTTAATAACTATAAATTGATCTCTATTCTATTATTAATGAAATACATTTTTTATATATAATATTTTGTTTTAGCAAACAAATAAATTAAATATATGGTAGCAAAAAAAAACAATAAATTTTTATTCTATTAGAAAAAGACTTATTAATTTATTATATTTATTATAAACTTTGATAAATAATTAATCGTATTAATGAGTATACTAGAAGCTTGAGTAAAATCAAATTATGTAGTATATTTCTATGCAAAGATGTGATTTTATAAGAATATGCGTACGCCTAACTGTTTCATACAACAATGCTGAATTTCAAATTCGTTTCAATGCTTGTGTATTTTTACACGATCTTGCCACGTAATATTGTAAGCATGATCCGTGAGTCAACCTCGGTAAGGACCCGTTATAAATGAGCAGTATATCTTGGATTTCAAGGTTCTGGTATCCTTACAGATGATCGAGAGGTTGAAAAAGATTAAGCTCGCAAATTATCACTTATCGCGTTCAATTCCTGTCTATCTTTATTTTCGTTTACGTAAAGTAATATCGATAATGGTAAAGAACTTGCCTATTCTATCATATAATAATGATTATTTAATTCGACGTAATATGTTTTTGCACGATATCTTGGTTCCCACGATATGCTCTAGGTTTTGTGGACAGCGTTTAACAATCTCTCCGTTCAACGTTTCGCTTTCTCCATTATAAAATATTGGCTATTAACTTGCGAATGAATGATCCTTCGAAATCTTATATCGTTACTTTTATTTTTTTAAACAATAAAACACAATTTCAAAATTCATTAAATCATTTTTCGTATAAAAATTTTTTATAGCTTTTCAAGCTGATCAACATATCAATTTTTTTGTAAATAAATTATGTTTCAATTTTTAAATAATGTTTATAATATAATAATATTTGCATAAACATAAAATCTTCAGCGAGAAGTTGATAGCTCTGAAATGCTTCAACTGAGTGCAAAAGATTGAAAGGCAGTTGTTTATGGGAAACAAACGGTACGTTGATTCGAAATGGATATACACTATATTCGTAGTTATGAATAAACCGCGGACATACAGTATGTGCATATATACACACTGGGAAACAGCGCGTTCCCAGAGACGTGGGAAAGATGCGAATCTATAACACTGCCGTTGACGTGTTGATGGGGGAATTACTGCGAACAATGTTTGATATACGGGCATATTCAATATTCAATAATTCCATTCGTAGGGAAATACATATCCAGCTATATTTCTTCTTAAATATACGAATATAAGCATTTTTTATTGAATATGGACTGTCCTATGCACAGTTTAAATCCCAAATATATTCGATGGGAAATTAATCTTGTACTGCACATCGAATATAAAAAACGATATGACAGGATGATCCCAGGCGATTAATCAAATTTCAGTTACAACTGTCAGGAGAGCAATTATAATATTTATTTATAATAAAACAAAACGAAAATTGACTTTTAGGATTTAATATAAACGTAAAAATTTAAAAGAAACAATTATTTGACTATTAATAATATAATTTGATGTTTAATTTAATTAATTATTTTAATACGAGAGTTTAATATTGATATATTAGATGATTATTTTGATTACCGGTAACAATACAATGAATCTCTCGACATTCATTTTAGAAGCTAGAGAGACGAAATCACTTCTCCTATTCGCTCGTGACAGTGTGAGATGCATATTGATCCTCGCTCTATCTTCGTCTATCGCAATGTCTCTTTTTCCACCTTCCCTTCACTTCTCTCGATTCTATCCCTCACGGCAAGCTTATCCCTCATGCCCATTGTCGCATGAACGACGACAAAAACTTCTAATTGTACAAAGAAGGTCTGAATAGTTCGCCGACGAGCTTGGAAAGAAAAATCAGAAAATGCGTAGCTGGTGCGAAATATTTCTTTTATTTTGAAATACTGAGAAGAAAGCAAATATAATTCGTAATTAATTGAAATTATATATCTGCGCACACGCTGGCGATGATTAAAAATATGGGAAAAGCGATGCAAGATTCCAGCAGTCGAAAATTTATCATTTATGATAAAAAATAGTATCTTTGAATTTTTAGCAAAATTACTCCACAATTAAATTACTCCACAAAAGGAACCCCTGTACAATATTAACAGTATTATAAAAAACATTACGTTGGATTATCGCTTGAAAAAACAAATCCATCTTCGAGATCCGATACGAGTCAGACGCAAATACAAGCGAGAGACCCGTAGATCTACGTCATTCGAGAGAGAAAAAAAAAGAGATAATATGTACGGATGTAACTAAAACTCCCGTCATGTGGTACGCGATCTCGCAATGTGAAGCATCGTGGCTGGCACGACTCACATTCCATCATAGACAGCTGTTCGTCATGAAACAACGTTGGATGAGCAGCTGCAGTTCATTCCAAATTATTATTACGAGAAGGAAAAACCGCGTTCTCTCTTATCAGTATCCTGGTCGGTTTGTTCTGAAAATATATTAAAGTTTCCTCGTACATGGCTACAATTTTAATATAATTTCTCATTTTTTCCAACGCACGTTTCCACTGGAAAGCTTCATCTTCTCATGTATGACGACGAGCGTTTGAATCTTATCGCTCCTGGTTAAGATCTTGAAAGTAAAAAGAAAGTAGCATCCAGCTCTCGATCGCGAGTAGCGCCCGTCACTTCCGGTTGACCGTTGTCACGCGTCTCGCGCGGTTCCGACCTCGAACAGTTTTCGTTTGCGTCCAACATGCGTGGAAGTAGGTAGGTAGAAATGTGGAAGTGACGCGTGTCCGTGACACTCCATCAGCGACGCGTCCGTGACACTTTGTAATGCGTACCGCTCGTCACCCTTTCGTATCCGCCTTAGTATCCTGTTATTAGAGTATCCAACGGGTTTTGCCTCTTTTTTTTAGCACGCACCAAGCGGATCATGTGTGTACAGCTCATCCCATGAATACTCAAATTACGGGTTGTTTCGGATGTAACCGGAAAAAATGCCTTTTTTCTTGAATACCGATTAATCATTTGAAAATATCAGTATAATCATAGGAATTATATGAAAATGTCAATATGATATCATTACATCATATTATTTCATTGAACGTAAGATTACATTAAAATATCGATTTTAATAAAATGAGCAGTGTATCGTAATGAATCATGAGTATTCTCTATCCGGTGCATTATGCCGACATCGGAATTGGAGGACTACATCCGTCATCACACATTATTCGGTATCGTGCATTATCTTTATCGTCATTTCCTTCTCTTGAAAAGTTACTATTAAAATCCTCTCTCTTTCTCCGACCAATTGTTTATGCGCGAGAAGGATATAGGATGGAATAAAGATAAGAGATACATTTCTGCTATATATATTTCTCGGCTCCACTTTTTTTTTATGCCAAGCTAGGCGAGATAAATTCTCGTTGTAAATTTCGTCTCGTGCATTAGCTACGACGACAAGCTGTTTGGTCGACGTAGCACGACAGGAATCCAATATTCCCTTTGTCTCCCTGAATTCAAGAGACAGGACCAAAGGTACAAATACACGGAACGCATTCTGGTTCACGGACGAGTTTCGAATCCGTAAATAAGTGAGACGTGATCGTGCATAGAATAGGAAAAACGAGCAAGCTGGTCTCAGAGAAAAAACTCCAACAAACAAACAACGTTGGGAGCAAAATAAATGTCTCGCGAGAGAAATAAAGAGAAGTTGTTTTATAGTGTCTTAAAAATGAAATTGCAGTACGAACTACAAGAATATGGCAAATATTTTAAACCTTTGTTGATTAGCTTCTTTCGATTTTATTAGACTAGATAACACGAGAAACATTAAACTTTGATTACTTTTTTTGAAATTGTATTAATTTTTATATTTTAATACATACATCTTATATATTCGATAATAAATTTAGAATTTTTCTTTACTAGACTTTAATTTGAGATTATATTTCTTAATCTTTTTATAATTTTTAATAATAAATATTTTAATATTATGTAAATCAAGATTATTTTTAAATCCAAACAAGTTTGTAATTATTTTTCACATTTCTTTTTATAATTGTGTAAGATATATTTTATGCAAGTATGCAAATAGTAGGAAAGATTCTCTGCAGAAAATGATTCTACGATACAATATGTAAACAAATAAAATATAAAGAGTGCTACCACTTTGTCCCTGTATATTCTATTGTAGGCATATTCCGAAAGATTCAAAACACATTGTAGGTCCGGCGATCACTTTATTCGTACAACGAGAATGAAGAAAGAAACTCGTTTACGAGTGTGCACTTGAAAGATTCTAAGTAGTTCGCGTGCTTCATCATCTTTACCCCTTGCAAAACCTGTTGCACGACCTTGTTCGATTCGTGTATGGTAATCTTTCTTTTCTCTCTTTTAATCGCATTCACTATTTTCATGTACAATTTATTATAAATATATTCAAACAATACCATTGCTTTCGAAATTATCCACACATGTTTCATGATAATACCTATTTTATCGAATTATATTATTTGCCATATCAAGTATTGCCAAAGTTATCTTTCTCATTATTTGAAGAAATGTGTTTAGAATAACGACGCACGCGCCTATTCACGATAATTAATAGCGCTTGATTAATTAAACGGGTGCCCTTTAATTTAGCTAATAAGTCGGGTAATTAAATAACGGCAAGATAAATCTACGGTAATAATGAAATACACGTTGCTCTTAGATAATCGCCAGGCTGACGTCATGCACGTCTCGCGTGACGAACGTTCCTCGCCGTTATCGACCGTCATTTGCCAAGAGATTTACACCAATTTGCAGTTTAAATACACATATATTTTAAAACTCGGACAAAATGGAATCGAACGAATTGCGCCATCAAGGTGCTCGAACAGTTCGATCATCGAGATATTTCGAGCACTAATTTTCCCGGACGGAACTGTGTTTCCAAACGCGCTGCGGATATTTCATTGTGCTTGTTCGGTTAGTAATCTCGCGGATGTGAATTGTACGCCTACTTTTGATCGACCATGAATTGACCCACATACCATATATCCTCCATGTTTCTTGCGGCGATTAAAGTTGCAAATTTACAACCGGACGTTGCATTAACATTTTAATCCGACTCTCTCGCTCTTTCTCTCTCTCTCTCTCTCTTTTTTTCTCCCCTTTTTGCCCGATTATATTATATAATTTTTGCAGCGTGTAAAACCTGTCACGTGATCATCCTGTTACGATATCCGCGTTATTCACGAAGCGTGGCACTGAAATGGTAGTTTCGGAATTTGCAGAAACAGCGGAAAAAAGTGCGATCATTAATGATGGGTAATGCAATTATCGCGTAATTTGAAACGGAATTATCAATTGGCAATTTCCACCGATGCATCGTTGAAGCTACGAGAATCGGAAACGACGTGACTGTTAAACAGGGATCTCTGTCGGAATTGCGAGGCGTTAAAATCTCTCATTCGTCATCATATTTCCACAACGTGAATAATGACAACGGGATAGTGAAGATGAGAGTCTCAGATTTTTCATCTCTGGAATATCTTTTATTTATCTACCTTTTTACAGTTTCAATATTAACATTGCAAATGTGGAACGAATTCTTAATACTCGATTACGTACGTCGAAGAACTCTCATTAACGAAGAGTTTATAACGGTATTTTGAGCAGCGATAACATTATTTAAGCTTAGTTATCACTCCGTAACCTGTTTTCAATACTACTATTTCTTCGTGGATAACGTATGACAACGGAAATACTTCTTTCGCCGGATATAGCGTCTCATAAAACGGTAAAAATATCAGGCATCGGATGTTTCGAGTATAGGTCTTGCAGCGAAAGATGTGTTCCTGCAAAGCGAAATAATATCATCCGCAACGAGCAATATGTCACGTACATAAGAACCATGTATTTTATAATAATGCGATCAGACGATTTTTCTTTTGAAAAAAGCGATAAGTGCGACGTGCCATATCGAGCGCAATGCAACGCCTCATTAATTGCTGAGAGATCGCTTTGACATTTTTTGCAAGAATAATAAGAAAGCTGTGGGACCGATTGTAAAAATATTTTCCGCGTTAAAAAGAAATTGAAAAATATTCATCGTCGCTCAACAAGCTCATCCGTGTTTTAATAATTGCTACGCGTCAATTTGTTGATTTTTATATTCTCGTAAAATATCCAATAAAAAATATATAGCGATGTATGTTATATCATTGAGCGATAATTAACAATTGCAAATTGCCTGTCAGCAAGAAATTGTCGGACATGTACTTACAATTATAGATTGAAAATAAGCTATTAATACATAATAACACAAAATAAATGATATGTCAATCGCATCATATTTTTACATATGTATATAAATATTATCTTCACATACATCGCGAAATGTATTCTTTTCTTCTGTTTTGTTTTTTAGATCTTTTATCAAAAATACATAAGCAATAAATATGGTAATTATTTAAAATAATTTGCGATAAAATAATTATGTACAGATAAGAGTATCGTTTGATTATTCTTGAAAGGTAATGGAATTCCATTGACAAAATATACTACCTCTGACTTATCTACGACTATTAATATGTTCCAACACCATCGCACAATGAAAAATAATCAATGCAAAACAACAATTGCGATTTGTCAAATTCATCAATTATATAACGAAACAATCGCATTTATCTATAAATCAGCGCTGCTGACAGATTTCATCGTCAGTCACTTAGTTATTCAACGCTCTCTCGGTCACGTTGTTAGCACAAAAGTTAACAGCGTATGAAGGCGCGATTTCCAATAAAAACGACATTTGTATAATTCCATCTTCATTCTGATAATCGATGTATTTTTTATAATAACAATGATGCATCTGACGCTCTATTAATATATTCGATACACTGTAGTATGAACCTAGATAAGATCTGCGTGCACTTAATGATCTTTCTGCTTACCGGATGTTTGCTTCAACTTCTCAAAGATAATTCAAATCTTCGCGCAGTCCCCACTATAAAAAAGCATTACCTGCGCGAGAAATGATTGATGATTGCGTAATCCAAGATACAGACACTGTAGATGATGGTTACGTTGCCCGTCAGGCATTTCCATTTCCGAAGCGAAAGTCTTTAAAGTTAAATAATGTACATTTCACGGAACAATAATATAATTTTCAAATTTATTTATATTAATATAATTGCAGTTTGCGAAGAAAAGAGTACGCGTTTTTCCTAAAATTCTATTGATTGAATTCGCCACGCAATTCGAAAGCTGCATATTAAGAATTTCACAGAGATATCTTAAGAACGGAAATTAATATGCTTGTTTTTCTTACAGCATGTATAGCTGGTTGGGCCGCGAAGAAAGTGTGGTTTATACGTTCATTTTATTTTGAAAGCAGCTATTGTAATAACACTGTAAGACAATAAAGCGAAATTTTTAAATAAAACCAGATAAAATGAAAGCGTCTCCGAAGGACGCTATAAAAAGGTGCTTAAAAAAATATTCTAAATTTTGAAAATTTTGATTATATAATAATAATTTATCATAAAAGATACCGCGCTATATATGGCATCAATCTATCGAAATAAAATTCCAATGCATTCACAATCGAGAAAGGAATATATTTCACTGTAAAGTGCGTTGCAAACTCATTTGAACATAAAACGCGCGCTATTCCTCGGCTGTCCGTAACGCATTTATCGCGCAACTTTTAACTTTGCGCAATTAAGGCTTACGTCATCATTCGCGCAATTACATGATGATTCTCTTAAAGCAAGCAAGCAGACAGTTTGGCGTTTAACGTTTCAATGGAAACACTATAAACCATTATAAGATTTTAAAATTTTATACTTATTTTATACTTGTAAAATCAGGGACAAATATTTTCTGATGAGTCTGTTTGTTATGTTGAAAAATGTAATAATTATTGCAATTGGTGAATTTCCTTCAATTAAAATATTCTTATAGCCTTTTTAAATTTCATAAAATTCAAATAATAGAAATTTGCAAATTTTAAAAATGTGTGTGAAAATTTACTGACAAAATGCTTTAAAACACAGCACTATTATCAAATTAATAAATACCCGCATTATCGTGACACAATTGGACACAATTACTATTATTAAAATCAATTATCGTCAAACTTTTATATCGCCGTATTTTTCAAGATATTATGTTCAAGTTCCCATAAATTGTTGACCATAAATTGAAACTAATTAGTACATTTTACAAGGATATTAAAAATTTCCGTGAAAAATCAACATTTTTTGGACGTAATCTGCATTTTTAATTATCCTAATGTTTATTGAACATAGATCTACAAGTTTTTAAAGGTCAGATTGTGAAACGTCTAAAAATAATTCCTTTATAGAAGAAGTTCTTTTAAATTGAGAAAATCAAATTATGTAAAGTTCCACGAATAATTTAATAATACATGAGAAGACTCAATTGTATCACGATATGTAAAATTCTAGTTTTAATTATCAAAGGATATATCATTAATATTTAGTATGCGACCGCGTCGATAATTCAACAAAGTCATTTATCAACCACACTTATAAATGTAATATAATTTAATTATATGCTTTATGAAACATTTGTTGTCATATACATACATAGCGCGAGAACGTATCAATGGTCTTGCAAGTTAGCTTAAAAATATTTTAATTAATTCATCAATACAATAATTGAACTATATGTCGAAAACAATTACACGAATCTTTTTTGCCTAGGAATAAAAATTCCTACGACTGTATTTTCTGTCTTCTCGATATTTCTGTCAAATACGGAATGTATTATACAATGCATTAATGTACATCAAAGCTAAATGTTGTTTCAAAGAAACCGGTTCTTTAATCATCAAGTAAACATATTTATACCAAGAATTGAGGAACATTTGCTATGACGAATTTGTTGTTATTATCGCACATTTCATGCGATCAAATTTTATTACAATTACTAATTATTCGATACTATAGATCTACTAACTGATAATTAAAAATCTTGTTAAATCAATTAGAAAATTACAAACAAAGCAAATTTAATTTACTGCAAAATTATAATATTCTATTTCTAGTAAATTCATTTTTTGTTGTCGCAGAACGAAATCATTGTTTTGAAAACAGAATAATAATTAAAATGTTATAGAGAAATAATTTAACAAAACTATTCTCGATTAATTATTTTTAATATATCAATCCAAGTACTTTTAAGAATTTTATATTTGCCACTCAATAATTAACAAAATTTAAAGCAGTATGAGATATGCTGTTCCAGCTTCTTTTATCCGTATAATCAATATAAAACCAAGGTTAATTAATTTGCATTCTACAGAATAATTGCCGATATAACTATATAATTATTAGTTTCCCTGTATATCATGAAAATTCAATTCAAATACAATAAGAGATCCACGCGGCACAGAATTAATTGCGTATAGAGTATAGACATCATTTATCTTTGCAGCGAGGTAAATAACTTGGGAATTTCTCATATAAATCGTAGACTACTAGACATCGGCGCGTGTAGAATTAATCAAGAGGATGAAGCAGGATGCAAGATACGACGCGCTTTAATTAAGACGCGATCCTTGAACGTGCGTAAAACGATGCCGTAGACAGTATGGGATGACGTCAATATAGTACTTTTTTTTCTTTCAAAAGCGCGATGTACGATTTATCCAAACAATCGTTGGACGGATGCAATCGAAAGAAAGAGAAGGCACGAGAAAGTGAAGGCAAAACTTCAAGCGTACGCGCGCGAATGCGTCCGGGACGAAGAGGGGTGTATCGGGGGATGTCCCAAAAAAATCACCACAAGCTGTTCCTCTTCTTTTACTTCCAACGGCGTCAGGAAACCGCGCACGTGGTGCACCATCACCGTTTTTATTTTTATCTTTTACTTCAGATCTTTTATTACTCGGCACAACATGCGGGAAGACGGATATTAAGCGGATGAGTAAAATTGCGGATGTTTACTTGCAGAAGACAATGCACCGCAGAGAGAAACATGGCGAATTTGCCACGAAGTTCAAAAGATCTCGTGCAGATTGAAATAAATCGTCTCAATTCTTTCTACTTCGAAATTAAAGTGGGAATATTTTCTCTTCCATCACGCACTTTCATATAGACAAACTAAGTGTGACAAGTTTATATTGAAATTTAAAAAAAAGTGTGTTTTTTCAAGTAATAATAATTTCATTATATCTATATTTTTGTCAAAAGTATTTTATCATGCGTAATCTGCGGATTATAATATGTATATTTCGCTCGTGTAAAAATTTCGCTTCTTGAATTTAATTTTTTACGTCATTCGCCACAGTTTAACGCGATTGAAGCTTACGAGACTTCGGATGCTGCTCAGACGAGCGAATAGTGATTTATTTCTCCCGTCTGCTTTATTTTCGTCACCGGCGTGCAGCCGGTATCTTCCCAGGCTAGTCCAGGATATACTTGGATGCATCCGGATGAACGATTCACCGAAGTCGTTTGACACTCAACAGAGCAACCACGTGCGACCGGTTCTTGCCTTTGCGAGACACCGTTTCCGGTACGTCGTATCCATAACAGAATAAAAAGAACTATTAAACTTACTATATTTGGTCTACCATTCATACAATACTGCGAAAAAAATGTGTGGATGTAAATATTATAATTTTCAATAAATTAAATCATTATTTTATCATTATTAATTTACATATTTTTTTATATTTTTTATAATCGTATTATTTAAAATATATATTTATGAATGCTATATGTATTTAATTAATTAATTATTTTATCATTATTAATTTACATATTTTATTATATTTTTTTATAATCTTATTATTTAAAATATATATTTATAAGTGCTATATGTATTTAATTAATTAATAAGTGCTATATTTATTTAGAATTAATAAATGCTACATTTATTAGAAATTAATAATCAATACTTACAAAATTCATCTATATTTAATAACGTGCGCAGAGCGTACAGAGATTGCGTACACTCGATTGCAAGAATAAATGTTGCATTGCTAATCGACTGCCTATAGCTGCCTCTTCGATATTCCAATAATCTGTTATTTAAATTGTTTAGCGATTCATATAGTACAAGTACTTCGAATGGCGCTGTTTTTATTCCGATTAATCTTATTTACATATAATCAAATATGTATGAAGTTCTTGTGAAGAAAAAAAAGCATATATATTTTCTTTTCTTTTTTATAATATTTAAACTGATAATATATACTTTCATCGCATTTTCTTAATGAAAAAAATATTCGACAGTTACATACCTATTCGAAATTCAAATAAAGCATTCGAATAAAGCTGACTTCACCACAAGCTCATGAAGAGAGAGAGAGAGAGAATCTCAATTATAAAGAAACTACTAGAGGCAATATTTTTGTTCGTCTTTGGTCTAACTAACGATATGCTAACTTGTCAACCTAACTTATCGCATGTGTAGCGTAACGCTCGACTTAAAAGTGACGACGCCGTCTATTTGCGAGGCATTCGGCGAATAAGGTCTCCGTAGTAAGAGCTTAATATAGCGCGGTCATGAGCCTCGAATTCTGGGCCAATAATGTCACGGTTCTATCCCCCTCTTAGAAAATGCGAAAAAGAGAAAAAAATCCAATCAAAATATGATATACGACCAAATCATTATATTATCTAATAAGGATTATCCGATTAGCATTAATTATTAGTAATTTCTACTTTTTTATAAACTACACAGATCTTATTTGCAAATATAAAATAATTAAATAAAAAAATGAAGAGCTTATTCGAATACATGCAGATAAATTTATTTATTTGCAAAACAAACAAATGATATTTTATATATGTATAAGTATAATGGAAATTATCATCTTATCTAATAATTTAGAAAATCTTTTATCCTGGTTCACAAAAAATGGTGACAAATACAAATTTTGTGAAGGATAAGTGATGTAAAACAAAACGAACATCCGGTGTACTTGGCCGTATTGCAAAAATATGTAAAGACACCCCCGCAGAGAGTGAGCGGATTTACAGAACAGAAAGCCGAGCACGTGCGAAACCGGAAGTGTTGCGAAACCTACTATAAATTTCATCAACTTTTTATTGTAACTTTCTTTTATATATTTATACAATTTTTGATTTACATTGTATTATAAAATTTTGTGCTATTTAAGAGACAAATTAATTGGCAAGAACCTTAATTTTATAAAATTAAATGCTTTAATATTATATTTTCAAAAAATGTACACTGAAAGTTTCTCTGAATAAAGTAACCTTTACATTTTTGCAAAAATAATCAAGTTTTAATTTAGCGTAAAACTTAACATTACTGGTTTATCTTTTTTATTTAATTATTCAGTTTACCAAATTAGAAATGTTTTCGAATAACAAACTTTATGCTCTTATTAATTTTGATATTCGAAATGCACATGTATGATATTAATTACAACGCATCTCCTCTACGGTTAATTATCACTTTGCTCCACTCACTCTCTATGATCAAATAAAGCACTAATTAAACATATTACATTAATGATTTATGCATATATGTATATACTTTCCATAATGTATAATTAAAGATATAATTAAAGCTGGACGTTCTCATGCTTCGTCAAAATTCAAATGTTCAATTAGTTTTGCAAAGAGATCGTAACATTTATCCAATAATAATAATATCATTGCGATTGATTTAATACGCCAAAGTTAATGACAAGTTACAATTAATTTTGATTTTTAAGATTGCAGAGAATGTTTTATGATGAAGAAATTGACGTAAAATCGATTTTGCGTATACAATAGCATCATATAAGGGTCGTTGAAATGGGCGTTGGCTTTCTTTCGAGCATGAAACATTCAGACAGTCCATTTTGTCTATTACGAGCTTCGTTGGGTAGTAACGTACTTTCGCCAACAAAACTTTCCTTTGGTCGATAAACCGTAATCCAACTACTTCCCCTTTCTTACGAGCTCCCTCTAAATATTATCATCTTTAAAGAATGCTACTATTCTTTCACGCCAAAAATGCGCAAGCATCTGTGACTGCTATATTTGAAATAAAATTAGATTTGCATTTATACTGAAAAGGATATATTATATCTGTTGACAAAATATGAAATAATTTCGAAAATTCGATAATATATTCAGACCAAAAATCAAATTAAATGTTTTTTTCAATTGTAATGTTTTTAATTCATTTTTTTGTTAAAAAATTGATTTCTGTTAAAAAAAATGTCGAAAAATTCATAATTTATCATAATTTTCCAATCTCTTACATTAACATTGTATATGATTTTAAATTAAGCCTTAAAAATTAAATTAAAATTTTATTAAATTTAGCTTAGATTAACTAAAAATTATCACATGTATTTATGTTCTTGAAATTTATAATTAATTCAAAAACGTCTCTTTATTTTCTCTCACTAATTACACAGAGGCTAATAATGTCTCGACATTTTTACCAAGAAAAAATCGGCTCTAAATTAGCGCAGAAAGCGTGGTTAAAGAAGCATGTGGTGCATTACTGGAACAATTTCTTTTTATCTCTTTCTTTACATATGTATATTCTTCGAAATTTTACCGTAGTCTTTAAGATACTATGGTAAGATAGTAACAGAAATTTAAAATAAATTGTTTGATATTATCATAACGTTACCATAAATCTCTAATAGCGAGTCATAAAAAAATTAACTTTTTATACAGACAAATTAAGTTGTGTGATTATCACTTCCGCGTATTGTTTTGCGAGAATAATGCTCCTGTAATGCACGTTGCTCCCATCTGATTGTCGTATAACAAAATCATTAGCTCCATGAGAAGATAATAAAAAAAAACTCGTTTATGTAATCATATGTCTATGTAATCCTTGCACTCTGTAGTGTGTTAAATATTTAAATTACCCGGAAAGGCAGATTTCCTTCGCGCTCCCTTCTCCTTCTCGAAAGAGAGGGAAATCTCGCAATTCGCAGTCTAACTATCGGCAAATGATGTCAGCAAACCAATCTGTTTGATTATATATCTACGGCAAACGCAATTTTCAATCTAAAGCGCTTTAATTTGCCAGCTCTCTGGTATCCGACTGAATTTGTCATGCGTGAATAAATATTAAAATCTTTTTCGAATATTGAAACATTATTATCATATATTTTGTTCGTATAAAAAAGTTCTCTATAATTTTTTATTACGTGCGCGCGATTGATGTATAAAGAAATGCTGATTCAGATGAGGTTTCACGAAATGTTGCATAACGAAGATCTGAATTTAAAAAAAAACGTTTAAATAATAAATAATAACCAAATATTAATTTAGAAATATTAATCATTGAAAATTTAATTATTTTTAAATGGAATTTCTGCTTAAAAATACATTTGTAAGTGACATAGATTTATTCTAATGACACTAACACACTGAATATTCATAGACAGATACAGAAGTCAACAGACATCGGCATTCAAAGCAACGTATTCGCAGTTGAGAAAGTCAGGCGAGTTTCGCAATGTCCAGACACGATTCGATCGAGCAAAGAAGACTGGATGTCGGTCGCGTTCCCCTTCACCAATCGGTTGACCACAACTCAAACTCTGACTCCAGTATGTCACAGGAGCACATAATTTTCTAGTATTGAAATTATACGTTCAATACTACTTCCCGATATACTGAGATTCGTAATCTCTTCTTTCAAAAAAAAATTTCATTAATAAATAAATAAAATCGGACGCGACGCTGATGTTTAAATCTTATCAAACCAAAATATCACATCAAAATCGTATTTATATATTTGATATCGTTAATATATGAATATAATTATAGTTATACGTAATAAAAATCCCTAAAAAAAAATCTCGACTTTTATTTATGTGCTGTTTATTCAGCTCGCTAAGCTTGATTAGCATATCTACATCACAAATTTAAATTTGCAAGTTTATGCTTCTAGATGTGTTTGTCTCAAGAGTGCTTTAATGTACGCGCATTTCAATGTAAAAAAAACATTCCAGAGAGAAATGTCCTAGATCGAGATCATTGTCTAGCCATTCCACGCCCTTGCTAGAGATAGTAAGAATAAAAGTTTAATGAAATCCAAAAACACCGACAAATTTTAAGTGAATTGGCATAGATAAGCGATGATTTAAGTAATAAAACAGTTGTAAAATTTATAAACTTGATAAGTTATTAAAAATGCAAGTGGTAATAAAATTATTGGCTTAATAAATTACAAAATTGGCCATTTATGATTATTTTATCATTTATATAGAGAGGCAAAAAATTAATGAAAACATTTGAGTTAAAAATAAATAATATTATTTTTTTATATATCTATAAGTAAAAGCAAATTAACATTGCTTTTTTACGATTAATATGTCAATCTTCATAATGCATTTTACGCGTCCTTCGTTAATACCCACACCTCTAGCATAAAACGACTCTATCCGCGAATCCTAGATCCATGTAATTAATACTCACCTCGGTCAAAAGAATCAGCGACAGCAGGAGGATGCCGCTGAATTTGGAAATCGGTTGTGGACAGGAGACTTTGCGGCACGTCATGTTTGATAAATATGAATTAATTCCAAAATCCTTATCTCTTCCTGGAACAATTGTTCTTGGTCCACCTCACCTTGGGACACTCACTGACACTTGACGTAATTAACTCCCACGAATACACTTCCGATTAAGTAACGAGGAATGCGCGAGGAATGTGCGTGTCACATCGATCGATCGACGACTCACTGGGACTCACTCCTTCGTAGTCGCGCCGCGCGTGTGGTATCACAAGAAATCGCGTATCCCACTCCGGGCACCTCGCGGTAACACCTGTTCGGTCGTTTGACAGCTACGCCGGTCTCGGACGTAGTAACGGCGACGATGATGGAGAAGCCGAGGGATCGCGATGGTAGGAACAACGGCTGCCATATCAGCCGGCGAACCGCGTGGCATCGAGTCTTCTAACTGACTGAAGCTACATGCGTTATCACGAGTCCGAAACAATGATTCAGTTGATGCGGGAACCTCCAAAGTCGCCGCTTTCAGTCCTTGGATTCTCCTCCTCCTTCCCCTCCTCTCCCCACTCGAATCCGGCACATTCACTATGTCAGATGTCCCGGAGTGTTATGTAAATTTTTAACGGATCGAAATAAATCGGTTTCCTGTATCTTAGCGCTTACTCTTCACTAAATTCCGCCTCGACATGCTAATCGCAGAATTCTTGTACCAAATTCAAGCGGTTCGGCTGCGTTGTGTATATTAATTTCTTTATTTTTTAACTATGTATCAATCTATGTGGAATGCTTCTTGCTGAATTTTTGATTATCGCGTTTTCTTCGTGTAAAATAATTTTTAAAAAGCAGACAGTAATTGATACATTATAGATAGATAATATATTTTTATATATTAATTTTCATATTTTCATTTCAGCACTCTTGCTGAAATTCTCTGAAACTTCTCTGTACATTTTGACATTTTATCTAATGTTGAAAAGATATATCAGCAATTGCTATAATTATATTAGCCAAGAATAGCTGCCTTTACTTTACCTCTTACGTGTATCGTATCTTTTCATTCTGCCTTTCTTCATGTTGTTCAGCGGAATACCGGTTCCTTCGCTCATTAAAGATCAAACAACTTTGTTTTCCCTCGCGTTATCCTTGAAGTGACGTAAAGAAATCTTATAATATATTAACATATGCAGCAAGAGTTGAATCGAAGAAATAATTATAGAATTACTCGTTTTCTCGTAAAAATCGCACTATTGTGCTATATATATATATTTCTATTTATATATTTATTTATTCAGTTTTTTCTTCTGCATCTTCTTTTTGTTGGCATCTATTCACAAAATGAAACGCGATATCGACTTATTTCAGAACTGGATTACTTTCCTCCCTCGTTATTTTGCAATTGGAGTACTCCAATGTGCGGAACGGAATAACGAACTGCAGGGGTGGCACCCTTTGGCGCGGTCAATGTGACAACAATGAGGTAACGAAGCAAGCTTCACAAAACATTGGAAATAGCCGTGAGATTGCTCGGTGATCGGAAACGCGTGATTTTGGCCAAAAAAGGGTCGGTCCAAACGATTTCTCTTTATATTTACTACTCCGACGTTCCTTGTTTTCGTATTATTGTGTTTAATTGTCATTTGACGTTGTGATTTTTAACTGCAATTTTTAACTAGTCTTTTGTATATCATACTTGTACATATATCTAGCCAACATGTATCTTGTATCTTGAAACCGCTTCATCTAAGTCACTGAAGAGAAATGTTACGAGTTCAAACATACCGAACACGACATGGAAATGTGACACGGAATTTAAGTTATGCCCGGATTATGAGCAGATTAAATTGTTCTGCTATTTCATACGTCCAGTTAGAGAAGAAACTTCCTTCCGTTATTCTACCGCAGCTCACGTGCAAGACATTACTCGAGAACATCTATCGCGTGAAACGTCAAGTCAATGACACGAAATTATCTTGAATGATCCGCCAGGAATCCCCATGAGAAATGAGAAATGTCGAATACAAATGCTCGATCTTGCTCAACAAAGAAGCACGCATCTGTGCATTATTTCGATGCCATTGTCCTTGCCGCTCCCTAGACTTTTATTTAAATCGGAGAAGGATACATACGCGCGCATCGTCATGGAACATGAATCAAAAGACCCGGATTTCAAATAAGCACCGTAAAACAACACACCAACTTTCTATATTTCTCCACAAAGTGAGTCTTTCTTCCGAGAGATATCAATCAATCGTTGAACGTCAAGGACACTGACCGTGCTTCACCTTCACCGCCCTAAATCATGACTTTTTAACGAGAAGAGAAACAACATCCGTCAAACTCGCGATCTCGCTCATCAGTAAAACTGCTACCAATCTGCCTATCATCTCTGTCATTCCGAGATCTCGATGAACACCTGGACAAGTCCCTGAGAGGTCTCCGCGTGTGTCAATGTCGAATTCCGAAATTGGATGGAGGTGCGCGACGTCGGTGAGAAAGAATCGGGAGAGCAAGCGAAGCGTTCAGCTTGCTTTCGTACAGCCGTAGGTACACTCGGTCGACTGGCGCGCTTTCATGACGCCTCACCCGGTGCGGGTGACCACCAGGGCCAACGGGACTCTCGGTTGCTCTCTCAACACTCCACTCGTGGCTACGATCGAGGCAGCGCCAGGCTAAGCCGTTCCCTGCCTCACCACCCCTCACCCCTGCCACCTCGTCGAGCAACCTGGCTGTCTTTCCATTCCGACTTTGGCTCTTTCTCTTTCACTCTCTCTCTCTTCCTCTCTCTTTCTCTCCCACCTGCCTCGTCCGCCTCCTTCTCTCCTTCGACCTGGCCTGCCCAGGCTAAACATCCAACGCAGCCGCCATCACTACTGCATCCGCTGCCTCGGACTCCCACCGACTGTCGAGCTTTCCTTCTCTCTTTCCCTCCTGCTTGCTCTTGTCATGTATATTGTGTACACGGACATGGTGTGCACGAGTGTGATATACAGACAAATATGATATAGTTGTGTGCGGGTGAGTCCAGTAACGTAACTAGAAGAAGAGAATACAAGTTGTAAATAAAGTAATGGATTTACTTATGAATTCTGATAAAATAACTCGTATTTGCATGAACATTACAGTTTAGTTTCATCTCTTATAACTCAAATAATTTTCTGATAATCATTCAGCTTTTTCCAATATTTCCTTACTCTAGTATTAATAATGATATCTCTATTGCTAATAATGAGAACATGAAAATATATCGGTAAAAGTGTCAAAATAAATTAACACAACACAGTATTCTTAAAAGGCTTTTTAAAAGAATACAAAGAAGTATATTCATTCAAAGAGAAATATCAGAAAAAAAGTTGATTATTCAATATTTAAATAGTGTCATATTATTTCAGCTAAGAAATTTATAAAACAAGGAAGAATTCTCTTGCAATGTAGCTTTACGAGAAATTTATTTATCAAAATCTAGACGATATATTTGCATAATAAATGTAACACCGAAAGATATTGCCACGTGTCATCAAATGATAAATGGAAAGACCCCCATAGACCCTGTCAATTCCACGCAATGACATTTAAATGGATGTGACGTCTTCACGGAGCTCGAAATCCCGAACGTGGCATCTGTAATCTCACATCCATGTTGACGCATCTTCTCTTACATCTTCTTTTTCCCCGGGTAACACATCATTCCCTGCCCTTCCCTGACATATTCCCGAAGTAAGGTAAAAACACCAACACGCATTCGCATCGCCTCGCTCGCTCGTACGAATAGACAATATCACGCACTTATACACGTGTATAAACTAACGACCACACACGTACATCTCTCCACCTCCTGTTTCTTCCTCTCTACCAGCATCTCTTGCTACATCCTCTCTCAACCCTCACCACACTTCACCCGCTGCGTCCCCCGGCCTTTGCCCTCTACAACGTTGTTCCTGAAGCGACAGTCACCACCTGACACACGTACGCGTGCGCACGCACACACGGACACATCTCGTCGGTGCGTACCACCTTTATTCATAGAAATCGTTGCTCTCCCACACCTACGCAGGTAGGTCTCTGCGAGCCTCGAAGTCAGAAACGTGGTTAGCGTAATTAGCGCCCCGTTGTAGACAACTGTCAGTGTTAGAATCTGTAATTGTGCGCGTTTAATTCCGTAGAGGAGTGGCAAGGGATGAAAAAATCAATAAAGCGGCGCAGGTATTTGGCTCGTTCTCTGGGAAATTTATCTCGCTCTTATCTATAACATAAAGATATAATTATTACTAAAAAATGCTGCAAACTTTCTACGTTTTATTTCTTTATAGGTGATTTAATAAACGCCTTGCTCGGTAGCCACTTGACAAGTAGCAAAATAACAACTCAACCAACTGTCACTTCAGTAATAGTATCGAAAATGTATGTGTCTAGTTTACGTCATCAAAGTCACTTTCACCGCTAATGTATCTTTTAACGTAGTATTTTCTGTAGTATAAATTGACAAATGAAGTAATTTGAAAATAAACTCGTACATTTATTCTTCCTTTGTTTAATTCATATCCAGTATGATAATATAAAACGATACAGAAATTAGCAGACACGTGTAAGTACGTCCATATGGATTTAAAGAGAAAATTTATATTAACTGTACACAAATAAAAATATATAAAGTTATACACTCGCAGAATATGGTTGCAATAAATAAAACAATATCGACCAAATAAAAGCTCTACTTTTTCAAAAGTAATGGTTATTTTGTAAAACTAAATTTACATCTATAATAATGATATGTCTCTTTTACATTCCATTACATATAATTCTGATAAGCAAAACGATTCTGTTAGCGACATCTGGTATTATATTAGCAGGCAACATCAGCTTCTACTATGACAATTGTTGATTTAAAGACAAATGAAAAGATAAATGTAATTTTTTATTTGTCACAAAGAAATCAAGTTTCTTTAATGATAATAATAAAATAGAATATATTAATTTTCCACGAATTTTTATTTTATATTCATTCTCAATGCTTCTTTTTTAACAACTGACGGTAAAAGACGTCGTATTTAAAAGGCTAAATAAATCGAATGATCAATGGAAGCGATTTCGTCATTTTTATCAATGGCACAATTGACTATAATTATTCGACTACCCACAACCTGAAATAGATGCGTATACCTGAGAATGTATGGCGAGGGCCAAGAAAACTGACGTCATCAACAGGTTGAGATATCTTTTGTCATCTTTCATCTCTCCTCATCATGACGTCATCGTCGAAGCAGTTGGTCTGCAAGCCTTTTATGAATAAATCTCAACAACAGCTTAATTACAAGAAAAATATTTCACATATTGCATCAGTTATTTACCGATATTTTATAATCAATTTTTTTAATACAAAAACACCGATGATCAAAGAAAAGTGTCAATAATTGTATAAACTCTATATTAATCAAATAAATTAATTATTATAATCATTACTCATATAATTGTGAAAATAATATACATATATTATATAACATTATATATATAATTTTATATTTTTTTGCAATTTATATATTTCTTATAATATTATTTTTTGTTAATAATATGTAATAATAAATTATAAATATTTAGAAATATTCAAAATTTTATTTTATTCAGCTATTTACCAATCATATATAATACGTATAATTTAAGTAAAAGCTATAATTATATTGCATTACCTCCAAGCATTTGCAAAGTATTATCCTTTTAAATTATATTGACGGAAATGATTACTCATACCACAATGTTGCTGCAATGTTCTGTGAGTATATAATTAATTTGTATTTGTATTTATATTCTGTCTATAATGATAGACATTATCATTGTTCAAGAGAATTAAAAAACTATACTTGATATTCCATGAAGCAAATTTTAATTTAAATAAACAATTGCTTATCTATATCTAATTGATATCGATGTTTATGGAATTAATAATCTTAAAAAAAAAAGAAAACATTATTATTTAAATTAATTCAAGATAATGGCATGATACTAAAATAATCAATATACACAACTTACGATAACACTTCGAAGACATAATAATCTTATAAATTGCATAATATGTCCTTGAATATAAAAGTACCTGAACTTTTGTAGACTTCTAACGAGATGATTGAGCGCACCTGCACATTATGCACCTAAACTGATAAAAAAATACAATTCTTAGACGATCTTCAAGCTACATTGTTGTCCTCTCATTCACATACATTTAAAAAATCCGCACACGAATCCCTCTAAAACTGCAATAAAGATTATGTGAAATGATCCATCTCTTCTTTGACGATCTGACACGATTCTGAATGGACAGACCGGTGATGTTTCGCAATATCGATGATCCTTCGATCTCGGAACACGATGATCGAAGATTTCTACGGGTCGGGGACATCTAACAATTCGCGATCCATCGCGCATGCGCACACACTGGTCCTGTCTACCTACGACGGATTCTGGCGAACGGCGCAGCAAGTGTAAAGTGTAACCAGTCCTGGGCGGACGGTCAATCCGTTGCCTCGCTCTCTCGATTAAGATCGATCGATTGGATTCGTCGTATGAGCAAAGTCACCGAGAAGAAAACGAGTCGAGAAAAAAGTGATTTAGACTGTGTGCAAATTTTGGATTACCCTTTTTCGCGAGGTAAGAGAATGGTCGTTTTGTAATATTTTCTTAGTTTGCTGACAAATTGAAAACTTTTCTTGGTACAAATCAAATCTTATTAATTTAGATTTATTTTATATGACGTAATTTATAAATATATAATAAATATAAATATAATAACAATAATGCAAAAAGATTTGCCAAATTATATGAAAGAAAGATACATGTATGTATTTAATAAAAAAAAATATTTATAATGAATTTATAAATATATCTATAAAAAAATTGATAGCAGATGATTCTGTGCATCACTTTAGATTAAATATAGCAAAGAATTAAGAAAATTATTACACAGACTAAAAACTAAAATTAGAAATACACTTGAACTGTAAAAATTACTCCAACAATATTTAAATATATTTATACTGCAAATTAAATATATTTAATTAATTAATTAATTAAGTCGAAAAATTAGCAAATAATGTTCATAATCTTAGCATAAGTTCCCTCTTTTTGCAATGTATTTACTTTTTTTAAATTACTATCGGCACACCGCGTTATCACAGCTTCATATAAGTAATTAATCTTCCGCTACTGAAAAAGCCTCGCTGTCTTTGAATGACTGCAAACAGTGACCGTCATTATGCCACACATGTCATTGGTTAACACGCCATGATTCCTGACGTTACCAGGTTGAAAAACGTTTATTCTCACTCGGAAATTGTTCATAAGTCTCGTCGAGACTCATTATAACAGAACTTAATACAGAATCATATGTCTTAAACATTGTATTACATATTATATTAAAAGATTATATATAAGTTTTATAAATTTGAGACTGTTAAATTATTGTAAAAAGCGTCGCTTTTATATTAACAACTTTCAAGTAATTTACGAGCAAGAAATATATATAATTGAAAAAATTTATTCGTGCGTTACATTTATTTTAAAAACACATTTTTTTCAAAATTTTTACATATTTATTGTGAATTGAGAGAAATTTTACGGTCATTTAGAAACTATATGTGATTTTTCAAAATAAATACTTTTTAACGTAATATGTAAAAATAGATTATCAAAAGATTGTATTTTACAAGAAAGCATTTTCTCTATACAAAAATAGTTTCCGAAATAGAAATTTTCGAAATGCGATAGTTTACACGAAACAATTCGATATTAATTATAAGCTTGTAATATCGATTGGAATTTGTCTCTTCAAGCATACTTAATACAGTAAGCAGATAATCAAAGATAGAGAAGGAAGGTCGAATTCCACTTTCCATCACAGATCTCTCAGCCATGTTAGGTGCGTTTTAAAGATTCAGAATAAACACTAGTATGTATAATTCATGCGTCACTACAGACGTTACAACCTTCATTAAGAGCTTCGTAAGCCATACATAATACATAAGAATAACAATTATTAATCAACTGAAACTCTTTGATATAGTACAATGTTTTACGATCATAAAAGATCATCTTTAATGCGATTATTAGATTATTAATTAAGAGATTTGAAAGAAAATGATAATCCTTAAAATTCTTTCTTGCTTATAACTGTTTCATTTTCACCAACACTATTCGACATATACATTATTACACGAAGCGGACTTGTAAGAAAATAAATAAAACGAATTTATACAGCTGAGTTAAAAAAAAAGGAGGACGCCATGCAACGAAAGTAGAAGCAAAAATAGGCGCAAAGCCAAAAAGATATTGGCCCGTTGTTTATAATGCTCCTTACCGTTGAGTTGGCATGTCAAAAATAGACGCCGATATATCTTTCATCGAGTTTTTTTACAACAAAACGCGTAAAACAATAAATTTACAAAAAAACGATTGTCCGATATTCCAAAATATTGTTCGACGTCGAAACTTTGTGTGTGCGTGTGTTGTATGTGTACTGAGATAAAATTTATATAGAAAAATATTGTCTTTTCAAATACATCCCCCCTTTTTATTTTTATACGTTCAAATTATTATAAATTACCAACGAGACGATTACACAGCTGCTGAAAACAGTTAATGACAGTCACGTGTGCAAATTTTATCTTGGCACAAAATTTTGCTCCTTGCGCCAAGATTCATGCTTCGTTTGTGAAAGTTTGCAAAATAGCATGAACTAATTAAACAAAAAATCAAAAATATCAAAAAGTCAAACATTTATTGCCCATATAAAATGCGCCAGCGGCAGGAAATTTATAGAAAAGCAAAAAAGGTGTCTGAGTTATATTTAAACACAGGTTAAACAAAGAACGGAGAATAGTGACAGACGAAGAAGGAGATGAGAAAGGGAGAGGAAAGAGATTCCGGGCGCCAGTTGGCTGGACCACTGCCACCCACGTAATGTCAAGTGTCACCATTAAATATACACGTGAAATTGGGCTTTATACTTTTTTCTTATTTCTCTTTCGTGTATGCATACATGCGTAACGTTAATAAATGACTGGTAATTTATTAAAGGTAATATCTTGTGATAAGTTGGCGAATGTCAAGGATATTTTTTTCTAATATCTTTTCGCTGCTTTATGATAAAAACCCTTGAATAGAGATGAAAAATACTATTAAACTAACAATGTTGCATCTTTTTATCTTTTCCCATTTTTACGTGAAATATTTGAGATTCATAATAAAAAAGTTCACATTATATTTAGCGAACTGTCAATTATAATCTTCTTACTCTTCTGTTAATTACACACCATTGATGAAAAAAAGTCGATTTGATAAATTAACACAGTTGAATTGATCGAAACCGTCAAGATGAATATTAAACTTTTATGTGATTTCTTCTCTCATGCAATGGTCATACGCCAAGAAGTATCGGACGCGCGAGAATTTCTCATTGAGTCTCGAGAACTCTAATAATCATTCACGTACGTAATCAGCGGTAATATCATGTTTCAATTACGTTCGAGTTACCAGATCGAAATAATGTGGCGCAAGAATTTAAATCGGTACTTTCAATCAAGTCTTGTAATTTATACGATGATAACTTCTCTCACGCACGCACGAGCGACTTGCACGCACGCACACACACATACACACACACAGTCCAACGCTATTTCAAATTATATTATATTTAATCTCATATAAAAAATAATATTTTTTTAATATTACGGAATCAAATAGTAATATAAAAATAAAATGAAGTAATCTTTCTCTCATATATGTAATAAAGCTTTTTTTCGATAGCATTAATAAAAGTGAGATATAATAACTGCAAAAAAAATTACTATAATTTTTGGCACAATTATTTGTTAACAGTTTTCAAAGGTTTCTGATAATCTACTGACAAACAGCTTCACAAAATTAACTTTTATAATATTTTTTATTATTGCCATCGATTTCACAAATATTTTCGACATTCGATGAATATTATAGAAATATTTCACAAACCTTTTGAAATTTAATGAATATCCAATGAAGGGGAGTCATTCATGAGAAACCTGTAATGCTGATGCTTACAGTCGTTTGCACAATTGTGAATGCAAACAGAACTTTCTCCCATTGACACAGATGTAATCTTGTAATGTTTATATGTTTTCGCTGTGTCAAATATATTGAATAAATATGATACACCATATGATATGTATGCACATAGTATGTTGTAACATAAAAAAAATATTCATAGTGCAGCTTTCCAGAATATAGTAACAGTAGTAACGATGTAACGTCGTCACAATATTTATATTGTTCTCTCTAATAATAAGTCGCTTTTTGTAGCGAATTAGCTCTTTGACCTTCGGTTCCTTCTCAGCCAAATGTTGACAGTTAACTGAATGAAATTTCAAGTCTTCTGTAGTACAATCCCCACTCCAGTGTTCAGTGATCTCGTACTATTGAGACAAATTGTAAATAAATAATGTTTACATTCGGGTTCGTTAATGTATCTACGAGATTCAATTTTGTCGCGAGAATAAAAATTTGTTTTTTATTTAACGAAATTTCCCATGAAGACATAAAATGCGTTCAATATATCACATACACACATTTACATATTTTCAGATTTAAATCTTCTTGTTAAAACATTACAATATTTAATCCCTCGGTTCTTGTAATGCACATATGTCTTTTGTAAACATATTAATGTAATATGATTTAAAGGGGAAAGAGGGTGTCATGTTTTTGTCGACGAAAAGAGGCGCATAAATTTTCTGAGAGATCGTGTGGACCAAAGGCGATGTAATTTCGCAGCGTGAGCAATCTTTCTTCTGTTTCTTTTCTCTCCGCCCACCGCACGCAGCTTCCTCGTGTTCAAATGAGACGAAAGTGATTGCGCAAGATTTGCGATCAGTAACGCGCAGGTGCTCGCTGAAATTATTACTCGTAATTCTCTCTCATTCTCTCCCTCTCTCTCAATGATCAAAAATGTATTTTTACACGTGCAAATTAAATTCGCAATTTAAAAAAAATGAAAAAATGGACGAGCAGTGAAACGAACTCTGCCATATTTATCGCTCTTTAAGAGATTTACTAATTTAAGAGTCGATTAGATAGTCTTTTTTGAATCGCAGTTTTTCTACCGTTTCGATTGACATGATAACCTTGGAGGGCGCGGTACAATGTCACTGACGATGACCGACCTATCTGCTTAAAGCAGTTGCATCGCATGCTATCAATGGCGTAACAACGTCTGACGATTACACGAATTTTTTCAATTCGTGCTTCCACATGCGCTGTTTGAAGATTGTAATCATCTTATCATTCTACGTAGCGTTATCAGTCATTCACATATATCTTTTGTAAACATTAAAAATCCATTATTACGTATTCATTATTACAAAAAAATAATTTTATCATACAATTTCCTTCTCTATCGAATAACTCGCTTGAATTTTAATTACGCCACTGCAATCGATACTGCTCATTCGAGCTGATCAAGTTATATGTGCTCTATATCAAGCAGGAATGACATACTTTGGAGCATACTTTGAAATCAATTCGCTGTTTGAAAGCAAAATACGATAAAATTCCTGAATGATATAGATTTTTTATTGTTTTTCTAGCTCTTACTTTTTACGTGTAAGAGTCTATTTGATTGCTAAAATTATGTGTTATAGATTATACATTATAATGAAAATACAATCCTTAAGTTTCTAGGCATATACTAACATAATTTTTATTTTTATTTTTATTATTTTATATATATAATTTTTATTAATATATATGTCATGTATATAAATAAACGCAAGTATGGAAATCATCTTTCATGCAGATGTAATAAAAAATATGCTGGAAAATAATAAACGTTACAAGAATTTTATTCTATTTAATGCTTGAAAATAGTATATATTCATAGCATAGTGTATCTTAGCTCAGAGTAAACTATGTTTAATCGTAATCTTGATAAATGTGTATACAGCTCAAGTGCCATTTATAACTCGTAAGTCATAATCAAGGCAGAGATATTCGTCGCGGAGACACAATACTCGTAATTGACCTTGATCCGCATTCATCTGTCCTTGGACCCCTTCGCCCAAACTCGCCTTCAATAAAAAGTCTGTCATTGTCAAGCTTAGATCCCCCTCGAGAACTCCTTTTTTTCTCTTTTATATGACGATTAATTATATTACGGTTACTCGCGTAGTAGTCAATGAAATACGAATTCCAGCAATGAATTTCCGTCGTGTGTTTCAAGATTTTAGAGGCGGTCGTGTAAATCTCTTTAGCTGCCGATTCTCGGAAGGTCTCCTTGGCCCGATGGCCTCATTCGCATTGATGCCTCCGGAATAAATACAGGACCATTTGGCACTTCCGCCGATTTAGTTTCCAGACTATGATCTCATCTCTTAATCCAGTTTCATAAATTTTAAACATGAACAATCAGTTTTTTCGAAACTCGACATTATATTTATTAAAGTGCAATGCAGTGGTATTTAATAATGTAGAATGAGCGCATAAGATCATTTAAACATGTCATGTATTCAAGTCTTTTTTTTCAATATATTTTATTAAATAGTCAATATAATATGTTAAGGAACTTCTACGAGTAATAAAAATCATGCTTGATGAAAATCATGAAACTACACTTACTCGAGCCTAAAAGCTGCCGTTCTGGTCGCGAGCCTTGTCCACAAACCGGCTTCGAGCGGCGAGTGCGAAAGTTTCTGCGAAAGTCTGTAATGCTATAGAGAGATCCAAATCTTAATATCAGTTCTATTTATAACTGCAGGCATCTATAAGTAGCGCGGTTGTATGAAATATCTACCCGAGCTCCAGTTATTCAACTCGGCACCAAAGATCTGAGAGATAAATTCGATGAAACAAAAAATAGTGATAATGAAATTAATCAGAATGTCAGTCAAACCTCTACGTTACTCTATTTATAGATTTCGTGAGGCAGGGCTTTAGAAGAACACAATGTCAGCAGCTGTAAGGGAGCGGACGACGACGCACACCAGCAGAAAGATCGTGAGTCATGGCGGTCCTATATCTGGCCAGAGAGACGGAGCAGCAACGGCCAGCAGCCTCGAAAACAACTTAGGTAAACCTTTAAATGTGCCACCGGAGATGTGTAACTTTATCTACCTGCTGTTCTTTCTTCCGCCACATGATTTTTTTATTCGCGACGTTCTTGTATTCGCAAATCTTAGCATATAAATTGGTTACCAACGCATACACAATTCATCAAACTTTTAAAAATATCTTGATCTTCTCTCTGCTACTGCTGATCGATGTGATATATTCCTAATATTTACATTTCAATCTAAAAAGCTTAATGCAAGAATCTGAACGTAATAATATTTTAATCGACGTCAATTATAATTGTCTATGTACTTGAATTCGCCTTTATTTAGCTCTACTATTTACTACTTCATGCTTCATTATAGTGAACACACATGTTAAATTGGTTCGTTTGGCTCTTTCAGACGCACTTCTCGAGGATCTGCAGACGAGTGTCTCGAGAAGTGCCACTCCTAGTCGAGACAGAGTACTTTCGCCCCAAGTCGAATATCGGGTGGCTGCCAACCCTACCAGAGTGGTCTCCGAGGGTAGCAGGTGAGAGAGAACAAAGTACTTTGAATTGGACGATAATTGGGACTAATGCATTTTTTGTTTTGTATATTTCCTATAAAAAACATATAAAAAAGATACATTATAATATTCAGATTTATAAAAATTATTTCTAGACCCATATCTCCAAGTCGTACGAAGGTGACTACCACCGAGAAATTTGTGAGTACTGGTCCAACCGGCACACCCAGCGGTATCCCGGGATTAGAGCTCCTAGATGCAGAGTTGCAAAACGTAAGTTTCCCAATTAAAATAATGTTATTAAAATACATAAAATTACACAGATAAAAAACTTACAAGATATCGTAAACTCAATATTCAACGATTTACACAATGACTGGGAAATAAAGTAATTACCCCAATATTTGAGAAAATTCTGGATTTGTGTAATTTTAATTTTAGCAAAATAATTATATAAATAAGTTTTTTGAAAAAAGTTTAGATAAGAAAATTCATTTGTCGTCATATCGTTTAGTTTCATTCAAATTTACGTTGCTATTTATCAAGAAAACAAATTTGCTTACTTAAGAAGTAATAAAATGCATGCAATATAAAAATCAAATCAAAATGTGTGACTTGTGTGTTCTTTTTATTACTTGGTATAAATATTAGCCTGAGGATAAAATCTAAAAACACGAAAGAGCTATATAATCTCGTTGGATAAAATTATGTGGCAGTCAATGGCGCTGGTTCTTGCACACAAAAAATGCGTCAATGCATGCAAGAAACTAGTTTCGCATACCATCATATGTACGATGCCGAGATTACTAAATATGCTGTTGAAAATGACTTTTTGATTAACTGATGTTAATTAAGTGAATTTATTTAAGTAGCGTATAAAAATTCTCGATATAACCGACTCTAGAGCAAGCAAAAAATAAAAATTCGATAAAAACTGCATTATTTAACCAATCTTCAAAATTGTCGAAGAAATATCATAACTCAATTAGAAGATTTAATTATTTCGATATTTCGAAAAAAAAAACAATTTTTTACTGCCAAACATAAATAATACATAAAGAATAAATTGTAATCTTAATCCGCAAACTTTAATTTAAAAAATCAATTAGGCGTATAAAACATGAATATTAATATTATTTATAATGATAAAATGTAAATCGATTATATTAATAACATGTATAATGTGTGTCTCTCATTATCGCGTTTATTATCAGTATTATTAACAGAGAATTTGATGAAACCTGCCATACTATATAAATTAGGCAGATTTTTAGTAGCATATTGATCACCTCTAATCTCTTTAACATCCACTATACGGATTTTAACAGAGTTTGCGTCCCGCTGAAGTTCCAATTATACGCTACGCAGATTGCATCGTTTATGCATTCGCCCCGAGGTGCAAGTGTCGTGTCGGTGCATCTAACGCGAACGTTTAATGTTGCCTTCTTGTTAGAAAGAGAAAGAAAGAGACCGCGAGGAATAAATGAGATCACACTTATACTTGAAGTCGCGAAGTAATCAACGCGTCTCGTGTCACATCCCCGAACGAAGAAGAAGAGCTAACGCGCGCGCTAAGGACAAAAATAGACTTACAGACCATATAATTTTATTATAACAGTCGCCCACATGGCTAACTAACTTGTCGCCAAATCACGACTGTCTGATAATCCTTCTTTCACTTTTGTATTTATTCATTGACCTTCATGATAAGACTTTAAAAGATATTTTAATAGATTAAAATAGTTGCAGAGAAATATAATAGGAAATATCAATAAAAGTAAAATATTACTGTAAAATTTAGATTTTTCTTTTTTACACATATAAAAAGTGAATGAGATAATTAAAATGTTTTATCAGAGAATGTCATTAGAGTTTTTATCATGTATGATGATACGTAATAAGAGTGATAATAGCAGTGATGATTTACATTTTAAATACAGACTTGAGAGAGAATGTAACTTTTTTAAGAGGTCATTAAAGTCAGAGAAGAATAACAAAATATTTCTCGTACATTCTCGATTTACTCGATGGTCTGGTAAGAGAGAAACGCGTTTTAAAACGACTATACTGTGTTCGGTAAAGATTTCCCGGATACCCTGGTAATAATACTCTGCCATTTTACACGATATATTAAACATTAGAAAATCGCATTGGGGAGGATCAAGCCGAGATGATTGCAACCTTCGCTGATCATACGCCTTGTAATCTGGCATCCAATGAAAATAAATTGGTTTGCTCGTGCTCCTTGCGTGCTAGCCGGATATATCTTCGAACTAACGGGCTTTTAAGATCTTTAAACGATGCTATCTATCTATCATCCGGAACGATAGAATATATAACAAAATAATCTATAAAATTTCTACACGTGTTACTTATATCATTTCGCACAGTTTATGAAATAATTCATTTTAATTATTAATTTAATCGCATGAAAGTAGCACGATGCGTGTGCTTATAGATTATATTTCTAAAACGTAAAACAGAGATGTTTCGTTCTGTAATATACTTGAATGACTTTGGTTTTTCTACATAGCTGCAGAATTGAAACAATCATCGGCCCCAAGTCGTTCCGCGGAATTTAAATGCTGTTACCGATCCGCCCATGCGTTACACGTGGGATAGTCGTAATCAGAGTCTTATAAGGAGAGTCCCAGTACCAACACTACCCACGCATTGCTCGCACTAATTTGTTACGACTGAATCGCGATGCTACGTATAAAGAAAGATGACCTGAATACCTACGCATACTAATGTGAGATTCTGCCTCATAACATCCACTTTCCTCTTGTATATTCACAGGTTCAACCCGGTCAAAGCAAAACGATAGCGTACAAACAGGTGTCGTATCAATACAACAAGGATTTGGATGGAAAACCAGGTGAGAAGATCTATATGTTTGCATTAAATGCACATGAATAGTATCGCTGCGTACATCGTTGTGCTTACATTACATATAGCAAAAATTGAAGAACTATAGCAAGATTCAGAGATTCCTCGAATTGTCTGAGACAAGTAATACATCGGTCGCGAACGTGAAACGTGGAAGGTAGGGGAGCTGGTTGCTCGTGTCGCGCCTTTTAAGGCGCGTGACGGCCTTGCTGGTTTACGGTTAATTGATAATGAAAAAAATCAAGCGGATCTCTCTCGCAGATTTGAGTACTATACACGATCTTCAATGCAATTCCAGTTGTATCGCGCAAAGAATATTGACGAGAATATAAATCTTATTTATACCTGTTCTCGAGAGAAAAAATAGGGATTGAGTTCTTGCGAATTTACACTTCCAATTTTTATAAAATTTAAAAATATTCTGAATAACTTTAAACGGCTACATGTGTAAGCCCTTTTAGCGTAAAGTTTGGTAGAAATAATGTGGAAATATAATTGAATAAAAATGTTTATAAATTAAAAGAAACGCGCGCGCAAACATTTATCGTGTATCATTCATCGTCAAATTTTATGAAAATTGGAAAAAAAATCTTTTCGAAATTTTATTTACCTCTATAAAGCAGCACGTGTGGGAGCGAGAAAGTTCTCCTTGTGTCTCTGTATTTGGCAAAGACGATACGGTCGTAGTTCACGTTCTTTGCGGTCACGCATAATACACAAACGTAGCCATATTAGGACCGCTTATAACAGAAGATTGACCCGATTTCTTCGTATCTCCGCTGTTCTCCTGAAAGAAAAAAAAGGAGTGAGAAAAGAGAACTACAAAATAGAGGAATAAAATATATAAAAGATTACATCATATTGGAAGAATATAAATATATCTATCTATCAGTAGATGGATTATTCATCGATTGGAGAGATGATCTTGTCAGCTAGCTAAAAAATTTATTATCAAAACAGTTGACATTATAAATTTCATAAGATTAAAGTCGAAATGATAAATTTCCGCAGTTTACATATGACATTTTATTATTTTTCGAATCCTGCATAAATTTACATTGATAATTATTTAAAATTTTTTATTACGTCATCCTCTTGGAAAAATATCGCGTTATTCACAATCACAATATGGTAGAATGTTAAATGATTCATTGTTTCAGATTCGTGGGTCGTATCAGAAAACAAACGATCTCTTACTGGCGCGCCCTTGATGTAAGTATGTAGTTGTGCCTCATAAGTCCCAAAATACTACCGGTTTTTGAATGCGTGCCAAACGACTTGGTCGCGCACAGACCCCATCTCTCTCTTTTTCCATTAAAATAAACTCATATTTCTCTGTCTCGATTGTATTTAATTTATGCATGACATTCAAAAGAAATTTTGCTGCAGACATAATACAAAAAATAAATTTTTTACAACTACGCTAAAATTGCGGAGCACACATATAAAAAAAAGCTTATATGTTCACAGTGACGACACTCATGAAACTACTTATGAGGAGACTAAGACTCCAGCGACATATACTACATATCAAAGTCCAGAACCGATTATTAAAAAAACAGTAGTTAACAGAGAATTAGTAAGTAACAATATATCTATCATTGCAAACATTTTCTCTAATATCTTGATTTGTTATTTTTATCGATATTAAATTATATATATATATATGATATTAAATTAAATAATATTTAATATTTTTATTCATATTGAATATGATATTAAATTAATTTTATTGATATTAAATATATAAGCATTTATTAGTATTTTAACAGCAATGTATCTATTAGGTCTATGGCGACAGTTCAACGTCTCGTTCGAAACAAACCTCCCCTCTGCCAGGAACTCAAAGGGATGTCAAATACATTCACGAATCTAGTACGTATAAATTATCTTACAAAAAGACGATTATATACATATATCTTAATCTTGACATTGAAATTAAACAAATAATTTTCTGCCTCCCAAGGCTACCAAACTGATCCGCGATCAACTCAAGCATTAACTACAGTGCATACGAGCACACCGCAAGAATACAAAACCATTGAATACGTGCCGGTTCCGTCGCCAACTCCAGCGATACCGATCAATCTGGCACCCGGTCCGAACACAAAGGTAACTACCACGATCAAGACGTACACATACGAACTGCCAGGAGCGCCGGAAACATATCTACCAGGTGGCAGTGTGCCAGGAAGAAATGTTGTACTGCCCGGTGATCAAACCATCACATACACCCTACCAGGAACAATCACAACTGCCACTACAGACAAGACAGTCACCTACCAAACTATGACAGAGAATGTACCCGGACATCTCGATACATCGGTCAGATACAATAGCCCGTCGAACGACGTCACCGAAAAGTCTACGACCATCCACAAGGAAGCAAAATACTATCGCGAGGAACATCACGACGATCATCCCGGTTGGAAGCCTTCCCCGGTTTATCGCAACGCACCATTGCCAACAAATATGGAGACCAAGGCCACCGTGACTGAGAAGTATTATCAGGTTGACGGTAATTATCCCAACGGCCACGGGCCGGACGATCATCCGGATTATCCCGGGAGCACGACCGTCATATACCAGAATCAACCGCCTACCATTGAACACACGAAAACCATTAAACGGATCGAAGAGTATAGATCTGATAGACACGTAACGCCTGATAAACCGGATACTCCGACCAAGATGACGACGACGACTTATTATCCGCAACACGGTACACCCAATACAACGATTTATAAATTTTCGAATACTACCTCGACAGTACCACCGAGCAAGAACGCGGAGGATCACGAAGTCCTCCTGCCGAAACCATTTCCGACTGGTGTCCAGATGTATCCCGCTAAGCCAGTCACCAACGGCGAAGGACCACCGAAAAAACTCGAAGATCTCATGGCTTCGTTCTCCGACTCTGAGGTAAAATAATTAATACTTGTTACTTGGCGAACGATACTAAAAGTTTCTATATGTATTATTTTTTTCACTTAGCGGGAAGTATTGGAAGATATACAGAGGCAAGAACGCCATACTAAAGAATCATCATCCAGGAAGAAAGAAGTCGATTTTATCCCGCACACACCGCCAAAGGTCAAAAGTAAGAACGTTGCTGGCCCACCGGTCTATTATCCTCCTGGCTCGGCGGAATTCACCAAAAAGGAAGAATCTAGTGCAGCCATGTCACAAGCTGGTGTAAGTCAATTATTTAATGTATTATACAGAGCAATCCTATATAAGTTTACAATAAATAAAAATGTTTTTCAATTACAAACCTTAAAAAAACAATTGTATATAACTCGCAGTAAATCCTAGAATTAAATTAAATAATTTAAAAACCACTTTTTTGGAGTAGAAGATAATGACTTTTGTTATCCAAATTGCAACATCATTTATCATCAATTTAGAGAGAAAAAAGCACTCTATGCTCCTTGTATTTCTAAAAACAAACATTTTTTTGATTGTGTTTGATTTTAATCAATCCCTGTTTGCATTATATTTCAGGGAGGGTGGCAAAGGGCAAGTGGAAAATATGAATATGAGGCCTCCAGTAAAAGCAAAACCAAAACCAGCAAGGGAGGCGCTGTCGTCCCAGTTTGTTTGCCGTTATGCTGTGCATTGCCATGCGTTATTATGTAATTCAATTTTTGCATTAACATATATTAATTAAGCACATAATATGGTCTGAAACATTTAATATCACAATATAATCAAAAATATAGCCTGCAAGAAACAGATCAGAGAAAGAATTAATGCAGATATATGGTTTACATCTAGAGCACATTATAAAAGCTTTTTTGAATATTTTTCCTTTTACCAAGACAAAGTACAATCACTTAAATTGTACATTTGCTTTTTCTTTGTCTTTTTCTCTTCGAGATCTAAACTCTTGTCTTATTTTAAATATATTTTAAATACAACAAATATGGCTGAAAAGCATAGATAAATATGTATATGTGTTAATATTTAACATATGACAGATTATCATTTATATTATAAGCAAATAATCTCTCAAAACAAATCTATCATGAAAGAGTGAGTTTATAACATACTTATGTGAGTGAGTTATTAACATACTTATAGGTATATACTTCAGAATAACAAATGTTTAAGCTATATTTATTTATATAATTTTTATTATTGTAAGTATTATATTCATGATGACAAATTATTCAGATTTTTTAAAAGTATGCCGCAATATGAATTTGCTATAATTAAATATAAAATGTAGCGTTTTCTTAAAATTTCAAATCATCTGTCTATTATTACACATTTTATATACATAAACAAAAAATGAAATTAGTAGCACAATAATCTCTTTTTAATAAATTTATTATAATTTTTACTATTAAACATATTTTTATATTGTTATTGCCTATTTATGCAAATGAATTTATATATATATTATATAACATTATATTAAGCTTCAATCAAATTGTAAAATCAATACTCACATTTTGCAAAATAAGTAATAAAATTCATTATAATTTTAACAAATAAATATTATTAGTGCCATTCTATATAAGAGGTATTATATTACTTTAAAAATTTTTAATATTCTTACAAATTATCTTTCTCGGAAGTAATTTACTAAAAATATGTATGAAAAGCAGATAAATCATGACAAAAAATATTGTAACAAGTAGGATAAATAAATGTTAATTATACTATACTACCGTGAATTATGGTGCTATAATAATTTTAATATTAAAACCATTTAAATAACTAATATAATATCACAATCATGTATATCTCTGTTTCTGAACACAAATACTATTTGTAATTATATGTAAAAATTGTGTCATCTCATATGACATATGATATGTGTTAATATGTATATTAATAATAGATCATATTTTAATAAAATTGACATTTTTAAATAAGTATATTTTTCCACTCACATGCATTTTTTATTCAATGTGTTTTTCTTCAAAAAATATCTTTTTAATAAAAATAAACTGCATATACTATAGCCATGCAGAATATAGAATCCTGAAAAACAACATGCAATTAACCCAGGAATAAGAATATATTAAGTATTAAATATTGTATGACAAAAATTGAAAGATATATCTCCTTACATTTATAAAACTATCATAAGCATATGTATCAGCTTCTGCATCCCAAATGCATCTTGTACCTATTTTTACACCAGCACCATGTTGCTGTCCCAAAACCACATTGACAATATATTTATATCTTTTGAACTGTAAGTCTATAAAACATGTAAAAAACAGAATATATAATTAAGTACTTACCATAGAACTTTAAGTGTAATACTTAAATAAATATAAATAAATATATATACATAAATAAATATAAATAATTTATAGATATGTAGGAAAAAAGATAAGTATTACCTTTGATTTTTCTTTCAATAACATCTGCTATATCTTTGGTCCATTGAGCAGCTGCCTGTGCATCATATGACTTCGTAGCGAGTTGATCAAATAAAACATCATGTATTATCTCTTTTGCACTTAAAGGTTTAAATCTGTATTAAAAATCCTAATGTTATTTAATTAAACTCAGAAAAAGACATTGACTATATCAATAGTGTATTTAAAAATAGAAAATTTGAAAATATATTAATCTATCTTATCTTTTAAATCAAAATCAAAGCAACTTTCCTTTCCACATTAATTTTTTGTACAAACGCGAACTTTAGATTTGCTGATTTTTCTAATTTTATGTACATAATATAGTGTATATCATATCTCTTAATTTCTTGATAAATCGGCTTACTTTTCGTGAAGAGGCGGTCGAATTTGATAAACTGGTTGCTGCGCTGTTTCCTCGACATCTTCAGGGACCTCCAAATTCACATCCTTCTCTTCCTTTTCTTGTGCTACATCCGCTATCTCTTGCATCAGGTTACGTTTCACAGAATGCGATATTCGTTTCTCTTCTGCCATTTATAATTAATAACTTTATAATCCGTATGTTCCAATTAAAGATTGCCAGTGCTGACAGTACTGAAAAATAATTTATATATATGTATTTTCATTCATATATGATCACTATTGTTTAAAACAAAACACAGCCTATCTTGTCATACAATATACACATACACACATAAGAATGTTATTCACTCATAAGAATGTCATTCAGGCTTGTTTATCAATAAAGCTACCCATATTGGTAATCCGATTCACACATGCTATATACATATGACATACACATATTCCACTCTTTCGAGTGCGTTCGGAAATCCTACTCGTGGAGTAAAGTAGCATTTGATTGACCAACCAGGACAAAAAGTTTTTTTGATTCTGATTGGTCATTTCAAAGTTATTCTACCGCCCAAGTAAAATTTCGGAACGCACTTTTATCTCAATTTTTTATCAATTATTTTCAAATTATTATTTTTATTATTATTATTCTAAATTACTTTTATTTTTTCAAATTATCATTCTTTAAATAAAGAATATGAAAAGCATTTATATGGTTGCAGCATTTGTATAGTTATTGGAAAAAATTTAAATGATATATTATAATTATAATTTAATTTATAGATAATTACAATGACATTTTGCATAGATATTTAATTTATTAAAATCCAGACAAGTCTGTAGATGAAGGAAAGAATGAACGCAGTACCTGACCGCGTTCCTTGTCTATGTACAAGGTCTTTCGTTTTACCATTATTTCGTGTTCAAGGGTACCTCTTGTTTTGACTAATTTTGCCTGAGATTCCTCAGTGCGTTTTAATTCTGTCAATAAAGCAGATGTCTGCTCGCCAAGAGATTTTACTTCTTCAATAAGGCTAAATAAAAAGTTTTTAATTAATTGCTTGCATTTGTTGATAATGCTTTATTAAAATTATTAACTGTATAATTATCCTTCTTTAAGTGACTTACGCAAATTGAGCTGCATCTCGACAACTTTCAACATTGCATCGATTCAACCTATTATCCAATCTTGTTTGTGCTAATTTCATGGCATTATTTAATCCCTTCGTTGAATCTCGAAGTTCTTCAATCAACTTTTCCGTACTCGCTAATTCACGCAAGCACTAAAAATGAAAATATTTTTCGTTAATTTTTAATTAATTTTGTTTTGTGCGTTTTATTGCATTCATTCATAAATCTTACGCGAAGTAATTCCTTCTCTAATTGCTCAAGACAATCTTGCGTAAGTTTCACATTTTCCGCGAGTGCAATATCAACGCAAGTTGCTTGATCGCGTAGGTCTTTGACGAAATTAATAAATATTTTGCTCAAAGTCGATCTTAAATTTATGGATTTTTGCCTAGCACTCTCGCCGGCAGCTAGTGCTTCTCGCGTAAAGTGTTCATAGCTCGTAGGAGTTGATTGACTAAAAAAAAAAGTGAAATATTCATGATATATTTCGATGATATTAAAAGTTTATAATTAGTAGCAATGAAATTATTATTCTGAATTGAAAATAGATTATTTTTATGTTTCCTTTAATATCAGCCACGAATATAAAACGATACAAACTCACTCTTCTGGAATCCTCGTAGCTCCAGCTTTCCACAATAAAAGCGGAGAATCATTAGATAAATTCGCGCACAAGGAGTCTATGTTATAAGTATGAACTTTATCGGACCAATCGCTTTCCATTCGTGTTTTGACGGTTTTTAATTCAGTCATTTGTGTCTCAATCTGTTCATAAGTTCTATTTAATAAATTTCGTATTTCGGAACAAAGCGCTATTTCCTGAAATATATAATTCGAATTAATAACTTTCAAGAGAGGCAAGTTTGATCACTCTGAGAGCAATTAATAATAAATAATCATAAATTCGATCTTAGATTATTAAGCATACGTGGATTATTAGATTATCAGATATAATCAATAATATCGATTAAGCATTTAATTGATAAATCAGAACAAAAAATCTTGTGTTTTATCTTGTGTGCTTTAAAACAAAATAGCGTCAAACAGGATATACTTTATATTATTTATATTAATCAAATTCAAAATCTATTTTTCATGACAAATTGAATTTAATCGTTCTCAGAACAATCAAGTCTGCTTTATAAAAATGCTATAAGAGATCATTAATTGCGAATTTTTGGCACCGAATTAATCAAGATTCAACCTTTGTTAATTGCTCCTCGACGTTGTCGCGAACGAGATCCGATTCCAGGCGAGAAGAGCGTATCTGCAGAAACTCGTTTGCAATAGATGCTGGGATGGTCAATATTGACAAAGATCGCTGTACTCGACGACGCTCAGTCTCTAACAATCCTATTTCTTCCACGTTGGCAGAGATCCCATGCTCCAATTCCGTCTTCAAACGATACACCTCGTTAGCCCGTGTTTTTAAATGTTCCGTCGTCTCTAATTGCGTTTTATCGGCTGCTGCGTACGTTTGTTCTACGCACTGCTTCGCATTGTTTGCTGTGACTCTAAAAAAATTAATTCTTACATCAGTCAATAATTATATAGTTTTTTTTACTAATTAACTTTAATTACATGTTTTAAATCTAGTACTCCATCTATTACTCATGGACTTTTCAATCAAATGTAAATATATAACGTAATTCCAAAATAATCATGAATCATAGCATGTATTATGTTGAATCATACGTACTGAGCATCACAAATTTTCTCATTCGATTGCTGAAAGATATTCAAATTATGCGCCCGCCATTCGCTTGGTCCATAACGAGTGATGGTATATCGATCCACAACTGGTCTCAAACCTGTGATACCACCTTTAGTAGAACACGTTACACTGCCTGTAGCCCATGGACCAAGCGATTCCATTGAGCATTCAGGTTTCGGTGGATAATCATCCTCGGGCTGAGGTAAATAGGACGGAGGTTTTTCGACGTTGTTTCCGCAATCATCTCCCTGTTCCATCGATTGCATTTTCTATCTCAAGATTTTTGCCACGAGATGAGTGATAATAGATTGTGCATGAAACGTGATACGATGAATAAATACAATTGTTTATAAATAAACGCCATTTGATTTAATTTCTTTCTGTTTGTTGTGTGTCTATGTGTGTGATATCTGACACGTACAAGTTTTCCACATATCTTTTTGCATATCTTTTTATACATATGTTAACGAGACATGTAGTACATATGTGCATACAGTATCAATATGCATTATCGACATAATAGGTGCTTTCCATTTACATCAAAACTCAGATAAATCTCACTTCTGTCTTTCTTCAACATTCATGTTAAAGAAAGACAGAAGTGAGATTTATCTGAGTTTTGATGTAAATGGAAAGCACCTAATATATGCAAGAACGTAAAAAAAAAAAACTTACCGCAGTTTGTTGCGAAACCAGCTGTGAGGTTTCGATCACACCATTATGTTTATCATTCGAAATAACAGACATTTCTTGAAATAATTAATTATATGCATATATCTTAGCAATCTTTTAAAATTTGTATTTTATAAATATATTGGAAATTTAAGACTTGTTTAAATTGCACATTTACACGCAATAAAACATACAAATTTCCGTAAATTTAAGAGTTGTTTGTCACTTCCGTACATATACATATGCTAAGGAAACCGGATTTATCGATTTAATACAGCATAAACGCGCACGAGTGGCTTCATTTTCTTGTAAATAAATGTTATTTTTTTTTTATTAACCTATTCTGTGCTATCAAAGAAAAATTATTACTTTTAGAAAAATAATGCGAATGACTAACTTCGGGATATTAAGTAATAGGTATATCCCCAGATAGCCAAGCTTGATATGACATATTCAGCAAACAAATGCATCGCATGTATTATTATATATTTGCAGTATACTTGCTGACATCGAAATAGAATGCGTTACGAACGCAGCTATACGTCTGCTTCTACACCCAGGTAGCAGAGTGACGTCAAATGACATCTTAATAACGTTTTAATGACGTCATTGTACGTCATTAAGACGTCTGGAGACGTCATCTTGCTACCTGGGCATGCAATCAATTAACGAAGCAAATGGTCTGCAATATTGGTATATTACGTTGTCTACATGTCAGCAATATGTTAACACGTTGCAATCAATTTGTTGTTATTAGCACATGAATTCATGCGAGTTCAACGTAACAGACATAATGCTGTCTCACCTTGTCTGTAGTTTGTTAAAATTAGTTGCTTCAACAATTATTGGCAACATGACAGCAACCTCATTGCATTTGGCTACCTGGGTCTTATGCGAGCGAATAAACATCATCGCGTTATGTAACGCGATATGCTTTTAATGCAAAATAATATTATGCACTTTAATAAATATTTATTAATGGATAATTCTGTTGCTCTCGCATATTTTTTTGGACTTACACACTCTGTGCACATATAAGGGTATTGATAACTTGATATTCTATCAAAGCTGAGCATGCATGAAAATGCTTCAAAGATCTCTTTATTAAGGTCGCGATATCTTTTATTATGTTATCATCGTATACGTAATTTCTTGATATAAATTCAAACGAATAATTAAACTCGAAAGCTCACGATCTGAAATGAAATGTTATTTAACAATATTTTTTTAAAAATCGATAGCTATATAGTATATTAATAGATTAGACAACAGGTAATTAAAAAAAGGTAATACAAAAAGATAAAGCTCGATAGCTCTGGTATATTAATGATAGGTAATTAAAAAAAAAAAGATAAAACTCTAACACTATAGAACTACTATAACGTTGTTGCATAGAAAGTTTCTGCGTAGAAATAATTTTTATATTGTATTATCCTCAACAGATTAATTTAATTATTAAATAAATAATAAAAATATTGGGAGAGAATTTAACATTTACATACAATTTAATTATTAGATAAATAATAAAAATTGGAAGAAAAAATCTCTATTATCTTAAAATTTGAAAACATGATCGTGTGAGACTGGCCACAAGGAAAAACAGACGATAAATAACAAAAGATATAAAAAAACAAAATATATGGAAATGGAGAAGATAAAAGTTTTGTTTGCATATATTAGCGATATGAATATTTACCATATGTTTAATTTTATATTTCAATGTGACTTCACTGATAATATGTTAATGGCTTTATAATTATCAATATTAACGCAGTCCGATTTAATAAATTTTGTCGAGACTTAAATTCATCATATATCCAAGAAGGACATAATATAAGGTAGATAAAGTATCCCACCATGTGTATTTATAGCTGATGTTTACGAAATCATATTATACGTTGATCAGCTGATAAGACATCAAGAAAATATTCACTGCTCACAATTGCTCGCCGACTGTCGACGAATACAGACATTGTTGAGGAGAAAATGGCAAAACAAGTGGAAATTAAGTATACCCAGGTAAGTTAATATTTCGCATTATTTCATAAGATGCATTGTGATAGATAATATATGTTTCGAATAAATTTTGTAGCTTTTTATTGATAATGAATTTGTGGATGCTGTGAGTGGCCGTAAATTTTCCACAATAAATCCGGCTAATGGTGAAGTCATTGCAGAAATTTCCGAAGGAGATAAGGTAAAATTGTTTGCGTAATATCAGATATAACATAAAAATTTGACAAAGCATTTAGCTCTAAAAAAATGTAGATGAAATTTTATAACAAAAGATAGTGATTTAGAAAATTCCCATGCCTTTTATTTTAGAATCTCTAAAATCTATAAATCTCTAAATCAAAGTTAATATTTGAAATCTTTATTTATTCCAAGACGAATCAATATAAAACAATAACGATATAACGAATGTAACATCGGAAGAGAATAAAATTAGATGTTTTATTAATTCTTGTATTTAGAAATTTACTAAATCCTCATTTGTGTGTTTCCTATAATTTCACGAAAAGTTAAAGAAAGTTTAAAATTTAAAAGAACATTTAAAAAACTTGAAATGAAATATTAGTATTTAATCGACACGGGTAAAAAAAATTTGAATTCATCAAGATTTGAATATTGAAAAAAAATTTTTAATTTTATAGAAATCCAGCATGTTTGCGAACAAATATCTGTTCGCGTAAATGTCTGAAATCAAATATCAGTAACAACTTAAAAAACTGTTATCAAAAGTGTCAAGAATATGTAGGACAGTATTGATAGCAGAGATACTATTTTGAAGAATTAAAAATTTAATATTTCAGTTATTATTTATTATAATTCTTAATTTTTACGATTTTAAACCATAAAATAAAAGTAATAACACATTATTTGATAATATTCATATATGTTTTTGTTCGTTAAAATAACGATTTTTTTCTCTTAAAAAAAAAAGTGATAAGATAATACTTTTTATCGATATACACACACTGTATATGTATACAAACATATAATATACCAATTTTTTTTCCCATTTTCATATATATTTCACATCTTCAACTCACATTAAAAAAATGATGCATTTTTAAAAAAATTCTTAATTTATTTGCTTTAATAGATGTATAATTCGAAAATGCGAAGCATTGAAATAGAACTTATTTTAAAAAACATTAAGTGTTTTGGTGTAAAATTGATAAGATAATTGATAAGCTAATTTTTTTTTTATTTCTTTTTGTAGTGATATTAAAGCGATTTATTTATCACATATACATATACATATATATATATATATATATGTGTGTGTGTGTGTGTGTGTGTGTGTGTGTTAGAGTTATCGATATCACTACAAGTTTATGTAACAAATCTAACAGGATTTTTTTAATTATTTTGTTATTCATTTTAATAAATATTATATGCTTTCTAAGTTTTGAACCTTTTTTAAACATTCCATATGCATGCGTTTGTACACATAAGTAAAAAATGGAGACAACAGATAAATATAAAAATTTAAAAATTCTTCTTATTCTATTACCTAATTCTCTCTCAGGTATTAAAAATTACTAAATTTATATTTCCACAATATGTTTATGCACATTGAATTAAGATTAGATTATATTTAATAAATTATGTGTGTTATAAAATGAAATAAAAAAATTTAGATAAAAAAGAAGCTAATCAATTATAATTTAAAGAATAACATTTTTTAGACCGATGTAGATAAAGCAGTGGATGCTGCTAAGCGAGCTTTTGACCGAAATTCGAAATGGCGTAAAATGGATCCATATATCCGTGGGCAACTTATGCATAAGGTAGATTATATTATATGAAATATAGCTCATGTGCAAGCGTTAATTACACAGTCTGAATAAATCTAACTAAAATAATAAAACAGTTGGCAGATCTCATCATGCGCGATTTAGATTATATCGCCACTCTTGAAACTCTTGATAATGGAAAAACGTATGCAAGTGCTGTAGGTGACATAGAAGCAGGTATTGCTTTTCTTCGTTATTATGCAGGCTGGTGTGATAAAATACAGGGAAACACAATTCCAACAGGTATTTGTATTATTCAAAACTATTTATGAATAACTACTTTTTGCAAATATATGAAATTCTATATATTTGTATGCGACCACATACATGTAAAAGATAATATATAATATGAATTTATATATAATAATATATATTGCTATATAAACAGATTATTAATCAAGGGCTACCATTAAATCGAATGTATAAACTATATTTCATTAAATTTCGCATACCAATGGTTATTACTTTTTTAACATATTGATAAAGAAATGTATAAATTATAAATTAAACAAAATAATTTTATTTATTATTTGACTAGGCGATACCTACTTTACACTGACACGAAAAGAACCAATCGGCGTTGTAGGACAAATCATCCCTTGGAATTATCCCTTCCTGATGTTAATTTGGAAATGGGGTCCTGCATTGGCTACTGGATGTACTTTAATCTTAAAACCAGCAGAACAAACGCCTTTGACTGCACTTTATGCAGCTGCTCTTGCTAAAGAGGCAGGATTTCCATCAGGTGTTATAAATGTCATTCCAGGTTACGGTCCAACTGCTGGTGCAGCTATTGCTGAGCATTCAGAAATTCGTAAAGTTGCTTTTACTGGATCTACTGAGGTATTTATATCTAAATAAATATTTTATATAATAATATACGATAATTAATACAAATAAATTATGTTTTGCTTCCAGGTTGGACATGCCATAATGGCAGCTGCTGCTAAAAGTAATCTTAAACGTGTCAGTCTTGAACTAGGTGGCAAAAGCCCACTCGTTATCTTTGATGATGTTGATGGTACATTGTCATAAATAATCTCACATCTTTATTTAATCTTATATATTATTTAATGATTAATAATGTATTTTAATTTATTATAATATTAATATGCTATTATTATATGATGTTAATTTATAGTGAAAGAAGCTGCAGAAATTGCGTACGATGCTATATTCATCAATCATGGACAATGTTGTTGCGCGGGATCGCGAACATTCGTGCACTCTAAGATATATGATGAATTTGTAAAGTATGCTAAACAGCTGGCTCTTGCTAGAAAAGTAGGAGATCCATTCGACTCTAAAATTGATCAAGGCCCGCAGATCGATCAAGAGCAGTTAAACAAAATTATGGGCTTAATAAATTCGGGCAAACAACAAGGCGCTGTTGTGGAAGTTGGTGGAAATCGCATTGGTGAAACTGGCTATTTCGTACAACCTACAGTCTTTTCGAACGTAACCGACGATATGCGAATTGCCAAAGAAGAAATTTTTGGTCCCGTTCAAACAATTTTGAAATTCGATACCATGGATGAAGTAATTGAACGTGCCAATCGCACTAACTATGGTCTTGCCTCTGGTATAATTACTAAAGATATTAATAAAGCTTTGGAATTTGCCCAAGCCATAGAATCAGGCAGTGTTTGGTAAGTAAATAAATTTGAGTATACTTTGTTGTACGAAAATAAACAGTTATGTACACTGAAGTAATAATTCTTAGGGTAAATTGTTATGATGCTATCATACCCCAGACACCATTTGGTGGATTCAAACAATCTGGTATAGGACGTGAACTGTAAGTAATAATTAATCGAGCTGAATTGATCTAAATGTTATATTAAACTTATAATGTATGTTATTATATTTTTTTAGGGGAGAAGAGGGCTTGAACGAATATCTTGAGATTAAAACAATTTCCATCAAAGTTACAAAAAATAATTAATATCCGAGACTAAAAGGAAATAATATACAATGTATCCCCTTAATTTTTGTTCTATCTTTGTCATAATTGATTTAAATAAAGCTTCTTTAACAGATTGTTAATAAAATACAATAATATATACAACTAATATGTATAATGATTTATCTTACATAATAACAATATGAAAAACATGTTTCAGAAATTTTTAAAAATATAACAGGATTGCAAAATAGAAAGAAACAAAGTAATGTTTCAATTTCTATTAATATTATAATTTTATTCTAATGAAATTTTGCAATTTCCTATTTTAGATATAAAGATAAATCTATTTTACCTTCATATATTACATGTAAAACTATCTATATACGAGTCACAGGCTCTTCATAATCATCTGGCGGTATACCTAATTCTTCATCTGTCCATTTAGAAGGATCTGGATATGGAAACTCTCCCTAAACATAAATAAAGCAAAATTACTACATTAAAGAATATATATGAATATGCTATGTAAATATTAGATCAGAACAAAAAGTAACAGATATTAAAAATTATTTGATACTTACAACAATGTGATCGAATTCATGCCACAAATGCCATAATACCCACCACCACATTAAGCCTCCTACAGCTTCAGCTGCATATACCCATTTCTTTTCTACTGGTGGGATTTCACGATATGACCATTCACTGACAACAAAATATTATGATATATTTGTAAATTATAATTGTTGTAGAAAAAAAAAGAATTTATAAGATACTTTTTCTACATTAACATTATATTACTGTATTATATTATAAGCACACATCGAGATACATATTCCGTATAATTCTTTTCATTTAATACGTTTGAACACTAGTAATAATAAAACACTGAGACCTAACCTATATAACATATAAGTTACATAATAATCTTACTTACTCGTGACTTAATCTAACGGATCGTAAATTCGTCGCAGGAACTTTGTTTTGATTACTTCTATAGGCAATTCTTAATAAATTCAACCCTCGTGAAGTTATCATTGTGGAAAATTGTCACTTGCAATTGATCCTCGGTAAACTACACTTGCGCAGACACAGAACACAGGCACAGGCAGTGCTACGCATGACGTAAGACAGGTCAGGTTAGATTAAAGTAGAATAGATTGGCGCGCATTTTGACATATGTAATATGACGTATGTTATAGATAAAAATCTGAAATTGAAGCTAGCAATTTTCTTCCCCTTCATACAATTAATCAAGAATTTATCAAAACGTGGATTTCACTTTTTTTATTATTACAAAACTCTAATAGTTTTGAAATAAAATAAATAAATCATTTCGAATTTTATTTCTGTATATTAATCATAATTTTTAAATCGAAATCGTGTTAACTTTCGCGATACTCTACTTTAAATTCATATTAATTGTCGGTTAATTTCACATTAAATCGATTATTTACAAAACAATTTATGAAATTTTATTTATGAATTTTATTTCTCTGAATAATTTTGCGCATTATATCGAATTTTGATACTTCGAGAGTTGTAATATCGTTCTCTTTACATATTTCGATTTCTCTACACATTGCGGTTAATCATATTGCATTAATGCATTGATTTAAATCTCATTTAAATCGCTTTGAAATTTTCATAATTGTATATTTTATTATCTAAATTTTGTCCACAAAAAACTATCAAAAAATGTCTCATAAGATGCTTATTGTAACGAAAATATCAAATCGTGTATAAAAGTTTCTACCGATCTTCTAATTGAAATTCGTATAGTAGTAATTTTCTTGTATTTGAAATTTGTTATTTTTTGTGACAAACGATTATAGACATTTACTTATTGTTAGTACAAAAAAGAATTACCTAATGATTCATTTAGCAATCATTGTATGCCACATTTTTGAACATATATTTATGATTTATATTTTATTTATATTATGTTTACCTTTAATGTATAGTATATTTTTTAATATGATTTGAAAAAGAAACATTTCTCTTATTGTCTACTTTACTACTTTATTATTTATTTTACTATTTTACTATTGAGATAACTTACTGTTATCTTAATTTGACTTGCTCTCATCTTATTGTTAGTAGTATCAAAAAATGTTTTTAAGAAAAGAAAACACACATCAGATGTTTTTATCAAAAATATCTATAAACGTTCGTCATTATAATATAAATTAATTTACAAACATAATTATATTAATTACTAATATACTTATTTACATATACATGTCATAAGTCGAAGCAAAAGATATGTAGTATATGTATATCTTCTTTAATTTTGGAGTTTAATTTTTGCAAGATAGTGCACACAATTAACTATTTAGAATATGATTGTATTTTCAAGATGTGTAACGTATTTAAGTAAAAAAAAACTACCTGGCTGCCCTTTTCCATTTTGTCCTGTCCTTCTTTTACGAGATTAATTTATGACAGCTTAACAACACAAGTCGACGGAAGTCGTAGAAGTATATCAGCCGCGGAATGTTCGCCATTATCCGCGGTACTACTGAAACTTGGGGAGCAAAAGGGGCGCTCTTCTATATTAGGGGAGCGTCGCGGCTCGTTGCTATTGGCCAAGCAGACACTTTTACAAGCTGCAGCTTGAGGCATTTGGTTCCCGAGGTAGCAACCCTCCCGAGACCTATCCCGCATTGGTGCTTCAGCTATAACGTGTGGCCCCCGGTCGTACCTAATATATTTTATAGAGGCCGTCGTCCAGTATCTTTCTCCGGCGAACGATCTCTTAACCGTAGATACGAAACATCTATGTAACCTGGAACTAAATTGTCTTTGCAAAAATACATAAAGTAAAATAGCATAAAAATTTGAGTCAATAAAATATTAATGTTTTTCTTTAATAGAAAAAAAAACAAATAAAATGAAGTAACATATTATATTTTTATTTCTCTATGATGTATTCAGAATAATCTATATGTATATTTTCACGTTAGCTATCATAAATTAATATCGTCTCTATTTTTATTATATTTTACTTTTAACATATTTGCTGTCACAAATATAATCAACAGTATCAACTAGCATAAAAAAACAAATGCAATATTTAAATCAAATCTTGTTTTTAAATATCTACTTATTGATATTATTTATATTTAATTCTCATTATTAAATCTCATAGAACTAGATATAAATGATTAACTAAATCAATTATATTGCAATATGCCAATTATCTTTATTATTATATCATCTTTATTTATCTTTATTATTTTCAGTTATTGTATTTTTTGTGTACACTTTTATATCGTATCTTATATTTAACTAAAATTGAAAATAGTAAAAATTGTAAAAAATTATGAAAATATATATATATATATATATATATATATATATATATATATATAATTTAAACAAATTATTTATATCTAAAAAAAAATATTTTATCATGCACCTAGTATAGTAAAAATATGAGTGTTTTACTTTTATGGTAATATAATTTCCTTGTCTTATTTTATATATAATATATAAGAGACAAAAATGACTTTTATCGGTATTTTTACTTAAAAAATCGGCATATTTTAATTTATCAAAGATCTATTATTAAGAATCTATCATTAACAATTGTGATCTCATAGAGAAATAAAATATTATTTTAATTATTTAATTTTTACACTATGTATATATAAAATAAAAAAGAATTGATATATAAATGGTATTTTTACATATGTATTATATATTTTTATATGTTTTTATATATATATATTTTATATTGTAAAACTTTTTAAAATCTCTTTTTGAAATTGTAATATATATACTTATTTCTTATGTTTTTAAATTTTTTTTTAATATGATAATGTGTGTGTGTGTGTGTGTGTGTGTATATATATATATAAAGAAGTCATTAATCATAACAATTTTTCAATTTTTAATATGTATCTTTAACTGAACACAAATTCTATTGCAAAGTAAAGTCTGTTTAAAATGAACAAAAAAAAAAAAGAGAATATAGAGTAAGATAATAATCGCGCTTATTTCATATACTACAATACATATTGTGAAACAATATATTGCACAATAAGTCAATCAATCAGGCAAATCACTTGTAATATATGTAAGATATTATATTTCTATAAAACAATAGCGCGCACGCTTTATCTCTACATAAATCAAAATAAATAATAATAGTTATCTAAAACATTAATGTTATATATTCCGTTTTTGTCAAATAATGTGTATACCATATATATATATATATATATATATATATATATATATATATATATATATATATATATATATATATATGTTTTAATATATATATTACAATTCCACCGGTATCAATAAAAGTATCAATAAAAAGTATTACAAAAACATTTCGAATGTCTCGCTTAAATCAACTACATTACATAAAAAAATATGTTTAATGAAATTTCATTAAGTTTCATATATTAATTTGAATATATTATAATTATTAATGTTTGCGGGATACAATTATGAATTTTTCCGAGAAAAATATTATTACACAAATGTTTTCTTAAAAAAAATTATAATTTTATAGTTACAATACTTTTTATTGATGTTATCAATTTTTTTCATATTATTGTCAGTTTTAATTCTAGAGTATTTGTACCATTAAACCTATTCTTTGTACGTAACTTGACTGGTATGGCGATCATAAACCAGCAAATATCTCACTATTAGCTACATGCATATTGACTAGACGTGTCAGCGCATCATCCGATTGTTAATTCATAATTTTAGCATCACCATTTCGACTAGTATTATTAATGATCCACGTTTATGAGAACATTTGGCGGTTTTCCGCATACGCTCCGTTAAGATTAAGAAAAAAGGACGGCCTAAGTCGCACCCCTTTTACGACTGCATAAACGGCATTGGATTGCATTAGATTGCAAATTCTCGAACACATAATAACGGTCTCATCGTCATCGCCGTCCTCGTTGAAGAACGGGGTCTGTAGATTAGATGGCTCGTTCGATGGGAGATACGAGAAATATGTCAGCTCGTATCCTTCGTCATCCGAGGGGCCACCCCTTCTTGGTTGATGTGGCGCGCACGCTATTTCGTTCATCCCTTCTTGCCATGAATGTGCTCCCTTCTGATGCTGCGAAAGAGTGTTTCCATGGATACGCGGTCGGCCATTTTGTTCCATGATTCCGTAAGGGATGCGACTGGAGAAAATTCGATAAATTAACCACGGCTACGTGGGAAAGTACTTCTAAAATGGCGACACATCTCCAACCATGATATAGGAAAAAATTGTATTTAATATATAATTTCCTACATTTTTATGTAATTTACTGTTTTGTTACACTTAAATAAAAATTTGTATATCGGAAGTTTTATTTGTTAGTGTTGATGTAATAGTAGTGAATTAAAAAGAAGTGCTATATAAAATTATTACAATGTATATATAAAAATATGTATTAATAAAATCAAAGCTTTTATGAATATTATACATGTTATGATAAAAATATACACACTAAACAAATTAAAGATAATTTTGACAATATTAATTTGGAAAGTATTGTAATTGTGAAATTGTTTTTTTTTTCAAACTTATTTATACAATAACATATAAAAATAAAATTGCAAGAACCTGGAATTATATAATTATATTTAAATTAATATCTGGAACGAAATTATTCCTTTATAGGATCAACTCTTTATATACACGATTTCGAACAATCGCAAATACTTTTCGCAAAATATTTTTATCTAGAAATACGATTACAATACTTTTCATATCGTTAATATGATTATAAAAAAGAACTTCTTATTTTCTTTAATAGTCAGTGATTGTCAGCTACATATCAATTCTACAGTCATATGATAAAATAACTCAAACTAAAAATAAAATATAAAAAGGAGTTACTGCACCTGAAAATGCTAAAAAAGCAGTAAAACTGGTGCGAGCCGAATATCTCCGAATCGCATTCTTTTCACGCATATTTGGCATTATTGTATGGCCAAGTTCCGCGATGTGGTGTTCCATCAACAGAAGGTTTAGATGAATGGGTTGCTAAAAGCACACTTTTATTGCGCCTGTAAATATTACAACCTCCAATATGTTCAGCTTGCTTCTTTTCTGTAACAGATCTTTCATAATCGAAAAGAGTAAAATGTCTAAAGAATACTATTATGTTTAAAATTTTTATATCCTATGCATCCATGCATTTCTAAATATTTTTTATATAATGGAAAAGTTAATAATGTAAATAACTTATTAAATTTTTTCGATATTTGTATAATCGCGGAAATTTATTCTTGAGATGCTTAGATGATTTACAAATCAATAATCTTTATTATAATAATTATGATAAAATGTCTTAACAGTGTATAAATTATATTACACACGAAATATTTAGATAAATTTTATTCTAGATTAATTTAGAATCGATTTCTTAGATATTTAGTTTAATATAATCTTTTTACTTTTATTTCAACATAACTTTAGAATTTTCAACATTTTACAAATATCTTATTGTTAGTAATTAAATCTTAAAATAGAATTCTATTATATTAAAGCTATTCAAAATCAAATGCAAATTTTAAAATTTTATTGATCAATTCTTATTTTTAAAACTTAATTTCCAAAGATACTTTTATCTTTATTGACTATAATAAAATCATTAATATCTCAACACATATTTTGACTAAGAAAATATAAGTTGGTCCAAGAATGCACATGTAAAATAGATTTAAAAGTATGTTACTAACATTCTATACTTGTTTCCCTTACACAAGATGTACCATTAATACTAAATAATAATGTATTATTTGATATATGTGAAATATTTTGATCTTACAAGATTAATTGAAAAAAAAATGAAATATCTGTCTTCTAATGTTAGGAATAAACATTGAAAATCAAACGATGGTAACAAATATCGCTAGCGATGACTAGTTATCGCTCAAAAGCTCAAAAGTCGTTTAATCGTGTCCCATGACAAAGACTTGCGCACGGTTTCTTTTACTTGTCAATAAAAACGTGCCATGCCCTGTTTCCTTGGTAACGATGGTAGAATATATTTCCTCCTTCGCAGTAAAGTCTTCCAATATGTCTTCCATGAAAGTAGCAAAGAAGTCGTTGGCCGCCGGTACTTTTGATGCGGTAGCAGCTGCTGAATCGCCAATTGGTTTTGACAATCTATTTAGAAGGGCAATAAAAATATCATTCTTTTTTTTCAAGTTATTCGATATATCAAATCGCAATCGCGCGCGATATTATTTCTTGATCCTAAAAGACTGATCAAAAAATTGTATATCTGATTATTTCTTGATTTGCAAAAGTGTATTTTTATTATAGATTTATTATAGATTTATTATAGATTTATTTATCATAAGAAATGTTTTTGACAAGTGATAACCTTGTATTTATATTTTTTATTACTCTTATATTTTTGTTCTAACAATAAGCAAAAATTAATAACAGTTGTCAAAATCTCCCTTATTTCTGTTTATCTGGGATTATATTAGCTGTCTGGGACTACATTATATGTATAGCAATCTTCATAAATTGGTATAATTTATTTTTCTCTTACAAATAAAAAATCTTTTGTTATTAATGTACATAGTGAACAAAATCCGGTATATTTTTAAGTGATTAATAAGTTTTTTTTAAATTAATATCAATAACATTATTGTCTTTTGCTTTTACAAAAAGAAAAGAATAAATTAGATATGCTTGTATAAGTAAAATTAATTATAATCGATTACATATTTAAAATTTAATTATAGAAAAATATAAAAATAAAAAGTATCTGAAAATTCAAAAGTTTTAACATGTCAAAATATTACCATGACATCTTTCCTCGATTTCGTTATAAAAAGAAAAATTGATTAAATTGTTTACTAAATCTATTATTAGAAAATAATGCAGCTAAACGAGACATTTTATATAAATGTAAAAGTGAAAGTAAATGTAGACCTCTATGTATCCTTCAATTTATTAACTATAAAAACGAATGTTTTAGATAGGTATGCGTAATGTCCGGGTTGTATAAGTACGCAGGATAACAAGCTATAAATCTGAAGCAGACAGGAACGTTTGTGTACTAAATATACGATGTCTAATTTCTCACGCGTTAACCGCACTTTGTTAAGATAACGAGGACTAGAATTATTACTTACGGATCCTTAGAAAGTTAAGAAATCGTTCGCTCACACTCTAACCGCCAATCATCGCTTCATAAAATTTCACCATGCGTGTAAATCCATTATACGAATTTAAAGATATTGCCCGAAGGATTATGTCGGTGTTCCTCCATTAAATGGTTTGCCATCTCGTTTCTGTAAAAAAAAAACATTCTCTAACACGTAATCACTATAATTATATACGAGCGGAATCTATTTCGTTGTTGGTGTTTTTTTTTCAATTATTTAAACAAACTTCATTCTTTAATTAATTTAGAATCGATTACTTCTTAGATATTTAATTCAATTAATAAATAATCTTTATCCATTTTTATTTCAATATATTTTTTAATTTCCGGCAAATAATCTCTCCATTTTTCTTTCAATATATTTTTTAATTTCCAACAAATATGTTAATAATTAAACCCTAAAATACAATTATGTTAAGCTATTCAAAATTAAATATAAATCTTAGAATTTTATTATTAATTTCGAATATCAAAAATAAGCCATTTACAATTGCTGAAGGTAGGAATTATGTGCATTAGATTCTGTGTGAAAATGCGTATAAAGCCATGTCCGAGTAAGCTTGTTGATATATTTCCGGTTCATAAACTTTATATTTATTAAATGATAATAAATCATAGCGTATCCCCCTCCCCCTCACACACTTACATTCGCAAACACACACATTTATTGTCAGCGGATCTAAAATTTTTTTCGAGAAAAAGCTGTACATACATATAGATATTTTTTCGTATATATTGCGTATATCAAAATAAAAAAAAAAATATGTACACACATATTTATATATACATATATGATACATACATATTTTGCATTTTTATTGTATATATCAAAATACCTCATTTTGATACTATACAAAAATACACTATAAAAACATTCCATCGTAAGAATTGTGATCATCAATCGCAATTATATGATACGTTAACTAACCTCTAATAACGCCTCCATTCCTCGTTAATCGTATTTATGTCTTCGTCCACGATATAATTAACGTTGGCACACTTGCAACAAGTATTCATAAACGTGTTTGATGCGTGACATATGATCATAATCGAGCGAATAAAGTGCGATTTATACGTCGAAAAAGCGCTCATAACATTCTCGTCTGTCGAGGCAAACTTCAAGATCTAACAACATTCACGTGAAAATGATTTATTAGATTCGCACATGTGTTGTTACTTTTTGTACACACTTATTTGACCTCATCATTCTTCGCACAAATTGACGTGTTCGAAAGACACTTGATATTTTACGTCACCAAATCTTAACCTTGAGACGATTGGCGATTGTACTCGTGCTACTGTGTTTACAAAAAAGTAAGTAACGAAGTTGTAAACAAAGCGTTCGCGCCCTCGCTCAAGTTACTCTCTACGCACTTCTCCCGCTTTACCTTTCCCCCACCGCAGTTTCTTTTATAGTATTATTTCGACTATCGTGCCGATCACGTCGAAACGCGTCGCGATCTTCCCTCGGATTTCACGTATATATGGATTGTTCAATCTATATCACATATCACGAGAGTAATAAAGCAATTAGGTAATGAATATATATTATAAGGCGTTCGTCGATAACTAGTAATAAAAATTATTTTATGATTTTCGCGTTAACGCCACGCATTTATTCGCTATATTGGGTTAATCGATAATTTTGACTTTGATAAGAGATTTATTACATTGTTGACAATGTTTATTATGCATTTTATAAACAAGAACGGAGATTAATCGATTAAGAAGTAAATTGATTTCATGGCATGCAAATAAAAGATACATTTCATTTGTCAAAAATGCTTCGAATTCCTTGATTAATTATTCGGGAGCAGAAACCTTTACCTCGTTTCTAAACTCCGAGGGTCTACCTAAATAAAGTAATAAAGTACGATTAATCAATTACGTATATAACGTATAAAATATATTGCTTTCGATTAATTTTTATGTATATTGTATTTTTTGTGCATTATATAAATTTATCAAGGTAGACTCTAATCGACCAATCAAATAATTCAAGCATACGCAGTCTAATTTTACTTTAAAAAAACCGAATTTTTTAACCGATCCATATATATGATCCATACATTTAATAGAAACGTATTCGAATTTTCACGTCAATCAGATAAATTCGTGTAGCTCAGTGTTTTGTAATTAGATCGCAGCGCTCTAACGGAAAAAAAAAACAGTCGCTAATCTACGTATCGCGCTTGTTTATGGTGTACTTAGTAAAGGCGCGAACGGTCGTGGCGTCGGAATTTTTTCGGCGTAAAAATAATCACGATCGAGCATCAGCGAGTGTCGAAGGTCGGAAACAATTAACGCTGTCATTTACTCGTGTTTCGCGTCACCTCCAAATTGCGATTTTAAATTACCGCGAATAAGTATCGTCGAAAATTAAGCGGGAACAGAGTATATTTTTGTGTTGCTAGTTTCAAGTAGTAGTCAAACGTATTCGAGATTAACGTCGCCTGCGCGTATATCTGATATATAATAAATAAATATCGGGAGTGCGTAAAAAAGTATCGTGCGTAAATATCGCGTGTGTCGTGTGTTATCGAAATTTCAAAGCCGAACTTTTCGCGAGTGAGTGCCTTTTTGTGGATCAACCCAGGATTGAGAGAAATTCATCATCGCGACGACCGTTGGAGGAATCATGGCGGTGTTGCAATCAGTGAGTAAATTTATCTGTCATCTATTATTATATTACACTTTATCGAAGAATAAAGAATTGCCCTCTTATAAAGGTAAAAAAAGGAGGGAAAAATGTTTAAAGTTTATGCGCGTGAAATATTAATATATCCGCTAAAATTGATGTCGAATATTAGAGTATAAGATTTTTCCAAGATGTCTTCCAAAATGTTACTTACACTTGAAATATTTTCCCTCGTACTAATATTTACTTGCAACACCAGTACATATATTTATTCCTGTTGACATTGTATCTGTGGTATTTAAAAAATAATTAAGATGAATGTTAGAAGATCTTATATCAATATATTTAATTCAGTATCTAATCTTCTAATTTTATAAAAATACGAAAAATTACTACCGCGGATAACTGTTTGCCACAAGAGATAACTAATTTCTAAGCATTCTATTATACCGACTGAAAATTATTTTGGAGAGCTTCTTTTCCAACATATCCCTTTCATATGAATTATTCATTATGAAAATTCTCGCTAGAGGGCAATTCTTTATATGGGTTTTTTTCTTAATTGCAGTATTGAAAGAAATATAAAAAATAAATATGCAGAAAAGAGAGAAATTTTACGTTAGCTTCTTTGAAAGCTTTTCAAGAAAAAATATTTAAATTCGTAAAAGATAGTTATATTAAATTAAATTTGTGTAATGATAATAAGAAAATATAAAATGATAAAGAAAAGAATATACAAAGTAATTTTTTCAAAATATTTTTGTAAATGATAAAAGATTTGATGCAATAGTTATTTAAAGGTAATAATAATAATATAAAGTTATAATAAAAGATTCACAAGATTTTAATACAAAAAGATAAAAATAAGTTAAAGAAAAAATAAATACATTAAAATAGTGTACACATATTTTTATTTTTGATATAAATACAAATTTTAAATTCAAAATATTTATATATTTTATCTTTTGTGCATATTTATCTATTTTGCCAGCTACTGTTAAATTGTTAATTATATATCTCATTTAATATATCTTATTTAATCATATCGTACATATTGAAGTGAATGGAATAATGATACTTTATATCTTTATATTATTATGTGCTACAAAAAAATGAAAAATTATTTTTTCTAACTATAATTTCTCTTGTTGCTCAGTGAGATGTAATTAAACGCAAACATGACGTTTGTTAATTTATCGCAGCCGTTTTTCATTTTAATATTTAAATTATAATATAAACGCATTCGTAAATATTTATTTTTATGCAAAGAAAAAACATTTTTATAATTTATGTAACTAGTTTAATGACAATTATTACATTATTTTTCAATTTTATTATTATTTCGTGTTCAGTATATCTGCTGTATTTTTAATATTTTCTGAAAAAATGTTCAATTATTTAAATAACATATTATCATAATCAGCCAAATTTTTCTTATAAATTGTTACATAAATTATATTTAAGAAAGGAAAAAAGAAGAGAAAGAACTTATTACAAAATTTCTCACATTTTACAATCGTTACTAATAATGAAAAATTATTTTTTCCAACTATAATTTCTCTTGTTGCTCAGAGAGATTTATTAAACATGACGTTTGTTAATTAATCGCAGCCGTTTTTCATTCTAATATTTAAATTATAATATAAACGCATTCATAAATATTTATTTTTATGCAAAGAAAAAACATTTTTATAATTTATGTAACTAGTTTAATGACAATTATTACATTATTTTTCAATTTTATTATTATTTCGTGTTCAGTATATCTGCTGTATTTTTAATATTTTCTGAAAAAATGTTCAATTATTTAAATAACATATTATATCATAATCAGCCAAATTTTTCTTATAAATTGTTACATAAATTATATTTAAGAAAGGAAAAAAGAAGAGAAAGAACTTATTACAAAATTTCTCACATTTTGCAATCGTTACTAATACACTGGCGCGTATCGAGAGGGTTTAAACAAAATATAAAGTGGAAAAATTCTGTATATTATGAATATTTTCTCCTTCTCTTTCGCGTCATCGATTCCGACTTTTTCCCGCCGCGACAGGTTTCTGAATTGACACTTTATTTCACTCGAGAAAACGGCATCGCAGGTTCGGCTACGAAAGGCAACGGCATATAACTTTGAAAGATGCACCGCGTATTTGTTCGTACACCGCGATAATCAGTCGAGCAAACAATGAACGAGTCGTCTTTGGCGACGGCCGTCGGATCTCGAAGGACTCGACTGCTTTCAGCAACCATGACGAGCGATCAGTTTCTCTCGAGTGGCACATCCGACTGCATTGCATTTATATATTTATAGTCCATTATTATTGATTTCTCGTTATCCTTTTTTTGCGAGTGCTCGTTAAATACATAAATTGAGAAAAAAGATTATTACAGTGATAAATTGTAAAATGTTTGCTTCGTTCTCGTGCCATAACTTGAGGATTATCCTGCCAGACTGAGTGAGTGAATATATTAAAACGCATGGTAAACTTGAGATATTAATAGACGAGATAAAAATATTTTTAATCCGATTTAACGTCATGATTCATCAAATATCTGTAAATTTTTCTAAATTATTGTGCAAAATTAGTTTGCTTACAAATTGCCAATTGATTAAAAAATACGTTTTCTATCATAAAAAAGCCACTTTTTTAAAAATATTTATTATACTTTGAGGTAGATAAAAAAAAATGAGAAAATGTGTAGACAAAAAAACATCGTTTCTTTATCATAATATCCTTGTTACGATTAAATGAAATTCGCTAGATTTATTCGGAATATTATTTATACAATGACCTCTCTGCGAATGACGTGTCGTACGTTTATTATCAATCTCCGTATTACGCTTACGTAAAGGCGGTAAAATACACTAAAATTCGCCGGCAAATCGAGACGAGTCGCCGTGCGTGAGATCTTTACGAGTCAACGTCATCATCGCAGTCGCGGAGCGAGAAGCGAGGAACGCAGGGACGCGACAGAAACGTCAAAGTGGGAGAAGACGTAAGCACGTTGTTTTTATAATACACGTTAAATAACTTTACGACGCCTCAAGTATCGTGGCAAATTGATTTCGTAACGACAATCACGGAATTAATGCACAATAAAAGTATCATGGCGGCAATTAAGCCGAGCACTTGCTTAACTGTGAATCGCTCGCGGCATTTCAGTCGCGCTTGGGAGCGCCGAATGAATGATACATAAAACGGATCGAGTGTTTCCGCGGCAATTTTTTTTTCTCCTCATCGTCGAAACATTGTGCGTTTAGAGGGATGTGGGAGAGATGGATAGGCGCGATTCGTTGTCGTAAAAGCGGCTTGATAATCAATCGGATGTATCTCGAGACATTCATCCGCCTCGCGCTTCGTGCATTCTCGGGATATTTTATTATATATCGGGGGAAAATTTGCGAGCGACAATTGCTTGGACAAATGCGAGATGCCCCGCATTACGTTTGCGAGCTTATTGCGATATTAGATCGTCGTGAGCGTCGACGGAGCCAGCGAAGTCGCGGCGCCGCGTTTCGCGCGCGTGCGTTTGTGTACACAACTATTAAGTGCTTACATTTATGCCTGTCATAATTGGCTTCGTTAAATGAAGAGAGTGACTGAGGAATTAGCTTGCCGGTAATAACGCGGCTATTTATTAACACGTGAAACGAGACGCCACGGGCCTCACGAACCAACTCGGAGAGCTCGGAAAGTTGATCCCCTTTTCTTTAACCGCGCGTTTGTCAAGTTCGGCATCTTCTTCGTTTCGAGATCGCCTCTATGGTGAGTACAGCTGATTAAAATCTAAAACTTGCTTCAACGTCCATCCGATATTAATCTCGGCATTTTTTTTTTCTTTTTATAAAATGATCACATTTTATATTTATGTGAATGCTCGAGACCTTGTCCTTGTTTTTTTATCAGAGACAAAAATAGATTGAGTAATAAATTTCACGCAATGGTAGAATAAAAAAATAATCGTCAGAACAATGACGGAAGATGCCAAAAGATGGATAAATTAAGTCTGGTTAATTTTGAAATAATTATTTTTATTTCTCTCAAGAACGCCCAAATTCTTGACGTTTCTGACAGATGTCGAAAGAGACATACATTCAATCTCTTCGTGTTTTTCGCGTCCGTTTATTTCTCTTGGTTGACTTTCCTCAGCTCTTTTTGATTTTCTCGATATTTTCCGGTTGTTTTCGCGCTGTTTATTTTTCGTCGAAATAATGACCGACTAGCCTATATTCTATCCCGATTTCACCTCGGTTTTCGCACTTTTCTAGGAAAGGATTTTACAAGAAGCAGGCAAAAAAGTATTTCTAGACTATAGAAATAGACGTTTCTCTTTTTTTTTTTAGAACGAAGAGCACTAAAAATGAAACAGATTTTGAATCTTTTTAAGAGAACTTGTTTCTAAAATAATTTTTTTAGATAAATTAAAATTTATATTAACAATTTAAAAATTACTCATCTATTTCTCTCTCTTTCTTTCTTTGATTGCTTTCTAACGTGTACACCCTCTTTTTTCTAAATAAAATTATTTTTCTATCGCTAAATAAATTTAATGTAAATATTAGTTTATATAATGTGGTTACTTTATTCAAACTGATAGCTTCGTAAATAAAATTTCTTTAGGACGATATTATCCTTCGTAACTGCCACTTTCTCCGAAATTGTTATTCGTCGTATATTTCAAGTGGTACTTGCGCGATGTTGATTGTTCTTTCACGCAATTCGATGTCATCGTGAAGATAGTTAAATGTATTGATTATCGTTCACGATCTTGGTCGGTAACGCGTTAACAAGTTTTTTTTTCTCAAAGTGAATTTACCTCAGTCCGAAGATCAACAAGCAAAGATTACGATTGCCAGAAAAAAAAGAGAGCTAATTTTACGAGACGGTCCATTGTCGGCGCGTGTAAAAAATTTGTGGACGCATTGCGTGGCTTACTTTTGACGTCAGAGCAGGGACCTGTCCTCCTGTCGGACCCTAATCTCCTCGATGCATTCACATTCCGAGTGCGTGGAACGAGCATCTGAAAATGGATGCCGCGGCGACCGTGGGAGGCATTTCGGCGTCTGGAAAAAAGATGGTGGTGCGGAGGAGAGGCTCCATGAAAGAGGTAGATTTACTATCAGAGAGATTTCATTCCTCTGGGGTTTAGGCTTTCTCGGCAATCCCATTACGGGAGTCAAATGTGATTTAGGATCTTGGCCTTATATCGCATGCCGGCCTGGCCATAGGCTGGTGTACACACCATAGGCGTTTCGTATCTCCTCGGAACAGATACCAACCGCCGCGCTCTCCGAGGCTCCACGGCCGGCCATAGTCATGGGCGTTTCCGTGGAATTAACTTTCCGTAATCTTTCGTGATCAATATTTCAATCGGGGAAAAAGAGGGGGAACAAGGGCCGATGCGGTCCTTTTCAAGAGCGTCCGGAGAAATGGTCGCCTCGGCACGATATTAATAATTTATATTCCACGCCTCAAATTACAGTTCGATGACTTCTCCTTGATACTTCTCGTAATATGATGCTTGACTATGAATAATTGCAAATTATATTAATAATTTTTTTTATTATTTCTTTTTTAATTATTCTCACGGAATCACATCGGAATAAATTAATATTATCAATCGTATTCGTCGCGTTCGCGTGCAATTGTTATCGTCCTTGCTACGTCCCTGCATTTCATTTGGCCCGAGGACGTGGTTTACCGAGACGTACTACAGGTTCTCGAGAGAGAACCTCGCTTATCCGCATTCGCTATACCTGCTATTATGTAGACGATAATGGTCGCCGCATAAATATTCACGCCGGTGATGCCCATAAATGCTACTGTCGCCGCGTGCTGCATGGTATTCGATATATACGGGTGGTTCGCGTATGGACATCAACGTTGCTAGGTAATTCACCATCTTGGATCGACCTCAGATCCTTGATCCTGCTGAGCAAGCGAGATTATTAATCCGCGCGCCGATTTGGTTTGCTATCGAGAGAAGCGAGTCTTTGCGGATGATTTATATCTTTTAATCAAAAGATGAATGAATTGGTTTCGTCCATCGCGAGGCGAGATTCGATTACAATCTTCTAAAATTAATATTAAAAATATGTATTTACGAATGTGTTTTTATTGCCCTTAATTCAAGCATCTTGACTTAATCAATAAAAAAAATTCAATTATAAAGTTAAATAAATAAATAAAAATCCAGTAAAATAAAATAATTATTTAATATTAATTTGATTATAAAATATTAATTTGATTATAAAATTAAATAAATAAATAAAGATCGAATAAAATAAAATAATTATTTAATATTAGTTTTCGTGTAGATAAACAAACTTAAGGGACTGTGATTAATCAAGTTTTATTTTAATGGAGCTGTCCAAACGAAATTACGTAGAGTGTTAAATCGCCTTAAGCAAGCAAAATTGTTTCATATTTTACATGTGAGACGCGGCCATTGAAATTATCTCTGGAATTATTTTTATGTATTTTTTTCCGCCGCAAATCCATCGCAAACAGGATATCAAAAACGTCGTAGCTGTCCTCGTATCAATATCTATCGAAGCAATGTGAGGGAGGGGTCCACTTACACAATTATCTGCTCGCGGAATCTCCTCGGCGGCCGTTCGTTTGCCGTTTTATTACCGCCTGTGCTCTCGCCCTTTTTTTTAAATTTTATTTCCAAGCTGCTTTTTAAGACTTCCCTCGCCTCCTTTTTTCTTTCACGCTGTCTTCCGCCTGTCCTCTTCGTCCGTATCTTCTCTCTTCTGTTTTACCGCCATTCTCTCTTCCTACGCGTTCCACCGATTCGTCCCCGTTTAACTCCCTTTCCTCTTCGGTACCGATTGTGTCGTCTGAAAATTTCGAGCGGTAGCAACTGCGGTAAGCTGCAACAGGCCCGACTTCAAACGCATTCGACTGAATTCATGTGAACCAGAGATGGAGTCTGGGCAGCGCGAAAGAAATTGATTTGGTTTGCTATCGTTGCTTATGTTGATACTTTGAGAGAAATTTTTGATATTGCTTGATGCACTGAGTAGTTTGAATAAATCATATCACTCATATAATTAACAGTAGAAAAATGTGGCAGAGAAATATCACATATAGTTTAACGATCTCCAACTTGTAACGTTACTTTTTGCAGCAACATAGTTTAAATTAAGTTAATGAGCTAATAAGAGACGCAGCGAAGAAGGTATCAGCTGATGCGTCGTTTCTTGCACGACATGAGATATATGTGAGACACCGTTATGCTTGGGCACCTTAGTCATAATTATAACCAGCCGTGAAACGTAACGAATTTCAAATTATGCGACATTCTCACCGCGCGCGATAACGATGCAAAAGGCTGTGCCCGCGTGTGTAAAACTTCTTCGTAGTATATAATCGGCTTTTTTATATTTCACTGCTCTTTGATGTGATAAGAATATCTGGCATCTTCGTTACAGGATAAATTCTGTTAATAAAACAAAATAAAAAATACATAAGCTGGAATTGTGGATAGAAATCAATTTAATATTTTGAATTATATCTTCGAAACATTTTATTCTGTTGATTTGTATATCCAATAATGTCTCTGCGATAGAATTTTTAAATTATTTTTGGGATATATATTATGTTTAACACTTTTATTTTTTGGCGAGCGATTCCTGCTCCCTGTTATATTGCTGCGCGGCCAGTAAAACCAGTGTCGTGGTGAATCGGAATGATTTGTGCCCTTGATAGAAACTAGTTTCGAGCTTTTTTGTGACGGCTAAAATGAAGAGATGGCTGGATTTTTTTTTAAATATACAACGACCTAGTGAAAATGGCAAATCTTTGTAGAAATTATTTTATTAAATATAATTCATCTCAAATTCTAGCTTCAAGCGTAGATTTTTGTAAACGTAGGTTTTTTTATCAAGAAAAACTGTTCACAAATAAAACTGATATTTAGACGATTGACAAAATGTTTGAAAACAACATTGAATAAACGTAAGATATTATTAATTTAATAATTATAATTAATTTAATGATGACTGTGTTATTAAAAAAATGTATTGCATAAATAGATAAATCAATGAAATTGACATTTTTCGTTGAAGATTAAGGCCGGTATTTATAATCCGTTCTTATATTCAAAAGATCGTCTTAAGGACGATTTGAAAATATTATTATTATATTATTTCAAATCGTGCTTAAGACGATCTTTTAAATATAAGAACGATTATATTATTTCGTTAACTATGATACATAGAAGCTTAAGATAGCTTAAGATCAGACTTAAGATAATTTTAAACATAAGAACGGACTATATATGAATACCAATTTTTTTTTTTTAAATGCAAGTTCTGTTTTCATACGAGCAGTCTTTTTTTCTGTTCATTAACTATAATTTTGATTTCAATCAAAAATACCTTGTCCTATTAAAATGTTTGAATTTGTCTGTTGCAATAATAATAATTTTTAATCGATTTATTTGCTTTTTCGATGGACATTTCGCGATGCTTTCAGGATGCGGCGGCTAAAACACTGTCCAACAGCGAACCCCGTTGGCTAGTGTTTTGAAGCGTGCTAGCAGAGTGGACAGTCGTAAATACGCGTGTAAATATATAGCGGCTGTTACGTCGGTCGCTGTAAAGTCATAGTATGTAGCCAACGTTAAATGTTTAAATCCTTACGGAGGATTTGTGACTACAATGAATCTTATTTTGCTCGGCGTGCGATGTTAATTGGATTACGATTTGCAACCTTTTCAAATAAATTTGTGGCCGAGCATACTGAGAAAATTACAGGCGGCTTCATTAATTAAAAAATATTATAATTATTATCGTCTGGAGTTGCTACAAGTATCGGTATTAAGAGATTTCAAAGTAGTAATAATAATTATAATTTAAATTAATTTAACTTAATATATGATATATATTTCGAGTAGATTTCTCTTAGTTGCGGATATGTTTTAGGATTTAATTAACAAGCATAGTATATTTTAAAAGGATTCGTTTGGATATCGTGCCCGGACCGCATTCTTTTGTATTAGCCGTTTTGAAAGTAAGTGAAACTATTTTGACCGCTGAGGAAATCTAAAGATGAAAAAAAAATCCGGAAGCAGTGTCTAACCAGGAAATTCTAACATCAGAAAAGCTAAGCAAAAAAAGCGGTTTTATGTTGGTCATTCAAAACGTAATCCCTGTCAATAAAATAATTAAAATCAGCAGGAATCCTTTGGCTCCCTACTTTATCACCGAACTCTTGGGTTCTTTTTTCCAAACGTGAATTGTTTTTTCGAGCTCTCGGATTTCTGCAAGAACTACCGGATTGCCTTTTAGAGTCTCAGTGCAATCTCTTTGGAAAAACTGTTTAAACAATGTAAAAATCGGTATAAAAGTTAATTCGAGTTTTGATTGATTTCAATCGTGCGAGTAATCAATTAGTCATTGAAAAAAAGACTTTTCTTATCCCTAATGTATAATTAAATTTCTTAATTAATTCACTTTTATGTCTCTCATTAGTGTATTAATCATGCTGGCACGTAAAAGATACAATAATTATTCTAGGCTTATTCCAACTTACTAAACCGGTTTGATTACACATAATGAATCAAAGGTGTTTCTGAACATATAACAGGTGTAATAAAATTAAATTATATTTAAGAAGGGGAGAAGGAGAAAGAAAAACTTTGTATATTAAAATTCAAAAAATTATATTGCAAATAAATTATAAATCATAATTCAATAAAATTATATCAACACATGCATCGTGATTTATTTAAAGATAATTGTACGTAATTGATGATTAGCAATCTCAGAGATTTATAAATATCTGCACAGAAAATTAAAAAGAAAAAAATATTTTTAATAAAAATTAAGTTAATATTTTTAATTAAAGTACGAATTGACAATTATATATAATAATATATTAATAATCTATATTTTATTAATATATTTTTTAATATATATATAATATATATTTTTAATTAATATATATTATTATCTATATTATTATACAATATGTATGCTTTGAGATTATGACATCATGATTAAAAATTATTCATACTTATACTCCGAATTAATAAACTGCATTTTTTCGTAGATGTTATTTTTTATAAAATTATAAAACGGATGTACGGGGTGATGATGCGAGATAAGATAGATTGTCATGCAGTTAATCCGAGGTGGCCGATCTCTCGTTTCTCGATCCGCGCAAAAACGAGATGAAATGGGAGAATGTCGACTATTCTTACGTGGCCGACGCTAGGAATCAGTAGGAACCAAATAAAAATGAAATCTCTTACGAAAGACGTACGCTGTGATCGCGGCTGAAACGATTGCCGGGAGAACGAATAAGTGAGATATCAAGGAAAAGCGATAGGGTTCTCGGGGGAGGCGTGTGATGTGCAAGCTACGTGTGGATATACATCGTACTTGGGGTACTTGGAGAGTGCCGCGTTTGAAAGGATTTACGACGTCAACAAAAATAATCGTTTAATACAAGAGAAGGAGGAGAGAGAGAGACGTTCGCTGCTGGATGACTGGTCGAACGGTCACCCAGTGTCTATTGCCCATCAAATGACCAGTCGAACGAGCGCGCTTCGGGAAGATCGACTTCCGTAAGCATTGCCTTCGATCATCGTTACGGTTGCGAATCGACGCGTAATGCTGTTTTTTTCGCGTCTCAGTCGCTTTATTATGTGTAAATAATTGCAATGATAATTCGTGTAAAAAGTGATAATCGAATTGGGCTTGTGGATATATGTTAGGTAAAAGAGAGAAAATCGTGAGGAGACAATAATTTCACAATCACGAATCTCATCTCGAAAGTAAGTTTGACAACTATGGATAAAATGTCATGGAATGTAGATATGTAATTATAGCCTCATTTCATCAATTTCGTCGTGCCGCGTTGTCAAGGGTCGTCAGCGAAGGGCTACGAGGAGGGTTGTCAAACGGCAATATTATTCCAGGAATTAGAATCGCGCGAGAATGATTCTCCCTGAAATTCCGCACATATTCATGCTGCAATCTCTGTTTTAGTAGCGAAGGTACACGATTAAAGTCTACGATAAAGACATTGAGGTATCATCTGCCGGAAATAACATGCTTTTACATGAATTATGAATTTCATACATATATTTATATAGAATAATTGAATATTTAATAGTAGGTTTATAGCAGCTTATTATGATCAAAATTTTGCTCGTGACAAAAACAACGAAAAACTACGAAATTTCGCAAAGACTGATTTATTTTAAAATACTTTGCAAAGATTGCATGATGGCGACAGCCTGTTGACCGTTATCTTCAATTCTCACTTTAGATTACTTGTACATTCCTTCGTGATAATCAGTAGCCAAGATAGCATTTTATCCTGTATGCTGCTGGTTTATGGCAGCTATATTTTTACTTAGGATTTTAGATAGCTGCATTTTTCATTCTTAAAATATTTTTCCTGAGAATTAGAAAAGTTTTTTTTGGAAATGCATTAAAGTAGATGAGAAGATAAAAATTATATGATATATTATATTTTAATTATGTGATATATCAGTTTTCGAAAGAATTTTTTCTTTTAATTGAAGATATAAAAATATGCTGAATCGTGTGAAAAAAAAATATATATATTATTTTAAGAATATATATATATATATATATATATATATATATATATATATATATATATATATATATTCTCAAAATAATACTACAAACATAAAATAGTTTCGAACGCTGTTGCTAGCTTATTTATCTCTTTCCTCTGTTGAACTATTATTATATTAAAATATACCTATGATATAAAATAAGATATTAAAATGTCAGTTGTGCGTATTTTAATAATATCGTTAGTCACCAAAGGCATTGTCAGGTGAAATTTGTTCAGTGAACAGGAAATTTATAATTCATAGGCTTTTACTATGATGCGCAAGAAGTTTTTGTGAGAAACGTCGTAGACACAATGTTGTACGCGCGAGTGGACGTTTACCTACTAAGATTTATGGAGAGAAACGGAAATGAAAGGGGACCGAATTATCGAGAATGCTCGTATCATACATATAAAGTACGTTTCGGTAGGATGTTCATGTGCCTCGAATCGGAGTATGCGTTGCGTTAATATCCGGCTCTCGAAGCCCTTTATCCATTATGTTTCTTCCCTCTTTCAAACGTAATCACATCATCCTTCTCTGCCCTCCATTTTCTCTGTCATCCTCTTGCCTTGAATTTGTCACCGCCCTTAGGCATACAAGTCCCACCCTTATATGAAGTAATTAAAATAATACCGTAGCCTTCCCTCTTTTTTCATCATTTAATCAAAGATTTCGTTTGTACAGATGTACATAACTGTACATGTATAATTTTGTACGAAATTAATTATTAACAATAATCATAAGAACGAGATAAAGAAAGATAAATTATTATTAAAATATTAAATATAGATAATGCAGTTAAAGGAATTATAAGAACAAAGTTATATAAAAAACTACTTCTTTTTTTGCGCAACGTCAAAATTACTTTTATCTTACGTTAGAGTATAAATTGTCAGATATACATCTATATCGGACCTAATTGGAGTCGGTCACCCTTGTTCACGCGAGCAAACTAGTAAAAAGAGGACGAGAAGAGGGGCACGCACTTCGAGTTATACCTATAAAAGTGAGCGTCAAGCATAATAAACACGAGTCGTTAATGGTATCGCTAATAGAATCATTCCGCTAGCTCGGGATGAATTTGGTCCTCGGCAAACGAATGTGATTTCATCTTTGCTCTCTTCGGTTCCCCTATGATTTTCTTTTCAATGAAGAATCTGTTACATTCGTCGTCGTTACTCGGAGCGAATTATACACATGTTTGGGCTACGCGAATAATATAATTTTTTTATTACAGTTTAATAAAGATAAAACTATTTAAGAATTTTAAAAAATAGTTAAAATTAAGTTATTTTTTTTATATATTTATAATGCTTAAAAATTATCGCAATATATTATAATTTAAATAAATGAGACGATTGATTGTATTAATATTTTATTATTAGAATATTTGAAGTTTTTGTTACTACAAGAGTAATCGTTCCTCCCGTATAAACTTTTCGCAGACGTTGTTAAATGAAGAAATTTAGAAAAAATGGAGTCGATCAATTTAATTTCTGAGAGAGGCTCATATACAGGGTGAATGTCCATAAAAATGACATAAAATGCGGAAATTATATTGCGGGTGTAGTTTAATTCTTAATTTAACGAACTGTAAAAGACATAGTTATCGATATTAATGGCTGGAAACATAATATAGCTTGTATCGATGGCGTGATTAAAATATAGCGTACAATTTGAAGGAGGAGATTGACGCGATATATTGCGAAGCACTCGCTGAGACTTTTATGGCTGCGTTGTATGTTTATAGAGAGTAAATATTTAAATATGCCGTAATCTTGCAGGTAACAATATGTACAGCTCGCAACAATCTTTATGTCACGTTACACGCGTTACACGCCTTCCGTAACGAAGCGTTCACCAAGTTATTTTGCACGTGATGTATATAAAATACGTAAACAATTTATTTCTAACGTATTCGTTATATATTTATACGTATATATATGCGATCGTAATATTAGGAACAATACACACATATAAATCCGACAGTCGAGGAACAAAGGCGTTACGTCTACCTCGAAGCAGTAAAATGTTTAAAAAAATCGTAAAGATATATCTCTCTTGCCGCGAGAGACCACCTCAACCGATAACCGCGAACAGTCGAAAAGGGAAGAAGAGACACAAAGAAGAGAAATTGCAACTTGCAGCCATTCAACCGTCGGCGGTTAAGTGTTATTATAAGCGTCGTGATCTGTACGAACATTGCGAACCCTCTCAAAAGGCACATATAGACGGCTCTTCTGCTCGTATACTCAGCAATGATTTCACGTTTACGCCCTGGCTGTCTACGTTGGCAACATTCTGAAAATGCTGATGGCAGGAGGCAGCTGGAAGGTAGAAGGAGACGGAAAATATGCCTCTGCGGGGAAGAGAGAGACGGGGGAGAAACAAAAAGAGCGAGAGATAGAAAAGGAGAGCGAGATGCATCAAGCAAGAGAGACAGAGAGAGAGAGAGAGAGAGAAATAAGAAGGGAAAAGAAGAAAAAAACCCCGCCGGATAAGAGAAGATGAAAGTGAAAGACGAAGGCGGCGGCCGATAGCAACGGTGCGCGGAGTGGAATGGGGTAGGATGTGGAGGCAGAGGGAGGCTTTATTTTATTTTAATGGCGCTGTAAGCTTTCTTGGCTGCGCACACCGAAGCTACCAAGACTTGACTTGGTCCGCCGCTCAGAGTCCCCCGGTATAACATTACTACATGGGATTTTGTCTCATCCTTTATTCATGAAAGACTCTCCTTATCTTCCTTTTCTCCCCTGTTTTTTGTCCACGAATCATGCGTAGAAAAGCAAACATTTTTAGCTAAATTATAATCTATATGAACACTACAAATTCAGCTTTAATCGCGATTTATAATAAAAATATATAATATGTATAATTAAAAAATATTTTTTATCAAGGAAAACAAGCTTATAACATAATCTAGGGAACTGCATTTATAATAATAGATTAATGCTTAATTAAAAACTTTATATTGGCATTACAATGAAAAAACACAACCGATTAAATTATCTCTATTCCATCTTGTATCAAATTTTTTGGAGAATTATTTTAATGTTTTAACGAAATTTTAATTCAAAAGGAAGTTTAATTTATTCTAAAAACTTTTTTTCGTTGCAATATTATATCGGTACGAATATATTTATTAATAACGCATATTATTTTGGCAAAAATTAAAATTTATTTAATTTAACTCTGTATTCTAAGAAAGCTTTAAATTGTTTTCGTTGTATTTTCTACCTGGATTTACGCTCGAGAAATATATACGAGATTTTCAATTAATGCTACTTTATGATACAAGTCGCGGAGTTAAATCATGCTTTCCTCGATTTTTATCTTCTTCCTTTTCTGCCGTCGGGATAAGAAGATACCGGCAATTCACTTATAAGATAAGTATAAGAATGGCCATGAATTAAGCCAGTCTGACGTGAAGCTATCCAAGGGCGGACTGGATTCGCGAAGAGATCAGGTTCTTTAGAAAAGAGTAGAAATGAGACTATAGAGAAAAAAAACACACATAGAGAAATACATAAGAAATTAATGGCTAATATAAAATAAAATCCGCATTCCTTTACTTAAGATTAATAATACAAAAAAAGTCCTGACAAATATAATAAATATAAATCATGCAATACAGAAAAACCTATATAAGAATATATCGATTATATTTTGCATAGTTTTAATGCAAATCGATTCGAATAAAAGGAAACTTGAATATAATGCGAATTTATTTGTTTCATATATAATTATGTGCATCTTGTTCCATCAAAGTCATATTTTATATCATGGATATTCTAAAGATATCACGAGATCCTCGATGCATAAATAATGTTTTCTCATTATCAGATCGTCGCATCTTCTATGCATTCGAATGAGAAGACGTCGGATTAACGTTCGCAGTCGAAGAGTTATTTTTCAGGCACGTCGTCGCATACCGATGTCACCCTTAGTTCAGTTGGAGCAGTTAGAGCTGTAGTAAGCGCCCGTTTATGAGATCTTAAACAAGACATGAAGAGGGAATATTGTGAATACAGCCCGTGCGCATAGGAAAATTATCGAGACGTAACAGTTATCCGCACCCACAATAATCTTCTTATCGGAAATAGAATAATCATCTCGATAGAGTTTACATTTTCGTTGTATAATAAAATATCTCCGTCGAAATTTTCGTTTGAATATATTTTTTTTTCGTCTTTCGTTCTCTCGTAAAACGAAATTTCGCGTTTGATGAAATTGATTTATTAGCGCGAATTCCATTTTCCCCAGATTGTTAAGTTGGAATGAACGCGAATGCGACGATACGAGGCACGACAACGTATACAACCTCGATGGTGGCGGAGGCTGTCGTGTCGTTATTTATGCTACGCGGCTCGCAATCCACCCTCCGACGACAGCCAACGGCATAAATCCCTCGTGTCCCATCTCTCCGGAACGTTTCCATCTCCCTCTTTCCGCCTCCCACCTTCTTCCTCTCTTTCTCTTTGTGTCTCTCGTACTCCCCCATCCACGTCGCGCTCTTCCTTCCTCGTTTCCTCTCGTCGTTTCCTCTCTTTTCTTCGATTTCTCCCCTAGTCTCGCGTAGCTCTATCCAGCCAAGTCCTACAGGGCTCTCGCCCTTACATCTCCCCTGCCTCCGCTGTTCGCTTCTATCGTTCCACGGTCATGGTGGTGTCAGCCAAGAGCACCGGAGCGAGCGTAACATCGACCCGAGCCGAGCTCTCTCAGCCAGCCTCCGCCTACCATCACAACGATCGCGAAGCGCTGCACCGCCGTTGGTGGTTCACCATGAACCGAAGGACGTGTGCGCGGAAAATTTATGGGCGCTTTCAGAGCGATATCGATCGTTGCAATATTAATAAATTGAAGGACTTATTTACGTTGGCTATTTACTAAGCTGCATGTTGGAATATATCGACGCTATCGAACGGTGAAGAGCTTCTTCAGGTGATTCTACACGCGTTGGTGAACAAGTAATTTTCGGCCGACATTGTCGAGTACCTCTGATTTCTTGAATTATTATCGCAGAAGATAGTAAACAAATAAAATTATTGATTTAATTTATGATATGAAAGTGTAATTGACATGTTGCTAGAACTTATAGAATTACTAAGAGTATACGCGATCAATCATGAGAATCTTAATTTTTCCATGACATGATGAAAAATCAAATTATTCTCAACATATCTCTCTTTCTCTCTTTGTTTCTTTGCGCAGCTTTTTTGTCAATAGGGACATTACTTTGTCATTTCATTCCCGTAGGTCGCTAATTAAACGCGCTGATATCGCAGAGATAAACGTGGGGATGAGTGTATACCCGGAAATTACGGAGGGTCGCGCAAGTCGGATGGTAATATCACAGGGATGACGAAATGGTCGGAGAAGATTGATGGAAAAAAAAGAAATAATCTAGAACGTGTTTGAGTACAATTGTGAGGTCGATGGGAAATTGTAAAACAAAAATATGTCGATAGTTGGAGGAAGCTAACTGTTTTATACTTCTTCGAGGTCCAACCGCCTTAACATTTGTACCGAAAAAAACAGATAATGCCATCCAAAATAAATTTTTTTCGTCCATCTCTCGTCATTCATCTATTAGAAACTAGGCAAATTACGATTAACATTTTTCTGGTCGAACATCTCTTAATAAAATAAGACTACGTGTATGATTATCAAAGTAGAATTAGTCTTATTATGGTAGCAGTTAAAGCGGATGGTGAAGGAATGAGGGGGTTCAGAAGACAGGGGGTGACTGGTCGTGAAATTGAAAAAGTTACCAAGACCCTGGAACACCGAGAGTGTCGGCGTTGGCAGGAGGCGGCCATCGAGCTCTGTAATTTGCGTTCATAAAACCCCATGGAGGTTCAAGCCAAAACCCCTCGAATATCACTGGTCGGTCGTGAATTTATTTTCATTTAGTTACAAGAAAATTACGCGTCGCGTTTATACCTTACGTACCGTTCTGTATAGTTGGAGCGCAAATGTTGATGTGTATTTCATCGTCGCGAAGGATAGAAAATTGTGCGCGTCTTCCATTGGCTCGTTCTTTCGTTACACATATTTAAATAACTGTAAGAAAACTCTTGTCATTTATTGTGAAAATTATCAATAACGGGGATCGAAAATTCGGGGTCATTGACAAAATAATTTTGCTCGATTAAAGACAATCGTATGTACATTTTTCGAGAATAAAAAAATGTAAACAGATGTTATTTATATAACGTATGACACATGCATATATTATTACAATTTCACTCATCACGAGAGCTCATCTTGAGGGTGTCTCGCTCTAAAATCGCTATAAAATATATATTGAATGTATTGAGCATGCAAAGAATTGTACGATAGATAGAGATTATCGGAAACAATTGATATTTACGGCGTAATTACACGAGAATTCGAGACACGCCGAAGACGTTAACGTTCGCGCAAAGAGCGCGTACGCTGACAACTATATTTAGCAGGGTTTGATGGCGGTGGTGGAAAGGCTGAATATCTATATATCGCGAGGGGGGGTTGCACGGTTGTGTTGTAGAGAGACGTACGTGAGGGGAAGCGAGACGTCTATCGCGCCGACCTCCCACGAATGGAAGGGATGAATTTTGCGCCGCGACGTCCGCGCAGGGGTGCAACGACGCCGACGCGGGGTCCACGGGGACCCGGAACCGCGACCGGAATGCCCGCACCCCATTTCGATCCGTCTCGAGGGTTGAGGATGCGTTTACTCGTAGTCGGCCGCTTGGTCCATACCTACCGACGGTCGTAGAGTCATCACGAGTCGAGTTTTCACTTGTACCGCGGAGTTTCTCTCTCTCTTTTTTTTTATTTCTCGTCTACCGTCAACTTCACGAGCGAATTCCACCCTCGTCTCTGCGGCTGAAATCCTGTCTGTGAGCTGCGATTGATCCGCGAGTACCTCAAAGGTAAGAAGAGAGAAATGTGTGACGTTGAGAGAGTGTATTATTGGATAATATTGTTATCTTTGCTGATTGACTTATAATTGCGTAGCACGTGTGATTGATATAATAATAAACTGATGATGAAAAATAGTGCAATTATATTAGAGGAATATTTTTAAAATTGCTTAGAATCTTTTAAAATTAATTATGACTTAAATTATATTTAATTTATTTATAATATAATTATATAATTGTATATTTTAATTACATTTTATTAATTATATTTATAACATAATAATATAATTATATATTTTAATTATATTTAATTAAATTATATTTAATCGTTAGTCAAATTTCATTATCATCTTTTTTACAATTATGTTGGTCTGATAATTGGAAAAAAAGGCGGAATAATGATAAGAATAGTTGTCTCACGAAATCAATTTCACTTTCCGCACCTCGTGATATGCGACACTATCATGTACGATATTATTTGACTATGTTTCTTCATTCAAGAACTCGTTAATTGTCAAGCGTAATTTATTAGCAACGATATCGATACATTTTCAATATTGCTAGTCGCAAACTGCTGCCTTTCACATAAAACATTCCAAGCGATAATCGACACTATGCAAAATTGTTCCATCATACATTTCATGATCGCGTAAATCAAAGTTTCGCCGCCATAAATTGGAATCATCACGTGAATATATTTCTCGTTATTGATATATTATATGTTTTATTTCCCAAATTTACTCGGTCCAGATATGACGCTTAAATGAAATTTAGATATCGTCGCGCGATATAACAGAAGTGAATTATCGTAACTCTATTTAACTATTCACGTTCACGTACTTTGGTTCATTTTCTCTTGTGAAATATAAGACTAAATGAACGGAATACGACTCGGCAATTATCGTTTGAAAATAATATTTTGTAAGTTTTATAGAGTTCATTGAATCAAGTGATATTTACTGACAAAATGTTTGTCATTCTCGAGTTAATTGTTTAATAGTAAACAATGATTTCTTGATAATACAGGTGTCTTGTGTGCGCCTCCCTTTGCTTATTGTATGCGGTACGAAACAAAAGATTATCTTATCGCATTGGCTTCAATGCGTGTAAATATTAGTCATTTGACTTATTGTGTGATGGGCCTGGCTTATATCGTGAAAAGTGGATAGAACGAGAAGGTTCAGTCGCGTGGCTTGCCCAGTCTTTTAAATTAAACCTTTCGAACCTTTTTTTGAAGGGCTTAAATAATTAGAGAGTTATTTATCTTCGATTTGGCAACTGATGGTTGCAATTAAAATAAATGCCTGCCAAATAGTTTGCAATAAATCACGTTTTTGATGCATTTCTTAAAAAGCACAAAATTCTATGATACAAAGATGCATAAAGAATCTCTATAATAAAATCTCTATAAATATAATAATATACAAAATATAATAATACACAAAAAATGCACATCTTTTATAAAAAATAAAAATGAAAGGAATTAAAACTGATTTTTAATTTAAAAAAAAACTTTCATATAGGACACAAAACAATAAAAGGAAAAACGTATTTTAATATTTCTTGCATTGTTTTTCAAGAAGTTTGTGATAATCATATCTTCAATCTATAGACACTGCAAATCTCTACTTTTTATCATGATTTCTCGAAAGCAGTCTTTCCGAAAATACGACCTAAGTAAAGATTAATGGCCTTCACCTAAATTTTCAAACTTTTGTCCCGTTGCCGTCTCCGATTTCCATTATGTTAAATCCATACAATGTCCGTGACTTTTTCCGGCAACCGCAACTTTTTGTAAATTGCGTGTTTATAAAAACAACATTGTGGTAACAGAAGGGTTGCGGCAAAAAGGAAAGTTTCGATGGGTAATTTTCATAGATTTTAAGGTGGGTGCTAAACTGTTTCTCTTTTCTTTCAATATTTTAGATAAAGAAAATTAATTTCCTTCCTTATTATCTATAAAAAAAATATTTTTAATTTTCTTTATTTTATAATCTGCGATTCTGAAAAAGATATTTGTTAGATATATTTTATAACTATTTATATATAAGCGATGGTAATTTTCAAATGAACACGGTTCTTCTAATTATTCACCTAATTATTCTAATTATTTGTCCTAATTTATATCACCTGGCACATTTTAATTTAACATAAGAGGAGAAGCTGCGGTGTTTTCATTAGTAAAAGCGAAACAAGCCGCGTAAGTGTAAAAACTGATTTTGAAATTAGGTAGGGTGCTGTCACGTGTTCATTATAATGGCTGCGAGTGACAGGTGGGCCTTAAAAAACAAAAGGCTCGTGTACACGGTTGGTATTTTCCATTCACTCGCGGACTCGTGGCCAAGCGGCGTGTAACGGCAATAATGAAGTTACACGGTTATGTTAATTGAGAAGTTAAACAGAAATAGGAGCATTAAACGCGCTGGCCCATGGGGTTCCTCGATATCCGGCGGCGATGCAGTTAATGCTCATTCAGTCGGCAAAGTTTGTGCATTACGTCTTCGATCAATTTAATCGAGCTAACGCGCTTCGTTTTTTTCAAAGTGTCGTGCAATTATTAATATCCCAATGCAAATATTCATCCGTTCATTAATCGTAACACGCTTTATTCGATCTTTTTAACTCCGTTATACAAATTAATACGGATCGTGAATTTTCCTATGGGAGTTTTTACGGATCGTTTATTCAGCGAGTTACTGAAAATACTCACGGGAAATGTCTCGCGTGCGCGAAATTCGTTGTACGCGTGGTATCAAGTCGAGGAATAATAGTAATCACGAGCACGTGGATGTTTTAGCATAAGTCTGAAAAAGGGTCTGTCGTCGAGCGGCACGACATGACGCATTTGATGCGGTGTTTAATAGATCGTAAAGAACATTTGAGTGTCACGATAAATATAACAACTCGCGATGCTGCTGAATGTTCGTGTCTTAACGCTTCGAGCGTGATCACTTCCACGTCGGGCGATGGTGCGAATTCGCGTGCGTGACTCCGGTATAGTCGCTCCCATACACATATATGTATGATGTGTACGCATTACATCACGTGGAGAGGAAGATGTGCGCGGCTTAAATTTTTAATTACAACATGAATTACGTGACATTATACATGTACATTTAGAAACCATCATATATGCATATTAGATCATATATGAACATTAGAACATTATATATGTATATTGGAACATCATATATATATATATATATTAGAAATTTATATTAAATTAAAGAAGCAATTTGAAAAAATTAATTTTTATACATGCAAAATCCCCCGCAGTTTGTATCATTTATTATTCGCTTTATGCGGTTGACAACATCTCGGAGACAAATTTAACAGACGTCTCTGTAAACTAATTAGCATTGCAGAAATGATAATGAGGACTAATTATCGGGGATTTTGTATATCGTACTGTGTACACCTGTACATGTATGAATAATAAGAGGCACAAAATGTCGCGTAGATGAGAGAGAGAGAGAGAGAGAAAGGAGGAAAAGAGACGACCAGATCTCTGAGACTTTGGCTCTGGCTCCAAGGATTGATTCGTTGCTTTCCAACCAGAGTAAAATCTGGTCTCTCGTCGAATCTGTTCCCCTGTATTTCTGCTTCCCTCTTTCTTCGTATACACTCTTTTTTTCCCTCGAGCGCTCCATATTTCCTAACAACCTGCTACACCGCGTTCTATGTCGGATGTTTCATCCTCTGTCGCTCCTTTCGAGAAAAAGATTACACGATAATATTTTATAAAAGACACAGCAGCGTATCATGTATCGCACTTTCTAATGTGCGATAAAATTCAATATTTCTCATCTTGCGAAAATAATAAACAAAATCGTAGAACAAAGAAAGATTCTCATATAAAAATATATAAAATTTAGAATTTTTAGAATTTCATAAAATAATATGACTGGACTATGTTTATAGAATGTTTGTAGATTAATTTAAAGTATACTGATTATTTTAAAAAATTTAATTTAATATATAAATTAAAATAACTATTGCCTTCTTATATTATACATATATGTATGTACATTACGTCATTCGTTGCATATTTTATTAGCAAAATCTTGGTGAAACGGCTTAGTGTGATGCTTATATCAATAGATTTTGATTTATTGCATTAATAAATTAATTATCTTTATTTGTATTAATATATGATTGCTACATGATAAGTCAACTTTGCCAGATATTTTTATCTTCTCTTGAACAAATGTGAATTTTATCAAAACAACTATATCGCTAACAATAATAATAACCGCACACTTTAACCGAAATAATGGATTTAAATATCTCATCAAATCAGATTTGACGTAGGGAAAAAATCTAGATCTTTAAAAAAGAAGCTTTGTTTGCCAGGAATAGCTACGCTTTTTGAAACCTGTATATGGACGCGTAGGTGTGGCTTGTGACATGAGACAGAACTAGCTCGTATTTTATTTTGAGTGTCAGACTCCCTCTCTCATGATCTCGAACTCTGCGTGAGAGCGTTATGTTCGCCGAAGATGAAAAAAAAGAGAAGAAAGCGGAGGCGAGGCGTTGTTCATTTCGATGATGGCATGAAAGATAGAACTTGCGGAACGAAAGTTCAAAGGAAGATATATATGTTATCGGTTGCACGATTCTCCTATTAAAACCAGCTTATAAAAGTCTACGACTTTGACATTAGGATTCGTAAAAATCAGAAAGATCAAAAATTGCATGAGTCAATCTTTTTTTCTTCTATATAAATTTATATACAAATTTAGCTATAAAGTTGTATTTTTTAAAGCATTGGTTATAAAAATAACACGAGTCAATTTATCTATTGAATTTCAATTAAATTAGAAAATAAATAAATTGATAAAAAAGAATTTAATTTAAATGAAAATGTATTTTTTAATTCAATTGTAATTTTAATAGAAAGCAAAGAGAGAAAGCATTTATTTTATTTTATTTTTTTATAATAATGTGTGCGCTTTAAATTTATATAAAAAAGATTACAAAATTTTTAATAATTCTGCGGTATTCTTTGTTATTTAAACCAATCATAGAAGAATCTTCTTTAGAATATAGGATAAAGCTAAAGCATTATAGGATAAAGTTAAATTCCCTCTTAGGATTATAAGATAAAGCTAAATTCCTTAAAGAGCTTAGAAAAGCGCATTCGCCATTTATATTTTTTAAAATAAGCGTGAAAAATTAATACTTCTTGGATTTTTTATTTCGAGAACAAGGGCAGTCTTTTGGCTTAACAATGATAATGGAGACAGATTAATAAATCTAAATGAGTTCGAAAAATACAGGAACATAGGAAGGTCTTTTACTTTGGACGTTGTTAATTATTTGAAAATTGTACATATATATATCGATAAAAATAGTACAAATATACATACAGTAAAACTATAGCATAGTATATACAAAAAAATTTTAATTAATCATACATTTTCATAATGTAAAATGCAAAATATTCGTCAAACTTTTCAACGATAGGAAAAACGAATAAAATAAACAAGATGAGAGAATACATTTGAAACATTCTTAAATAAATATAATACAAAAATGCACTTTGCGAATGTAGCTACGTGTTTCTCGCGCACCCAGTACATCGCGGCATTCGAATCGAAATTCTCGCCCGCTGGTGGGGGGGTTGTTCGACGAGGAGCAAAAGCTCGCGTCAGTTACTCCGGGCACAGTGGAGGGAAGTCGCGTACCGGGAGTGGCGCGGAGTTTCCGGGCGTTCTTTTACCGGCCGAGCGTACGGCGGTGGTGGGGGTCGAATCGTATCGAGTGGCGTTGGAAAGGGGGGCACCGGGGGCGAGGAGGGGTGGGATGCGCGGTCTGCGCGACGGAACGAGCGGCTGAGTGCGCGGTACGTCCCATCCCGGTATCACGAGCCTCGTTTCACCAACGTGGTCCATTGTTATGTGCTCGAAAAGTACCGGCGGAGTACATTGTTGGCGGCACGCACGCGCGCACGACCTCCTTTGGTGACCTACGCCGTCGATGTTTGTCCTCACCGCCGTCGGGGCTTCGTCCGCGCTCGACGGCCGCCGGCCTTTTTGAAGATTCCGCGCAAATTGCCCGGGACCGGAGCTGTCAATGGTCGACCTTCGCGGCGGGACACGTATCGTTTACCGTCTCCTCCTCTCCCTTTCTCTCGTCACCTTTGTTCTCCGATATCGATGAGCGCGCCATTTAATTGTCCCGTGCTTCACAAATGTTCGCGCCTCGTGAAAAAGTCCGGGGTATTCTGCGAGGGAAATTTGACAGTTCTCTGGCCGTAGAAGTGACGTTATAATGACCCGGTACTTTTTGGTGACAGTGAGGATCATGTAGAGAACGAACGAATCTTTGCGGTTGTCGGGTACGAAGAGACTAGAAGTGAAAGTGATTAGAATCCTCGTAGTGTCGCTTTAATAGCTCTTTGGTTTGTCGAGTTTCAAAAAGTCTCCAGCAGAAGATTCTATAATATATGATCATATTAGATGACTCGCTGAAACTCGAGGTATGATTTATTTATTTATTGTTATTGAATTAGAAATGTTAAATTAATCGAGACAAATATTTCTAATATAAAAGGTAAAAAACGTGTGTAAAAATAGAAAGACAAGATACACAGAATAGTACACAAATATTATTGATGTACAGAATAAAATATGCACATGCCATGATTTAGCTATTAATTGTTTAATGACAAGTTTGTCGTATGCAGAAAATACAGTCTGAGATTAAAGTTAGATAATAGGAAAATTATATTTTAAAAATCTTAATGATTAAAATCTTTACTAGGATTAATATTTGCATAATATTTTAATTAATTTTTAATGTGCAAAATCTCTGAAGAATATCGATATGTACTTGTAAATTTTTATACATGTCGCAAATGTACAGTTAATGCATTGTTCAACTAATGTTTGTCACATTAGGCAAGTATCTTATTTTATTATAATCTCAGAGATTATGCGTGCACGTAACGAGAAATGTCACTTTGCGACTGTCACGAATTGTTGCACGAGTGCAAAATCCTGCGGAGAATTCATGCAAATTAATTATTAATTAATGTCAATTTAGTTTAATGCACTAGTTTAATGCATTTCGATATATCACATAAAGAGAATCCATGAGCGGGAAGGTCGGGAAGAAATTGAGCTGTCTCAGGCGTGGGTCGGCGCCGCAGTCGCCCGTTAGACTTTCTCATTAGTTGGTTTGCTCTATCAATTAGAGAGTAGTTCTCGAGATGGGACACAGAGTCACTGTGCAAAGCGCCGTGAAATCTGTGTGCATAACGGTACGAAATTTTCAGAATTGCGACGTGTCCTCGCGAGGAAAAATCTTTCCGATTCGTCGCATTTTTTGCCTGTATTTAAATTACCCTATAAATACCCTAAATATATTTATAGAATAAATTATTCTATTTGTCGGTCAAATCTCGCGTTTTTGTGCGATAAATTGCGAGAGTCAGTCTCTTCACTTTGGCAACTTTAAATTCGTATTATTGCGCGTAATACGTGAATTGTACATGAATTACAGTTTTATACGATATAAGAAGGAAGACGCGTGAATTTTATGTGATTTTCACGTAGGATATTGCACTGCATCGTATATTTTATCACTGCATCGCACTTTTTGATATTAGCTTAGAATTGTGTCGTAACATACACGATCGGTTTTATTTACATTTAACTTGATGATATTTGCAGATACGATAAGCGATAAAAAACAGAGAATATAGATGAAGACGAACACGTACATACACACAATAATATGCCATGTGTATGTGTATTTAAAGATCATAAAGTATTTAATATGTTGGACGATGAAATTGAAAGTGTAACTGTGGGAAACGATTTATTAGTCTTGTTTGGGGCTACGGAAATACAAATATATGTTGTAAAGTCTTTTTTTATGCTTACTTGCTAAAGATTTAGATACATTTATTAAACAAAAAATTAGCTTTGTATCAAAATTAATTCTTATATTTTTGAATACCTTCTTTCAGTCATTTTTTTAGTGACATAAAGCGATACATTTCAATCTTTTTTTTTCTAAATATTTCAAAAATTATTGTTGAGAAATTTATACATATAACAGGAAATTATTAGATAAATTAGAATTCCTTTGTAATTTTTTTCATTAAAACTTTGCATACGTTTATTGCGAACAAAAATTACTTCGTTAATGAGACCAGTAAATTTGTTTAGAATGTTAAACTTATGTGCGTATGCAGAATCACCAACCGCATAATCGCACTATATAATAATCATTACAATTACGACCAATGTAATAGTGCTCGCTTGTCAGGCTCCATAAAGCCTGGTTATTATTTTGCTCATAAACACCTGCACTCGTGTCAGTATTTCTCGCTTATGTCTTCGTGTATATTTGGCTTTCCGGCCGCGCGTATATTAGCTGCGTTAGTCACTTAAAATAATCGAAGACAGATATTACACAGATAATTATAATTGAATGTTATGCATTTCCATCGTCTGATATGCTTTGATTTATTTTTAGCAATATTACTTCCGAAGTCTTGTTTCTTTAATTTTAAATAAAATGATAAATCGAAGATGATTAAGCTTATTAATCGAATTGATTATTAAAAAAAAATTTAATACGAATACAAGTTTATCATATTCTTATATAAAAGAGTTTTGTGATATAAAGTGTATGAAAAAATGTATGCGATTTATAAATAATTAACATAAACATTTATCATTGACTCTTTCGTGTTTACATTAATTCGAATTAATTATTGAAATATTATTGGACAAATATGTTTCTCTTATCGTTCATTGCGCTATTTCAATTACTTATAGCAAATAGAAGTTAATTAACCTTCGATATTAGCCCGTGATCTTATCACAGAGTGACGTCATCTTATAGGGTTTCACTTATCTTTAAATTTTTTATTCATGTACTCGCGAGAGAATCTACGTTAGATTGTGTATTATCAACCACACAATGACACGGCTAATAGATTTGGCGAGTGGAGCTTGAAATAAAGTTTTTAAACAGATACATGAAATCTTTATCGCTTTCCATGAAATAATAAATAAAAAAAATCCGCGATTTCGTGATGGAAATTATCTTCAATTCTCACGCAATATTTGAGAATTTATATAGCTCAATATCTGTAGTTATGCATGTTTCCTGCTTTAAGCATTTTTTTTGCTAAAACCGAACGTATATCATATAAATATAATATCATATAAAAATATAAATTAAAACAGAGCCAAGATGTTTTATACATCTTTACATAAATTATATTGTCATCATTTTTCTCGAAATAAAGTCATGTCATATTCTCTGTCATTGTCACAATGTCTCCAAAGTTCTAAGCATCAGGTAGTTATTTCATTCAGTTTTCACACTTGTGTCTCTGTGTGATAAAGTGATTTGCACGCTTTAGCCATTTTCATAGATATATTGCACATATACTTATTTAACTTTCTGGTATCGGTAATATATTTGTAGCTTCAATCTCCTATGGGGTCATTCGCTACGATTTAAAGTCAATAATCTTGTTACAACTCACTACCGTTCACTTTTAAGAGAATAGTATACATACAACCTCATGGTAAGAGACACGATAAACCTTAAGTGTCGGTTTGCACGGTAATTCCTTCCTCCGTCAACCATTATGAACGGTCGTTATCACATTACCTATTGACCTTATGAACAGGTGAACGATGATTCTTGCTTCTTGCTTGTTACATTGATATCTTGCTCTGGGTAAAATATTTTTATTGATAACAAAAACTAATCAAATTTTGCTAATATATTAAGTCATAATACGACGTTGATTGAGCATGAAGGAATCCCTCCATGCCTAAAATGATAGATAAAATCACACACGAATATTTTTATTTAGATAAAATAGATAATTTTGAAAAAAATTAATTAATTTTAAATTTTATTGTGTTTTTGACAAATTATATCATTGTTTAACTATTATTTAAATCCATATTGGTTTATAAATTAAAAAATACAATAATTTTTAAATTTAATAAAATGGTATAATCAAAATTATTGAAAATATTTAATTATTGAAATATTGAATTAAAATAAACTACAGATAATGAAATTTATTTATAAATAGTATTATTAGAGAGAGAGGACATCAATCACTCTTTATTGCAGAGTATTAATTATAAATTATAATTTCGAGTCATTTTTCATTTTTGATTTAATAGCTTATGCTTCATTTTTTCAAGTAAAGCCAATTCGAGTATAGCTCGCTGTTCCGTAGCAGCCATGCTGAAATCCATGATGGCCGTCTTGCGTTCCATAACGCCTCGCCTCTGTGGAAATGGCGCCAATAGCGTCTGCGAAACTTTCATTCGCCATCCCTACCTGAGATCCATTGCTCCTACTTCAACCCCACTATTCTCCGTTTCTTTAACATCTATGTTTTCTCCCTCTACCAGAGCATCTTCGACGGCCATCATGGTTTCATGCGTGCGCACATGATTCACACTAGACTCACGAGACTACCACTATATGTATAGAATTCGGTAGTTTGTGTATGTATGTGTCTGTGTACGAGTTGAAAATTTTTAGCATTTTCTCAGACAAGAATATTCTTTCGAATTCAATAGTCGATTAATTTTTTGTTTTTAATTGATTAAAGTCTTGTATACATATTTATAATTGCCATATTCATAAAATTATTTTAAACTTTCCATGAAATGAAGTAGAAAATACTGAGTTTTCAAAACTGAGAATAAATTTTGCCTTGATTTATCATATATAATATAATTTATTATATAAAATATGATATGATTTTATCATATAAGTCCATTCTTCTTATTTAATAATCATGTATTTGCTTTTTTATGTATGATTTTATTTTATTAAAATTTTAAGAAAGATGAAAATTTAAAAACACAATGAAATTCTGATGAAACAGAACATCTAACATATACATATATCAAGTAATTTATTTTTAAATAAATAAATAAATAAGTAATTTTATTATAGCTTTAAGCGTGCAATTCTGGTTTCATCGTTTACGTAATTATCTCACTGTTTAAAGATAATAACTAAATATATCTAATGTGAAAAAATATTAAGAATTATTTATAACTTGCTGTAATATCACACATTACTGAATTGAGTGAAAATTATAACAATTGTACATGATATTTAATATAATTCTGCATATATACAAATATATATACATATATATAAATTTTATCATTAACATTATTTCTATAAAAAAGCATTGCTTTTATATTTTAATAAAATGTTTGTTTTTATATCTATATTAAAGTGTCATGTTAAATATTTTACCTGCATTGCTTCCATCAGCAGCAGGTAAGAGATTTATTTTACCTATGTAAGATCTCAGAGTTTCTGCTGGTAAGGAAGAAAATGCGGTTTCGATACCAACATTTCTTCAGAACCGCTTATCAACGGGGATGTTGGCCACGTAGTTACGAAATGTACCACGATTTAGCCTTGCCAAGAAGCACTGTTGCATATTTTAAATACACATTTCTATTATTTAAAGTAATATTTAATATACAATATTTTTCTATTACATGTAAAGTACTAGTAAATTATATATTAAAGAAAAATCATATATCTAAAAGATTTCATTAGACATATAAATTATACAAAAATTTCCATATATGATTTTTAAATGTATTTTATCTGAAATAACAATAAATATGACAAATAATGCGTTAGCACACGAGTAGAAATATATGAAAAAATATGTGAAGAAGAAAAATGCATTTTTTGTGTATGATTTAAATATTATATGTCTGAAATTTTTATAATATTACTATCATAATATATGTATATTATAAGAGAATTCGCACACAACTTCCATAAAAGATATATTTCATACGACACATTTTATAATCGAGACATTTATAAATTAATATTAAATCTGAGATGTAAAAAACCTCTTTCTTCCTCATCGATTTCAGAAAAAAAATTTTGTAACATTTTATTCTATTTAGAATTTTTTTTCACATGTGTAATCATATATGAAGAGATATAGAAAGAGATCAATCAACTGCGTTTTTAGCGAGATATTACGTTGGTTGGGCACTTGCAATTCTGCTCTCGTGCATTTTTATCACATACATATAACATTATTATTAAATGAAGGGAAAGATACTCGGATCGTTGCAGGGCAACTAAAATTAACTAGCGAACGCATCAAGTTTACATACACAGACTTATTCCTTGTATAGCGAGCCAGCTAACTAACCGGCATGTGCGAGAGTAATTATTGAGCTCGTCGAGCGCGCAACGTTATCAGGCGTTCGCCTTCGCTTCTCGATGGTAGCCTGCATCTGTGCTCGCGCACACGCATCCTGAGCGAGCGATGCAGGAGGCGGGGAATAGAAAGGCAAGCACGTTCTCGTGCGAAGGGAAGAGCAGGCGAGGAGCGAGAATAACGAGGGACAGGGGGAGTCGCGGAGGATTAGGTTCGGGGGGGAGGGGGGGAGGGAGGCATCGGCTTGAGAAAGGAATTGGTTTGAGAGGAGGCGATGTGTGGCGAAGGGGGAAGAGATGGAAGATTCCAGCGACTCCACGGTTAATTTGTAGCAGTGCGCATCTCTACGTCTCTTCCCCTCTCCCTCCTTCTCCTCTTCCTCCCGTTCCCGAGGTATATATTTTTCTGAGGCTCGTGCATCGCGCACGTTCGCGCGTGCACGCGTGTTTGTGATTCCCACGTGTTTTATGCTCCGTGCGGTTTTGTATTTGCACGTCGCGATGCATCGGTACAGGACGACGAGAACGATCGAGAGCGGTGGAGGGGAGGGAAGGGCGAAGAGGGTTGGAGGAGACCACCCAGGAATCGCGAGCGCGTTTCTTATTCGCGCGTTTCCGCACAATGATATCTTTCTCATTCTTCCTTTAAATTCGTATCATCTTCGAACTCTCTCCCTGCCTCTCTCTTTCTATCTAGTCTTATAATTTATAACGAAACCGACAGAGATCGTTGAGATGTCGAATACTGACGCTGCAAAATTGACGATGCGTCAAGGAATGATACATTATTGTACGAGCAATATAATCGTGCAGCGTAAAATTGAAGGCTGATTTAAAAATGCTATGAATTTTCGGGCATTAAAATATAATTATGCTAAAGATAGTATATAATTATTGAAAGTATGTGTTTATAACCGCTTAAAACGAAAAATATCACAATAAAATTGCGTTAAAGTTGGAGCAAGAATTATTGCCTACTTATCATATATATTTTTTTGGCTTACGACTTATAAAGGCCTATTCATGTAAAAGTTGCATAAAATAAATACGCATTAAAATCGACCAACGTGTCTAATTATGGCATCTCGTTTATTAGACATATATTTTATTTTATCAAAATTTTTATTTTATTATCTTATTACAGGTAATGAAATGTGTATGTGTAAAATCACTTGTTTGAAGTTGATAGGTCCTCTTGATATTTCGTGAATGTAAAAAAGAAATATTGTCTGACGCGGGACTGCTCTTTGTTTTTTTTTTATTTTTTTATTCTTTTTCATCATTTAGTTATATCGTGACTGGAGCCAGGCAGCTAGCTACTTCGCCATCGATTTCTGGGCACTGGAAAGACGCATGCGCAAGTAAGAATAGGGACTGCCCGCTTATGATATCTTCTCCCTCCAGCTAACACCAGTTACTAATACATTCGCGAGAAACTGAAAGTTGCGCAGTTCAACATGTAAATCTTGATGCGTGTAATAAGTTCGACTTTTTAAAACCTGGAGTGCACATCCTTCCTAAAAGAAAGTCCTGTTAAATTCTTTGAAAATATTTATCCGAGAAATTTGTTAATTATCTCGCTTCTATCGCACATGAAAAATATACCAAATGATATTAATACTTTTTTACGTCCGTTGGCAGCAGAACAATTCGATTACTATTTTAATTCACGTGGGAGAAGATGCATAGATTACGTGGAACGCGTAGGCTCATTACAATTCAGCGTTCGTAGCTATCCGATTAAAAAACAGTATCAACCTTGAATCTTGTCCCAACGCTTATTTGGTTGGACCAGCCAACCCTTTTAACATTAGTAATCCCTCCATGCGGGCATTCCATTATCTGACCATCTTTATTCACCTCCATGCTAGGATCGAAGACTAAGAGAAAGAGAGAGAGAGAGGGAGGAATGAAGGAGAGAAGGGTAGAAAGAGGGATAGAGAGTGCGAGAGAGAATGAGAGGCGGAGGATGACGTTGAGGAGGGCCGGGATGGATCGAGGTGGGTTTTATGAGCGCGCACAAATCTCCTCATCAAGCTCCCGCAGGATCCAACGCCCGACATCCATGGGGGCTGGAAATTGCAGGGCGGGTTTCGCCATCGTTTCGGATACGGGGGAGGGGGAAGGAGGGGGGGGGGAAGCGGAAGGCGAGAGAAGGCCGTCGGGCACACAAATGAGGCAGCTTGATTCCAATTATTCAGTAAATTAAATACGGGGGGGAGGTTGGGCTTTACGAGCAGTTCCTCCGAGTTTCAACATTATTCTAGCGCGGTGAGTCCGACCGGGGATGCGAAGAAAGGGTTGAAACCGCTATTGTATCTCGTGCTCCGGTTCGAGGGACGTACTCCGGTTATCTATAGTTAATACTCGTTGTTTGGGGTGAATATGCGTGAGCGGAGAGATATTCGGCCTTTTCGATGTTTTAACACAGGAGAGACATTCGGTAATCTGCCGTGACCATGATTTTTTTATATCCAACGAGGTCCTTCAAAGGCAAAGTACACATGCAGAATTGAGTTCATTACACGAATTTTTCGCGTGTGCGCCAAATTAATAATATAAATTTATTCCGTTTGACGTATGCATAAATATTATATAATTTAAATTCTTAATAATATTATTAAAGATTTAATATAAAATTTTTAATAATATTATTTTTAATAATATTATTAAAAAATTTTTAATAATATTTTTAATACTATTATTATTATTATTCGCTTTCCGTAATAATCTAACGATAAGATACATAAAGCGTTTTATTTTATTACTAAAATCATTTATCGTTATCATTGTAAATATAAAATCGTGGCATTTGCATCTACTGCGTTTAATTCTTGGAGCGATTATATAAAAGTTTTCTCGATCACCCGGCTAGCTGGTTTAATTCGTATTTTCTTTGGGGACTACGCTTCGTCTTTTACGAGCGCGTATTTCTCTTCCCTATCCTACGTTGGAAACGAGCTGAGTTTTCCCTCTTCCTCCCTTACCACGCTTCTCTTCTCATTCCACGTTCTTTTGAGTTGCCCTTGTGCAGTTCCATCAAGTTCTCATCCTTCTGCGTACATTCTTCTATTTTGCCAGACACTTTGACAAAGATTAGATCCTGCTAGACGTGAAATGTGATTAAGATACAGAGGGAATAAGATGCTCGTTGATGTAAAAAAAATTTTGTTATGCAAAATAATTGCAATAAATCGATAAAATTAAAATCCTTTTATATTTTTTACGTAAATATCTTTTATATCTAAATGTCTTGCGTGAACTTGTCTAGATAAAAATTTTTTGAAAATATTTTTGTATTATTATATAGTAGGCTCCTTAATCTTTTAACGGCAGAGACATAAATTTAAGTGTGTAACGTCAGATCAGAAACATAAATTGTTTTATATAAGGAGAGATATTGCCCGACAAAATTCGAGTAGACATTTTAAAAGAACGCACGGGGACAAAGAGGCGTGTTTAATAACTTGTAAAATATGAGATGCAACCAGAGACATTTGCTCATTCCGACGTCCGGAGGGTGACGTTCTTCCTCCAAACATCGTATAATTGTATTCACGTGGGAGCCCCGACAAAAGGGAAGCGCGATCGAAGTCGGAGGGAAGGTCCGGGGCGGTTCCGCGGTGACTGAAGAAGTTTATAATCCATGACGTTTCCGGCTTTGCGGAGGGAACGAAGAAGCCTCTTATGTCTTTCGAGCTCGGACGAAGACGACCAAGTGCCAGATTACAGCCAGCTGCATCCGCGTGTCCTGGGGACGCGCGAATGCGCGGCAAGGACCATTTTTAAAAAATGGCCACCATCGGGATGCCATTTGCTGGAAGCTGGTCCTTTTTCTTCGGCAACGGGCGATAAACACTGGGATTATCTGCATCCTGCTTAACAGCTCCTGGACACGTTTCATGAAGCTGGATCGTCCGGCTGAGAAATGACTTGCATTCCTTTCGATGAGAAGCACTTGTACACCAACACGCGGAGACCGTCCAGAGTGACACGTACGAGTTGGCGTATCGTATATTCCAAAGAATATTTCCGTCGGTGCACGATACTTATATACGCCGGCGAAAACACGATGCGTTATTCGCAAAGCGCTGAAATATGTCATCCGTCTTAGATAAGGCACGCTTTCCTTCGCTTATCAAATTGTCTGTATACTTCGCAGTAGTGTTCCGACACTTAAGCTGGTAATTGCTAATTACTCTTCGTCGAATTTACGAGTTTTGGATAAGAAAAAATGCAAACCCGTCACACTCTTCTCTTCGTATCTCAACTTTAGATTATTTAGCGTCGGTGCTTTTATTTCGAGATTTTTGTAATTAACTAATGGAGGTGTATGTATATAATTATATTTATAAGGGGATATTATACCCGGATAATAAAGCCAGATTAGTCATACTAATTAATCATACTGCTGTCATGTTGCCAACAATTGTATTATTGTCAACAATTGTTGGCAACACGACAGAGCAGCTTCGTAGGCAGTTGGCTGACTGGATATATTTGCACCGTCGAAATTGACGTAAGGCAAGTAAACTCAATTTCGCGAGTCCCGCGGAACACAACATCGGTACGCACGATTGCACATGGACGCTTCTGCTACTCCTTTATCCTCGTCAGCTGTTTCCATTACTCCTATCGCTCCGGCGAGGTTCTAGGATTTTTCGAATATTCCATCAACGTACGGAAGTCGTATATTACGAGCCGAGAATGTGTACGAAGCCTGGGGCGTGCTTCGCATGCTAGCGATTACTTTTACCTTCGCCCTTTCGTCCTGGCAGGCGGTAAACGAGCAAGCGGTCTTTTCCTTCGGCCTGCCCTCCGCGAGCTCGAAGGACCACCCTTTTTCGCTCCCTCCTATCCTACCGTCGTTCTTTTCTTTTCCCAGTTCGCGTCTACCTGCATTTTTAGCATCGAATCAACGGATTGGTAGTCGATTGCTAGCGGTAGGTGAGAATGTCACAAGCTCACCTTTATGTGTGCGAGATTTAAATGCTCTCGTGTATAACGCATACAAAATTAAAATGTTTTTAATTTCGTTTATTATTATTAATATTAGAAATATTATGCACAGAGATATCACATGTGTCTTTTTATTTTTAACAAATTTTCAAAGAATATTTTGCACTTCCCAAAAAAATAGAAGTGAATGCAGATTAAATAAAGTAATACAAAAGTAAAAAACAAGAGTTTATGGAAAGTGAAACAAACATTAATGAAATCTATCTGCAAATTATATTTGAATTTTTATTTGAGTATCTTTCTTGATCTAGCCTAGCTATTATATTTTCTGCAAAATGTCAGTTTTCGTTCGATTCATACCCTTCCACCTGCCATTATTACACTAATCTATAGATCTCTCAATCGTGTGGATCTGGCGCCAATAAGTAGAATAAAGTGGAGGGTTGACATAAAAATAACGTGCGCCAGGCGCCATCTACTGTCATGATGATATTATGGCTTTCGATTTATAACGTCACACACGAAAGAATGATTGCCTTTTGCGATGAGTGGATATCATGAGGGGAAACATTGGAAGAAGTAACTAGAATTGCTTGACCAACCCAGGACCAACAGACCAACAGAGAAGCATCTTATCAAAGTCTCTGTTATGAAAATTAATTGAAGAGAAATTCGCTTTCTCAAAGATGAAAGATCTTTTCTACGTTTTAATATGCATTATAATGCATATAAAATCTAACAATAACAAGGATCAAAGTTGTATCACAAAAATATCTATTTTCAAGTATAAATTTAGAAAGATTTATAGTTTAATTTATAAAATTGAAGACACACAAATATCGACTTACTATGATTGCAAATTATACTAATAGCGATAATCTATCAATATTAGATTTTAATTGACAAATGGACTTATGTTTGATTACTTTATACAACCGTTGCCGTCGGAATAACGTGACAGACGTTCGTAAGCAATACGTAACATTATTTATGTTTTTCCGTAATAAATTGCCATAAAAATATTTTATTACAAGCATTATGATGCATAATTCAATTAGAAATGCAAATGAATATTAACTTATACAATAGCAAGCAGCTCGCGCTGTTTATAGAACGGCGTTGAAATGGCAGCGCAAATGTCTTATTATTAATTTAATATATTCCAATTTTCATTATTTATGCATTATTAATAGTAATAACACAATATATAAAATGTATGAGATTAATGCAATTTGTAAACTGCAATATTGCTCTCTGATGTTATAAACATATTAATAAACATTAATCTCTAAATGTGTCGATATTATTAAAATAAATAATTTACAATAAATACACAGTATTTTTATATATATGTATAATATATTCTTATTGTATATTATTATTATATATTATGAGAGAGATATAATCCATATAAAATAAAAAATTATTTTATATCTGTTTGACGATATTTTTCGAGAAATAAAATTAATTTTACTTTTTTTATTTGAATTAATATTTATTTATTATATAATTATACAAAGTGTAAAATTTTTATTAAGTGGAACAATTGCAATGTCAAAAATCTAAAATCTTTACACATAAATTTGGAATGACTCATATAAATGCTATTTAAATACTTATATTAATTATTAATTATATTTATATAAAACCATTTAACATAATGGTAATTTAACATTATGTTAAATGTTTCTAAAATGTATAATTACTTGCTTAGATGTAGTATTAGCTTAAAATATCTTTCAAAATTGCATGTTTTATGATGAGAATCTAATTCTTCATGGCCAAGGCTAAATAGACAATTCAGGAATCGCTATAAATCACTTAAGAATTTTTTTCCCTCCTACAAAGAGTTTTCTTCCGCCAATACTCCAATTTTTTCTATCAACCCACATTTGCCGAGACGAATAGAGATTCAAGGACTCGTCGCAGCTCCATTGCGTTGATTCTTTTCATTTATACGTCTTACCAATGCATCTCCTGAGAAACAGATTTCAGTTTTCGTTTCGGCAGCACGGCGTGCTGACGACTATTCGCGCGGTCAATCGATAATAATGTGAATTTGTGGACGTTTGTGTAAAGGAAGAGAATTTTTCATAGTCCGCCATGTTTGCCGTCGCCGCCAGATTCCGACGGGTTTCTCGCCGTTTCGTTGCTTTGACGATAATAATTGATAATCAGGTGATTTGCGTGTTCATATTAAAACATTAATATATTTATTAATATAAGCATTAATATTTCCATTTAATTTTAATCGGTGTTATGAGAACAATACTTATAATATTATTTTATTTATCAAGATGTGATTTATCATGATATGTGTTAATCGAAAATTGTTTACCTTAATTAATTTCGATCGAAAAAATTTAATAATCTTGAAATAAATTTAATTATTACGCAAAAGGAGGAACACAATTTAAAATTGTTCTTTTGTAATAGATAACATTATGTACAATTGTAGAAGAATATGGCATTTCTTTGTCGTTTAATGAAATTTAATATAAACACATTAAAAAGTATAATCATTTTAATAAATATAATAATTTTTTTTATAATCAATGTTACATAAATAATCGTAATGAGTAATCATAATGTTTCAAACTATGAATTAAAATTAAATTAGGAAATAAAAGGTTTTAAGTTATTAATTAAAAAATTATTAATCCTTAAGGTTATTAATATCTATTAAAAGGTTTCTAGTTTTTTCTTTTGATTAAGTATGATTTTTATTAAACGTTTTTTTTTTATCTGTATAGAAGTTTCTATTAGTTAATGACTGTTAGGCGTTGAAAATATTCGAACATATACATATATGTACACATTATATTAATATATTATTTTTATTACAGGATTCCTCATGTGGCGAAGAAGAACTGTCATCATTGGTTCACCGCCTAACTTGCAGCTTATTAAAGGTAAATATTTTATATAAAATCTTTTTAAAAAATTCCAATTCGAACGCACAAGATAATGAAAAGCTAAAAAAAAGTTAATTTTATTTGATAATTCACGCAAAATGATTTATAAACTTTTTTAACAAGACAGAAAAATATGTGTGCTATCTAATGATATTAATTAATATCTATTTGTAGATATAATATTATAAAGATTTAATATTATAAAATATTAATTAATATTTATATATTGTATCATTTAAATGATTCAATCATTGTATTTCTTCGTTATTTATTTTTATTTATCATATTTTCTGTTATAAATTACGTTAGTAATTATACTATGTAACATAATTTGTGAAAGCACACATCTTTCATCCTTATATAGATATCTTTTGTTGAATTTCAATGCCTTCTCTTTAATATGAAGATCAAAATTTCAATAGTTTTGTGAGCAATTAAAAAAGTAGTTTTATATAGTAACAGAAAGTTTTCCGCAGAAATAAAAAATTACATATAATTTCTTATATTTAAATTTCCTTTAAAATAAATTTTAATACTGTGCGTTTTTATTCGTGGAAAAATGAAAACATTGAAAATTCTTGTATTTAAACAAATGAGCAATGATAAATATTTTTGTATCACAAATATTATACGACGTGTAAAAATGTCATAATATTTTCTAAGCAATCTCGAAATTATCCTGATAAGCGAATGCGGATTATTTATAGCTAGTCGTATCTTTCCTCCCTCTTAGTACTAGAATCATTAAATTAATCTAAAGAGTAAAGCTGCATGACGCATCGAATTACATTACTATATTACAGAAATTTAATAATATTTTTCTCGTGAAAGCTATACGAAAGTTCTTGATATTACATTGCGGAAAAATGTTGTGATATATAGTTAGATATAAATTTTTATTTTAAATGAAATTGATAACAATAGAGCGATTTTTTAATTTTGTGTCGACAAAAAGTAAAAAAAAATGAATGCGTCAATTTTTTTAATGAATTTCTTAAACAATGAAAAATCTTATTCTAATTAAATATAATCTCCAATTTAACCATTTTTTTTTACATTTACCTCAATGTTTGATATAATCGTAAAACCGCTAATTTATAAAACAATGAAAACAAATGTCGAATAATATCGATATTGTATACTATCTATTGATGAATATACTGAGAGAAATGTAAAAATATATTTTTCTAACATCTTAGAAACGAATCAGGGATTCTGCGTCATCTCTCAATAACTTCTAATCATTTCTTATCACTGATGTTGGACAGTAGAATTATTAATTATCATAAACGAGATTAATCGAACAAGTGAGAAATTCCTTTTCGAAAGTTTCGATCGTGTTTTCGCAATACACTTTATCTCTTCGAGACGTTAAAAGGATCTCATCATCGGCTGCGATTAGAAGTGCTACGCCAAACGCAATTTCGTTCCGCGACACACGCGTGTTGTGTATCTTCTCCTGGAGGGACACATCGGGCGTCATTATTTACGCCCGCGTGCGTGAGATCCTTTTATAAGGTGATAAAGACAAGTCTCTCTCTCTCTCTCTCTTGCACACGCGAGAATGGGTGAAGCGGCACTGAAAGTGGTCCGGACTATCACGCGAGCCGACATGCAAACCGATTCTCGAGATCGTCGCGTCGGACTTGCTGCACTCGCGCTTTCACATGTCCAGAAGAGAGAAAATGCTTAAAGTGTATTCATTACGAAACAACCGCGGCTCGTCGACACTCGCGAACGCGACAGTCGGTTCTGCTTGTCCCTCGCGAATAGCTATCATGAAGCCATTAACTTTATTATACCGAGCTATTAACTTAAATATTACGACTCGCGTGTCGCGCACCTTCGGGCTCTCTGATTTATCGCCGGGAAAGAGATCGTGATGTAACGTAAACGCCGGTGTGTTTGGTCGCCATCGCTTACCTGTCGAGCATCGACGAGAAGAGGAGATCTGGGTACCAACGTGGCGTTGGACGATCGATTAAGGATGCCTCCTTGTGATGCAATGTCCGCCGATAGCTATCGGTGAGCGCCAATTCAATCGCGTGAATCAGATGGGAAATTTAAACCACATTACGATCATGCGAGATACTCTCGAAGAATGTCACCCAAACTCGGATGAAACGATAATATCGATCTCAAGCAGAGGTATTTTTCAAGCGTAAATTGGATGTTATAAATGTGTACGATTTGTGTACAATATCAATTGTAAGAAGAAAGGACCCCTGCGTTTACAAGATTATATCAGATATGCTTAAAGTGAACAAAGAAACGGATACCTGCTCGGAGGTGGAGTCTGCGAAAGAAAAAAAATTGCGAAGAAGGATGACACGTTTCGCTGAAAGGGTGGGTGTCCGGAATAGTGGGATTTTATATTAGTCTAAGGATTCGAAATGAGAATTTACGAGCGGGACGCGGAGAGAACATTGTTTCAAATAAGACGTCTTTGGGCTAACTTTCGAGAATCCTACCTACCTATCTACCAGTAGTGATCGCTTATACGTTGCTTGGAGAGAGGGCACTACCGCAGATAAAAGGATAAAGGACGCCCTGGGATGAAAGCGGGCGAGGAGGTGCTTGGGAAGGAAGATCGCGCGAGGATTGAGAGACAGTTGTAAAAAGGATGCGCGCGAAAAGGGAAAAAAATAAGAGACGAAAATTAAGGCGGAGATGAGAAAGATAGAGGAGAGGATGCTGCAGGACACGAGGGAAGTCGAGAGAAGATGAAGAAGATTGCTCCAACAAAGAACGAAAAGGAGACCCTGAAAACAAAGAGGGAGCTATTCGATGGAGGAGAGGAAGAGCAGAGAGGACGGAAAGGGCGAGTCTAATGAATATGGCAGAGAAGCGTCCCACGATGGAAGGGTTTTCCTTCGACCCATGATTGTGCGAGACCCCTATAAGTATGTAAATGAAGTATATTATTCCAACGTGTGTCGGTGTGCGTCATTCGAAGATCGCCGCACAGGCAGGGAGGGGGCGGTAACGTGTACGCATGCGCATCAACATCTTCATGAACTTGTTATTATACCAACCAGCGGATAATCAAAGAGCGGCCGCTCGTATATGGCTGCTTGCCATAGTTAGCGCGGTCTTTCCTTCGGTTTTCTCTTTATCCTTTCGTTCGCCGCACGTCCTGTCGATCGACGCGGTGCATCGTTTTATCGCATCAATTTTTCCTTTTTTTTTATAATTTATATTCTTATTACTTTTCCTTGAATATTCTTCCCGCCCGGCAATAATTCTGCAAATTCTTAAAAAATTAAATCCATGGTTATTGAGCGCGCAAATTTTGTTCTTTTCGATATTTTTATTCAGCTATTCCTCTTCTGTAAAGTTTTTAAAAATTTATTTAGTTATAATGCAAAGTGCAAATTTTATTATGTATCTATTATTTAGAAAAAGCGTCAAATTTTGATTATTTGAGTTATACATATAGTTACTTTACAAAAATAAATTATATGAAATGGAATTAATAACGATAAACGGAAAGAACAAGCGTAAAGAGATTTTTCCGCATTTTTTATTTGATACAATTTCGAAACACTACCGGACCGAACGTTTTTCGTACGCATTAACGATCAAGATCAAGTAGTCGTTAAACTTGGAATAACCGAGTACTCGCATATATGGTCTTTCGTAAATTTTCCAAAGGATAGTCTCATGTCGACGTAGCAATTTAGAAGCTCCTAGTCTTCAGTTCGCGCTTATATACATTGCACCGAATGTGCACGTCACTTATACCGACGCAAAGAATTATTTCGAGAAAGAAACGGTTCTCGAATAAAATCTTAACGCACTGTTTTATACGTGTACACGAGACTCGAAAAAATTTTATAGATATGTTTGCGTAGAAACAATGTTGTCTATAAATTTTTATTTAGTAGAGCATTAAATTTTTTTTAAAGCACTTAAGAAAGAAAATTTGTAATTTGCTAGATTGTTCGTTACAAAATTTGACGTTAGCAGTTTTTATTTCAGAGAGAAAATGTGTCTTTTTGAATTTTACTAAAATGTTTCTTTGCATTTTTGTCATAGCTCTCACAATCGTACATATATAATATATTTATAATCATGGATAATGTGATTATATGTATTTTCTTCAAAGTGGACTATTCCCCAGATAGAAACCGTCGTAATATGTTGATATAATATACAATAGGTAAATTTGGAAAATTTATTTGATGACAAGATGGTGCGGCGCATTAAGATGGCTCGTAATGAACAAAGTTTTCATTACAGCGAACATTTAAAATTAAAGTAGCCTACCTGTCTCTCTCTATATATCTTGTCTCTCCTTCTGCTATAGTTTCTTATCCCAATGGGATTTCACCTGATGAGATTTGTGCATTTCACACCTTCATGCTTTAAATCTTGTCATATTAAGCTTTTGAATTTTTGCGACTGTAATTTTGAATAAACACAAAAGGTTGCAAATGGATTGTTTAAATCATTTCATAGGGAAGATATACGAGAGGAGAAAGAAAATACATATTATATTTATTTAAAAATTTACTTGCGACAATTATTTATGCAAATTACATGCTTATTGTACGTAATATTAAAGGCAGTTTTATATTTAATATTAACTAAATAAACATACAGAAAATCTTAATTACTGAAATTTAAACGAGTTATCTTAAAGATCAAATACATGCTTAATTTGATATATTTTACAAAATTTATAATTCTGAACTTGAAATAGAAAATTTTAATTTAATTAAATGTTTAGTGGTTTCCTCGTGAATTTTATAAGACTGTTTCCTCAACATTTTATTGTAATTTCTAGTTTTTCCCGGCCTTCCTAGCTAGAGTATAGGTAGCTGTTGTTAGGGAATGTCTTCGATATTGATCCGTTCGAAAGGAGCTCGACGGGGTGGAGTCGCTTCGCCCTAAGGGTAGTTTTTACCCCACCATCGCTCGGCAGTTTCCGATTGGACGAGAGAGGAAAAGATGGCCGCCGAGGCACGTACCGGAAACGTGATGCCCTGATATAGTCAGATGAGGGCTTTCCTTCGGCTTTTCTCTCCTTCCTCCTTCGCGTTTCGCAAGAAATAAGCTCTGCAGCCAAGAGTGGACCAAGCAAGCGAGAGAACCTTTACCGTATCTTCCTTCCTCCTTCCCTCCGTCGGCTTTTTGCAAAATTTATTACGGCGATATATTCACATCCATTAGATACCTCACTTCTTTCGCCTGCATCTTGCCCTCCGCCTTTCTCTTCCTTCGTCCCGTCCTCCACCTTCTTCCTTTTTTTTCCTCTTTACCTCAGCCTCCATAACTGAATGCACTCTACCGAGATCCCAGCATCCTTTTCATTCCGGTCGGTTGCATGCAAAGCCCTTTAAATCATGACGGAATACTCTTTTAGGGCTTTATTTTAAATCCGATTTCGTTCAAAATTTATTTAAACGAAACGAATTCGCTGTCAATAAATTATATTGGTTCATGATTATTAATAATTTCTGTATCGATTTGTTCAAAGTATATTCCATCAAGAAAAATAATGGTAAAGGCAACTTGTAATAAATTATGTCATGTCGAATTAGTTTCATTTAAATACTTGCATAAGAATATAACATACAATATACTGATGACATATGATGTATTAATATATCTATTTAATTGCAACAATATTACATATAAAACCATTTGTTTTAGAAATTTCAAATTTTTTTTCTAAATGCATTGTTCTATTGTTTTGATTCTATCAATTCCAATTTATTTATATTTTACACAGAAATTTTATAAACTTTAAATATCATTTTAATATCCATTTAATCATTTATTATTATTTGTTGCATATATTATATATTCATTTTTGTTGCATTACGCATTGATATAATTTGCTGTACATTTGCCTCGATTTTATATCCCGTGGCGTTTCGCTTATCGCGTTACTCGCTCGAGCTGCGAAAGGGTGAAGAGGTCGTGAATCGTGAAGGCTGCTTAAACTACAGAAGGAACGAGAAACTCGGAGGTTGAGACGGTTCGACCTCTGGGAACCGCGGTCGATACTGCGTCTCTGCGAGGAAGGCAGTGTTGCCAGTCGGTTGAAAATCGCTTGGAATTTACACTTTCTTGGTAGACTGCAGTTTTTGATGCAAAGCAATCTATTTTATGTCTGGATATTTTTTTTAGAAATTTACTTTTTTTTATTTATTAAATTTTCACGAAACGTAATATATACTTGATACCTTTTTCACAAAATATATACAATTAATAATTTAATTAAATACATATAATATGTCGTATATCACAAGAAATTAATTTTAATGAGACTAAATTGTAGAGAGTGTCAAGTTTTTTCTTATGAGATTTGTAAAGATGATTGATTAAGACAACACTTTGATAGCATTATTGTTGTTTTTCATCTATTCTGATTAGGTATAATGATATGAAGACTAAAGGTGCAATGAAATATTACAATCTAAATATGCGCTTTTTATTCTTTTTTTACACATATTTGTAAGTTATAGATAAAAACCTGGATCATATAATCAAAGTTTATAAATAAAAAATAATAAGGAATATGCATTAACATATCTAGAATAAAACATCAAAGTATATATATTTAGTCGATAAATTGAAGCAAATTAATTTTGGAAATGCCAAAAACGATTCAGGTATTTCACAGAAGTCTGTCTACTCAGGAGTGTTTTTGCAGGCATCAATAAACCGTTTATGGGAGCTTTGACCTTTCGTTAGAACCTTTCTTATGTATCTTGGATCATTTCGGCATTTACAGGCAAGGGAAAAAATTGTATCGTGACGAATTCAAGGAGAAACATAATTTCGGAAAAGCAAACATATCTTTAAGAATATCATTTCTTTAACTTTTTTTTTATATAATCTTAGTACGCGAGGAAAGCAAAGAAGATATATCGGGGATCCAAGGATACCAGGGATCAGGGATCCAAAGCCTATTAATGCTAATGGCAGATTTTTTTTGGTTATATAAAATAAATAAATAGAAATCTTAACTTTTTGAAAATAAGTTATAAGTATAAAATTAAAAGCCAAGAAAGCAGCAGATTATTTTTACGATTCATCTTAATCTAAAAAAATATATGGTTACATTATAACATATAATATTAGAGAAAGTAGCCTAAGTAAAATCCAAGATTGAAATCACTTCGTCACTTTGATAATAATTAAATTATACATTGATTAGATCGCAAATTTTTCATAAACGCAACGCAAATGAATAGTGATATAATGAACAAAATCCCGCAATCGTTGAAGCACGTGCTTCCACTCGTTCACTCTCGATTTCAATGTGTTTTTATTGCGTCTCTTAAATTCGCATTTATGAGCTCTTATGTTCTCCCCCGTCTTCCCTTTTCTTCTATCGGAGTGACTGGACCGAGCTGTAAAACGCTGCGCTATGTTGAAGACAAATCGTCCGGCGTGAAGTTAAATAGGTGATAATTGTGACCGATATCTCATAGCAATTGCAATATCATAAATACTTTAATGAGTGAAACGACCTTGAATTTTATTGGTTCTCGTTATAATGCACAGCTGAGCTGAATGATCAATCACTTTATTATACATATGTGCGTTTACATTATGGCATTAAAACACGCGTTATCTTCTAGAGCCATTATGAATGAATTGTAATGTTTCTAGTTTAGATAAGAAAATTAGTTTGGAAATATCGATAAAATTTACAATTCGTATATATTTTATAAATTCGTATATATTTTATAAATTAAATTTGCAAGCCTTTTTTGATCATTTTTTATATTAAACCTATTTTCTCTAGCTTCTCAGAGTAATGTACAATATTATTAAACTTTGGATGCAAAATTAATAAGAGCTGTCATTAGTCATTGAAGTTACTTAAAACGTGTTTTTGCTTAATTAACGTGAATAAATATCTGATTTAAATATGCATCTCGTCTATAAATTTAAACATGCTTATTACGTCCATTTCTTTAAAGATCGCTTAATTAATCTAGATGTATAAATACCGATCAACATGTAGATATCACATAATGTATGAATGAAATATTTTATCTAGAATGAAATCGCTCAGATATAATTTATGAGATGATTATTCGTTAGATGACACGCAACAATTGTAGTCGTAAATACTTTAATGAGCGAAACGACCTTGCCGATTCTATTAGCTATTCTTATAACATTCAGTGTTTAAGTTCAGTGACTAATGATTTTATCGCTACTGTATCTATATGCGATTATGACTGTTTAAAACGACGATAAACGCGCGCAGCGGATCAACCTAGTTTTTATCGCGTTACATATTACACGTGATATAAAACATCACAAGTGTAAATTATTAAAATAGTAAAACATTTGTATTGTGTACAATATTTTTATTTATTTTTTTTTCCTTAGAATCGAGCCATAATTTGTAAAGATAATAAATTCTCTTCGGGTCTCAGTTCATTAAACAGTTATAACGAATACACGTTACACATTTCCATAATGAAAGTTTCTAGCGTAGGGTCTGCTGCCTGATTCAAGATCTTGGAGATCAAAGAATACAACGTATCCTTATAGATTATCTATGCTGCAGAAACGAAACAAGTTTTATGCTTTGCTTTCTAGGATTGTAAATTTATTGCCTCGTAGATTCGAACTTTGTGTCCCGATGGTCTTTTTGACGAACGACGATCAACGATAAAATATGACTTTACAAACCTATCGAGCGCTGTTATTTAAACGCGGTGGCCGGCTATTTAAGTCTTAATTGCCTACAGATTACGTCGCTATAAAATAATAAACCATGCTATATACACTTAACTAGAAGTGCCTAGCCGTTTTCTGATCAAAGTTCTTTAGTTTCATTTTCATTGCGTTTTCAGTTTCGAAAAATTATAATCTCGATAACAGACAAGATGTCAATGTAATCTAAAAGAGATGCGAATATTTGACATAAATTATTCACACCTAAAGTAGAATCGATAAATAAATTTAAATTAATTATATGGAAAGAATTGAGATTAAAGGTGTATTAGTATTAATAAAAATATCGCGAGCAGCATTGAATTTTAACTATTGGCACAAGATGGTCGTTTGAAACGAAACAGGATCCCTACGAGCAGCCATGACGCGATTCAAGTAGAAGAGAATCTATTAAGATATCGTGGGCCGAACCTGAAATCTCGAAGCGGCTCGAGTTAACCAATCGCGACATCAACAGCATCGAAATCCTTCCACGCCGTTGCTATTTTAGAATTCACGCTCGCCAGCCTTTCACGACGCACGCTTGTGTTGGCCAAAGTATTTTAATTAAAAGTTTTTAAAGTCCTGAAAGAGCGCACCGCCAAAAGTGATAAAGATACTTGACATTTTTATCGTCAAGCCATTCTGAGCATAATCGATGAAGATGAGATGTGTGTCGACTTATACGAGAACCGGGTATATTTTTAAATTGATATATTATAATTTGACAATGTGAGAAACCGTTAATAGGATCATTATATTTGCAAATGTATCAAATTTTTATTAACTCTTATTTCGAGCTGAATTATAAATCTTTCGCAGATTGTTCCGCACAAAACATGAGGAATGATACATAGATACATGCTTGATCATCGCGATGGATTCAAACGGATTACAACAGCATTAATCGATGATAAAAAAATTCATGTGCATAATGAATTATTCGATATTAGTTTGTTTTTGAATTGCAAAAGGTTTATTTATAAAGTTTAAACGTCACAAAAGTTTCATAAAATTTTCGCATATTAAAGTCGATCAGGTGCTTCAGATTCTCTTGATGTCGATAATAACAATGGAAATAACGATAAGAAATAATGAAGAGCGTCGACGGTTTACCGATACAATGAAAAGAGCCATTTCACTGGAAGAATGTTCAAGGGAGCGTTAAACATTTCTGAGAGAAATCCAATCAATGGCCTTTGTTTCGTATTTGCAGAAGAGCGTTAAGAGCCAGAGGCACCGAAATAAAACTGGCTAGTGACTCAATTTTCGGTGCTCCTTTTTACAGTATAATGACTCGCTTCTTTCCTCGGTCTTTCTTGAAATTCCTACCGAGAAATGAAACGTCGACTATTTTGTCTTCTCACGTATACATTTCGCGTCTTGATTAACGCGAATATCCAAGTGTCGAGAGATACTCGACACTCGTATCAATGTTGTTGACAGCGTACCATGTATCATTTTTTAGAACAAGTTATATTCATCTACATGCATTGTTTGACTCATCATTTGATAAATCGACTTGGCAACGCGCGTCGACTTGACACGCGGAAACGTTAGAACTTACCAGCGGGTTTCGCAACCACGTAATGCCAAGCGATGCAACGTCGAGCGTAGATGGAAAGAAGCGATAAAAGCGAAAAAGGGTTAAGTCGAAGCGAACGATCTGTCATCGACGAGCCGGCATTTTACAAAGTATAAGACCGAGACATATCTTGTGCAGGTGCTACACAGAAGGCAGTCCGCAGGTAGATACGGTGGGCGCCTGATTGGCCTGCTTCGACCTGACTCCGTCCTACGGTTTCGCGACGGCAGTGTGCGAGGCAAAGAGAGGCGGTCGTTGTTACGTGTCGCTCGCAACAACTCGTCTTGCTGCGCCTTGCTCTGCTGCTTGGCTTAAGCGGGAAAGAGAGAAGGTGAGAAAGCAAGAGCGGAAAAGAGGGAGAGAAGAGGAGAGAGACAGAGAGAATCCGGTACAGTTGAAGCATAGTAAATCCCGTTGGCTGGTACCTACGGTCTCTTGGGCCGTGCACGCGTCTCAGCTCGCGTAGTGGAGTTGCCAAGCTTTGGCAGCGAGCTAACTCGTTCAGCTCGCGGTGTATATTTCCGTTCCGTTACGTTCACCAACGTCGCCTCGCTTCGCCTCGTCGCGCGGCTGGTAGGCAGTCGAAATCCCGACGACGCGACGCGTCCTCCTGCGATCTCGCGGGCGACGCGATCCGGATGTCTCGTGATATGTGGTGAACGCCCAGATGTTATCGTTGCTGCCGTTCCCACCTTCTCACCTGTTTTCTTTTATTCCGCGCGATCGATGGTATACGTGATAAACACGATCGCTGCGCGCTCGATGTGATGCGAGCATTATCGTATACATCATCTTTCCTATGTAGATCTAGACGAAGGAAAGAGAGAGAGAGGGGGGGGAAAATGGCGTATTCTGAAAATTCTTCAGACTGTACTTCGTGATACCAGTCAAGCGAATTTTGAATCACGGATGAATGATCGTGATAATCGATAATTCTAGTATTGGTGTGCAATTTTTCTCGTCATTATTTGTGAAAGTGTCTTATCGAAAATAAATGGCTGCTTGAAAGAAACATGGTGCAAGATTCATGATTCGTGTTTTTCAAGAACAGATTTAATAAAAATGTTTATTAGTGACATTGTAATTTGCATTAGAATAGGAATTATAAACATTCTTGTATGAAGTCTTCTATGTTGATTTTGAAGGAACAATGTTCGTGAAATTTCGTAAAAATAGCATATCCAATGTCCCAGTTTTTAATCAGCTGTGCTAAACGCGGGTCCAATGTACATTGGCTGTTTCAGCAGTTGAAAAACGGATCGGCATGGAGTAACTACTCGGGTCACAGCGACCCTTGGAAGGGAAAAGGGCAGCCCTTCTGCCGCCACGACGCACGACCACATCGGACTGTCGGCGTCCTGCAGCGACCCCTGCGTCATTATTATTATTATTATTATAGCCGCAAGGTGAGTCGAGAAATGTCATATTTTTACTACATTAGAATTATTTCCGTGGACCGATTATGTCTCTAAAAACTGCTCTCCCGCGCATCAAGATGTGCATCAGAAAGAAGGATGGAATAAAAACTTCCAAATCTCGTTTTTCATTATTTAAACTTTGTTAAACCGGATAAAGTTTTTAAATGCATTCATTATACGCTCTATCAAATTAATCATAAATTAATAAAATATCTATAAGTAACATTTTAAAATTGAAAAATTATTTAAAAATTAAAGAATCTCTTAAATATCAAATTAATAATTTTTATACAAATAACTTTTATTTCACGAAATTAAAGAATTATTTTAAAATTAAAACATTATTTAATTATTAATGTTACGAAATAATAAAGTGCGATATTCGACGCTCATTCTTTACACGAGAAATCAATATGCTATCAAATAGATAAATGACATTACAAAATTGATAAAATGTCTAAATTATTTATTTCAAATTGTGTGAATTGAATTATATTAATTTTCATGTTTTTTTACGTTACGTATATAACGATAGTTTACCGGTATCTATTCGCTCATTATAAATTATTGAAATTCCTACCGTGATACAACAATCTCATTAGGCAATTAATGCTGCAGAAAGAAATTCGTGTGAGAACCATCAACTCTTACGATTCGATCTTTCTATTTTACGATTCTCCAATGGCACGCATGTTTAGCATTATTTTGTTCTTCTCACAAATACCTTCGTTCTTTACCCTTCCATCGTCGCATTAATTCACATATACACGCACACCCACATCTTATGACCGTGCAAACCTGCGAGAGATATAAAGTATATAAAATAGCTTCGCTATCTAAATTACTTTCGCTAATTATACATTCGACCCGAAAATTTTACCTGCCATTTATACATATGATCTTCGAGAATGTGTCTTGCATGTCATTTGCGCAGTAATTATGGAATAGGATTATGTGAATCCAATATTTGCAAATTATAACAGTTTTTGAATATTTGAATTTGAATATTTTTCGCTTATTTTTTTTATTTTTATTCTTTTCCTGTTGAAAAAATACTTAACATAAATTTTAATACTATAAATCAAAAGTCTTAAAGAGTTTAAATCTATAGCTAATTTTAGCATCAATACGAAAAGAATATTACAAATATATTGTATATGTATATCCTATATATATTATTTTATATTATTATATATTATCATATATTAATAAAATTAAAATAATATTATTATTTAATTATATTAAAATAATAATATTATTTTTACCAATAAAAAAAACGTTTGCTCTAAATCACAAGTAACAGCATTCTTCTTTAAGGGTGAGACTCTTGTATCCATTAAACTCGGGAGATACCACGATATCGGGATACCTTATATAGTGGCATGTTTCTGATTATACGCTCTGAACGTGCGATATCTTTTCGAGATACAACTCGAATGGGGTCTCTGGTATTCGAGTTTTAGCTTGGCTACAGTATGCGTGGGGGTAAAGATGCATAGTGGTGGAGAGCGGATTAAATAAAACTCTGAATTTATGGAAAACAAGGGGGATAGGAGGAACGAACGGGTAGATAAAGGGGGAAGCGCCGGTAACTGTCAGACTGGGAGTACTCGCGCTCGAGAAGTTTCCCAATGAATTTGAATAAAAATGAGGTAGAGAAAAAGGTGGAGAGATACAGGGAAGCCATGGGAGCTGGAGAAGAGATAACAGAGAGAGGTAGAAAGAAAGAAAGAGATGAGTATCCTTAGAGTCGAGCGAGTAGGCGCACTGAGTTTCTATTCGCACAGGAAAGCCTGCATAGATAACTCTGATATTTTGATCGAATGTCATGTTTCGATAAGAATGTTTATGATGATTTAATATGCATATATCACTTTATATGCCATAAATTAATATAATTCCCATTTTTCTTATCGCGTTAATGTGTGTCTCGATTGTCGAATCGCGCTTCATGGTGAAAGTTCAGGTTCGGCTGGACCAGTCATCGGGACATGATGGCCGAAAGGAGGAAAATCTCTCCCAAAGCTTGTGTTAGGGAGCATGGCTGCCGACGAACGATGGCGCGAAGCGAGTGGCATGGCCGTTTTCGACATGGCAGCAGCTTTGATTTTTTTTCTATTTTTACATCTTTCACTCAATTGCAATTGAATATAACAAAGTTTTAAGTACTTGAACTAATGAGAGAGTGACATATAATTTTTCAAAATTATAATATATGTATAAATCAGTCTATCTCAAAAAATGATTTGTTCACATAACCAGATTAAAAATAACTCAAATTTTTTGATAAGATAAATAAAAACTCCAGTCTAAGGATAATATATATATTAATTGACATATATAATTTATTATCTATTTCGTGAAACACATGGGACTGACATGAACGTGATTCCAAGGGAGACAGAAAAGTATTGAAACTTCTCGAGTAGGAGAATCATCATGGCCGTGATGTGACGCTCTTAAGCGACATACCACGTGCCACGAAGGCGAGATGGTGTTTGCTGGTTGCCCACGCATAGCGGCTCGCGATCCCGCGACAGCCATTTTGAATTCCAAGACTCTTTCTACAGCGAACTTGCTGGTCGGAGAGCAGAGTGTTTCTGGCCCCGCCAGAAGGGCAGGAGCCTTTCTCTGCGGATACCGTCGCGTTCTCGTCTTATTTTTCGCGTGTCAAAAGACCGAGACCGTGAGCAATATTGTTGATACTTGATGTTGTAGCCGTATACCCTCTCCGCATCACCCGTATATTCCGCTTGGCAGGAGGCCGCCTCTGCGTAGACTTTTACTTCACGTATCTCGTATATGTCGGTTCCTTTTTCTCTCAACTTCAATTATCTATTTATTTGTACGTAGCATCCAAAAATTAACGAATGCTTCATCGTAAACAAAAGTATAATATTTGATAAGAATCATCTTTTTTTTAGAAAAACTGTCATTTTGCACATGTACTTTAAATGATATTATTTTATATATACATGTAAAGCACGAAGAAGAATGTTAGATTTTTAAAAATATATTTTCTCATATGATTCGAGATGATTTTATTTTGTAATTGAAAGTGAAAATCTTTTAGAAATCTTTTAGTATATAAGCATTTCTTGCATTTTTTTAAATTATTTAAAATATAATAAACATTTATAGATTTTTCTAAACTTTCATATGGTTAAAATGCAAAATTTTCGTCGGTTGTCATATGATTTCATACTAGCTAGCTTTAATAGAACTATATCTGCGTTTTACCGTCGGACGTAAATATATTCTACTTCAATATTTTGTTTTCAATAAGAGAGAGAGTGTTCTTCTAAATTAATTTATATGAAAATACTATTTTATTTTGAAAGATATTATTTTTATCAACAAATCTTTTTGCAAAATTTAATTTTTTTCCGATTTATTCTATTGATAAATAGTTTTTGCCTTATTTAATTTATCAAAATTTTTTTCTTGTGCATTGACAAACAATATTGCAAACTTTAAAGCATATATACTTGGGTTTTTCTTAATTTGATAAATGATCTTTTTCATACTAGTCAATTCCTTGAGTAAATTTCATTTCCTATAAAATGTTTATATATAATAATTATTTTAATTTTCTCTGAGATTTTCTTTTATAATATACTGAATTATAAATTCATTTTTATTGATTTTTTTCTCTATTTTATTATAAAATTGTCCCCTTTAACATTAGTTTTAATATTGTGTTTTTTATTTTTCCCATATCTGTTCTTTTGTGCAACTTATTATTTTTATAGGACTCTAATATATTAGCATAATTATTTTCTAACGAGTATCTTATTTCTTAATAATTTACGAACATTTAAATATTTCTATGTCGCTTCATATATCGATGAGTATATTTCAAAGATAGGCTCATTATGTACGACAGTAATTAATGCTGTTTCCTACACGTTTGCCTTGTTTTTTCTTTCACTTATAATATTATTTATAAGATGTTGGTCTAATATATTAACATAAATGCCTATTGGCAAGTATCTTATCTATTAGCAATGTAAAATGCGAACGCTTAAATATTTCTACGTCCCTCCATATATCGATATTGCATTTTGAAGACTTGTTGCACGTGATAGAAATTAATAAAAATGAATGAAGAAATATAAAAACCGGGAAAAATAGGTGTTATAATAACATTTCAAAAATATAAAATTAGCTAAAATGTAGCAATAAATCACGATCAACAAATGAATAAAATATAAATTTATACTTTTTATGTCTTATTTTTTCTATCCGTTTTATTCTTCGATTCTTTTGAGGATACTCGATACCGATACTCTCGAGTACGCAGACAGATACGTATCTTGGATCTGCAGGATTATTTGTTTTACAAGAATAGACTTCTATATCAACTTCCTATGTTTAGGCTCGCGTATGCGTATGCAAAGTCGGCGGATCGTTCCGGTGATATGTAAACGTACTACTTTATGACTGACGACAAGTTTATGTTGATTGCTTATGTTAGTCATTCTTTTACTTTGATTAAAATTCCAATTCAGTGTGAATGCAGTTTATAAAATTTGATTTTATTTTTCCTTACAAATTTATTTTTTTCTCCCAAAATCTAAGTATATAATCTTTTAACAGTATTATTTTATATTTTTGCTACATATTTATGTGAGCTTGTCGTATGTGTTATGTGAGATTGTCCAATTTTCATTTCATGTTCTTTCTCTCTCTCTCTCTCTCTCTCTCTCTCTCTCTCTCTCTCTCTCTCTCTCTCTCTAATATTGAAATATTTATTGATACATATTAAATATGTTTGATAGAAAATACAACATTCTTGCTAATGTTTTCATTTTCACCCGCTAATCAAATTTATTTTAAATTAAATATTACATTTTTTAATTAGAGGAAATATTTGTACTAAATAGATGGAGAAAATGGCATTTATTTTATATTTTCTTAGTTTCAATTCGATAATTTTATTTAAAATTATTAGAGATAGATTTAATAATTTTATTCAAGAAAACTTTGTTATACGAGATGAGACTGATGTTTCTGAGTCATATTTGGTTAATGCAATCTCAACTCCTTCTCTCGAGCTCTCTTTTATTTACGCTGGACCGGTAGAAATTTATGAAACCCCTTTATTCTCCGTCCGGAAAAATAACTTCATGTTTTCTAGCGGTGTCATCCTCTTATATCATCACATTCTTTCGCCCTATCTATGTGCATTTTATATGTTCTGTAATATGAGTGATGAGAAGAGGTAAAAGTATTCTCTCATTTCACTTCCGAGATTACCGACATGTCTTTTTCTGTTTTATCGATCTTGTTGGTCCAACTTTTAGTAATCTTAGAAAGATGGCGTCCGTATCAAACAGAAATCTGATCGTCTAAAGTTTTGAAAAAATTACAATAAAGAAAAAAGTAAATTTCTTTTTGTGTCGCAAAATATTTATAGAAATATTGAATATGAAATATTAAGAATAATATGATCAAATTCACTTATGGAAGATTATAATGTATCTTCTATAACGAAGGTGGTGTATAAGTTAATGAGAAAACAATAATAATTATATTGTTATTAATATTATATTCTTATTAGTATTATTAAAATATATTTGATTAATTAGCATTTTGATTTATAATTATATAACAATGGTATTATAATTAAATATAATTATAAATATAATTAAATATATTTAATAGTAATTAAAAATATGACATAAGTGCAAAATATTTCTACCACTATTATAAGTAAAAAGAAATAAAAAACCGTAGAAAATTTTTGCAATTTATTTCAAATTTTCTTCGAAACCTGAGAACAACATACTATTTAACATATGGTGCATTTATGGTGCCTTTCTTTTGTTACTCATTTTTTATGTCTCTTATTTTTATCTCCGTTCCCTTTACTTGCTAAAGGAGATTTCATCACAGTAACCCACTTATTTTTCGTAACAATGATTTCAGGATCTCTCTTTCCTCAGCAGACCCTTACACCACCAACCATTCTAAGCAACATTCCAATGGGAATACCCTTCAAGAAATCATCTCGTCTTACTTTTGACCGATATATTGACAAAAAATGCAAAGTGCTTTATCCGAACCACTTATATTTATTGCCTACTTATCCCTATCTCTTTAAACCTTCCAAATCTTGAGTCAAATCTTAATTTCCATATTATATTCTATGGAACCAAAATATGCTTCATTTTTTTGCTCCATAGCTTTTCTTCATATTTGCAGCATTTTTTTCCCTCGAATTCATATACAAAACTATTTGCTATTTTTTCTTGGATGCAATTTATTTCTATTTACATACTTATATTTTCTTAAAACATTTATTTAAAAATGTTAATATTGTTACAGTTTATATGTTTATAATTATTTTATATATATATAATAATTATAAACATATTAAACTGTAATACAATTAACATTTTTAAATAAATGTTTCAAGAAAATATAAGCATGTAAATAGAAATAAATTGCATTCAAGAAAAAATAGCATCCATCGAATTATCTAAATAGAATATTTTTTCGAAATTAGAGTATGACTTATATTATTGTTTGCGATTGCATTTTGAAGGTTCTTAAAGATAATATGTTATATAACTGTCGACGTCGAGTGCTCGTTAGATGTCTGAAGTGTTTCCGTTTAAAGTTTCATGGTCGAATCTGGGTTTGGTTGGTTCGATCACTGCCGATCAGTGATAGTGATTCATAAATTCAGAATAAAAAAATGGATGCAATAAAAATTTCCAGATACTTCAGACTGTTCTATTTTTAATTTATTTCACCACTTGAGATAATAATCTGAAAAATATTCTTTTATTACTAAAAATATTATTATAAATTTATATATAATTCCCATGTAAATAGATCGTATTAAATTATAATAATTATATTATATAAAAGGATATTATTTTATAATTAATTAGAATAGCTCGAATAATTTAGTATATTAAAATAGAAAATGAAAGTAATAACAACGAATGGAAATTTATAGATATACGAAAACGAGTGAAACAAAAGAGATTTCGTGCATACAAAATATGTTAAACAATAATTATTTTTTAAGATTTTGATAACGTAAAATAAGTAGGAAAAATATTAAGAAAAGATGTACTTACTATCGTATAAAATAAGTTTAGGATTTTTTTTGAATTTAGACTGCAAACTCTCGAATCGGTTAAGTAAACTGTAATACAGCTGACGAGCAAATGTAGCAATATAAACAGATTCGTGATATAAACGAAGATTTCTCGACAACCGAATGTAAACGCTGACATATGCGTACGATTCGTAGAATCTGATTTGCTACTTCAGATCTGAATCAAGGTTTTACCAAAAAAAACCATACTTTTTTAGATTGTGAATAATATTAAAAATGAAATTAGAATAAAATGTAAATTTGCAATTTTAAGGAAAAGTTTATCTCTCTATAAATTATTTAATTTTAATTCGCAGAATATTAATGCTTTTTTAATTAATAAAATGATTTACATAAAATTCTTTATAAAAATACCTATTAATTAACTGTATAATTTAGTCTTTTTCCTTGATTAAACCCATGAAAGAAATGTTGAATGTAGATTGACGTAATGATTACATATTGTTTCATCGAAAATTTTCAGAGTTGGATAGGTAGAAGATGGATTTTTAGAAAGTAGATATTAAATGTATAATACATATCTTCTTTCCCCCGGAATAGTCGGGGCTAAAATGTAGGAAATGCGCGGAATTTCGAGAGAAGAATATGTATAGTGTTGTCAGTATACTGGCCAACGAAATGGAGGCGGAGAATTAGGCGAGGGGTATTAGGGGTGGAGATCGGGCTGCCTCTCATTAAATTTAATTGTCCCTTCGGATGAGCTTCCTTAATTACTTAGTTCCCTCTACGGTTCTCACCACCTCTTATATAAGCACTTTATATAGCCTTTGCTTAGGCTCCACTTGCGTTTGTAACAATTTAAAGCATTAGAATACTTTTCCAACGTTATTTCAGACGACACACTGCCATTTTGATTCGACGAACAATAAGAAATTTCGTTACGCAATTTACCTTTCTGTGTACGCACATGTAATTACATGTGATTTGTCCGCGACGAACGAGTACTGTTCATCACGCATCGTCATACATGTTGCATCATATATCATTAATCATCGAAATGAAAAAATTGTAAAAATGAAAACGTTTTTCCTCGTCGAGATAACGCATTAACTGCACGGCATCTCTTAGCTTACGCGAGATACACGAGGGGTACGCAACGGCTGACAGTCCGAGAGTGGTGGAAGTTGGACAGGCGGGATGAAGTAAGGGATGATAGGTGGGGCAGAGCGAAGAAAGAGGGGAAACAGTCTCTAAATATGCTAATACCCGCGCTGTGGAGTAATGAGTTTCTCGCCGCTACGATTCACCGGACTGCTATGCATATATATTCACAGCTATAAACACAACTTAGATTACTATGTAGCGTATCAACTGCCACGGCATTTATGTATCGGTCGCCCTATCCTTATCGTAAGACATGTGTACATATCATGAGACGTTTGACACATGTATATCGTTGTTTTAAAAATTACATTTATTTTATTATGATTTTTTGATTGATTGTTTCTTGATTTAATCGGACATATTCGGATGTACTTTTTAAAAAAAGATATTGCTACTTATGTATAACGTCTTTAATATTTCTAGTCGTGGCTGTGATAGCGCGTTCGTTCATGTCATGTATTATACATGGAATATGAATGCAGCTCCCGTAATTTCCGTAGGTTTCTACCTTCATCCTGGATCGCCATTTCTATCCCCTGTGCCTCGTCCATCACATTTTCAATTTCCACCACGTTTTCCGTTTCCTGCTTCGAGGCTGCCGCGGCTTCTTTTGATTACCGGGAATACTTCGACAATGCCGTTTCATCGATCGTTGTGTCAGTCTTACCGTCGGCTGTAGCGACTGATTCAGTTGTGACAACGAGCTCTTCGTGCTAACATTTCAACAAAATTTATTTGTAGATTCTCCGAGAAATTTAGGACCGATTCTTTTAATGAAAATTTGAGTGATTACCATTTTTTTACGATTTTACATTTTTTAAATATTTTAATAATTGAGTTTTTGAATCGAAGCAAAATTATATAATATAAAGACTGCGATCTGATCTTAAAAACGCGTTTAAAAAAATTATAGTTTCGATTTGAAATGAAAATTTCCGTTTCCAGCTGTCATCGCAGGACTGTCTGCTATTGACAAGTACATATGCACGTGCAAAAAATAACATTGCATTACTTGTAATCGGCCAGGATTAACGCGGTTGACATTCCGGCCAACATTGCACGTTTGTTGCACTTGACGCAGGTTAAAGAGATCCGTAAATCCGAGCATGATGGAGCGATGTTTAGGAAATCGTGGTCATGAAACGTCAAAGAGGCGCGTGGCCTGCGCCGACGACGGATGACGATGCCCCGGGAAAAACTAGACTAGGCGTTTTTATGGGCCATCAAATTACACCGACCACCCTATAAAATGTTTAAGCGGACTTCCGTGTAAGATACGCAACTGGCGACTAGGATAATGTATACTTTGGCAAAAGTGCATCCAACTTACCTGTCCAGTTTACAATCGTACATTTTGGGAGGATCTCATGGAAGTCACTTCATTTACATTCAGCTTCGTTTTCGACCGTCTATCTTCGTGTCTGATCTATCTTCGTGTGGCTTTATCTGTTGATTGAGAAAGTTAATTAATTAGAATTTTAATTATATTTTTTTTTAAAGCTGTCTTTTAATATTTTGCGATTTATTTTGTGAATTATTTCGTATATGACAATTAACGTAGATTCTTATTCAAGCTTTACGTAATTTTAGAGACATTTTGTATAAAAAAATTTATTGCGTCAACTCTTTCTCTCTCTCTATCTCTGTCTCTTTTCTAATATTTCTTTCGTTGACTCGGGGAAATGAAGACATCAGGAGTGTGTGCAGGTGGATTTGCTCGCGACAGAAGCTTCACATTTAGCTTTTACTAATCTAATGTCCGACATTGTGAATGAACGCATAAACGACAACAGTCTACGCGGACAACTGCGTCGTTAATATCGCGTGACAAGAATAAACGTCGACTATAATTCAATATTATAATTATACCCTCGTAAGAGGTTTTATTATCCCAATTAATATGCATCGTTAAAGTAATTGCTATAGTAATGTAGACTACTCACACTCATTGTGAACGTTTAGTCGTCTTAGATCGTGCCATTTCGTAAGATTTATAACATATATGCATAGCTGTTCTGTCTTTCAAAAAAAAATCTGACAGATTACTTTAAAATTGATTTTTTTAATTGATGAAAAGTCCATTAAATAATACAAATAATATAGATTTTCATTTCTTGTAACATATGCACTTTTTAAATGCGTTTGTTTTAATAAAAATGTATTTTTTAAATCAAGCACGCTATTTTGAAACAATGTGTTTCAATCATATACATATGTATAAGACAACAATTTTTCCAATTTAATTTATCACAAAATTGCGAATGGACCTGCATTCTAATGCAGACGATCTTTCTCTCAAGCAACAGAATTTTTTCTTGCAGATACGTAAAAGTAAAGATAAGTGCAAATGATGAGCTTCAATCAACGTGCATACGTGCATGGGCTCGCTAACGGGCTTTACATCCGTCCGTAGTACATATCATCGATGATAACGCGACGTTCCGATGATGACGCGGCGGTCATTTTAAACAGAGATTCACACGGGGACCACCCACCTCACGGAATTGGCTGATTATATATACCTTAACTTCGGCAATTTCGGCGTCTCGTTTTTACATTCGCCAGAAAAATTCGGGTAGAAACCGAGCGCCGGCTGAGATTCGTGAAGTTCGTTTCAGAGATTACCGCAAGTTTGTGGCTCCGGGCGACTTCTCTCTTCTCCCGTTCTTTGTTTTTTTCCTCCTCATACCGCAGGCCAGATAGGTATGTTTCTGGATCTACTAATTGGTCGTAAACGAAACGATGTTCGAGCTGAGAGTCCGACAGTCTTCCCGGCGTTCCACAAAATGTTGTTCGCGGTAAGGCCTCGCAATGATTTGCACCGATGAGTGACTTCTTTATCGAGGATGTCCTCCTCTAGAAATTAATATTTAAAATCCCATAACGTGTTTATTTTCAAAAGAGAAATATACGTGTATATAATTCATAATTATATTTTATAATGTCTATGTCTATAAATTAATTCTGCAATAATTTGCGTTGATTAAGCTGAAAATATATAAAGAAACGAGATAATAGAGTGCAGATTTAATTCTTAATACATATTTATGATAAGAATTAATTATCTTATTATATAAATATACATATATATATATTTATAACTCACAGAGTTCTTTTGATTTTACATTTTCAATGACAAAAGAATCTTCGGAACAAAAGATTCCTCGCATCGTTTGTCGCAGGGAGAAAGTTTCCAGGGCAAAGAAATCCTTTCCACATCCGTTCCTTCGAATCGTTCGGCATCGCTCGAGATCAGATCTCGCTTGCACGGGGTTCGTGTGCATGTATTTACAAAATTTACCCCGTGACACTCGCGATCGCGCAACCGTTTCCTCGTCGACGGCGATACCGATGTCCGCGATGGTGGTGGCAAATATATTATGTCTCTCGTAAAATTAAGTTTTTACGATCATTTTATGGTCGCGCGCGACCCGTCGATGCTTAGTACCTATAGGTGTGCATTTCTCACAGCTGCGCTAGGGGCTCGTGCCGACTCGTCACGGATCTCTTTCGTCATAAGCGTCGGTAGAACATTGTAACTATTTTTATGGACCGCAGATTTGGCCACTGAGCACCCTCGCAGGTGTAGTTACCTCGAGTAGAATCATTTTGAAGCCTGGAAACGAGGCCAATTTTACGCCAGAGTCCACGTACGATTTCTTGCATACATTAATATAGCCTTCGAGTACTTAAAAAATCGTACCTTTCGGATGTAGAGTAAAAAGCTTCTCTGAAACGCATGTCAAACGTACACGGTAATATTTACACGGGTTATTTTAAACTATAAATATAATATATTAATTACATAGACTCCTTTTGATGAAAGATGGTGGAATCTTGATGAACCCTTTTTAGAAATTTATTAATCTTTGAACTAGTCTTGATGGTGAAAACAAGTTGCCTTAATTTACTTGATAAGCAAGGATAATATTTTTAATATATCAACACTTCACTGTGTAAATTAAAACGGAAGTAAGAGCTTGTTATTTTAATTTTTCTATAGACGAATTTAATATAGTTTTGCGATATATTCGAGTTTGTATTCTATAAGGCGCAGATGTACAGATGTAAAACACATTTGTATTCCCAAAGAATCTTAGAAATCACTTGGATCAACATCTCTCGAGCGACAAGCACGGAATGAAGCTTCGCAAGAGGACGTCCACCGCTTACTCTCACGGGGTTACCGCTTTCACTTTGTATGAAAAACTTGTCGAGCAAATCTTGAAAGAATTTCGCTGAAATTCAGGTCACGTCGAACCACATTCGTAAAAGTTCTTTCCGGTCCTTTATTATCCTCAAATCTGAGGGTGCAAGCGCTATCGAGGAAAAGAAATTTATGCACTTCTGGCAACGTATAGGAATATTATTTGCAAGTATCGTAAGGTACAATGTAAATTCTTATTTTGCTAAAATAAATATATTATTAAATTAACAATAATTTTAAAATACGCATTGCTTTGAAAACGATACAGTCAGCAAATATTGCGTCTACGAATGTAATTTAATTGCTATTATCTGGCTAATGTCTTTTATCTACAAATATATTTGACGAAGGAAAATAATTTGTGAATATTTTAATGAAGATGTGAGAATTTATATGCTCGAAAGAAGTATCGAAAGCGATTCTTTTTTGTAAATGATATTTTATTTCTACCATACACACACACATTTGTGATGCGTGTGATTCATTATGCAAGCATCATCATGATTTGCAATCTTGAAATCTGGTATTTGTCTATCTGTATATATGTACATTGTACATGCATTTATAAGCTTGTATTCTTAATACAGATGTATCACATGTACTAAAAAAATACATAATAAGTAAATATATTTATTGCCGCTGTCGTGAAAAATTGCTCCATACAAGAATATAAATAGAATATAAATACTTACACGTGCAATAAGATATATACATGTCATATTTTTTTCGAAGAATATTTTCTATAAAACTATTTATAGTAAATTTAATTTTCCGTTGCATTTATAAGCTTGTATTCTTAATACAGATGTATCACATGTACTAAAAAAATACATAATAAGTAAATATATTTATTGCCGCTGTCGTGAAAAATTGCTCGATACAAGAATATAAATAGAATATAAATACTTACACGTGCGATAAGATATATACATATCATATTTTTTTCGAAGAATATTTTCTATAAAACTATTTATAGTAAATTTAATTTTCTGTTTTATCGTTTTACAATTTGAACAATTTTTTTTTTCAAATCGCTTATGCAACCAAATATGTTTTATGATATTACATTGTATTGTTTTATTTTAATTTAGCATTTACTCGTAACTTTTTAATTCGTTGACTAACAATTAAATCGTAATTATTCAACCGTAATCGTTAAAATTAAATCGTAATATTTACATTTTAATTTATATTAATTATATTTAAATTAGTGCATCATTTTTCATACTTTTTTTATTTTTTTTACGTACTGCAACATTTTCGTTTCTAGACTACGTGATATTATCATCGCAGACGAATATTTTTGTACGACTGGGAAAAAGCTTTTCACTTTTCTCGCGGGTTGTGACATCGAATAAAACGCGTTCACATATCTGTCTCGCGCATAATTCAACGACGGTCATGGTGTTTACGCGTATCTGTGAAAGCCGAGACTGAAATCTAAGGAGATATCAGTGCCTGAGAGTGGAGGAACTATATTATTTTAGTTGAATTATTTATAGAGTATTGATAGGGAAAAATAATGGCTACAGATATATGCAAACGGAATGCAGTTTATAGTATGCACTGTAAGTTTGAAAACAGATTCAACCAAAAGATTCAGTCAAACACCGATTCATTGATTTTTCTCTCGTTCCAAAAATTGCTATATTCGTTTTAGTCATAAATCAAGCATAAAAATATCGAATTAAATCGAAATGCGATAGCTTGATTGACCATAAAGACAACGTTAACAGACAAGCAACTAAAATAATCTATAAATCATTGACTTTTATTTTTTATTTTATTCTTTTAACATTTCAATACGGTATTAAAACACACAACGTATGCGAAAATTTCTTGAGTAGATTGTGATAAGAATTGTTTTATTAAGTTATTGAATTATTATAAATACATATTCGGATTTTATAAATACAGAGATAAATTAAAAATCTTGAATTTTTCTCAAGCATGTCGATCAGAAAACAAGTTGTCATCGAAAAAAAATCTTTCTGTGTTACTTTTAATATCTTTTAATATCTTTTAATATCTTTTCTCCGTGATATTCTAAATACTTTGTTCGGGGATTAAATTATAAAGTTAGAACTGAGGGTAACTGATGTTAACGTTAGAATAACGATTCGCTATCTCGAATATAGCAAAGAATCTGGGATTCTTTGAAGGAAATAAAATTCGCGAATTTACATTTTTGCGAGAGTCATCTTAGTATCCGCGTATACATGTATGAAATGCGCATATGTATATTTAGTGTCCCAAGTCGTGAATATCGCACTGTGCTGTAATATATGAAAATGAACCGAGATAAGATAGGATCGACTACGGGGCAAAATCGTGGGGATAAGACTAATGCCTCGGCATCTGGATATCTCGCGAGGCGTGGTTGCCGGATAGCTTTCTATCTATAGCTTCGCTTCCATGCGTCCCAATCTTCTCAGAGTACTTAGCGCGAGGAAAATGTCGTGCGATATTGTACTATGTCGCTTCATTTACCTTATTATTTCGACACACAAGAAGATTGATTATATAATCGAGTATTAATTCCCCCCTCCCCCCCTTGGACAATATTACTCTTATAATAAAACTTTTTCTTACACAGGTTATCGTCCTGTATAATAATAATCATTACGAAGCTGTACAAGATGTATTGTCAAAATTCATGGATAAAAAATATATGATAAAGTTAGAAATAATATTCGCCCAAAAATATTAAAAATTACAGATTAATTATTAAATATGTTATAATTTAAAGCAATATCTTCTCGCATAATATTGGTATCTTTCGAATGCGAGATGGGGTCGACAATAGTTGCGCGTACATCCCAGGTAAGGCGATGCAAAATACAGAAAGATATATGCAGAATACAGAGGGGGCGATGGAAGAATGAAGAAAGATCCTGAGAGACTTTGCCTGATGAGGATGGTTCCCATGACGACGCAACCCCAGGAACACGAAATGGTCTAGCCATTCTTGACTCAATACCGAGTCGCCATACATTCACGTAGACAACGCGCTCAAGCTCACCACCACTTTCCCAGTCTGCAAACCCTCTTAGGGCTTCCCCCTCCTCTGCGTTGTTCTCTGCACCCCTTGCTCCTCCTCTGTCCTTACTCAAATGGAATATCCCGCGCTTATACTTTGTTCCAGCTGCAACTCTGTATTGTATTGCAAGTGGTGAATGTGACACGAAATACAAATCGGTAGTTCAGGCTAGCAAAAAAAAAAGGAAAGAAAAAAAGGCAGGACGAGGCAACACTGCCAGACTTGGAATTGCTCTATTACGAGATGCACTACGGTTGGCGAATCGGTGTCGAATATAACCATATATCACATCCGTTAAGAGCATGAAAAATTACTAATAATTATGTCACATTATATTTATGCATAAAATATAATTTCAGAGACTTGACCTCTTTTAAGATTTATGTCCTACATGTTTGCATCTGCAATTATTATGATACAATTAATTAATTTGAGAAAAAATATTGCAAGATGGATTAAAAAATTTTAATTTAGATATGTAACATCTTATCCATCTCGTTTCATATCAATATTTCAAAATGATAGGAGATGGGAGAAGAATGGCTCACGCAACATGACTCGCGCGAATCGCGGGATTAATTGATTAATCATCTGGGGAACGGAGGAAATATCCGTCACAAAGCGAGGCAAGGATTCACTTGTCGCTTTCATCAGGCATAGTTATACTAGTTCCTCGTCCCGCTAGGCCACTGCCATATTGGAAGCGCTCCTCGAATCCGGACGACCAGGATTGGTCGTCCGACCATAGCATCTGCCTCTGAAAGGAGAGAGGGCGTCCCGATGCCGACAGCACTGAAGCGCCGAAAGGCGTCTCGACGCCCCGCTGAAACTGGCACGCGTCACGTCACGCGGTTATGAGAGAGACGCGTTATTTCACTCACCTACCCCTCCGCTCTCCGCGACACTTCCACGAGCTACTTTGCATACCGAACGTATTTTCATCTTCCATTCGCGAACGCATGGCTGCTCGTACACTTTAATTAGATCTTTTCACCTCGAAGACGTAAAATATTTGGCATCGTATAATAAGATGATAATAATACAATATTCTTATTCGTTTCCATGTAAACAGCTGAAAAAGTTGATACAGAGGAGACAAGATGAGAATTCTTATTAATATATTTTTTTTTAAATTTTCAAGTTTATTTTGGCGATATATTATGATGTATGTATTTACGACATTAGACATTTAATAGATATGTAGAATATTTAACATTACCTGATATTTGAAAAGAGAGATAGAGATTATATGTCACAATCGGTAAACAAACATATAATTAAAATTTATATAATAATTTATAGTGTTTATTTATTATATATATATATTTTTATTTTATATATATATATATATATATATATATATATATATATATATATATATACATATATATGCATGCATATTGAATAATGTATCTAAAATTATATTACAATAATAAATTTCTAATGTTATTTACATATTTGATTATTTTGATCTGCCATCCAACGCTATATATCCAACGCGATAGACTCAGATTCTCGCTCCTAAAATGACAGCATCCTAAATACTATATTTCGCCGGCTGGTTGAAATTGAGACTGACTTCTTCATCGTAGAAGGGTTAAATTTTTTTTAATCAGTCGCGAAAGGGATTAAATCTCTTGCCATGTTACGCTTAGGGTTGTTGCCTGTTGACGTAATAAGAGACAGGACATAAACTGTCTGGGATTAATAGAATCTTATATAAAATATTTAGGAAATATAAAATGATTGTCAAAAATTATATTATATCACGTAGAAACGAAATTTTTTTGACAAAACATTTTCCATTTCGAATGATATTTTCAACGATTATTTTCAAAGACTTAAAATTATGAACATTTAACGTACAAACAACTAACTTAAATGTTTAATACTATAGAAGCAGCGAAATCTCATTTCAATTTCAGACTGGAAATGGAAGGAGATAAAGAGGTGTTAGAGATAATGAAAATTATGAAAAGACGTTTACACAATGCATATTACTATGTCTGTCATGTAATCATAAAGTAGTGTAAAATATATACCAACTTTTTAAATTATTTTTTTCTTCTACATAGAATCTTATTAAAAATAATTGTTTATCGTAAAATAGAGTTTGTCCTGATAAGAATAATGGCAGATGTTCGTAGAGAGTTTAATAAAAAGTTAATTTTACCTCTCTCCAGTGATACTTTATCTTTCATTTATCTCGTTAAATATTAATTTTTTAAAGTAAGCATATTGTTATAGTTTTCAGAATATTAGCAATCTCTATTCCATTTGCAATTTATCACTCAGCTTTTACTGTAAAATTCTTTGCTTCCATATAAATAATCTTTTTTTGATAATGACATGATAAATATATCGATCAATCCATTACAGAGATACTCGTTATTATCAAAAACATATATTAAAGTCACTTTTGACTGCGATAAATTTTTTCATATTGTATAAGTCAAAATAAAAAATCACGTATTTTTTTGTATCACTCTATAATTTTCATGTGCTATCTTTATTTCTCAAGTTAATACTATTAATGAAAAAAATATAATCCATATTCATTATAATATCAAATAAAATATACAGCACAAATATATTTTATCAAATAAAATATACATTAAACATTAGGATCAGATATGCACAAGTAATTTACTTGAACTTGCGCTCAAAATGGCGCGTAATGGTTGAGAAACATACGATTTTTGATTTGATTACACAAGTGTGTTATGTTTGAAAGGGGTCTGGTAACATTGAGTGACAAATGGGCCGGTTCTCCCGAATATTCCGCATGAGTAGACCGTGCGTGTGAGTTAGCGAGTGTGTGCATCCTGGAATAATGTCACCCCCTTGGTAACGACAGGAATGGAGGGAACCAAGAGCTTTCTCGTGTCCGATTGTTTGCGCCCTCGACCAATCTCCTCCAGTTTGCACAGACCGAGTTTGCCAAACGCGTTCTCCGACTTTCCTCCATCCCCTTATTGTTCAACCTTAAAAGTAATATCCTCCGTAGCACGTCCTACCCACGTTTTGCCGACACTGTTTCTCCCCCGATCGGGAAAACGGAACTTTTTGTCCCTTTGTGACATTTAGAGAGAGGCTAAACAGTCTTTATTATATAACAGATGTTTATCTATATAAATATATTTTAAAAACAATTTTTTAACGATTTTATCAAGATATCAATATATATGTAATTAATAATGACGTTGTATCGTGCATATAATAAAATCTTGAGATAAATAAAAAAGAGATTAAATTTAAAATAAAAATAATAATTATTTATATTAACATAAAAAAATAAAATAAATAATAAAATATGGGTGACAAATTATGTTTAGAATTTTAGTCGATAATCTTAAAAAAGTCTATTTAAAAAAATAAATTATTTTTCAAATTTTCATTGAATTATTTAACTTTTTCAGAGATCTGTTCTTTGCATCTTGTTCCAAGTTTCCCCAAGTTGAAATTTCGGTGTAAATTCACTCTCAGAGATTTTACTCTCCGCGGATTTCTCCAGAGAGCATTTCTACATTTCCTATTTTCAACACGGGCTCCGCTATTCACCTCCGTAGTAAATCGAAATTCATAGATGCACCTTCGATTGAATTTATTTTCTATCTCGAGAACAATCGCAGTTAATTTAACTATTTCTCGACAGCATGCATTCCTTTGCATGAACAGTTTCAATCTCCTTGCAATATTTATTTCTCGTTATACTTGTTAAAATATAATATAAAAGCATTCTATAAATAAAATGTAAAAATCAGATTGATAAATGACTGTTGAATAATTAAATAACATTTCTGAAATCAATTTATTATTTTTTTTCTAGTGTCAAATTTTATTCTATTTCAATATATAAAGTGAATAATGAATGTTTTAAGAGGTTTGATAGAGCTAAACTTTTCGAGTATAGGAAGAGTAAGGCTAAGTGAAGTTTCGTTATAGAGCGTGGCGTCGCATTAACGGTTGTACAAGGTAGAGAACTTTATACCTGCCGTGATGGAGGCTACTAAAAGCCGTATAAAACTCACGGCGACACGGCCCGTTATGAAGGGCAGTTATCAGTGAACGGACCATTTAATTTGCACTTCCGTCTTGCTTTTTGCAGGCTGACGTTTTTCCTCTCAAACCTGTAAATAAAAGGCCTCAAAGTGTACGGCGCCGTGGAGAAGACGTTTCACCCGTTCGAGCTGAGCAGCAGGTTGGCATTGTCCAAATCATTAATATTTGCAATATTAAATTAATCGTAAAGAAAAAACGCAACAATGATGCAAATTATGATCGCAAACATGATGCAGCCCCGGATAAAAAATTCGTTAAAAAATTCTATTCGTATGAACGGACTATATATCGGATGAAAATCGTATGTAAAACTACAAAAAAGTAGTCTTAATTTGTAAGAGAACACGAGACTTCTTGATAATTCCTATTTTCCTGTTTTTAATAGATGTAACCTTTCTTAAGCTTCCCTCCTTCTGTGTGTCATTGTTTATTTTTTATTGCTTTCTTATATGTATCTCTATTTTCTTGCTTTGTCTTCTCTCTGTGTATTCAGAGTTCATTTTACGGTTGGACTCCAGTAGTTTAATGTATTTATTGACCTATACTTATTTTTTATAATTGTGATTATAGATTTTTTTGGACTTTTGAAGAATTTTAAATTTTTATTATTAATATTTTTTCATCTTGTAATATTAAATATTAGATTATGTTATTTCCTTGATTTAGTTCTTTGTTATATGGCATATTTTTGTGAATTTTGCAGACAATCACGTTTTGAATTTTTAGTCTATAATACTATCATAGAAAAGGAAACAGTCTTTTTGAATTCTCGCTGCTTATTGTCAGATCACACCGTTGCTTAGAAAAGAGCCTTGACTATTTTCCAACAGACTTTTTGTATTTGATTGTTTTACACATGTAATACAAAGACACAGCAAGCAGATATATGTCTTTCATACGGATTTCTCACATTATGATTCCTCACATTATTGAATATATGTTTTCTTTAATAATTTATTACGTGTACACAATATGATTTTCACCCGATACATAGTCCGTTCATATTTGAATAGAATTTTTACCGTTATCCAGGGCTACATTATATTTACGATCTGTATTTGTTATAATTTGACTTTTATTTATATACGGCAATTTAGATTTTATCGATTTATTTATTTTTGTATTTTATTTATAGCATTGAAAAGGATCCATAAAGGGATCGAAATGTTTAGTGAGCAATTAATTATATGTAATACAGTAATAAAAATATTTTTAAATATTATGCACCGTTTACTGCGTTCAGGATCTAATAGTCCTTTTTTTCTGTACGATTAATTGTTATTTTAATTATTACGATTAATTATTATTTTAATTATTATTTAGAGCCTCTATTTTTAATTATTTCAATATTAAATTATTCATAATTTTATAGAAAAAGAGAGTCTCTAAAATTAAATAAATTTATATATATTCTGATTTTTCATTATATATTTTTCCTATATAAAAATAATTTTAAATAGTAAATAAAATCTATTATATCTTCTATATAATCACAATCTGTTTATATTTCTAGGCTTTCCCGCGTGTTCCCCGGAACACTGCCCGGTATACAAGGTGAGTTGCATAATTAACTGCAATAATAATTTTCTATTTAAATATATTGAAATCTCTTTATAAGATAAATTCCTAAAAAGAGTACCATTTTTAGTTTATTAAATAATCTTATTAAATAATTTTGTTTATATAATAATCTTTTTTTTCATGTATGAAAATAATACTAAAAAAAAAATAGTAAATACTTGAAGAATATTACTCGCATATACTTGGCAATCGATCAATATAACAGCAATTTTAAGAAAACCGAGTTTAAAGAAATATATATATTGGAAAACAAATGAGAAAGAGAGAGGGAGAGAATTTTTTTCACGTCGATATGTCCATAGATTAATTCATATTAATGCGTGAATGATTGGCTTCAAAAACTGAAATGAAAATTTGACGGTAAACTTATCCATTTCCTACGTGCTTGTAGTAAATAGAGGATTGTGTATACAACCGCGTCTCGTACTAAGCCCATAGCTACTAAACCGCGCATACTACCTATAAATGGACGGGCTGCTATAAAGTCCATTCATGATCGCGTCGCTTGTACAACAAACGTCGGGTGGCTCGCGCCTCCCGCGCGATTTATTACACTCGTATTCAAGCACGAGTTGTGTTTCCTACTTAGTACACGTGTACGACGACACAATCGCTCTCGAAATCGTCTCATTGTCTGGCTCGCCAATGACAGACCAATCGACCTCGTTTTCATTGCATCTCGTTAATCATACAATCGAATATATGTGCATAGGTGTCATAAATTGCTCAACATTCACTAGATACATTTTTTTAAAAAAAGAGAGAAAGAGAAAGAAGATGCGTAAACATGTGTATCTAGATATTATTTAAATTATGAGGATTTTTATAGTAAGAGAATAGGCAAAGCTGAATCATCTTTGTATTATATGTCAAACAATAATCGACACACATCTAATCAGATTATTTCTAGTCATATCTTAAACGTAACGTTAAAAAATAAGAAAATCGTTATTCTGTATCCTATAGTAAACCGATAGAAAAAATTTCTCTTTGAATTTGTATTTCTTTCATAATTTTAAATAACTTTTAAATAACTTTCATTATTTCTCAACCTTGGAAAAAATTTCACACACACACATTTAAAATCTAATGTATGAAAGAAATAAGAAAAAGAAATCTTTTCTCTTTGAATCCTTATTTCTTTCATACATTAGATTTTAAATGTGTGTGTGTGTGAAATTTTTTCGACACCAAAATAACTTTATTTAAAGCATAACTCTCTGTCAGAGAATAGAACAATATTTGTATAGTATCCGAAACGAAAAAAAAACGAACAGAAATCATGCAGTTTTCGGATAAGCCATAAAATTTTAGTACGAAAATCGGATATAATTTCTAACAAATTTTCAAATTCATTCTTGATTTTTTCCTATCATATAAGATAAAAATAAATACATACTAATAATTTAAGATAATCAAAAATATTTTTTTAAAGTTTTTTTTTAATTCTGTCGAATTTAAGAAATAAAATATAAAAAATATAAATAAAAAAATATAAATGCCCAACAATATAAATAATAAAAATTATCACAATAATATTTTTAAAATTTTTTTATTCAATCTTTCTTGAATTTCATATAATTGCAATTTCATATTTCATCTTTCGCAATATCCTTTTTAATTTTTAATTTAAAATAGTAGTATATACATATATTTCTTCATGCTTATTATAATGTACTTATGTATTGAACTTTTATTAATATAATAATTATATAAATAATTAATAAGATTGTAATTTTTTTTAATCTTTATAAAATTTAATTATTAAAATTTCTCTTAATTTTACATTAGAACGGAATTTTTTGAAAAATTAGGGATTTTTGCATTTTTGATTATTAATATCGGTTAATAATTAATGATCATTAAAACATGATTTTCTCGAGTAACGCGATTCGGTGGCACACGACACTGATGGACGGACAGATGGAAAGCGTGTGTGTTACCGGAGTTGTTGTCAGACCGTTTTACTTTACTGCCCATAAAAGTACCGAGATTTAGACTGCAATACTGTGCCATGACGTATTGCTCGCGCGCTGCGTGTACATGCACATATACACACTATTAAAGATGAGTCCGGCTACTAGCAAGCGTGATCCATGGGAGCATTTCACCAGCCACGTGACATTTCGTAGGAACGAGAGAGAACTTTGAAACGTGCATTTCTAATCAGTTTGACAAATTGTATGTCATCGTGTGAATAAGTGTAAAAAAATATTGAATCTAATAGAATAAATGATTAAAATAAAAGTAGGCACGCGTCTCTTTTAGAGCTGAAATAAGAATCTTTCAATTAATGTATAATAAATATGAGGGAAAGATTACTTTTCAAAATTTAGTTGTTTAAAAATTAATTAATAAATTGAAATATAGAGGTGTAATTTTTGATAAATATATATCCGCATATATAACAAAATATAATTGTGAATAAATTATAAAGATACTATCAAAAGAATCAGATGGACATTTTTATTTTTTATTTTTCGTTACTATTAATCAGAAAAATAATGCAAAAGATATTTAATTAAATTGGATTATATTACAATTTAAAGATAAATAAAAATTACGTAATTTAAAAAAAATTTATTTTAAAGGGGAAAAAAATTTAATTCCCGACATCATAAGATTCATTGAAATAAAAAACATCTTTCTCTGTCTCTTTCTCTCCGTAGAATTATCTACACATTTAGTTGAAAACAATCGTTATCGATCTGTCATTTACTCGCGATTCACGATCGTTTCGTTTTTCCCTCCCCGTCGATTGCGAATCGATCGCATTCGGCAATATTTGTGGAAAGCCAGAGAAAAGTCAGCCTCTCCCGTAAGATAGTTGGGAAGCATGTTTGCGCTCGCTAGCTCGCGAGAAGCGGCCAGAGGAGAAGGAAGGAAAAGCAGATTAGAGCGCGCACGGAGCACGTGGGGAAGGGGAAGGGGAAGGGGCAGGGGAGGGAGCGGTGGAAAGCGGCGCGAAGCGGCCGCGCGAGGAGAGTGGGAGACAACGAGTTCGTCCGGACCTCGCGCATCAAACGATCCGAGAGATCGCGCTCGCGTCGCTTTTGGCCCGTTCGACTCCAAGCCGCGGGCAGAGCTCTCAGTTGACGCTCAGTTCGGCTCAGCGAGGCCAGCGAGAAGAAAGGGGGTTATTCCATATGTGTGAGCGTATCGTGCGTGTGTGTATCGACGCACGATCCTCCGGATCCGGAGGCGTTGCTACCTGCTGAAGATCCTTGAGCCTTATTAAACTTGTTACGCGAGGGGTGGTTCTACCTGACTGACCGCAACCCGAAGACGACACGTACGCGGGAGAGATAAAAGGATCCCGGTCCGATCAGAGATACGCTCTCTCTCCTTAGACTCTCTCTCGTTCGCTCTCGGCTCCAGATGCTCGTTATCCGCGTCGTTGCAGTTGTGAGAGTTTCGTGATTGGATAGATAATATACAGACGTATGCCGATCGCGAGCAGGCGGGACGTTTGATGAACCGCGCTCGCGGAATCCTCTCGCGATGAAGACGACGACCTTCCTAGGTGACAGAGACGGAACGACGTGTCGCTCGTGTACGATCGGTCGCGGGACGATCGTAACGCATACGATCGCGCAGTGAGTCGATAGATCGACGATTGCCAAGTGTCTGGTGCTGATTTTTTTTCCTCAAGAGTCGCGCGCGCTAGTTCTGATCAATCATCTTGGCTCTAACACGCGACTCTGATAAGGAGCGCGCTCCAAACTCTCGCGACCTGAACCTGATGCCTTCCTTCTAATAATCGCGCTGTGTCATTCTGTTTTTCTCTCCATGCTCGTCACTCGTCGTCATCGTTGGATCGGACAACGTCATCCGCGCTAACCGATCTGCATCGCACGTGGCTCGCTCGCCGTCCCATCGATCAATCGATCATCGTTTGTCGTCGACGTCGTCCTGGTGGTCGGCCCGATCGTCGTTGCCGCGCGTGGATCCTTTGTCGGCGGATTTGCCACGCACCCGATCGCGCTCCCGTCTATCCTTGGCGCTGCCTCTTGGCTTCTCCGTCCCGCGTTTACCCCTCCACCTGTCTGCTGCGGCGCTACAAACCCTCTCCCCCGCCGTCAACCCCTCGTCGAGGACTACGCGCACGATTTTCCCTATCCCCACCCGCCACCGTCCGCTCCTCGCGCCTCCGCTACCTTCCTGCGTGTGCACGCGCTTTCTTTATTTACTCCGTGAATTCACGGACCAACACGCCGGTCACGATGAGCGCTCCGTTTCTCGCCGCGCGGTGAACATCCTCGGCGTTGACCATCGAACCTGCCTCGCGATCCACGCCGTGCTCCGGGGTGTTTGGGAATCCATCGAAACCATCGATCGACATCACGATGACCACGCGACGACCCTCGGGTGAACGTCGATCGGCCTGAACCTGTGCACCGCGCGAATTGGAATCGCCGTGATTGTCAACGGGAGCACCGTCGTCTCTACGCCGAGCTACGCCGATCTACGCCGATCTACATCGGCATAAATATCGTTGTACCACCGGCAATAAATCGTCATCATCTGCACCATCGCCGATCACGTGGCTTGCTCAACGGCGACGCTGTACGATAATGTTCACGCCGCGCCGCTATGTGGCTCCGGCGTGGGCCACCCTGGCTCCGTCACCCCGATGGGAACAGCAACCGGAGCGGGGAATTCCACCGGGGTGACCTGGTGGGCCATGATGAACGGTTCCCTCTACGAGGACAGCCCGCCGCCAGTTCCACCGACAGCCTCGACCCTCGTATCGATTCAACACCAGACGAGCACGACACCGGGCGCTCATCAGCAAGCGACAACGCCAACGTCACCCGGGGCACCGGCATCATCGGCAACGACAGCGCCACCCGCGCCTACAGCGAGCGCCAGTTCAACCTCGCCGAGCGCTTCCTCGGTAGCGAGCAACAGCGCGGCCGGACCGCTTCACATACCCGCCAAGAGATTAACGGCGACCCCGGGGGGCGCCGGGTCCACCTACGGTGAGGTTGCCTGCGTAGAGTCCACGGGCGCTCCGGGAGGCGCGGGGGCGGCGGGCGTCATACGGCACTCGCACTCGTCTTCGGCGGGCTCTCAGGGCGGCTGGAGTTACAGCCCGCACCATCCCCAGGACTCCCACTATTCGTCCACGACGGGCGGCGGCGAATCCCTGAACCATCATCAGGCCTACGGGGGGAACAATCCCCCCACGTATTACAATCTGGCGGCCGATCCCACCTCGAGTTCCGGTTCCTCCAGGGACAACCGGAAGGTCGGGGCCACCCTTAGCTTCTGGTCGCCCGCCACTGCCGGCTCGGCCGGCACCGCCGGCTCTACCTCGGATTACAAGTCCTACAACTCGGCCGGCGCGGCAACCACGACGTCGTCCACCGGCGGTGGTGGGTCCACCCCCGGCGCCGCCGATCCGGCCGTCTCCTCCTGCCATCAGAGCTTCTCCCAGAGCTGGTGCAATTACGCGCCTTACACGGCGGCGAGGCATCACGTGGACACGGCCGGACATCATCATCCGCACTCGCAGGCAGGGGTACCCTATCTGGCGCCGTCCGCGGCGGACGACCGCGGTAGGGTCGCCGCCGCTATGGTCGCCGCGGAAGGTGCCTTTCCTCACGATGGATACGGCGGTCTGAGAAACTATGGAGCGCCCGAGCCCGTTACCTCGAGCCCCTACCCTCCTCCAGGTAAGCATCTACTCTCTCGTACTCGCTGTATCCTTCTTCTTCTCGTCCTCTTCTCTTCCACGCGACAAGGTCTCGGAGAGATTCGAATCTTTATTCAGCTTTACGCGCCGTCGAGTTGAAACGTAACATGGTATAACTCGTTGAATAATAACATTTATTTCGTCGCGTAAAATTATCATCGATGATGTATTTTTATTCGTATCATTGAATTGTTAATAAAGAATAGAGGAGACGTCGATTCGTTGGAAATGTATATTTTGCCGCTCGTAATTAATGCAAAACCATGATCTACGCTCTTCTATACAACGAGGAGGTCGTAAACCTCGACTAGTTTTCCGCGTTCAAGTATCATAAATCGATATAATGTTCGTCGGCCGCCAGATCCTGAGAGATCATTCGAAATTAATGAACCTGCGAGATATGAAATTTATAATTAATTTGTCATCTCGACTCGTATAGCGACAGATTGAACGACGAAGACATTTCGAAAAAAACCATGTATCACGCGTGACAAAGAGACCGCCGTTAATTTATATATTAACTTGGCGCGATACTTAGTATTATTATGACCTTTCGAGTACTCGTCGACGATCCTGACGAGCTTATTCGGACCCGCAGTTATCGTTCATTCACATCGTTCCCTTTCGCGCTCCTCTTCCTCTCTCCCTCTGTCCTTTTCTCGGGACCCTGCAACCCATGAAACGTCGCATGAGCAACAACGAACGACGGCGGCCGGGGTTTATTGGCGGCCGTAACTCGTAAACTCTGGCGCGCGCCTCCGATCAGCTGATCCGTTCCATGACCCGTGCAGGCGTTCGGTCTTTCCGGCTAACGGCTGTTCGCGCGCTTGTATTGTCGCCTACTATCTTCCCATTATTTCACTTTTGTGCGGCAACTTTTTTCCTCGCACAAACGAACGTTTCCTTAAGGAAAGTGATATCTAAAAAATGCCGCTACTCGATATTACATGTATTGCATTCTTCATTAAAAAATATTCGTAATTGTGTCAGATGCTAAAAGATGTTCTTATTAAAAAAAACTATAAGTATGATACGTATAAACTGTTACATATATATAACTGTACAACTCGACACATTTTTTTTAATGAAGCATTAACGTTGTTACTATTTTATTATCTCTCGAGAAAATGCAAGGAATTTTCATAGCATTAATTTATGTATTTCTTGCCGTATGACCCGGATATAAAACGCACGTGTAACAGCAGAGATTGTAAATTACATTCACACGGCGTAATTATATCACGACGGAGAATTGTAATATGACCTCTCTCTGTACACGTGGAAATATTTGAATTTCATAGCAGGCGGTACAAACGGCTATTTTCCATCGATCGACGTTGGCTCGCCTCGTCCTTCTGAAAACTCGCCTTGGTATCGCTGCTGCACGACGCTCGTCGTCGCGATTATCGTTACTTTGTTGCTCGTGCGACCGCCATTGACGGCGCTAACCGATAACCGAGATAACGCTCGCGTGATCAGCCAGCGGAGTCTTTAATCGTGCGCGCACGAGGATACGAGTGTGTGCGCAAGCGTGTCGCCTATACGTATACGTGAAATAGCGAAATGCGAGCGCGCACTGCGTGTAGTTTAAGCGTAACCCAATAGATGGCGGCTCCATTATCTTTACCCGTTCGCTCGGCACCAGAGAGTGCGCCGCCTGCACCGTATCGCGCCGTATCGTGCCATCCCATATTAGTCCGGGTAATCTCCCGAGAGGCCGGATTACAATGTCTTCCAGGTGTCCCCGCGCACGCAACCTGAGATATCGTCCTCGCTTGAGATATTATCTCCGCGCGCACACGACGGAAACGCACCGGGCGTTTATCGCTCCGTATTTAATCTCGCGGATCGGTATCCAGGCTCAATTAGGCCCGCGAGGCCTACCGGTCATCGTTATGCGAGCTTATATCACGGGACGAAGTAAAGTATGGCTTTATCAAGTCGCCGGTCTTTCTCGAAAATCAAATATTTCATCTGTTTTATGGAAATAAGAAAGTTTAATTGGATATGGTTTGAGAAATATTATATTTTTATTAGAAAAAAGATATTTTCTATCTCCTCATCCTCTCTCTTTGCGCGACATTTATTTGATGCTGAATTAAATGTTAGGGATAGTTTAGGAATTTTAATTTCAATAAATTGAATAAGTCGTACAATTAATTAAAATCATTTTTATATTATTGCTCGATATATTGTTTAATATAATAATAAAAAAAATTTATTTTATTTTTTTTAATTTGTGTGCATTTTATCTTATATAAAGTAACATCGGTAAATGGGTAGATAAAAGATGTTCGAATTATTCCCAATCGATATTTCACTCATTACTCGACAACCCCGGTTACGAACCCTTCGACTATTTCTATCGGAGGCTTGAATGTCATTCAAGAAAACTGCAAATTCTGATCGATCTCCCGACATCTCTTTCAATCTGCATATATTACATTATCTTTATTATTTTTTTATTGCAAGAGATTATAAGATATTTGTTTATTATACGTAAACATTGAATTTTTTTAAATTATATGTATATTACACGTGCTCTCTCTATTTGCGTTACTGTCAACATTTTTTGAGAATCCTGATCTTTGTTAAATAATTCGTATATATTTATACGTTTAGTGTCGCAGTCAATTTTTGCCCCTCGAATAATCGTGTTTAGGCAACGAGGGAATATATCAAACGAAAAAGGAAAATAGAGAGAAGCTCCAGGACGAGACGGAGAAAAATTCAATAATTGAATTGGATCAAAACTCGAGGAGCGAAATTTTTCGGGCAACCGTGTACTTACTTGATGAAGAAATATTAATTAATTTGCATATTAAATAAGAAGCTTATATATGTGTCTTTATTTTAAGCTAGAGAAGGGGAGTCCTTTTTGAAATTGGGAGAAAAATAACGATAATTTTAACGATAAACGTAGGAGATTTTGTGCCAACTAGAATATATGTATAAAAATACCTGCGTGACATCTGAGATATACTTAATGTTGCGCGGATGGCGCCCATCGCAAGCACATGTTCCGACGGATCAGACATAATACTACATCCGGTAGCGATGCGTTTGTTCTTAGGTCTCTTAGATAGGCTAAAAATAGACGATTCGATCCCTTTGGATAATTTGCGAATACTTTTGCGCGAGTCAAAGTTTCTTTCACCATTATTGATTCTAGAAAAAAATTAATAATTTACATATGTGATATTTTGCTGCGCGAATCAATCTGAAAAAAATTGATAGAACGCATTACATGTACATGTATAACGCGTGAGGTGTCAGCTATAATTTTTTACGATTTGATAGAACGTGCAAGCGACAAGGCAGGACGATATTCATCGGGGTGGGAAGGGGGGAGGGACATTTATTCGCGCCAAGATAAGAAAATACTCGACATTTTCGTGCGATGTATAAAATACAGCGATCGATCAACATTATTCGCCCGTCTCTTCTTCCCTGCGAGTGCACTTGGAAAAAAAAAATATTGAAAATATCGCGGGACACCCCGCTGGATAGAGCAATTTCGTTGCGCATTCGCGCGCACCAAGAAGGCGGCTTATCCAGTCCGCGGCTGGGTTAAAGATAGACCGCGGGATGAGTCGCGGGCTTTCGTAATCGCTCCGTTCCACTGGCGCGCGGGTATGCACCTTGCACCATCTCCCGTTGTATATTCCGCTTTAACAAATGTATTCGCGTCGCTCCACATTCTCCGTCTGTAACGGGGCATAGAGTATGCCCTGTTAAAAACCACCGACGAGAACGGACCTAACAACGGTTCGCGCGCGCCGGCTTCATGTTTTTCGTGCGGTTAGTAGAACCGGTCCAATTATATCATACCACTATGTGCCGGGGAACGGCTGCGGCAACCCTCGTGTGCATGTGTATATGCACGCGTATGCACGCACATATACGTATACGAGACTAACGTTGCGCGCACACACGCGTAGCCAAAGTGCACGCTTTGACACTCGGAGAGCTGGTCCAGGCACGGATTCAGTCGACAGTGTGCCCCGATGTGAGAAAAAAATTGAATCAAACAAAATGTCGCATTTTTCAAGTTCCATTTCTTAATTTAGACAAATAATATTTCAATGTCGAATATTATATCGCGAACAGCACATTTTTAATAATTTAAAAAAGAAAATTTTATCAAATATAAATGTACAGAAATATATGTAGAATTTTTTTTATTAAATATATTGGTAGAGATATAACGAATTTTTCTTTAAAAATTCTATGCTTGTTTATTTTGATTATAAAAATATATGTAATATATTAATCATTGACTATAAACAAGAGAATTTTTATTTAATATTAGCAGAAATTTTTATGTGAAGAGATAAATATGTTAGACTAATATTATACCTTAATATAAAAAGAAATTAATAATGTATAAATGAATGAATATTTTTTTACTGCAGTTTGGTGGATAAAAAAGTCGATACATTAATTGACCTTATCGATAAATTTTGTTTATGGAAAATTATCTTCGATAATTTGCCATAGTAATTAAAGAAGCTAATTGAAATATGCTGCATTCCTCTATCATAATTAGCGGCGATCCAAAGATTTTTAATATAATTATATGACGGATGCAATTAAATGCTGGATGTTCGTTTTATTTTCCCCTCTCGAGGTTTATGAATTTTGTGAAATCGATGGTGCGAGTCCTTATCCCTTTATCGTTTTAATAATATTTCCGATTCGATCTGTTCGCATATACGAGGTGACAATTTTCCGCGATAGATAGAAACGCAATTTGCCTTTTTATTAACTTGTACAATTCCTACAACAGAATTATTTGTAGTGGACGATTATGAAATGTTTATTGATAAAAAAGGAGTAACGGTATCAGTTACGCGCCGATACACCGATTAACGAACCGATATATATCCGCGCTCATTTCTGCCAGTCGACCCGTAGTAATGACTGGCGGTAATGAGAAAAAGGAATCGCTTACCTCATTGAAAATCCTTAGATGTGCCGGCGAGCAAATGAAAAACTAACGTACAAACACTAATAAACTTATTAATATCCGTGTATTTTGGGTTCATGCATCGGGAACTTGCCTTTTGAATTACTCGAATTATAATAAATTTTTTAAGACAGAAGCAGAGTGAGAGATTGGATGTAACACATTTGTCTTATTGAATCGATAAAATTTGTTTTCGAGCGGAGTATTAGCCGAATATTACTAGCTAGCAGCTAGGTACTTTATCATCGGCAAACTAATTGTGTTAAGTGATGTGGGGTTCCTCCCCATCTTCCTTGTTTCCCGCAGGTTCGCTTGCGGGTGTAGGCGTCGGGGTTGGCGTAGCCGGGATGGGCGTCGGATGCGGCAGCTCCAATCCCCTGGAGTGGACGGGCCAGGTGACGGTGCGGAAGAAACGCAAACCTTACTCGAAATTCCAAACTCTCGAGCTGGAGAAGGAGTTCCTCTTCAACGCTTACGTATCGAAGCAGAAGCGGTGGGAGCTCGCGCGAAATCTGAACCTGACGGAGCGTCAAGTGAAGATCTGGTTTCAAAATCGCCGGATGAAGAACAAGAAGAACAGCCAGCGGCAGACCCAGCAGCAGAATAACAACAACAACAACAACAGCAGCAGCGCCAACAACGCGAACCACCACGCGGCGACCGGCAGTCACCACCATCCGAACACCGCGCACGCACCACCCTCGAGTCACCACGTGGTCGCGCAGGCGCATCACGCGAACGGCTCCACGAAGCATCATCAGTGACCCGTGGCCTTCTCTGGGGTCGTCTTCGGGCACCATCATCACAGCCACACCTCGTCCAGCAGCGGTGGCAGCCACGGGGGCAGCCATAGCAGCCTGGTAGCAGGTCACAGCAGCCATAGCCTCCACGCGCCGCAGCCGCAGACGCCGTTGCCGCCGATTCACGTGTCGTCGTCGGGCAACGTGACGCCTGCCACGGCCGTAGTCCATCCACACACACACGCGCACGCACACACCGGCGGCCACCATCATCAGCTGGCGCACGTGGCCCAACAGTATCCCGCGCTCCTACATCAGACGCCTCACGGCTTGGCCGCCTGAATGCACCGGACGCTCCAGAGAAAGACGCCTCGGGAACGTCGCCGAGGCGATCCTGCGAAACTGTCGATCGATATCCATGTCCACGGGAACGACGAAAAATCCTCATGGACTCTGTCGAGCAGCCGTTCAAAGACTGCCTCCACTAAGGAAAGATAAAGCTCGCGCGTAGTATATTATATATTATTAATTATTAATTATTATTATTAATTATATTATTATTATTATTAATATTATTATTATTATTATTCAACAAGCGAAGATCTTTCGCTATTGTATAGAAAAGGCGCCGCTATTTCAAGCGGCCCGAAGACTCTTTTCGAGTGTCGGTGTCGGATGCCGCTATTTTACGAGTAATACGCGTCATCGGGCGACACCAAGCAATCTGTCCAATTCGTAATTCGGTAGTATTTTCTCCAGTTATATATACATATATACATAAAGTAAAGAGGTAATTAATGTCACTTAGTGTACCCCTACTCCTCCCACCGCGCCCCCCCCACAAACTCTCCAAAGTCCCCTCTCTTCCCCCGCTCCGCATCGTGTATTTACCTCGTCTTGCATTGTCCGGATCGAATATTGGAACGCGTATCGTTGCAGTTACGTCCGGGATCGATTCAAACATCATTGATTTTGCAGTTAGGGCTGGATGGTCCATCGAGAATCGCAGATTATAAATGGATGGGTCGCTTTTAGGGGTAAGTGGACTCACTGATCTCGCGTAAGTGCATGTGCATTGTTCTTTAACTTAAGTTTTCACTTCGACATGGATTACGATCGCGTTAAATGCCTACAAATCTTCTTTTGTATCGAGTATAAAACTAATATTAAAAAGCTAATATTAAAGCAAAATTTCCATGATATGTGTCATTTGCGCTTTTATGTTTATCTGATTTATTATGTCATTTTCTTAAATATAATAAAAATTTTATTGGCAATTCAAATTTTTATTGACAGATTCAAATATCGTGATACAAATAATTGCTCTTAATAGATAATAGTTTTCTAATATTCGATTCAAACATTTTGTATAAATAAATTCTACATTTAATCTAAGCAAATTTACAGTGTAGTTTACGTTTATCGGGATGCATATATAATTTGTAATTTCTCGACCATGAAGAGGAAGGTTATACAATAGTTTGAGGATGAAATGTCTTCTTCCTTCGTTATTTAATTTTATTTTGTCTACCGTGACGAAATGTAATAAGTTTCGAAATCAGTGTAGAACACGAGCGTATCCCAAAAGTTAGATAATTACGTCCACAATGTCGTAATAATCACCTGATTCACAATAATTGCAAATTAGTATCTACAATTCTTATTCGAGAAAAACAACTTGCGTTAAAAATATACCTAGTAGTTGGACTCTCTAGTGAGTGATCGTGATTGTATCGTTCTAGGCTGAGTTTGGGATCTTCATAAAAACTATGATATTATGCAGGGTCAAGATCGCATGTACGCTCAGTATTTTTATGCCCGCGCGGGCAAAAGTCTTGCCGTGAAAAGAATTAAAGGTTGTGGTACTTAACGCTTTGAATAACTTTACAATTTGCTGATAATAGCATAATTGTATTATTTTTATTGGCAATAATATATATCGATGAAACATAGGACACTTTTGACTTGTGTTGCTAGAAAATCGATCTGGAAAGTTTTCTCAATAAAATTACGCTTTCAAACAATGTTTTTAATTATACTATCGGATATTCTAAATATTTGTCGATAAAAACTAGACGTTGCACTTACTCTAAATCAACATTTGCAGTTATTATATAATATTAATTATTATTAATTATTATTTTATATATATAATATATATTACGTTATTAATATTATATAAAAATCTGCAAAGTTAATCAGTCTTTTTATTTATCGTATTCTACATTTTATAAATTTGAAAAGTAACAAGGAACCTATATAAAAAAAATGTTATAAATAAAAAATATATGCATGTAAATACGCACATAATGCGTGTATATACATGTATAATTCTTTAACTTGATTTAAATTTAATATATGTATGTGTTTACATATGTATATATTTGTAGCGTCTAGTAAATGTCGCGAGTATTGATCTCTGGAAATCCAATGAATGTATCAGCCGACGGATGTCTTCCGGTCGTTTTACTTTTCTTTCGTTTAAAATCCGTGCTCATATCTTTCACGATGAGAACAGAAAGAAATGAGAATAAAATCGATCTCGTACGAACGAAGTCCTAAGCGCGGCCGGAATACAATTTTAAACAAAACATCAGCGAGTAAGTAGATAATTTAATCAGATGTTTAATGAAAAAAAAATTATCCCTGTGGATCTCTATTCTCTAAGGTGCAACATTATCTAAATTACCAAGGGTTATTAAGTCTATGTGAATGGCTACAATATATTATATACGCGTATTTTGTGTATGTATATGTTATGTTACATGCGGATGAATGTGTATGTGTGTGTATAAGATGTATTTGCACACGTGTACGTGTACGTGTGTTTCTCTGCAAGCAAGTGCATCTGTTTTGTATGAATGTGTGTTGTATGAATGTGTTATACGGCTGTGGGTATGAATGTTATAAAATGAAAAATGGGCACGCGTTTTGCACTCTGAGAAAATTGATAGAAAGAAAGAGAGAGAGAGAGAGAGAGCGAAATCGAGAAAAGAGAGAAAGAGGAAGAAAGATGAAAAGGTCGAGGAGGAGCGAGGAAGAGAGAAAGAAAAACAGAGTAACCGTGAGTCGGAAATTCTCGGACGGTCGAGATAGCCGCGAACGATGAAAATAAATAAACGTATAGCTGAACTCGAGAAGAAGCGCGTCAACAGAATGCGAAGATGAAACGAAGATGATAGAGAGTGAGTTTGAACTCGTGAGAGACTGAGTTCCGGACAACTGTATAGTTCTGCCACGGTATTGTAACAGTTATAATTATGTAACGACGATAATATAATACAATATAAATAATAACAAAATAAATAATTTCTCAAGCGAAATGATTAAAAATGGGGAATTTCGACTGGACGGTAGTGGTCGTGTTGCGTTCACCCTACCGTCCGTGCTTTGCTGCAAGTTGATTGTAATTAGTTATTAAATATACCACTGATGATGTTTATTATGTCTATTAAAATTCTTAAGATTATTATTATTATATTATATTATTATTATTATTATCATTATTGTGAGCGTCACGTTAATATTATGTTATTGTTTTTATTGTGTGTTGTTTTGTATGTACCTTATCAGCCTATAATAATATCACTACAATAATCCATACACACACGCACATATACACACAAACACAATAGAGGGAAAAGAAAGTATATAGACATTTATCATCTTTATCTACTTTAAATATTAATATGATTTTCTGATTTATAAAAATTTACGGTGCCTGATATAACAAAAATTTCTAATTTGTTAAGTTACAAACGGAAATTTTATGTTGGCAAAGAATTTATAAGATTGTACTAATTTTCAATTAGTAATCTGAAATTTAAAATATGAGCAAATTAAAACTAAAATTATGTTATACGATTGTGTTGGAAAAAGGAAAATGGGATGCTCGAGAGCACCTTTTATTTTAAAGAAATTTGTTTATATATATATAGAGAAATGTTTTTTAAATATTTTGGTGACTCAATTGCTAAAATATTTTTCTGTTATTTTTATATAGCGACGATAAAGCTCTATATATGCAATAAATTATTTTTGGTGATTGAGAAAAATGTAAAGATTACAATTGTATTTCATTTATGTTGTTCAACTTTTTATGCAGTAAAAACTGTTCCATCATCGATTTACTGCTTCATGTCATATTGTATATTATCATGCGCTGTATCTTGTAAATTATATGCGTGAATATTGTTTAATGTTCCGTTTAAAAATCTTCATCTTTTATCGTACATGACTTTAACATATAACGCAATATTACAAATAAATCATCATGTTTTTTTTTATAAAAATTGAGTTTATTCGACCCATTATGCACATAAAAATAATGAAGAAAAATATTTTTGCAATCTCTTTACAATGCATTTTAACAAACATGTATACTTATCGAATTATAATGTAAATTTTCTTTCATTTATAAACTAAAATTTTATATATGTTTAAAATTATGGTTTATTTTCAAATCTTAAAGTTATGAAAATTATAATATAGTTTATTTAAAAATATTTTCAACACATTGCAAAATTTTTAATTTAATCTTGTATGATATTATGATACACTGTCAGCATGCGAAATATTCACATTTATTTAATTTGTTTATGAAACGTATTAACAAACATTATAATATTTTTCTACATTTGTCTTTTTTTCTTTATAAAATGCGAGAATTATCAATTTTTGCGAGAATTATCAACTTTTTATTTTATAAATTTTTGTGGATAAATGCATTACAGTTACAAATAATAGTACAATTTTTTTAGTAGTGTGTAGTAAAAATTAAAAAATATATCGATATTATATAATATTGTTAAAAATATCGATTACTTGATATTAGATAATTATTTTTTAAATATACGCATACATGGTGTAACATAAATAGAATTTTTCAAAGAATACATCGCACATATATTATTAACTGTCCAATCTGTCGAAACCATGTAATGCTATTTAATCCATAAAAATTTTTAATTTATGTAAACTTGAACATATATATATCATTTTTATTAAAGAGAACTTGACATATAATTAATACGTTAAAAAATATTTAAATTATAGCTTTATTAATATTTTTTATCATATGAACTAAAAAAAAATATAAAATGCAGTAAGTGCAAATTGTTTTTGTTACCTTTAAACATGTTTTTTTAATGTATGCATTTTATTCAAATTTTTCCATTCCTACATTTATCCATTCTCATTTTAATTGTATTTGTACAATACTAAGTATATGTGTCCGTAGAAATTATATATGCTACTTGTAAATAAAACCACAAGATTATTCCTGTATCGAAGTGCAATAATAAAATATGTTATAATAGTGCCAAAGTATAATTGCAAAGAAAAAAATACAAAGTTCCTTCCGTACAAAATGAGAGAGTAATTCATCAAAATTTCTTTATTTTTAAAAAAATGTGTTTCGCATAAAGTAAATGTTCCTGTTATACAAGTCATTACACAGAAAATTTTAATAATTTATTAATAATTTATTAATTTAAATAACTTGATTGTGTGAGAAAAAAACATTTCGTATCATAAAACTTGAAAACTGTTTGAATTTATATTTTGATTGCATTTTATACTTTCAATTTATCAATTCTGTGCATATTCGTACAGCATAAAATAATAATTTAATAAAACAGGATGTATTTTAGATATTTGTGTTTGAAACAATTTTTGCATGTAATTAGAAAGTAATCGTATGACAGAGGTATGCAAAATTTTCAAAGCAGCATTCAGTTTATATCGAGTGTATACAAATGCATGCTGTTGCTACAAAGCATAATACTTTGTCATTTTGTCTTATAATGCAAAATTATAATATGTCACTAATATATAATAATGCATTATTCAAAATGTTTTATATAATTAGTTAGAAAACTGGATAGTTAAATTAATTATTACACAAGATTATGTACATTTAAATTATTACATAAATAGATATATTTAAACTGTGACAGATAAAATATAGCATATATATAGTTTTCATCTGTTGTTGCAATATCACAGGATTTCGTAAGATTTATCGAAGAAGACTGGGGTGAAAATTCTGTCGGTGAGTACTAATATATAAAAAAGTCTTACGATTATAGTTTTTTTTTCTTTGTACATCAATGAATTCTTCTATGCAAAGAAAACTTAATATCAAATTATATGTATATTATTTCTAAATCAATATATTATGCTTAATTTATTTTCTATTTGATTAATTACATTACTAAAATTAATTGTTTTGAAATTCACTGCAATTACATATATCCAGTACGTATTTAAAAAGGCTTAAGAACATTTATAAAATACATAGCATGCTGCAGTTAACGAAGTAAGATAGAAGGATTGAGTAAATATTGTGTCGTCTACTCAGGATGTTTGACTTTCCAATGATCAAAAAAATTAGGTTCCAACTAAGTCACTCGATGTGTTTTCCGGCCATAAAGAACGGCTGAACCCTTGAAAATTCCGCCCCCGATACAAAAAAAAATTAGAAACTTCTGTCGCAACTTTCTAATCCGGTCGTAGCTTTATTCGCATCTCCAGTTTTGCGTGACACTGCAACGAGTAATGATGTTACGTTCGAGAATATAATGTTATAATTTAATTGAAGTTTTATACACAATCAATAATTAATGTGGTCACATTGATATATAACAGTGTGGTGTAGTTATACATTTAACATGTGTGCAATAATATATATGAATATACAAGTGTATATATTTTTCATGAGGAGCCTAATAGTTAAATCTCATAAAAATGAAATCTAAAACACAAAAAATAATTAAAGATAATTAAGTATGTTTTTTGATGAATTTATTAATGATAAAGTTATATTTTTCTACTTTTTGAACCACTGTTGCCTCGAGTGCTAATCATATTCGTCTTATAAAAGAAGTGAATTCTTAAATGAATATCATTACGCGTAAATATGCATAAATATACAAATACTTGTTTGAATAATTTTAAGCAGTGATATCCAGGTAGATGCTAAGCGATCATTATCTTATATTTGAATAATTGACTTATAAAATCAAAATATTAAATGAGAAGAATTATCAATCGTCTAATCAGTTTGAAAATACATAAAACCTGAGTTAGAAAATATTAAAAATTATAATCAAATCTGATATTTGCTTAATTTATACATTACATATTGATTGAAAATAAGATTAAAACATGTTTAAAAAATACTGAAAAAAATACAAAATATCAGATTTATACATATACATTGATGCAGGATTGATATTTTACAAACATTATTATAAGTCTTCTCTTCTTTTGTCGATCCTTTATAAAGGTATTTTAATATTTTCTTATAAATCTAATATCTTTTCTACATTTTTCGTTTTGATTCGTGAAATTTTGTTTTTAATTTATTTGTCTATATCAGTTTTTATATCAAGTCAATTATACTTAATATGTCGAAAATTATTTGCGCATACTATTAATCCAGTCGAAAATAGCATCTTAAACATTGCAAGTAAAATTTATTTCTTTTAATTATGCCTTTCATTATGCTCTTTTAATTATGCCATGCAAAGCTTGAAACCGCCTTTCACATGTTTTTTCATTCTTTTTTTCTTGAAAATTATATCTCACAATGACAATTTCCATTACTCAGGCTGCAATTATGATGACGTAACAGTTATTTTGCTACGACGGATAATACATTGCGCAATATTTCTAAAACAACTGCAGAAAACAGAGTTACATAGTTCTTATCGACTGGCTCAACATCAGCTGTACAGAAATATAGAGAGATGATATGATATTTTGAAAAATTATCTATTATTATATCAAATATATACGGAATATTTACATATATAAAAAATTGTAAAATGTTATAAATTACTATACAATATAAATGTAATATTATATAATATAAATTATAAAATAGCAGGAAAGTAGAACTACTTATTAAAACTATTTAGAATTGTTTTAATATCATAATGTTATCGATAAAAGTTGTGTTATTGTCGTATAATGTATAATTGAATATAAATAACATCAATATAAATGAATATCATTGCAGTAATGACGAAAAAGATTAGTAATTGTCACAACATTAATTATTGCTTTAAATAAAAAAATTGTTTTGATAAACAAATTTTTGTGAGCTTTTTATATTTGATTTTTTAAATATTACAAAAATCATTCGTACAAAAAGCAGAAAAACTACAAAGTAGCTATGTTACTAGTTATATATGCTAATAAGATTTTATGATGATAAATGTACATTCGTCGGATTTGCAATCATAGATGAATATAAATGAATTTTTTCGTGCGATAACCGAAAGATTGTATCTTTCGAGCGGCAACTTATACAATTACATTGTCCAAAAAATAACCAATAAGAGACTCTCGGGTTCTATCTAAATAAAAGATTGACGGTACGTCTTTCTCTGTGAAGTCAGATTTTAACGGGCCAAGACAAATATTCGCCCCTAGTGCTACCTCTTATTCGGCGCCAACTTGGTACAACTACTGGGAGCCAGACGTTCAAGCAAGAAGAGGAAGAGGGAGAGGGACAGGTACCGATTTCTGTCTGCAGCTCGGTTTTGTTGTTTCACTTAAATTGAATTTCGCGTTACGAGAACTCGCGCGTCGACTTATCCATTCCCCCCGGGGATTAGTACGTCTTGGATTTGCCGTGTTCGACGTGTTATGTGAAAGTATGAAAGGATGAAAGTTGCCCGACATAGAAAAATAATCTCAAGTTTTCATACTTCTTTTCTTAGCAACACGTCGCAAAGAGTCTTTCATAGATCAATTTTGTCACTTTATTTGAATTTCGTGTTAGTCTGAAAAAAACAATACATTTTCGTGAATAATAAAACAGAAGAGGTTGAAAAAAATAGTATGTATATCGTGATCCTCTATAATCTCCTAATAGAGAGTTTAGAAACGAATTTTCGAACGTATTGAAAGACATTACTAATCGCAGACTGCATTATTTATCTCTTGGCAAAATGTATTTTCTTATTTAACAGATTATCATAATCGGATAAATTTTTTAACTCATTATTAAAAGATATTATTGCTTGTATATTTTACCCAACTCGTCGTAAAATATATTTTTTTATCAACTCGGATGAATTTTCGAACAAATTAAAAAACACATTGTTCGTGAATGTCTTATATTGTTTATTCGAAAATGCATCTTCTATGCACAATAATCTACATGAATAAATGACATTTGACTGTTAAATAGTTTATATAATTATAATTTGCTTTTTTCACAAAATGTAAAATTCTTAATTTTCAATTAGATATTTAATAAGCCATTTATTAATAATATAAAAAAATCGTTATTTTTATAGTAATATTTTATCAATCATAATATAATAAATATGTAATTTGATATTTCGATTAATAAGCTTCTTAGAATTATTTTTATGGTAATTCTTTCAAGAATTCAAACAAATTTATATCTAAATATATTTTCTATAAATATAAGAGATACCTCTTTCTCAATCTATAGATAATTGTATAATAATCTAAGAAAGTGTTCTTCAAAAAATGAGTGTGTGATAATTAGATTATTTCTTTGAGACGAAAAATGTAATTTTTACGACGAAATAGTTGGAGTAGAGAAAGAAATAAAATTCGTTATATAAAGACATCGCCATTTCCTTTTCGTAACGTTTTACTATTACTTAAGCTCTTCGCCCTCTCCCGTATTGGCAATTCCATTAGGAGATAAAGATGATTGTCTGGGAAAAAGGGGAAAGGAATAATATTTGACTGTATCTCAAATTCCGGTTCAACGAGTAACGAGCTGAATTGAGACGTTACCGAACTGTACTCTCCGGTTTTTCATCTCTGGTTGACTGGACGAGGAGTTACGACGGACGTTCTCTGCGACTTTATTACCGTTTGTAAATTAACACGCGTGTAAATGAAACTCGAACGAATATGGCCACCATTGTTGGCTTGCGTGATTATTAATAGAAAATTCAAGATGCTGTGCGTGATCTCGGCAATATAAATAAAATGCGAAAAATATCAAATAAAAAATAGATGTGAATATGATAAGAAACAGACATGGTTCGCGATGACATTTCTTTAAATATTAGTTAAAGTAATGAAAAAATAAGATATAGTTAATTAGACATTCCTTCTTCTTTTTTGTAGTTTTCTGTTTTTCTTTATTAAAATCGCGTGAAATCAAAAATTATAAAAATGATAATAGAATAATCTTTGGAAAAGATTTTTAGACAAACAGAGATACTCTATGAGACTTCCTATATTAAATTAAAATTTTTTTTATATTCATGTAATATGTATGATGTAGAAAAAAAAGTTTTTCTACGTATATTTTCTATGTATATTTGATTATATATCTTTCTATTGTTTTTACATTTTTGCATTTATTAAATGTTTTTCATTTATGAATAAAAATATTCTTATTCGCTTTGCACGAACGTAAAACTTGAAACACATACATAAAATGGAAATTTATGTACGATATTATTTAATTAGAATATTTATAAGTAGAAAATAATTAAAAATTGAAAATAAATAAAAATTTTATTTGTCCTTACACGACTATCGTGAAATGACGTCAAAAAATCGTAAGCGAAAGAAAAGCTCAGATAATTCTATAAATTCGCGTATTTCATGCAAATTGGCATTTTTACAAGCGTATATTCCTTAGAATTTAATCTGCGGTGCCGATTACTGCTCGGTTATCGAGATTAACGTTCGTGCTTTCTCAAAATACATCTCGCAACATTCTTCTTCGCAAAGTTTCAAGAGGCCTTGAAAGCTTTTCGCAACACAAAGACTGGAATCTGCCACGCTGTATGATCGCCTCCGCGCTTCTCAGCGACTGAATGTCGCAAGTTGGGTCTATTCTTAGAAAGGATCGCACAAAACACCGGTATTTACAATGTAGGTGTATCGCATTTAAAATATTGGCTTTAATATATAGTTGCCGCCGTTTGTGCATGTGTGTGCGTGCGTGCGTGCGTGCGTTGTAGCTGAAGTTTGTGCTCTCTTCAAGATGATCGCGTACATGGTGGGGGCAGAAAGCTATTTAATACGTTTCGGCGCATAAATTGCCAAGTATATGGGGCATTATGGGGTGGGACGAGACCGTCGGTTGTCCATTGGCCTCTCTCGCCGGAGCAAGAATCGTCCTCGGCCACCATGTTGACTGCTGCTGAAATGTGGAACTTCTCTTGGTTCGCCTACCATACCATCTAGCGATTCTCGTTCTTCTTTATCTCTGTCCTCCGTTCTTACTTTGTAGCTATGTGTGAACGGAATCGGCAATAAACGCGCTCTTTCTCTCTCTCCCGCTTCGTTTCTCTCGAAAGAAATATTTCTAAGATTATCCGAAGTAGAAAAAAAGTCCGTGCAACGGACATTTATGTATTATACTTCTCACGCATTTTTTATTGATCTTTATAATCTTCTTGTCTCCCGACGTGGATGTTAGTAGAGAACGGTTCGGTATTTCCAATAAAATATTATATATTAAAATTTCTAAATTATACACGTATCCTAAGCAAGCGTGACGCGCCATGCTTTTTGCAATAAAATATAATCTCTACGGAATAAAACTCGTACGTATATCATTGTATGTAGGATGCAAATAACGTGTCATGCTTATTTTAATCTCCGAGGAAAACACTGATAAGAAACATGAAGAAAAAGCCGCGAAACAGCAAGTAAATTTCCGCGTTTTGTGCAACATTGTGCTTCTTTCATCCATGTATGCACGTATTTCGAGAGTGTGCGTGTATACATATATATGTGCATTGCGAGAGATGTCTTCTCGATTCCAGGAAGCTCACCGCGACCTGTCCAATTTATTTACTCGTCCTGCAAAATCCCATGCTCCGATTGGTCAGCGTCCGCGGCATAAACTCTCCAACTCGCCGTCTTCCCTAAGTGGTACGGGGTTCCTCATATTAGACTTTTTCGTATTCGTTCGGCGCATTTAACCGGGTATTTTATGCTTCATGTGTGGACGACCGTCTCCTTCATGGCCGGTTCTCTTGCCAGCGCGAGCGGATAATATCGCCAGAGCACGGTCAGCGCCGTCATTTTACGATTTTATTATATCGCGTCGTATCCCCGTCTGCGTTTGTGAAGAGGAGGAGCCTTTTAACCTGCCCGCGCTTCGCGTATCCTCGCTTTAATTGGGATTAATATGGACGACGATCGCAACATACTCATGTACTGTACATTATTTCCAACGCATGGGTGCGTGTAAAACCATCGCTTAAAGTTTCCTCACGTTTTCATTCGCAACCGGTCCTCGCTACCGTAGGATAACGTTAATAATTTTTGCTAAATTCCGCCGTGGGCTCCATTTGCCGTTTGCAAGTTTGCGATAGGTATACCGTGCGTGTCAAGAATTTCTATGGTACGCCGGCTCGTTTATAACAAAATTTTTGCTCTTCTCTTGCGTTCATGCTTGGAACTTTGTGAATGAGAAGTCTTTTATTCGGTACGATAAAGAGAAGATAGTTTTTAATGAAACATTGAATAAAAATTGAAGAATTTTAGGTGAATATAAATATATTCCAGAAGAAACGATGAGGGAGATAGAAAATTATATATACAAGGTAAAAAAGAATCATGTCAGGGATTTAATATTTTTTGAGATATGCGAGCAAAGTTGCTCGAAAATGTCTGTTGTCATCTCTTTCTTGAAACACACCAGTCTCAACTGCGTTCTTCAGAATTCAAAATATTCAAATCAAAAAGTATTAATTTATATTTTTTTTCCTAAAATTTATTAAGATCTTACCCTGAAAAATTAAGGGCTGCGAAAGCATATTGTTTACTGATACGTTACTTTGTGTTAAATAAAATTTTGGATTTTTTCCCGTACAAATTTATTAAAATATGTATATACTTAAGAGAATGATGAATACTTTTTTCTTAAGATGATTATTCAAATAATCGCAATAAATAAAGGATCTAGTAAAGTAAAATTGTTAAATGATTTTTACATATAAGCAAAAGAAAAAGAAATATAAAGCGCTGCTTAATATGACATGGCAATCATAAAACTGAATGAATAGAGAATTTTTTCTTTGGAGATTCCGTTTTAAAATATGTTACAGACAGATGAAATGAATTAGATTACACGCTCGCTAATTCGTTTGACAAACTTGAAGTTTTCAGAAACTTGTCTAAGTGCGAATTTCATCGTTCAATGTACCCATAGCAAGCGCAATTATTTTCATTTTATCATAACGTTGAATAAATTACGAGATAGATAAGAAAGCAGTTTTATTATACTCTGTTACTTTAAATACATTGACACTCTCTTTTTCTTCTAGCAATTCTTTTCAAACGTATGTACAATATCTCATTTATCTCTTGAACCTACATTTGAACACTCGATGAGCAGCGAATTTGATGATGAAACAATAGGAATCATCGAGTCGGGAATTTAATTGACGTCGGTTTCGCCAGAGAGAAAAACAGCAAAACCGACCACATCGTGGCAGCATCGAAGCCTCGTCTCCTGCATTCGCGGTTGGCAGACTGGTAGACGCAACCGATTGGGAGATAGAAATCCGGAAAAAGTGTGGGAGAAATGCATGGTTCTGGCCGGATGGCGGAGGGCGCCACCGCACAGTAGCAAGAAGCCGCACGTTAGCAGAAAATCCTCCTCTTCGTCTTGGTTTCGCCAAGAGTCTTTCTCTCTCTCTCAACACCCTCTCCTCGACACTACGAGGGATAGATAGAGAAACAGTTTTTCTCTCTCCCTTTCTCGCTCTCCTCTCCTTTTCTCCCCGCTCGCCGGTTCTCCTCTTCTGGTCGAGCGCCGCGCCCATGGCGACGATGACACACCATGAAGATGCGCACCGATACAACGTTTTCCTTCCAACACCGATCCTCTACGCGCATCTCTGTTTATCTTATTTCGGTGCGCGTCGTGATGTCCTTCTCCGAAGGCCAGTGGAGAGAAAGAGAGAGAAAGAATAATCAAAGAGAGATTATTAACGTTAATCTTATCTTTTTCTCTCTGCCGAGACTAAGCGCCAATTGTATTCCCTTTCTTTAATTTTTCATTTTCCTCCATGAATCATTTTTTCTTCCTCGTTGCGATTATCAACAATCATACGAATGCAAGCGTATGTATCTCTCCGACACGCTCTTTCCCGGATTTGGTCTCTCTCTTCCGGCCCTCGCCATCTTTCTCTGGCGTGGTCGAGCTCCTGACTCGGAGAGGGAGAATCGGGAGGGGGATTTCGAGGTGGCACCATCGGATCTCTCTTTCTCTCTCTCTTTCATCCTTCGTCTCTCTCCGATGTTTTTAGTCGTCCACGACCGGCGGGGTGAGAGAACCAGGGCGCGGTTCCGTGGGGTGGCGTACCGGGGAGCGAGGAGAGGGGAGAGGGTGTTCGCAAAGTGTCCCTAAAACTTTTACAATCGCTCGGCTCGGCTCGCTCGCTCTCGCGCTCTCGCGCTAGGGCTATGCTTGATGGCGTATCTTCCAATGTGAGTTGCCCATAATACTAAGATGTACGGCTGCGCCGGTAGGGGTCTCGGCTTGGTCTCTCACTCACTTACTACCTTATAGTATAGCAAAGCCAAAGGCGTATAGTGTGCCGAACGCCGAACATACGGGCGTTCCATCGCGATTGCCGGCTGTATCCGGCCGGCATTTCCGTCTGGTTCGCGAGATATCCGTCAAAGAATCGGCCGCGTCGTCCATCGTTCGTCCCGGTTCTGCCGGTCTTCCGGCCCCGCCGAAAGAAAGCCGGAAGAGAGAGCCTCGGCCTCGTTGCGCATACGTCACGTCACGTCAACGTGTAATTAAGTGCCGCGCCGCGGAAGCTCGCGATAAAGTACCTCGGTAATAAGTGAGTGCGAAAGCCGGGTCCTCCTCCTCAAGGTTGCCCCTTTGCTCGCCGCCGTAGATTCCTCTTCCGTCAGAGTGTGATGTGCGCCGAGAGTTTCCACGGTAACCGTACTGAGTCGGTAAAGCGGCCGATGATCGCGATGATCGAGCACCGCCGCGGATCTGTCAGAATCTCACGTGGTGTTGAGTGCGTAGGGTGCCCCCGTCGACGCCACCGGCGGATCCTGAGCCGCCAGTCTTCATGGTAAGCACACAACGAGCTATCACGTGCGACGATGATTGTATCTTGACAGCACGGCTATTCTCGAGACTGGTGTATTTATACATGTATTTAACCGCACGCAACTTAAGAGAGAGAGCAGCGAATGAGAGCCGATTCCATTTGCAGGATTCGAGAATTATTACTCGAATTATTATCTCTTCGTGTTGATGTATTTCAAGCGAAAATTCTATTAATTGTAATAAATTGATAAATGCCTTTGGTTTCGCAAATTATATAGAGTTTGTACGCTCCCTTATGAATCAATCTTTAAATTTATCCATTTATTACTCTACATAATTCGATATACATTATATAAAAGGATTATTCTCACTTATTTCTCATTTAGAAATTTAATTGTTAATATAATCAAACCATGTGTCATACAAGTATAATTTATGCTGTCAAGTTTAAATATTATTATTCTTTATAGAAATCCCGTAAATTATGAAAACGATTAGTCGGTGCATCCTTACGATTAATCAAGGATATTAGGTATTCGAGACGACACGACAGTTTGAGCAAAAAAAATGAAATAAACCCACCAAAGAGTCGCTAATTATTTTATCAAGAACAGTTAATGGCATGTTTGTCGATGCGCGATAAGTAGTAAAACTGGCGGAATAAACAAATCCTGTCGTTCGAGCAACCAATTAGAGGATATTTTTTCATCGCCGACGAGGTCCAGAGCGCGGAGGATAAGATCCTGGCAACGAGAGAGGGGGAAACTCGTGAATTCCTCCACGAGCCGTCGGATTGCTCGAGGATGATGTGGAGGGACGCGAGCCTTATCGATTGGTAGAGATGTCGGAAATGGCTGTTGGTCACGCCCAGCAGCTAGTCGCTAACGGACTGCACATGTGACTTGTATGTGCATCTTAAATGCAATGCACGAAAATAATCGCGCAGGTCGGTAGTCTCGAATTTTGAATGGATATAATATATTTTAATCTTCACTTTAGATACGTCGAAGACATCCCTCTTAAAAATGTGGTCTTTCCAAGTAATTATAATTCGCAATTTAAATAAAATAATTATTATATCACTTTATAATATACATATATGATAAATAATTTTATATTATGTATATATTTCAGCAGAATAGATTATATAAAATTAAGAGTGTGTGTAGCGAGAGAAAAGATGGAATAAAAACTGATAAATGTAACAATGAAATATAGAATGAGACAGATGAAATAATGGATCATTATTTCAAATTGAACACATTAAGTAAATTTGTTGATCAAGGTTCTAATGTTCGCTCGCGTCTAATCGTAAATTTTGTGTCGCAATTTTTAAATTTAAACATATAATATGAAATTTTATTACGCGATTAAATATTTACATTATATTGTATCTTTCAATAATATTACAAGAATAATAATTACGTCAAAAAGGTACTTTTATATATTTTCGTGAAAATAATATTCCCTGTCATATTAATCATCTTCAAGCTATAGAATCCGAAAATTATTACAAAGTTCTACGCCTATTTGGATAGAATTAGATAAATAGATGCGTGAGAAAAAGGAAAGCTTAAATAATCTTGAGATGTTTTCTCACATTTCTTCTAAATACATAAACATTCTATGTCTAAAGTGATAATATTACATGGCGTCATATAACGCATCGTATCGTTCAAAGTATATCCTTGTTTATTAAGCGGCGATAATTCAATCTAATTTATATGCTAAACTTGGATAAGCAAGCTTAGTCGGTTGCACGTGAAAGCCTTCTAAATACATGTATATGCATGTGTGTATACGTATAAATACATTTAAACCGATACATACATACATATACATATATGCTGCATTTACAAATAATTGTCATTTTAATCTGAAAATTATTACGCTCATATTTACTCACATTTTTAATTATATTAAAATTTTTTAATTATATTAAAAATTGCATTAAATTGTCTCTAATATAATAATCTTAAAATATCATAATCAATGTGATAAATGAATAAATTATAAATTGACATTATAAAAGTTGATAATTTACAATTTTCTTAATACATACTATGGGCGATAAAAATTAATTTCATAAAGAATGTTTTTTGAATGTAAAAAGAAATATAAAATTTTAAAATTAGCTTTTTTTAGAAAAAGAATTGTGAACAATTGATCTCTTTTTGCATTAATATATAAACTTAACAAGTGAATTTTTCTGCAAAATATATTCAATATTTCCCGGAATATTTCATTGATATTAAAATATAAAATAATATACTTGTATAAGAAATTTCCCAACTTTCTCTTTGCTTTCTTTTGCTTAGCGTATGGGTAGGGTTATTTTTTCATAGTAAAGTTTTCATGTAGTCGCTAGATAAATCTCATGAAGTGAAAGTAGGTTGTTTTCAATTTAGACCTGAGTTTTTATACGTTTACCCTTTTGTAAACCGAGCTTCAGAACATACCGCATTTGAACAAAGGTCCTATCAATTTTAATTTTTTACTTAGCATTTGTTCCTTTCTCTCCTTCTTTTGACATTTAAAAGAATTTTATTTATATTTGTAGAGAAACTGTGATTTTAATAATATCCTACAATAATTTGTGTCTATAACTTGTATTTGCGCAAAGAAATATATATAAATTAGAATATTAATGATATTTTATCTACGATATCAGCAAATTTCTTTGAATCAAGACAGCTTTAAATGAAATAACTTTTTTCATTTAATTTAAAATGTTACCATAAACAATATAAATTCTTGTTGTAATCAATAATTATATCGTATCGGCTAATGAATAAAAAAATATTTCAAACACTATAAACTAAAAATAATATGTAGATAATCCTGTCAATAATAATTGGACAAGATGAGTTAAAGATACAAAAGATGCAACATGTACGTCCAAACGAAATTGTATATCCTTCTACACATGTAAAGCACAGATGTTACGATACGTCATTTTCTTTGTAAACACACTAGCGAGTTATTTGTGATTTTAGTATTGTTTGACTGTGAAAATGAAGGTTTTCCAAGAATAATCTGTTATTCCACGGTACACTGCACCCTTCGCAGTTAAGTTGGAAGCTCATCTCACTTCTGCGTTAAAATTAAAGTATTTTAGAAGATTGAAACGTTGTGAAATAGTCAATTTGATTTTTTTATTTTTTATTTCAGTTCTAAAATTCACGACAACAGAGCGTATTTAAATTTTATTTATTTCTACAATCGTTCCTGTACAAAAATGCATCCCAACCAAAATAACTAATGACGTAAATGCCGTGCTATCTTTACCCTTCTTTAGAAAATTACCTGCCAATTTTAGATAGACAGTATGTAGAAAAATTAAATAAAAAGAAAAACATGTTAAATAATTGTTTTTTCAACTTATAAACGTCAATACAAGAACAAAATTTGCATCTAAATTTATCTGAATGATTTTTTAGTTTGTAGTAATTGAGAAAATGCTGCGAAGATTGTGCAATTACGTACACGTTATATTGAAGTATCCTTCGATAGCTTTATAAATGTCGCATCCCGCGTAAAGACACACGGCGGCAACAAACATTATCGTCGTATTTCGTATGTGAAAATAATGGGAATCTGCATTTTTCATGAAAAATAAAGAGATTCCGCGGCGTGACCGCCCACCCCGACGCCATTGGTTCGTAACCTTTGTGTCCACCGGGTATCTACCTATGTGACGCGAATGTTCGATACACGAATAAGGTTCACCTTCTTCGACGGGATGCTGCCTCTTTCGTTTTTCGTGCAGTGCGCATGGGTATACCTGTAAAGGAAACTCGGCGGCGGCGGTCGGAGCAAGTGCGTAAAAGGGGATGCATCTCCGGTGCACGGAATGTTCCCGGAACGCGGCGAGAGTCGAGAGATCAGTGGTAACTCGTGTCGGTGCAGTTCGCGATCTTCATGCGCTTCGTGTTTACATAATTTCGCGGACATTCACTGGATTCGTCGAGGCCAAAAAATTCGTCATACTTTTCAAGGTGTTTTCTATGCGGAATAAAAAATATCGCGCTAATTTACATTTATTGCCAAATCGGTGTGAAAGATTTCTTTCTTCGTCTATTTAAACTTGAGGCTTGATTATTGTTGGTTTTCTAAATATTAATTTTTCGATCCGAATGCATCGGAAAATCAGCAAGCTTTTAGAACGAAATAAATATTAGGCATTTTCGAATAGTTTTATGTTATTATTGAGTTTTTATCAAATTAAATTTATGTCAAATTTATGTCGATGTTTCATTAAAAACATAAGGCATTTCAAGACTGATAAATGATAGTGTTTATTCGGAATAAGAGAAGAAAATCTTTTGTAACATTAAAAATCTTGTCTTCTTTCTTTCTCTTTCTCAAACTCTCTTATATACTTTTTCGAATGGATAAACAATTTTAAAGAAAAAGTGTGAACTCTTTCGATGAACTTTTTAAAGAAATATGCATAAATGTCGCTATTTTGATTTAAGATGGAATCATTGTCATTAATTTCATTTGCGGTGTCGACTTAGATATACAGGCTATATTTTTTTGTTATTATAGGTCAACGATCTTTCTTACGCAAGAAATTAGTCAAAGATATTTGCGCAATATACCACAGATGTATGCGATTAAAATGATGTTTAAACATGTAAAGAGAGAGAATAATATTAATTTAAAATTGTAATATTTGTTGTACTTACGCATTTTTATTTTACATAATCTTTACATATTATATATTGATCACAAATTATAAATTTTTATATGTATATGATACATATATTCCTTACTTAAATGCTCAACAAATTGATTTTTTTATTGCTTTCTTAAGATATCACTATAATATTATATACACAGATATATATTTCTAAGAGGAATAAAATTCCTTCTAAAATAAAAACCTTCTAATAAAAAAATATACGTATATTTAAAAAATATCGATTCTAAATTGATTGGGGCTTTATATTTATAATGCACGTATAATGCTTATTATTAGAATGTCGACTCTGCAATTTATTAATTTTATAAAAATCTTATAAGACGTTCTAAAAAAATTCGGCCAGAAGTTACGAGTGGATATAAAAACCGGCGAGTATATAAAATTTGTAATAATATCGTAGCAGAGGCAGTAGAAGACGGAGCCTCCTTTGTGCAAGAACACAATGTGTTACTGAACAAACATGTAATCTCGCAAAACCTCACTCTCTAAGAGCTCTCTTTCCTTCTTTTCTCTCCCTCTCTCTTTCTCTCACACCTACACGCTCATGACTCAGGGGGTTGTTTTAGTTGACTCGGCGGAGTTTTACGGCGTATCCATCTCTCCGCGTACATAGCTCGCGCGTCCAGGTTGGGAGAGGACGACCGTACAACGACAAGAACGAGGGGAAAGAGCGATGGAAGAACTCTTCTCATCTGTGACGTGCGTAGGGGTCAAGCTTAGGCGAGGGGCGCACGCGCAGTTACGTTCGTGAGCCTCGCGAAGCACATGGTCGCCCCCGGCTACCATTCCGCGGTGCTGTCGGCTTCCTACATAGATCCGAAAGAAAAAAATAAATATCATCTTGTCATCTTTCGCGCTTTCGAGAGACGAAGATGCGACGCAGGCGACGCATGCGTTACGTGTCACGTCAGTAGAGGAATTTACGATATACGAGTATCATGGACGGTCTTGATTCCGGCTCGATTCCCTGACCTGTCCTACGAAAATGAATAAACAAGGCGACTCGTTCGATGTCACGCTGTGATTTTGCATTCTTCGCGTGTCTTCGAGATTAACAGATGCAGATATTATTCCGCGAATCATTTAAGTGACGCGAACAGGCTGCTTTTGATTATTTCGAGATCGTATACAACTTTGCAGACGTTGTACTACCGCTTTGTTGTCGAGTTTGAGAGAAATAAACCGTGACCGAATGTGATTAACTGAAATAAAAAATGCAGAATATTGTCAAGCAAGTCCTTGTAACAATGGTGTTTTAAAATTTTTAAAAATAATTGGGAGAATCTAATTTAGAAAGATTTTGTGATATAGTCCTTTGTGTTTTGCTCTTGATTTTCTTTAATATATTCAGTTGTCGCTGAATAATACATATACACGAGTTTATTAAATGCTCGAGAGTGTTTTCAATGTTTTAAATTTTAATTTTTTGATTATATTATTTTTTTTGGTGAAATAAATAAATTATATTTTACTGAATGAGAGCTAAAACGATTAATTATATTTTAAGATTTTATTAAGAAATATAAAAAAAATTTGATAAAAAAAGAAAGAAATATAGAATAGTTCACAAATCCACACCAATCCGATTCACGAATTTGTTTATTTTATAAAGTTATTTGATTATGCAATTGCATAAATTATAATTAAATTCTTCTGGATTTCTAATTTACAAATCAGAACGATATAAAAATTCGAAAATTATAGATATATGTTACTATAAATAAATACCGAGAAATTTTAAATAATATTTATTATATGTAAAAACAACATAATATTTCATTTATTTAATTAACGATATCAAAGAGATATCTTTTTCTTTTATGTGTTACAAAAAACGAGAACTTAACGCGGATCTAGGTGTTTGTTGATAAAATAAACGCGAGAGTCAATGAACCGAAAATATATACTGTTACGTAGAGGAATAATACGTGCGACAGTGTTGGACGTATTGTGTTTGCATCCCAATAGGATGTGGTACTGTAAGATATCAAAAAATCATCTATCATCGACACACAGGTGAGTATATTAATTCTGCGAAATATATATCTAATTTATAATATTTCTCTGCAATTTATAATATTTTTCTGCAATATATCTATTTTATAATATTGCTCTACATTTCATATTTTTATTTTCATTATTATACGTAGTATACACACATCGCAAGGGATAATTATTATCTGCGATTTAAAATCCCTAATTCACACTAGAATATCTCACAATTATCATCAGCAAATTGTTCGATAAAATTTATTATTCCATTATTACGCTGTTCACACTACGCTCAGTCATTCAGATCTATCATTTGCGAAATAAAAATTATTATGTGATCATGGCTAATTTTTTTACATAGCTGGCATGAGAGTTGACAACCGACGATTACAAGATAAGCACGATAGTCGAGAACGAACGAATAAAGTATGATGTGATCAGCCATAATTACTACCTACATAATTGTACGTTAATCATTTCGATGAAATTATCGCATGTCATCGGAAAAACATGGGTCATACGAGAGAGTAATTAGAAACTGAAATAATTAGCGACACGCAATGCAATGCAATTTATATATAAGGCAGGTTCTACGATTGCTATTTTAATGCAGTCTCTCGATTTTTTTCGATCTAATTATATCTATTAATCATTCGATGAGATAAATAAAAATTTTCACGATTGATTTACGCATCTCATGATTTATGAAAGATTAATATAAAAGAAATAAAAAAATTCTAAAAAATTCAATTTTACACTATTATTTTCACATTTAAAATACGTTTATGAGTTGATGAATAAAATGCTGTGTTACAAGTTGCAATAATCTTATAAATTTGATAAATTGGCGATCTGTTGTCAATGATTTCTGTGTATCTATGCATAAAAATAAGAAATATATGTAATAAAAATTTGTATCTTTCCACCTACGCATTAATTTGCGATATAATTTTCTGTCTTTTTAAAAGAAATAAGTTATGAATAATCATGTTTTATGATTTTTTAAAATTTAAACGATATACACACAGCCGACGGAAGTAAAGTGTGGATTTATATTCTAAAGAATAATATATTTTGAGAAACACACCATGAGACACTCTAATGCGCGAGTTGTACTTCGCTTTAATTTATGCAACAGTAAATTTACATTTATATCGGATAAAATGCAACATGAGAAAAAACATTGCACTTTTTTGCGTTAAACATAAGGCTATTTTTATACTTTGTAAGAAATGTGTTGTTATTTTTTACGCTTGATATCCAGATTACACAACGTTATCTATTGAATATCAATGTTCAGTTGTCTATAATAACAATTTGTAGATATGTTAAAGTTGATTCTTTTTTTAATGTTATTAAAAATAATTACTTTGCAATTATTATTAATGATTTTATTCATTCTAAGCGACTATTAACTATGTTATCTATATTATAATTATTGTGTTATATAATAACTACAAGAGATAAATTAATGCATGTGTTATTTTTATCGTACCAAATACATTTCCTATGAACATCATCGTATTAAATTGTTTATTTTATTTTTTATATTTTATTTATATAAATTATATATATGTATATATTTAACATTTATTTTATAAGAAATTATTTATCAATAATGCATACTTGCAGAGAGATCTTTTAACTTTTATATTTCTAAGATAAAGATAAAAATGATAACATGATCATATTTCATTTTTATTCTATGATATACGTTTATTCTATATATATTATATATTTATATATATCTCTACAGAAATATTGTATCAAGTTAATGTTACATTGTGCTTTAAAAACAGTTGAGTATTCTAATTGTATCACACAAGGTTGCGTTATATTTTAATCTCGTATTGTCCAACATTTATATTATGCATATTGCATAACAAACTTTAGTATGAATGATATGTAAGTTCATCAGTGAATCGAGTTTGACTGTTTATCGAGACAAGTAAATTTCGTGAGGTACATTCTTCAGGCGGGGGAGGGAATGTAGTTTTTCTAAAGAAACTACACGCTTCCACAGATCGGTGCACCGGCTTTTTACCAGTAGCGAGGGAGAGGGGACGGAATCATAGCAGGGGACAGTTTCAAAAGCGGGGTGTAACTGCCAGGCACGCAATAAAATTTTTAACGCTTTCGTATCCAATAAGCGTAACGTCCATCGGGTTTTACATTGGGCGGATCCGCGCGGCCATTATTCAGTAACAGCTCGAACAGACGCAACCATTGGTCTGCCCATGCCATCATGGCCGCCGTTTGCCCAGCGTTTCTCCCTCCAGACCATCGCGACATGCGCTTCCATCCCTCCAGCGCGATTCCTCTACAATCATCCTTCTTTCTTCCTTCTAAAACGTTCGAGGGGGATGGGTTCAGGATGCGTTTAGCATCCTAGCATCCAGGTGTTGCACTATATTTCGAGGAATTATTAGAAATTGTTTGGATTGGAAAATATCCAAGCAATATATGATTGTTATGTATTTTAAATATTCGGTTCAATTTAATTTAGATGGATTGTCGATAATAATTTTAATTAAAATTATTTTGAATAAATTTTAATTGTTAATAATTTTGCAGAGTCGAGACGCTGGACCAAAATAAAAAAATGTGCGTGTATCTTGTACACTTTTGAATCTTACGATCATGCTACGCGCCTCAAATCGATAATGTGTAATAGTACTCTGCTTTACCGACAACTGCCGCTTCCCGCCTTTCTGACGTCACCAGTTATTCCGAAAGGAATCTAGCTACCGCATACCGCTGCCTTATGACATCTTTATATAGCTCCTTTTTGTTTTAGCATTATCTGACATGCAACATGACATATATTCATGTACAATAATTTTGTACATGTAGAGAAGCTTTATATCTTTTTTCACATGCATATTTTATTACAGAAACTTGTCTGAGTAAATTTATTTGTATACCTAAGGGCTCGTGCAATAGAGTATAATGATATTAATAAAACCGAGACATCAAACTGAAATGTTGCTTGTCACAAAATGCCAACAAGATATAGATTATATTTCATGTATTATATATTTAATACACATAAATATACAATGCACAAAGTTACAAATATTGTTCTAAAAAAATCTATTTCTCACACAGCATAGAATATTGCAGCAATATTATTAATATTGTTGTAACATTGCAGCAGCATTGCAATATTGCCGCAATATTACTTCAATGTTCCGTGTGTGTGTGTTGTATGGGTTATAACAATATACTTTAATTTAAAATTATACACGAGATTATACATATTTTTTTAATTTAACGAAATGGTTTTATTATGCATTCAAATATAATATTTAAAGTATAAATTTTCAAATCGCGCGTGATCAAAATGCGAATATTATACTTCGTAAGGCGTAAGACGTAGGTTGGAATAGATTGGTATAATCCGGTGAAGAAGCAACTCAATTTTACTAAAATGCACTCAACGTTTGCATACAAGACTCCGGAGGGTTACTGGTTATATGAACTCGTATCAGCCGCACGTTGATACGCTTTCGTAAGCATATACATATACATGCACATGATATAGGATATACGTATACATGTATCGCGTGCGGATAGAATTATATACTGGATATAGAGTAGAAGAGAGTAACGTCACGGGGAAGAAGGTTATACACGTGGGTTTTGTCGTGGAGCCATAACTAGGGATACGATGGAGTACATAGGATGCAAACCCATAAACCCCCCACTTTATTCCGACTCTTCCTCTCGCTTCTGGATCTTCGGAGAGACACGGCGTTACCTTTACTTAGGACCGAAACGGCCGCACCACCTACGGTAGCGAACACCTTTGACGTGGCGACGACGAAAGTGACGAGGGTAGCGAGCGAGGGTATCGACGACAGCGCCAGCGAAATCGAGCTCGCGCGTTTCCATGCCTTCCGATTATGTCGTCTGCTACGCAGTCGGACAGACGTTTCGATCCGACGTTGTTTGTCGCGCCTAACGTTTGTCCCACGAAACGACCATCCGAGGATCGATCGCGAAGCGACAAGCGTTGATATCGAAATGTGTCGCGTGGATCGAGAATCGCTCGACGTTTAACGACTCGCGCCAAGTTGTCGAGGATAAGAATGGAGTCGTCAAAGGGGTAGTTCGCGCCCTTTGTTCCCGCGCGTTTAAACGAAAGATGACATCAAGGACGCGTAAACTTAAAGCGTAATCGGCACGTGATTCGGCCCCGTCACACTATACGCGCCTGTCGCTTAGTATTCTTCGTGTACGTGCGCACGAGACAGAGAGAGAAAGAGAGAGAGAGAGAGGCGAGGAGGAGGAAACTCGCGGGGAACTAACTGTGAACAGTTGGAGCCGCGACACACGGCCGGTCCGGTCAGGGTTCACCAAATCACGCTATCTGTCGCGAGGGGCGGCTTCGCCGGGACGGAAAAATTCCCGCACGATTTCATTTCGGTGTCCATCTCGTCGTCTCGCGTGTGAATGAACGTCGCCCGGGAACGCGCATGCGTGAAAAAAAGTATTATGGAATCCGCGTCTCTACATCTGTGCGGCGACTACGTGTGGGAACGTGCGTGGTGCCCACGTGACCACGTGAGTCTAGTTCGGCGATGCGATCACAATCCCCGATTCACGCGAAATTCCTCGCCCACGTCGAACCACAGGTCAGTATGCGATCAGGATTTCGCCGAAACTGTACCCTCTCTTGAATAATGGCTGCTGCCTGCGACGGATATCGAGCATAGCTCCCGTACTCTTACCTCTGTGTGCCATGTTTAGCCGCCTAAGAGGACTATTGTGTGCGTTTACACTCATTCTCGTAGATGCACTTACACATAGCTACGCACAGCTGAGAATGGCGATGGTAGTTAGGATGGACGCCTAACGATGGCGCGCGGTGATATCCTAGAATAATGACAGCTTTGACAGATGAGAAAAAATCAGGTGACAGATGATTTGTCACAATGCGGGGATATCGATAGATTATTTATATTTTATTAGATTATTTTTATATATTGATATTATATATAGATTTATTTATCGATCAAAGAAAGTATTTAAATCGGGGCTTTTTTAATTTCCTTCTTCTATTAATAGTTTTTCCATTCACGTTCGCATTCGTGCCTACCCCAAGTAATGCCGTCGCTAGACAGTTGGCGTGGTTGGATGTAATAAAAGAAGAGCTCCAAGAATATTTTATTCACAAATATCCGATAGGAGACATAAGATTATAGAATGATGTAAATTACAAATCATTCATATATCTCCTAACAAGGATTCTAATTTTGCTTGTCGAAAAATTGAAACTGACACATACGAGTCGTTTATTTTATAAATGACTTAAGATTAGATTCGGAAACAACTTGCTAAAAAATCTCGTTGGTTTCATATATATTTCGTAAATGTTTTTACATGCGCATTTTATCGAATCTTATAACGAGACTCACACATATTTGAAATAATCGCTTCATATTCTAGCTTACTTTTCTCACCTTTGCGTTTTGTAGACAAATTATAATAATTTACAATTACTAAAAGTAAAAAAAAAAGTTTTATCGAGGTCTCATTAATTTAAAGAAAAACTTTACTATTTTTAGCGTCACATAAAATTACCAATATGTTTGACGATATAATGAATATAATGTGTTTAATGACATTTATGACTCGATATGTATGTAGAGGTAAGGTATATAATATTTCGCACATGTGCTATTTTAGTCACTTTGTTATGGAATACGGGTTTTCGGTTTTCTTAATATGCGACACGCACACGCATGAGTTTTACATACTTTGCTGTAACACACAACCGCGGTACTAGTGCGCTATTATATTTTATAGCCTCGCATCTTTACTAAATGATTTATCATTGTCTGCGCGGGGATAATTGCGGTTTCCCGCTGATCGCTTGATTTACTACAATTGTACAATTAAGCGCTCGCGAGATTTACGCTCGGGATGGCCACACATAGCATATACATATACGATGCTTCGATGCAGATGACACTTGAAAGTTCGTATGTAAAATAAAGTCGGAATCTCAATTTTTTTTTCTACCAATGGGAGACACAAGGTTACGTCTGTCATCTCGCCTTTTATGCTATAAAATGCTCCCTTCTTCTTCGATCATGACATTTTTTTTAAACTTGCAAGACGCGCGATTTTTTATTTTGCTGCGATACCGAGTTAAAAATGTGAAATTTGTAATAAAATCGTGATTTAAAAAATATTAATATTATATGTATTATGTTTTAAGAATCTAGGAAAGTATATTATTTTTTAGATTCTTAATATATTATTGAGTGTATGAGAGATTAATATTTGTTGTTCTTGTGTTTCAACGAATAAATATTTTCGTGTGTGAAATGTGAATATTTTTTTTACGATATAAATATAAACCTTACAAAATAGCTTCGAATAATTATCTTATAAACTATCGCTACGTTATTCTGCACGCATATACATATAATGTAAGAGAAATTTACATTCCGCATTTTGTTATACGAGAATACTCGAGTCGATTATTTATTCCTTTTCTCCGAGGGTGGAAACGCGGATAATAAATTACAAGAAAATAGAAAAGAAATTGCATGTCGGATAAAATCCAACATGCGAGCGGTGTCGTGACTGGGGGAAATAGCGGGTCGCGGGTAACCGTCAAGTTAAGACAATCGAGATGCAAACCCGACGTATACATTGTATAGCTGAAATTATAAATCATCCTCTTCTTGTGTACACAACCGCGGCCTAAGTGCGCGACGGTGTTTCACAGCCGTAAGGCCGGCTCTTGATAGCCGGACAATTTTAGCCGGTCGACAATGTCTCGCGTGCGTGTGATCCGCCGAAAACCTTCTCACCGACTTGCATAAAATATTTTGTTGGACATGAATAAACTGGAGCCGCAGCGTTGCCGCAGTAGCCGTAGATGCAGTCGCTGCAACATTTTCACGTGTGTCATCCGCACATGCTCGTCTGCTCGTCTGTTCGTCTGTTTTGCGCGCATCTACATGTGCAAAAATACACACCCGCACAAATACATACATACGTGGCTTACCTCTTTTCGAGCTCACTGTCGCGCGTTTGCACGTGTCGCCATTGGTCTTCCAGTATACGAGCACGTCCGTGGATGCGCTCGTCTTTTATTGCGGTTGCGGTCCTCGCCCGCGCTATGAAATTTACTCGCACACCGTCAAGGATGTAACATTGTAGCTGTTACAACTATACCCGCCGGATACGGTCCGCCATCCCGCTTGATTATTCCTAAAATCTTAAGAAATCGATACATTTCGCCGAGATTTATCTTGCAAGTTCTAAAGAGAAAATGCTTCTATACTTTAATCCAATACCTACACGCAATAACTTTACATGTAAAATATTTTTGAAAAAGATGTAGCTTTATATAAAATCATAATTATTTATATTAACAGGAAAATGAACAAAGAAATTTTTTTAGTGATAGCTAAATAAGTTAGCTTAATATTTATAAAAAAAGAAAATTTATATTTCTTTTAATTTGATAATAAATAACTTAATTGATAATTTGATAATAAATAACTTAATTTAATAATACATAGCACTAGACTGATCATCGCAATTTCCGACGTTAAATTTATCAGGAATCATTCGTAATCGATAAGATGGTAATTGACAAGGAAAAAAAAACAAACCTGTACGAAGGCACAAGGCGACGTGATTATCAAATAGGACGTTCACGAAAAAGATCCAATCTAGCGTAATGGCCGCATGCACGAACGCCCCCGACGAAGATTTTCTCATCCCTTTATTTACATCGATGCACACCCGAGCGGTTCCAATATCGTTTGCTTTACGTCCTCCCACCGGAGATTGAGTAAACTCCTATTTATCTACTCATCTATGTGCGTGACCCATCTCCACTGCTCTTCTTTCGCCTCTTTTAGGACCAATCGCTTCGACTCGTGCAAAGGCACAGATCCGAAATCCTACTGAAATTTTTTCTCCTCTACCTACACATTCGCCAGTATTAGAATGCGAGTAAAATGTTAAATATACTGCCAAATTGAAATTATGTCGGGGTGAAAAGAATTATATTTTTCAAAAATTGTCACTTGATATTAATATGTAAATAATTATAAAAGAGTTTAATATCAATAAATTAATAGTTTTTATACAAAAAGGACTAATGCATTGATTTAATGAATTTAGTAATGAAAAGACGATGGAATATGTATTCTCTCTTTTGCTAAACATTTTATATTTTATTCGGATAATTGAGAACGATATGTGTGAGAAGGGAGTGACGTAAGAGACGAAAATAGAATGTTTGACATAAATCTGAGCAGGTATCTAAATTCCCATTTCTATTTCTTGAACCGTTCCCGTTTTCTCGATTACATTGGCTTCAATAAAGTTTCTATAGAACTTTGTTTCGTTAGCGTAAGATGCTTCATAGATTTCCTCTTCTCGTTTCCTGAAATTAATAATGCAATGAATAAATTATTTACAATGTTTGATTCAAATAATTAAAGCAATCTATAACATTTACAATGTCCATTTGCTTATGTGTAGTATAATTTTATATATTTCAGAGATCTGAAGCTTTTCAAATATTTATATTGCATTTAACATTTTCTGTTACATGTCTTGCATGTGTCTTCATGTTTCAGTGCGCTTTATAATATGTGATAGGTAATATTTTACTCGGAAAAGATTTCACGCTAATCTTACACCAATTAGCCATCCGACATGCAATTTGGTACATCGTACTTTTGCAATTTTATCGTAATAATTGCGGTAATATCTAGGACGCCTGATCAATGCATGTTAATTGTACGCATCCTCGCTGGGAGTCTCTCGTGGATATTAATACGTAAAGTAAGCTCGCGGATCGCGCAGACGTCAGGATTTCTTAATTAGCCAGCTAATTGTAAGTCATCGCGCAACCCGTTGTGCATCTCGAAACCCGCATGACAATATCGTAAAGAGGATTCTTTACGTTCATACGCAGACGATATCGTACTGGTAGTCGCAATGTCTGATTTTATGTTTCGACACGGACGCTTTGTCCAGCTGGTTACCACCGTTCCCATCTTTACACCCCCTATTATGTTTACGATTACCAGGCTTGTAGCAAAGTTATAAATGTGAGCCGATCTAACAAGTCGGCGATATGTTTTCTACTTTGATAAAATTGTCATCTACCTTCGATATAAGTATCAATTATACCTGGACAATTTTTGATATTTTCAAAAGTCGTAAAAATTTTTTTAAATTTTTTAAAACTATCCAATTCATATTATATTTGTTTATGCGAATTTTTCTGCGAATTAAAGCGATATATAACGCGTGAATTTAAAGCAGACGCGGTAAAAAGACGCTGCAGCGAGAGATATCGTTGATTATTACGAGATCCAGTTAAGTCTGGTAATTCAAGTCAGGCATTTTTATTTCGCCGCCAGAAACTTATTACCGTTGTATTATCTCGAACTGCATTTTATCGAAAGAAAGGAACAAATTTCGCGAATAAGCGTCTCTTAACTTTTCTCATCAGGGACAGGTCTCTCGCTCGCGAAATTTTATTTGTCTCCGCCGAGATGTAAAGCGTATTACATTGTTGACGTGAAGATTGGCTACGTAAAAGCGAGGTACGTTGTAGGATGAACAAAGTAAGAAGATCGGCGGAGGAATGTCGCCGTCGAGTTTCCAGAGAAACGTCGGCAAACGTCGCCGATGTCAGTGAGCGCATTTCCGTGCGTTGGTATGCGCTCGTACCTATATACGGAATCCGGTACTTAGGGATTTAGGTATGGATACATATACATATATGTATATATACATCCATGCGTCTATCTCGATGGCGACGTTGCAGTCTCATTAGACTCGAGTCGCAGGAACGAGTCGAGGAAACTTGGAACGAAGGGATATATTTCAGGGACATGAAAACTTGGAGATTGTGAAAACGCAGGGAATATCCGTGAACGCGAGGGAAAGGGACGGTGGAAGCGGAAAATGAGAAGTCGGATAGGATAGGAAGAGAGATACCGCAACGGTGATGGAACAGAAAAATCTCTCCGTACAAAGCTCGCGAGTTTTACGCGTCTCTCCTTGTGCGCCGGAAGAGAGGCTTCTCGATAGAGATAGCGCATTGATTTAATAAAGTCAGGATCTTATACAACGTTCTTCCTACGCGAATAAAATGAATTACGCGATGCTACATTTGTTAAAATAATAAAATTTCAAAAATATGTACGTGTCAATTTTTTGACAGTTGTTTATACACGTGGAATGCCTGTCACATCTGACGGAAAAATCGAGGACGGTTTCGGATCAGACTGCCGTCTAGACTCTCTGATCAACGCGCGGACTGTAAAACCTTGTAGGCACGTGATCTTCTATCGAAATGGTTCCCCCCCATCTCCTCCTCCTCTTCTCCCCCGTTCCTCCCTTGTAGTCGCATACATATGTATTACATCGGTGGTATCCGAGAGGAGGCAATGGCGTAATATATTTAACAATGTCTCACGATATGAGACGTTTTTACGGAAAGTCGTTGGAATAGGAATTGCTCTTTGGCTCCGGCAGGAGGTGAACACATTGGAAACAAGTTTGTTCCTCTAGCCGGCACAATTCGCGGTTGCACACATATCTCTCGGTGTACGTGCGATACATAATGCGTATACATACACGTATATAAGTGCGGCCATGGCGAAGCATCGCGCGGGTGCAGAATTTTATAACCGTCTCGAAATTCTGGTCATTTGCCGGGAATCCGCCCGATAACGCCGATGTTCTTTGATTTAATTCCGTCCGATTCTCCGGTACGAATTTTTCGATATTGCCAAACATGTATAAAGCCGCGGACACCGGTTTATCGCGCCGTCTGTTGATTAAACCACGTTCGGCGAGCGCGCGAGGGTCGTATCTGCCGTGAAAGTTGCAGTTGATATGTGACATTATTGCAACGAGAGAAGCGACCGTGAAATAACGCGAGAGAAATTTTTACAAGCGTAATGTTTTGCATTCTCTAAAGTCGATGAAACAATGTCGCGGTCTAAAAATAACAAGTTGAGAGCGCTGTAATTTTGCAATAATTAAAGATACATTTTATTGATATCTTGAATAATACATATTTTATCGAAATCCACAAAATTCGCGGTACAACTCAATTTTTTTCATTTTTCGATTTAATACTCGACGCTTATTTACTGAATCTAAATCTTCGTAATGAAAAAAATTCATGGGAAAGTATATATTTAATAAAAATTTGTTGAGAAAGTATATAATTAAATCATAACCCGCAAGAAACTAAGTTGAGCTCGGGAAAGCAAATTACTTCACTAGCCGAGGCTTATACTTCGTTATTCACTCGGCAGTGAACGATCATCGCGCGAACATGCCGCTTGCTAGAATGTGTAAAAAAAAGGAAAGAGAGAGATAGAAGAGAGAGAGAGAGAGAAAGAGAGCGTGCAACGAGCGCGCAGGGAAAAAGAAATGTAGCGAGACGAAGGAAGACGAGAGAGAAACGCGCGGAGGAAGGGAGGCTCAGACCTATTCCGGGAAGGTTGAGTTAGGTTGCAACGGTGGTTGGCTAGGGCGGTTGCCACGGCTTGCTGGAGGGAGCGAAGAAGGGTACGGCGAGGGATGGGGTGGGACGGGGGTGCGGGGGGAAGCCCGCAGGATGAAAGGCCGGAGGGGTGGGTGGAGAAGGGAACGAAGTTGATTCTCAAGCGAGGTCACGTATCTCGAAGCCAATCTAATACACTCGCCGAAGTAAAGAGAACCTCGGGTCTGGTCGAACGTCCGCCTTCGTTCCTATTGGACAATCGCGCCGTACTTCGCGCACGGGATCCTGGGATCCATGGGACGAGGATGCCTGGGCCGCGCGCGATCGAAGGGAGAAGCGCAATTTTGAAGTTCGTTGCCCTCCGGTTATGATCCGTCATGCGAAGTGTGCAAGGTGGCGAAATTTTACAGGCTGAAGGCGAAGTTAATTAGCGCTCGAGCTTCGGGAGAAATCGTCCTTTTTACGCATTTCGCGCACGCTACTTTGCATCGCAGAATATTACGTGGACTTGAGCAAGAGATGCGTTTAACGCAATCGTAAATCTTCTCGCTTCTCTCATTTGCTTAATGACCTACAGCAATTTGTTCGTTAAATAGACAATGTGACGTTTCAATGTGCGCGTGTAATACTATATTTTTTTTAATAGTTTGAAAGCTTTTTCTCTCTACTCAAAATATGCTAATCCAAATTACAACACACTGGAGAATCGATCGGGGGATAGCTCGTTACCCAATAGGAATTCTAGCTTAGAAATAGCTGCACGTTCGACTGTACGGAGAAACCGCGAGAAACTGACGAGATCGAGGGACCTCGCAATTTCGTGGACCATTGACCCCTAACGATAGCCATCATAAAACTGACCGGAGAGAACTTGCGTAACAGACAAGGTGCAAGAGAATATATGTAAAAGATACGTGTATACTTTGCGACACCCTTGTGCCTCATTTCTTTTCATTCTATTTCATTTTCTTCCGATCTTTATTTTTATTTTTAACCTCCTACATCTCCCATCTTCCTTTCATCTTATATAAATTTCTCTCATATGTGCATATGACTAGCCTTTGCAGAGAAATGAGAGATGTAAGAACAGATGTGTTTACGGGTAATATCGCTGTGCAACGCATTGCCAGTTGCATTTTTTTATATTTACTATCTTGCAAATATTTTTTATTTTGGACATAGAAGAAAAATAAAAGTTTAGATAGAAAATCATATATAATTTTGAAGTAATGATACTTTTTACAAAATATATCGACTGTATGTAATATATTTTCTCGTACATCTTTTCTTTAAGTATTTATGAAATAAAATCTATAGGGAAGCTTGTACCAGAATCGGCAGGCCATAAAAAAATATCATTACATAAAATCAAAATGTATTAAAATTTTATTAAAGTGTACTCTATTGAGAGAATTCAAGTAATTAATTTTTATATTAACAATACAAATAAGTGTAATTTATACATTAATTTAATTTTCCATAAATTGCGCATTATTTAAAGACCCTTGTGACACTTTGCAAAATATAATAATAAAACTATATATGAGCATCGAAAATGTTACAAATAGATAAAGAGGAAGTTATTTCCAATAACTTACAACTCTTCTTTCATCAATAAAACTTAATTAGTCAAATTTGACAGAAAAGAATCCGATTTCTCTCGCGTGTACTTCAATTTAATCGTAAGAGTTAAATAGAAGTTAATCAAAAGTTATATATCCTTGATTTTTATATCGAGGGAATTATAAATTTCTGCGATGCTTCGAAAAATCTTCGCACTATTTGCTGCTCATTTTCTTCGAGTACTGGGTGTCTCACGCGTGCGCGCAGCATCCGATATGCACGGGTTCAGGAAGATGCGCAGACGCTTTACAGGCCGGCGACGACGCGGAATTCACTTAGTGAACAATGTTTTCAGCGCAGAATCCAGTCGCATTCTTATATTTTTCCCAGATAAAATGTTGTCGCGCCGAGACGAGTTAATCCTCGGACTTAAATCATGCACATGCTATAGCGCATCGGACAGAGCATAAAATACACGATCCCGTTTCGCGTAATTGATCGCTCTAGGAAGCAATGCGTGCGAAAATTTGCAACATCAAGGTTTTAGATATACAAAAATATCTTTAATATAATTATATTATTCATGGAAAAGACTAACGAATATATTATACGGCAAATAATAAATTATCGCGAGCAAAAAATATGATTTATGTCGGAATGAATGTCAAAAATATAAAATTTTTCATATATGAAATTTTCTAGCAGATTTTTTTTTCGTTACATAAAAATGTCAAGATTTATTAATCATATTGTGTCGCGCTTAAATTATTGCTCTTTACTTTACCAGGACAATATCAAAATATATTTACATTTTTTGCGTGTACGATTAGAAATTACTTGATATTATCTAAATGTTCTGTCGAGGAAGATTTATCTTAGAACAACAAAAATAAAAATATGAACAACGAAGAAACCTGAGTTTTGTTATTCACGTTTGTTACAAATGTATTTGTTAAGGTATCGAATTTATAACTCAAAAATGTAAATTATTTTTCGTTTCATTATTGATAGTAATTTTGTGAGACTAAAGTAAAAATAATAAAGAAGAAAATATCAGAAATAAAATTTTAAGGAAAAGATTATTCTCCACTAATGCACAGTTTAATTAATTAAAATATTAATTTACCCTTAAAGAAAGATAGAAAATATAGACGGAAGTTCGACGCAGAAAACTTGGAATCTTGATAAAATCTGGGATACGAAATGCTACATTTCGAGATTGCCTTAGAATCCGCCATGATCCGTCTTTTACGCTATTTCGGAATAAAACTGTGCGCACGTCGCACGCTGGATCGATAGAATGGACCAACCTTCCATATATCCTTATTCTTTTTCAGCTTACGTGTACGTTCTGTTGTTTATCGTTACACATCAATATACACATAAATAATTTTAGGAGACTAGCAGCGAAGTAAACGTGGCAAACTGGCGCGAATATTTCGGTGATAGTTTGTTGAACCGTGTTGTTGAATTATAAATTTGTCGAAATGCGAAATTCTGGAGGTCTTAAAATATTTATCGCTTGACATGCCGTTGAAAAGTGCAGAAGTGAATTTTTTAGATACGATGTGTGTGTGTAATATACCGTGTTTAGAGATGCATTGGCTGCTCGCACTTGCCATTTTCGATAAAGCTATTGAATTCTAACGCATAATACTTATACTATCAATTTCTTCGTCTTTTAAGAATGAAAACGATATTGAAGTTTGATTGTCACTTAGAAATAAGTAAGAATAAATTTATAGAAAAGAGAGAAAGAATATGTAAATGTGTGTAAGGGAAATACTTTGAAAACATAAATCTTATTAATTCATTTTACATATTGGAAAATTATTTAAAAAATGTGATTTTTTTAGTTTATTCGTTTCTCTAAATGACTATTTCATGCAAGTGCACGAGCATATATTCAGGCAAAATTTTTAAGAGAACATACGCGAAGATACTTTGACGAATTCGAAGATTTTCCACTAACTCTGGCGCCGTTTGCCAATTCTCGCTGCTTTCTATTTCGTTGGCCCGTCGCTTTGGGGTCATTGAAGATTAACCATTGAATTTGTGCCAATGAATTTTTATATGACCGCTGTCCTCGTAACAAATATATTTTTCGAACGCATTGTTTTTAATTTACTTCATTAATTATAATCATGTGCGTGCAAAAGGAAAAAGCAATAATATTGTGATTATATTTCAGATTTATTTCAAATAATTACTTTGTTAGAAATAATTACTCGAACTGAAGATTTTTCATTGTAAAAAGAATGAGTGAAAACAATAGTGTTATATAAGAAAAACTAATTTAAAAGTAAACGCATTAATTATTAATTTACATTTCAATATTCATGCAAATGTAGTTGCGTTTTTTACATTTTGCGTATACATAAAAATTAAAGTAACATCTAAATATAGAATCAAAAGTTAAATAATGCATTTTTTGTATATTTTTGGATATTTACTTTTGCGCGGACTCTTCAATTTACTACTTTCAATTTACTTGCTTTTATCTAATAATAATTCCTTATGATTTGCTTCCTTATATGCGAGGAAACAAGATTTTTTGACAAAATAATTCTATGTGTGTAGAATCGCATCTCGTTCATAGTTTGTGTAATAATTTTGAAAAAAAATCATCTCGTTCCTTCTTTTTCTGAGTCTCAGTTTTCTACAGTAGACAATGTTCTCGTTCTTAATCTTCGCGATGACTGAATGTTTAAGAAAATCCATCCCCACAAACGTTGCACGGTCAAACCCATTTCGTCCGAGAAGGAAACGAAACTTTTCGCGGAGTCGTAAGAGTCCTCGTGCACTATGAAACTTTTAAGATCCGCGCTTCAGCGACATTTTGGTTTCCTCTGCGCGCGCCCTGCAGAACTTGTAAAGCTTAAAAGCACTTTCGACTTTATGCCCATGCGCATATCAGCAAAGGAATGCTCGTGAATGCGTGAGGAGGGACGAAAATAAATTTTGAAATTCCTAGGAAGCCGAGAGACGTGAACAGAAGGCAAATGACGCTTAATTGAATTGTCATAGTGTTGATCTTTTTTCGGACTAAATTACGAATTAGACAAATAAAATCGAATAAATGTACATGAGATAATTATTTTTCTACGATGGGAATCTGAAATATAATTGCAATTGTATTCCTCTTCTCCACGCATGTATGAAAAAAAAAATAAAATCATTGTACCTAGACTCACTAAATAATTTGATTAAACGAAGCATTTTTTGTATGTTTTTTTAAAATGAAAAATCATAAGATATTGGAAGTTCAAAGAGATTTAGAAAGATGTAAGAAAGAAACAGTCGGAGGAGATTCGAGCAAACGAGTCACTCAATCCCTTTTATTTAGAAAGTTTGACGTCATCGCGACGATACAAGTTTTCAACTAATTTCGGACTTTAACCTTTTTATCATAAAATTTGTAATAACCACGAAGGCTGACGAAGCGAATACGTTGATAAAGGGATAGCAAACTTTTCGCCCAGTTTGCGTAAGAGCCGCTTACTGACGACGGAACTTTCAGCAGATCGCAGCGAGCGACATTTAGGTTTCTCTCTTGGAACTTATAAAGCTTAAAAGCTCCTTGGGATTTATGCTTAGGCGCCTATCAACGATGACCTGCAGTCCCGAAGAGAAAGTGTTATCAACCGTGGAAAGAGCCTTGAATTGATAATAGTTGACATTTGACGAAGTCGGTTTGCGATAATAAAAATATATTTCATATTTTACAACAGCAGATCTAGATATATATTTAAGTAGAAATTTTGCTTGGATAGGAAAAGACTTAAAAACGCATCTATCATTCTTGAATATTTCTTAATAAAATTCTTGCTAATATTCTTAAAACAAATTAATCAATTAATGAAACAGATGCAATCATAATTCTGGACCAACGCCCGAAAAATTGAAAAAAATTGCGAAATAAAATACATACAAAAGGCAATTTTTGCAAAAGCAATTTATAACGATTTGACGATCTGAGAGATTATAATATGCCGCAGTCTCGTTTATTATAGGCAGCAGATGAATCTTGAATGTTTGTGCGTATGTATGTGTGCATATAATATCGTTGTATCTTTTATCGCTGTCAAATTATAGCTAGAAAGCGAAAATACCGCTGAAGTTTCGAACTAATTTTGCACTCACATGAATTGTCCGTAATTATCACTGGCAGAAATTGGATGTGCTAATCGAGAGAGAAAGAGAGATAGAGAGAGGGGGAGAGAGAGAGAGAGAGAGAGGGGAGAAATGCTGGGTTCACGGGAGTTGATTGGATACGATAGGATTGGAAGTCCGGAGAGATAGTCAGTAGGGGAAGTATTATCAAGGTAGCAAACTCGATCCATTAACAAGGTACCGCCCTCCTTATCGTTAGCCGCTGTCTTCGTTTCTTACAACGTTGTTCGCGTGTAATTAGCTCCGGATTCGTTATAGGCTGCGGTATGTAACTACGGATACATTAAGTGATAATGTTCCCTCACGATTGATCTTTCATTATTAGACATATTATATACGTCTCTTTTTCTCTTATGGAATTCTTACGGGTTTATTTCAGGAAGCTCTTTAGAATTGAAACTTTGGAAATAGTCGATAGATATTTACAACTTCGACGAAATAATTACGACTCTACCGAGATGGAAAATATGAAAAATAAGAATATAAATAACGTATGTTTTTATATTTGAGTTTTCCCTTGTGAGAAAGTCTGCTCTTATCCGAAGAAAGATATCTTATCGTGGTGTAATAAAATTATCATTCTTTCTCTCTCTTTAATGATATTATTTATGTACATTCTATGTCTATATAGTATTTTAATTATCGTGCTAACGATTAATCATGTTGTTATGTCTTGTATAAAACAGAATTAATACTTATCGATGCATTCAAAATAAATCTTATTCTTCTTATTTTTTTAGATAAATTTAGAGACAAAATATATATTTTAAATAGATTATAAATAAATATATTATAAATATAATAAATATATTTTCTTTATTTTTTCGATAAATATACGAAAAATAATTTATTATATTAATAGCTTTTTTAATCATTGCGATAAGTAATCATTCTTCGGTGTCTTGCTTTCTCGCTGAAATACGCAAATGCCGAACCATAACTTTCTACATTACGAGTATTTATTAGAGTTTTACGTTCATAACGCTATGTCACATCTAACAATTTAACGCATTCTGCTGTGGAAGAGAGAATATTTTCCGCGCGATGTACTTTCCTGTTATAAAATTTTTTTTTTTCACGTCACCTGCTTTTTTCAAGTGAGTCGAGGTCGATCAATAACTCGCTAGCGAGGTTCTGTCGGGGACGGGATGAAAAATTTTAGTATCTATCTCACGTTTCGCATACTCTTTTTTTTTCCAAGCCACGTAAGAGAAACGGAGTGTCGTAATAGTATCGTTTCCGCGCTTGTATTCTCATTAGAGAATTATCGATTAACGTACTATCGTCTCGAAGCGCGGACTCGCTAGGCGGAATATGAGATGCGAGAAGCCGGCTTTCAAAGTCGCGTTGAGGGAGCGAATCGTATCGAGACGACCATCAATGCAAATGAAGATATTACCACGCGTAACCGTTCTCGGTCTCTGCCAATGTTCGATCTCTATACTCTCTTTGAGGTATTCGTGCCGACATCTTAAAAGCGGCCGCGCCGCGTTTCTAAGTTTATGAAAGACAGCGATTTATACGTGTGTGATAAATACACGGACAGATATAATCGATGAAAAAAATGTTGTTTGCGTTCTAATATCGAATATTAGAAAGATAATACTAGAAAAAATAGTTTTAATTGTAACATCTAAGTATTGACTATCAAAATCTCATAAAACTTTTTAATCATGTTTTTAATAAAAGATAATACTAGAAAAAATAGTTTTAATTGTAACATATAAATATTGACTATCAAAATCCCATAGAACTTTTTAATAATGTTTTTAATAAAAGATAATACTAGAAAAAATAGTTTTAATTGTAACATATAAATATTGACTATCAAAATCCCATAGAACTTTTTAATAATGTTTTTAATAAAAGATAATACTAGAAAAAATAGTTTTAATTGTAAAATCTAAATATTGACTATCAAAACCCCATAAAACTTTTTAATAATGTTTTTAATAAAACTTGCAACGATTATTTTATAATTTGATTGTCTATAATAAATTTTTTAGTTATGCATGTTCTAATTTGACTTTTCTAGTGCTTATCTATTTCTATCACATCGTGTCACGTACATTTATTCTTGCTATGTTTCTGCAAGTTAATTTATTCTCTTTGACGATAAGATTAAAGAAATAAAGATTATATAATGATATGCGCGCATATGTTTCTCTCATCTATGACATTATCGGCATATTTACACATTTCCCTATTCATCTTGTTTGAGAGTACATTGTAGCGTAATTTTATCTTGACGATAAATCAAAACATGAATAAATCGATTATAAAGATGAAGATATTTTATCTTCTTGTGCATGTAATGCAAATAAAAAGAACTTGGCTGTGTAAAGTTGCGTAAAAAATTTTTAAGGAAGTATTTATCGATTCTACATTTAATAACATTTTTTATCAATTGGATTTAATGATCCGAAATATAATAAACCGTATTCTCACATTTATTAAAACGTAGAAAGTAGATTACGTCGCACAACATTTTCCGGTCAAGATACATTACGTGTTGCATTATAAAATATATTTATTGAAATATTCATTATTGAATACTTGGAATAGATAGTAATGTATGAATAATTAATAATATTTAATCGTTTTCGGAAGCTTACCTGAAAAATGTAGTTCATGCAGAATTAATACACATGTACAGATTTCTAAATCCGTATTCGTGAACATTCCTTGATAACCATAATTGATTAAGAGAGCACGCGTTGTTTAATAATATTTACACGTTATTACTATTGTTATTTAATTTTAAAAATAATATTTTTGGCGAAGATTACTAACTTGTTTGGCGCAAATTCGTTACATTACAGCTTGGAAACGTATTGGAGAAGCACCCAGAAATAAACGACGGGCATTTTAATATTGTTTTTTCAGTAAAACACGTTGAATGCCAAGGATTGGTGAACACGTGTGTACTGTTATGATAATTGATCGCGCAACATGCCGGGTATCACGTCAAGAATATGGCAGCAGCTTTTTAACACTTATTTTTCAAAACAAATTCAAAATATTTATGTACATGTTACTATGAAAATTATATAAATGATTTTGAATGAAAATATGTGTGAATTAAATTTCATTAATTTTATTTTAAAAAATCAACAAAGGAACATTTTTACTGATTGACTCGAGATGGCTTTCATTTTAATGGAAAACAGATCTAAAAAATGTAATTTTGCACTATCAAACTACATTTATGTATATGATTTTTAAAAATTAATCAAGCTAAATAAACAATAAACAGGAAAACGGATAAACCTGTCAAAGTTCTAATACGGTACTTCATGTCTCGAGTTTATACATGTCAGGCATAACTCTGTTCTACAGTGAAATAAACCACAAAGCTTGCTGTGTTCTTTGCTAGTATATACGAGACATAATGAATGATGCGCCAACGATATGAATTTTAAGCAGCCAAACAAATGAAGCTAGACATGGCCGATGAAAAAGATCCCAGGGAACACTGACTTTCACTGTTTTCGACATCGTATGTATAAAATTATCTAAGGTTCACTTCCGGGTTGATACGTGCAACGAATTGTCATAATTGTCACATGACCAGAGCGGTTGGCTACAGTTTTCAGCTGCGCGCGATGCTGAACGTGCGAAATTTCCTAATTAGCGATTCGCCGACGAGGACCACGCTCGCGTGATTAAGTTACGATTTAGCTAACGTTACTGTCGACGGTCCGGAGGTGAGTGAGCGACAGAGGACATTTTGCATTCGTGTAATAACGGTGACCCTTACACACAGACGTTCCTAGGGAGACCCTAAGGGAGGCTAACCCTTTTTTGCACTGATACACCATAAAGTTACGCGAGAGGCAGGCTGAAGCGCGGGACCAAACGACCTGTTTTTCGTGCTCGAATTTATAACGGTGCTGTTCTTCTCATCTTCCGCCATCTTTCCGCGCGCCTCCCCCGCAACCGGCGGTAAAAAGAGAAGATTGTTCGAATGTATTCCTTTCTTACGAGGTCCGATCTGACAAAAAATTGCACGAAAAAAGTGCAGGCAGGTAACGGACACATTTTCAGCATCTATGCAAAGCTGTTTGGAAGACGGGATCTCATCACTCACGATTAAACTATTTTATATGATGGCAATTTCTAAATGTTATATATTATATTATGTATTATTTTTCGTTCTTTTTATTATTCTTGAAGGATTTGAAATATATATTAAATATTGTATATTGATTAGACTAATATACATTTTTACTTAAACGAAGGAAGAAACTATATCTTATCTTTAATATTTATATATAAAATTCATATCCGTAAATAATTGAAGGAAAGACTAAAATGCGTAACGTATTTCATACCAATTCAACTATTTTGGGTTACAAAAATATGGCGTGAAAGAAAAATGTGTAAAACATAACATAGAAAATAAAAGTAATGGAACACTTCCGTGAAATTAAAAAAAAAAAGGATTGAGACCAATCGCAAAAAATCGGGTGAAAAAATTCGGGCTATTATAGCGACAAATGTAAGGAGAAAAAAAATTTTGTGTGGAAAAAGCAAGTCTCCGAAAATTTTTGCCTTATGGTTAGAAACGCATTGTTGTCAATGTTGTCGAATCCATCTCATCTCTGCTCGTGATATAAATTAAATAAACGCAATTTAATAAAAATTTATTGAAGGTATATTTAATCGCATGTTTTATTCAAAAATATTTCTTTAATTTATATTATAATTTATAATATAAAATTATATCATAAATTATAATATAAATTAAAGAAATATTTTTGAATAAAACCTGCGATTAAATATACCTTCAATAAATTGTTTTATACTATTTTATGCTATTTTATACTATTTATGCTATTTATATTTATGCTTATTTATGCATTATAATACACCGAAAAGAGGAAAGTACGATAAACTAATAGTCCCGCTCATCTTCGAAGCTCAGCATCTGGAAATTACGATGGAGGGGGATGAAGTTCTCACGGGGGTATCTTTGTCTTAATTGCTAGCGGCCGCTTTTATATAATCGCAGCAGGTAAAAAGAATCCAGAAGAAATAATATTCCCGAGAAAATGTCGATCTGATCTTCGTGTGTGGCCGAGCCTCTCCTTCGGTAAAGTCCCCGATGCACGGTTGGCAAAGCCGGCACGGATTAACATAGTCGGTTTCCAGTTCGACGTTCGGCATAAGCCGAGGGAACCGCTTATTGGGCATCGTTCATTAAAGTAATGGGCATGATCTTGGTAACTTTAATGGTGGCTCCACCCTCCCTCCTTCGTTTACGATGCTCCACGTGGAAAAGGAACGACGCGCCGAATCTCAAAAATGTCTGGATCATATTCGAATTAACGAAGAATATATTCGATATGTGTGTATATATATATTCCCCAACGGTTCGTTATATCCCGAGGACTCGAATGGTGAATACGTAAACAGAGAGAGAGAGAGAGAGAAGCTCATCGCGACTCACTATATCCGAGTTTTATTCATCTGGTGTCTCAAGTACCGCGCGACTCGTGCGATTCTCTTATTTACTCATCTTGAGAGGAATAATATACTTATTTGAGAAATATTTTACACGTTTATATGCACGTAATACGCAAAGTAAACGGGCTTTAGCTCGCCCCATCTAGCAATAACGTCGACTCTGTCCGCGTTAAACAGCATTCCGCACGAGGGACCTAACGCGACTCGCGTCTAGCGTGCTACAATGTTGCTTTTCACCGGCGGTCACCGACATTAACGGCCCTGCAGTTCCAGTCGCGAGTGTATTTCACAGTCTTATCGTTGTTAATTTATTCCATTTTTCTCCTTTTTACCTTCTCCTCCGAATCGTGACGCGTCACGCCCCCGCGTTTATCCTCCCGAGGGCGGAGGCGAGCGAGAGAAAGAGCCAGGAAGAAAAGGAGACTGATAATGTATTTCGAGCGATCGATGTAAGCTCGTAGTACAAACTGCTCTTTACAACCGCACCCCTTACGGCGGTTACTCCTCGCTCTCGACGGTGCTGGCGGAATGTTTGGAGTTTAGGGCATAATCGTTGCCTCATAAAAGTGCACGATGCGTTTTTAAAGGGCGCTTCTGCGGAGCAATAAACAGGGGAGCGTACCACTCTCTCTCTCTCTCTCTCTCTCTCTCTCTCTAACGTGGTGTAATCTCCGATCTCTCTTACATCTAGCTCGACAATCACGTTCTTCGTACAAGATGTAGCCTAAGTAGCGTGCACGATATACGACTCGCGATTCATTTTTAACCTATCGTGTTAATTGGACATCTCGATACTGGAATGTTTTGCTAATCGGATGCGATGGCCGATACCTTTGCCAATGCTATCTCAAGAGATTTCTTCAAGGCGTGTTCCATGTTTTTAGTTTAATGTTTTCCGTTCTCGGGATAGGCGGATATTAGCGATATTTTTATGGCTGACGCAGTAACGATATTATTCCATCACTGATTGACTTAAAATGTATTCGAGTAATATTAATTAAGGCTGGTTGGATAACGGAATATTTTTGAAAAATTGTTAGAGATATTTACATATATGTATACATACAAATGCAATTTATGATCTAGATATTGCTGGAAAATGTCAATTATATATCTAGTAATTTCATGGATATTAATCGCATGTGTTATTACAATATAATTATGCTTGAAATTTTTAATATGATGTATAATAAAATGATAGAACCATTTTATCGTTCAAAGTCAAATTGATATGATACAAATTACAAGAGTAGCAATAATCAAATTATTTTGTACTTCCAAATCTTTGTTTTATATTACATTAAATCTTGGTTTGTAAATCACAAGGAAAATGTGGAAAACACGAAATATAAAATTCTTTTCTAAATTCAACGATAAATATTTTCGTGATTCTTGAGATAAGTCGGCGACCGCTTGAATGATTCTCTAACGCAAAAGGAAGATGGGCAGGGCCGGCCGGATTTTGTGTCGTTATTTTCGAGTATTTGTATGCAAAGGATGTACACGAAAGAGAGGGGATTGGATAAAAGAGAGGGGAAAAGATGAGAAAGATGGCGAGCTCACAGATGCGACCGTTTTACGAGTTATTCCATACCAAGAGAGAAACATAATTTGTCCCGGACTTTGCGCGAGCTGTCCAACTTGAACGATTACGGTAAAACATCGGTCGAGAAAATTCCAAACGATGTCATTTCGAGAGATTTCTTATCTGCAATTCTAACCGAGTAGAGCGATTTGATACGATGCTACGTCAACTGTATGAGACTCGCTCGGCTCAAATTTCGACATATATTGACATACATATTTAAGAGATTTTTTAAATTGTATATTTTTTGACACGCGAATATGATAATGAGAATATTTACACAGTTTATATATATTTTAATAATTTTATAGTATATTTTAATCATTTAATTTAATAAATATATATCACATTAAATTTCTCTCACGATCTCATTAATTTTTTAATTGAATTAATAATGAAAAATTTCTTCAAGTCAAGCTGCGACGATGCAACATAGCTATAATATAATCAATATAATGAAAATATAATAAAAATACATACATTTTGAAGAGTTCAATCCTGAGACACATTTTATGTACCTGCTTCTCCATGGCCATAGTCCTTGAAGTTTCTCTCTGGTTCACATATCTTTTTTGTAATATGGTCCAACTATTTTTTGCCGCGCTTTATCCCCACTTCTTATTACTCGTCTAGATCCCAATTTTCTTCGCCTATGGCCGCCAGAAAGGCGAACTCATAGATTCTTACGTCTGTAAGCAAAAAAAAATACAATATTTCTCAGTTATACATGAAGGATACAGCTTGAATGTCTATATTTATGTATATATATTTAACTTAACATTAGTATATTTTTATTTATTTCTAAAGATTTTACATAAATTTGTATAAATCGCATAAATTGATAGGATTGCATTAAATTCATTTTTTTACTTATTCTTTCTTATTTTATTTTACAATATCAGATTAGATTAATAAAAATCATTATTTGCTGATTTTATTAATTTGATTTGATATCACAAGTTTACAAAAAAATACATAAAAAAATAAAAAAGATAAATAAATAAAAATAATTTTTAGAAATAAAAATTTATATGAAAAATACAAAGATGATGATAAACGATATTTAAGAGAGAATGAAAAATATTTATAAAATATTTCCACCGATATTACATTAATTTGCACATTTAATAATAAAATAATAAAATATAAGTAATAATCTAATTAAAAATTTGATTTATATAATGTAATTATATAAATATTCATATATCAATATTTCAAAGTTAATTTTGAAAAACATAACGAGATCTATTTTTCCCTCTTCATCAATCTTTCTGTTCCTCTTTTTCTTTCTCTTTTATCATGACAGTTTAAGTATTATAAAAGGTTCGGTTAGGCATCGAATTTCTGGTTAAAGTTATGGTAGTAAATAATTCTTTCTTCAAGAAACTCAATTTGTTGGAACAAGGAAGACTTTGTAGAGCGTTAAATGTCTTAAAGGCGGGCGAAACGTTTCGTTTCGACCGAATGCGTTTAGGGAAAAATCCCATTGCTATACTATAGATACTCCACCCTTGCTCTTAGCACCCCTTCCAGTTCTTGAACTAGCCCTTCCCTTACGTGGTGCTAAATTTCATTCTCGGCTCCTCGGTTTCTTCTATGATTTATTAACAAATCTATTGTATAATCTTCGAAAAATCGTATTTCAGCACAAGTATAATTACAACTGCACGTCTATACGTAAACACATGTGTTTGATTAACACATGATCTGCGTGTTTTCATCGAGAGAATTTCTGTTTTTTCATAAATTCATACATCTTTCGAATCTTTTATTGAAGTGAAATATTAGTGAAATTAAATTTAATATTAATATAAATTTAATATTAAATGAAATATTAATTATCTGTCATGTTACATCTGACAAAACATGTGCATTTTATCTGCATGCTTGATTATTTTTTGCAACAACGAATTAATTTGACAGTCGCACGCATAAGTCGTGAAATTCATGTTATCGCGCTATAAATGCAAAGCCTACAGGTTGCCTATATACAACCCCTTTCTGTCATATAATGTGAGGTACGACGTTGCTTTTCCCTGGTTATATTTATTATGCAAGTTCGATTTACACGCGAGGCAGAGTGAAGCACACGGATACACGGCATCGTATACATTCAAATATAGCTTCAGATTGCAATGATAAATTAATGTACATACATAGATTAATGAATGCTAGAGATTGAAAAACATTTGATTGAAAAAGAGTTGTACGAGTTGTAAGAGTTGTTGATAAAAAATTTTAAAAACTATATATATTATATACAATTAAAACAAACGAATAAAATTTATGCATAGCAAACTATAGTTTTGAATTTATAATTTAAATTCAATTTTTCATTTTAATTTTCGACAAAGAGCCTCGTGTATAATTTTTTGGATGATATTAGAAATTCGTACGAGTGTTAAATAATTAAAGAAGCAGTTTTTTTTAAATTGGAAAAATGCACAGCACATGCTCTATATGGTAACAATAAATACTGCGATTTATATTACATGAATGCAATATTATGCTAAAATGACATAATGTATTACTTTCTATAAAGCAATTAAAAAGATTCCGAGAAGAAATTAAAAAAGTCAAATTACATTCAAATGTGCCGTTTATTTTTATTTGTATGCATAATCCCTGTTCGTCGCTGATTATTCATTAATCGTGCTTATGCATGAATTTACGCCTCGTTAAAATACATGATACAAACTTAATGTGCCGAACTCGAGCAATTTCATTGTCGTAAATTACTCTTTTCCAACGTAACAATTGGAATATTTCTTTATTATTATACAAACTATATTATTACGCTTTGGAAAAAAAGGACAATTTTATTAAAATTTGTTTAATCGAATTTCTTTCTAAAAATTTTTCAGAGAGAGAAAAAAAAATATGGCTTTATATAAGCTCTATTAATGCTTGGCCATGCATTTCGAATTTTCAATACTCCTTTCATTAATTCTTTGACTCTAACAGAATGGATTATTAACGGATTAGAGAACACAAGTAATAGCCGATAGAATCGACTGCTTCGGTAATAAAGCGTATCAAGTAAGGTCATAAGTTATTGAAGGTTATCAAGAGGATATATTACATAGTTTTCCGATTGTAATTATCTTTGGTGTTATGTTAAAAATGTTATATTAAAAAATAAATATACACATTATTAATTTAATAGAGATAGTTATTAATTTAATAGATAAATCCATGCATAGAATGATCTTTTTTATATCGTACACTTTCTTAATTTTTTTGGAATCATTATTTATTATAATTAAATATTCAAAAATATGCAAAAATAGGAGATTCATTATTTCTACGATTACTGATACATATACATGTAAGAAACAAAATAATTTAATTAGAATATTGATGAAGCAATGAAAAAAACAAGTAATATGCTTGCAGCAAGCATAATTCAATACGCTTAGAACTATAGCCGCGCGGAGTTTACTTAACGAAACTGTCGCATGTTTCTATTTAACAAAATATATTTGCGTATAAAATATTGCGCTCACCTGATATTTTTTTCGATATTCTTGATATTACACATTTGCATATCATATTTAAAACCTTAATTCAGGTGTCATCAAACAAGTGATTACTATGTTAAAATCGTAATGTCGTACCGTAGTATAATTATAATCATATAAATGAATTGGATTTTGTTACTCGCGCTCAATTAATTTCGTTTCTTACACTCATAATGCTTGTTCGCAATAATTCGCGACTAAATCTTTGTTACAAAAATCTTGATGTTACAAGCGATCACGACTGAGATAAATCATAGAGCCTAAAAACTATTAAATATCTCAACTTTCAATTTCGTTAGAGTACCATGTTCAATTGGAAGATTATGAATTTGTTATATAATCAAATATAATTATTATAACATAAATAATTGTAGCGTTAATTAGCATTTAATTCTATTAATATTAATACACACAGATATATATATTGGATCAAGCAAAATATCCACTTATTCAATTTAGAAAAAAAATTATTGCATTTAATAAAAATAACTTATTTATCAATTCTACAAAGATATGCAATACAACATAAATATTCTTAATGTTACTTGTTTTAGATGCGTGTGAAATCATCTATTGAAAATTGAACCGAATTATAAATATTAATATATAAATAATATTGAATTTTTTATTTAAATGTGAAACGCAAATAATTAATAATTGATTAGTAATTAAAGATATTTAATATTCTTTTACTTGATTAACATATATTCCATACGCTTGCGCATGCAATTGTGTAGTTAAGAATTTCGAATAACATATTTTAAATAAGTGAATATTTTAATATTGCATCAATTTTAAAGTCAGGAAATAATTACTAATGATTTCTAAAATTACTATGATAATTAGATGTTTCACATAGGACTTTAATATTTATTCTCAGTTTATTTAAGATTGTTTATTAAATATTAATATAAAATATTAATATTTAACATTTATTATTTATTGAAAATATAATAACTTACATTTGATCGATGGAAAGATCTTTAACTGCAGAGAATAAACGCTGAAAGCTTCAGTTTTTGTTTCACGAGCTTTTGTTCCTTCAGAAATCACGCACTTATTTGATTTTAATCTCTACACTTTCTGCTCGACAATGCTACGTCACGTCTTTGGAATGTAAACAGTAACTTCTTCGTAGATTGTAATGTAAACAAAGAAAGCGGGCTCGATGTGACTCTCCCCACCCCTTCCTCACACAAGAGACATATTTTGCAAAATAGTTTCTTATTCAGTATCACCTTGACTGTCGCGAGAATTAATACAGTTTTATTCGTATGATACATCGCGTTGAAGACGCGATCACGCAACATGGCCGTTCCGATACTTACTACCAGTACTGAAAATCTATAGTTCACGTCACGTATACTATATATTTTCAGCACTGGTAGTTTATGCAGCCAGTTTCAATGTTTCAAATCAAGTGAACTCGCGCGGTTTTAAGCAATATATTGAACGTTATTCCGGGAATAAAATAGTCTGTACGCGATATCGAAATCACTGACAATGAAACAAGTATCGGGAGTGTCGAAAAAATAAACAAAACGCCGAAAAAGATATCGGGAGTGTCGAAAAAGATATCGGACAGTTTCAAATGAAACGAACTCGCGCGAGTTTCAGGCAATACGTTTAACGTTTTTCCGAGAATAAAATAATGGCTGCACGAAATCGCAGATAATGAAACAAGTATCGGGAGTGTCGAAAAAGTAAACGAAACGTCGAAAAAGATATCGGGAGTGTCGAAAAAAGTATCGGACAATCATTATTACGTGATTGCGTCGCGTTGAAGTGAAACACTATAGCCTAACCTAAATCATTATTACGTGTATTAAATATCGATAGAATGTGTAACACTTTGTGAATTCTAATCTGAGTCTTATTCAAATATTAATTAAGATATGCAATGATAATTATTATTTCTAAATTTTATTTTATCATTATATTATTTGTTTCAATAATATTATTCATGTCATTTTATTGAATTAAAAATTTCGCAAGTGAATAAATATCGGAAAAATGAGGCAAAACATATGAATAGAATTCACGTTGAGTTAATCGGGCGTTTATTATTTATATATTTAATCTAATTGACATACGCGATTAAAATTAGACTTTCGCGAGTGAGTGCTTTGTGAAACTTGGATGGATTCACCGTCAACAAACAGCGACTGGTGAGTAAATTCATTTACTATATTCACAAGATGATGATAAAAAATTATACACATTGAGAAGAGCATCTTTTTTATAAATATATCATCTATCATAGCTTGAAAAATCTGAAAAAGTGACGCAAGATATCTTATGTAATGACGAGTATCTCCCTTTATCTCGATTTTATCGTGAAAATTGCGATCGTGGGACTAGGAAATTTTCAATTCTATTCAGGGCGCAATTTTCTCTCTCTCTCTCTCTCTCGCTCGCTCTCTCTCGCTCGCTCGCGCTCTCTCTCTCTCTCGCTCTCTCGCTCTCTCTCTCGCCTCAGTCTATCGGCGTAACATTCCGTCTGCGCGTGCGCGTGCACCTCGATGCTCCGTGCATCGCCGGGCGTTGTCGCGGGGACGAGGGAGGGGGAAAACGGGTTCGAATTGAGGGAAAGGCTGCTGCGGCAGCTGCCGCCATGACGGCTCAATTTATTTTCGAGCTTAGCCGAGACTCGAACCAGCGAGTCGGTCATTACCGTTAGCGGAATGGACCCCCGACTAACCGCCCCATACACGCTCTACGACCTATTTCAATAACCGCCATACAGATGCCGCTGCAATAATCGTTGGATCTCGATGATGTCGTCGAGCGGATGCACGGGATACATATATTATATCGAGCATTCGTAAAATCCCCCCCTGCCACCCCTCTTCCACGGACGGGCCAGCCCAGGTAATGATGCGCCTTCCATATCATTAGTTCGTTTCATTATTCCATTATAAAAAGGAGGGTTTTTCTTGTTAATTTGAGCGAGATATAATCAATCTCATTTCTTGTTAGATTGATACCGTGACACAGATCTCTGATGCTTCGTGTGAAATTGAGACTGTCGGGTAAATTTGGTGACGTATAGGACGCGAAATCAATTTTGTCTGAAGGTAAACTTATAAAGTATATATATTTATGTATGATGAGGAATTTTATCGTATTGTTTCGTCCATGTCAAATCGAGATGTCGATAGTCTTATTTCTATAAGAACCCGTCTATATAATTAATTAAATATATATAATTAAGTAAAATGAAAGAAATATTTTTATGCGAATAATAATGGAAAAAATTGGAGATTCATATTTTATTACTCATATTTATTTCAATGTTTGAAAAAAGCTTTGAGTATAATTGAATAATACACTTCGTTGTTTTTGCTATAAATAATATGAAACTAGAGTGCTATGAATAATACGCGATAGTAAATGAAAATAAAATATTAAGTATTATTGATTTTCAAAAATAATTAACGTTTTTACAAATAAAATATGCAATACATTGTTCCGCATTGAACGTTTTTACAGACTAAATTTTAATGTCAAGCATTAATAATATTGTCTATATATTTATTAATTATATAGTACATCAATAGAAAATTATCCCTCAATACATTATTTTGGATGGTCGTACAGCTATAAGTTTGTATTCTAAAAGCGACCACCTGTTGGTACGAAACATTAAACCATTTACCACCTTTGCTCATAAAGGTAGATAACTACCATCGTTGAAGCGTGTGTCATTATCCATTTGTAACAACTATTTAATATTTTGTAATCAATGATTTTAATTGTCGCATGTCACTAAATATGCGCTTGTTTTTCAGCCAATAAAATGTTCTTATATTTTATTTTTATATATAAAAAAATCCAACATATGTTATTCTATTTGAAATTCAAAGCAATATTTTCTCGTGCTAATAATTCAAGCGAATATATGATTTCGCAATTCATTTAAAATATTTAATTTGTAAAATCTAAATTAATTATATCTGTCTAGATATATTAATATATTATGTTAAATTCTCTACAATTGTAGAGATAAAAAGATTTCTTATTTAAGAAACAAATAGTGGTTGCAAAAATTTTTCATTATATATAAGTAATGAAGAAAAATTGTTCTTAATTTCTTTTGCTTTAAAATAAAAAAATTTTTATTTACAATATCTTATACATATTGAGTGAAGAAGAAAATATTTCGTCTTTATTTTCAAGAAAATTATTTCCAAAAAAATTAATTTCAAGATTATTATTTTCAAGAGAATTTATTTACATGCAATTTAACATCTTTCATACATCCTTTCATTTTGAAAATATCAATGTGATTTTTCGAGTTAAAATATAGATAAGAATTTTATTTCTTTATGGGATATAGTTCGCGCGATACGAGCCCCGTTATTACATCTAGATCATCTCTGCGACCACATAATATACTGCCATCTTTAACGTCTCAAAGGGAAAAATTGCGAATGAAAGGCACAGAGCATATTCGAGATACAGCCAGATATCTGGTATAGCAATAGGATACTCTTACAAGCCGCATACACGTCCGGATACCACAAGTTATTTGTTTGGCATCAACCTCGCGGATTTTATTCTTTCGTCCGCGACATTACTCTAAATCATGTTTGCACCCATATCCCCTCGTCAGAACGAATCACGAGAGTGCATTGAAGCCGAGGGAGAAAGGGCTGAGGACGACATCGAGGTAAGAAGAAACCAGAAGAAGCCCACAAAGAGAAAGAAGGGAGCATAGAGAGGAATGGTGGAGGGAGAAGCGCGGTCTTTCTGGTAAGATGTTACCTTTTCATTCTCGTAAAGAGCCGCAACGAAGAAGAGAGAGAAAGAGAGAAGGAAAATGTGCGAGGCACGAGATCCGTGAAATGATGCTCTCCGTCTCAACTCCATCTGCTGCCATCCGTACGAAACGAATCGCCAGGAATCCACCACCCCACGTCCACGATGACGACAGGAAAGACGACTTCGTAGCTAAAATGTATTTCGCGGATGACATCGACGGTGGCATCGAACTCGATTGGTGCATCTCGGTGGAAGGGGCAGATATGAGGATGGAACGATGGAATGGCCGTAGGACGGGTTGGTTCTGCAGAAGAGGAAAGGGGAATCATTTGCTTCACTTTGAGACCGGCAGAGCCGAATCTCTTTTTACCCGTGCATTCGTTTATTTTCTGTCTGAGGCAATTTCATCGTCCGCGATTTTCTTCTTCAAAATCGATATCAAATACCTTCTTCGTGTTTTCTCTCTTTAGCCTCCGAAAGCGCATGTGAATAAATTAACTTTTTTTTTTTTTAGGTAATGGAATTTCATGAAATCAGCCACATAGTACGGTGATGATCAAATGTAATAGAAATAATGAGAGAGGATTCTAATAATCTTTAGTAACTTATCATGGAAAATGTAAATATATCAGAAATATTGAAAGATATATTGTTGAAAGTATTTGTTAGAGAGTGATGACACATCATATAACTTCATCTAGGTTTATTATGTCTAGTTTTGAGTCTTTTAAAAAGCTAATAAACTTTATTTAAGTGCAATGTAAACGGATCGAATTGCCTTTGCCTTGGGAGATTGTAAAACATTAAGAAAGCATATAGAAATATTGTGTTAGGACGCAAGGTGTGAATTGGAGAGTAAATAGAAATACATCCAAAATATTTGCTCCTACTTCTGTGCATCGTTATCTATATTTATGTACATACATAAATCATTTTCAACAGGCACGTTAAAGATTGAACATTTTAAGAATCTTTACTGAGTGATAATCTTATAATCCTCCATAAAAAAATAAAAAGTAAAAGGAAGAAATAGTTGTATAGAAAATAATATATGTATAAAACAATATAAATTAATAGAAAAACGTTGAATCTATAACGATGTATCTTGCGATAAATAAAATTCTTTTATTAAAATTTACGTTACTTTTATAGAAAATATATTTTAAAAAAATAAGAATATGTTATAAATTATATTTTTATTACTTATAAGTTTATAGATTATTTAAGACAATATCTCATATTATAATAGGTAATGATGCACAGAATTAGGATATAAATATTTTCGACATATCTCTATTTTAGATCGCAGTTAGATGTGATTTGTTAAAAATGAATAAAGACTTATAACGTTCAATGCAAATAAATAATATTACTTTAATTGTTCCAGTTACGCTTTAATATTTAAAGGAAGATTAACGTTATAAATTTAAAATATTTAGAGATATAGATTTTAAATATTGTAGCGTAGATACTGAAAGAAATTTGTAGTAATTTGCAAAACATTACTTTTATGACACATGGAGAAAACGTTCACGTTTCTTTCGTGATAAGTACTGGACGGAGACGGATCAGTCCGATGTTAGGCTAGGTGAGAGACAAGAGAAGGGGGTAGGTTTGCGGTTGGGTGGTTTGTTCGTGGAGTTATATACTGCCTCGTAAAACACGATCATTGCTTTATTACGTGCTCCCTGACGTATACCAGCTAATTGTTAGGTGCGAACACATTTATAGGCAAGTCATTCGCCTATTCTTTCAGCCTCCTCTTTTATTGCCGTGGAAGGAAAATGCTGACCGCAGCTCGTTTTGATAATAAAGTAAACTTGTTTGTACTAGTTCGGCTAGATTTCTTATTGACATTCGTACACACATACATGGCTTTATTTCTATCAAATATTTTGGGACAATCTTGAAATTTGTTTACTTGAATTTTCTTTCTATAATAAAATACACCACTTTATTAAGCAAAATTTACTGCTACATATGCAGATTTTAATTGCTAAATGATAATAATAAAAATATCTTTATTGATAATTTTTTGTTACAAACACAAGTTGTTGTTTGATGTATATTATATTTATTTGATGAAATATATTTCTTCAAATAATAATCTAAAATTAATTTGCGAGGCAATTAAATATATTTAAATTTATATGCTGAATTAAAATCGTATTTGTTCTGAAATTATTAAGCACGAGAGAATATTTTGTTTTAAACCAAATAGAATAACACACATGTATAATTTCGTTTTTTCTTAGTCACATTTATAGACATTTTAGAGATATAAATATCGACTGAGAAATGTTAATGATACACGTGTTTCTATGCGGTTAGCCAACATTTCCTGGTCTCGTACGTTGCTAATGAAGCAACTTTGAATGTTTTACGTGTAGTGGTGTATTATTTTATTCATATCTTATTCTACGCAGAGTTATTAATAGATTCCAAATAATTACAATTATTTCTATAGGGAAAAAAGTGAACGTAAAATATGTTATAATATTTCATTTAATACGTTACATTTGTCTTTCTTGTCACATCACGAAAAATCGCTTTAATATATTTTGTTAGATAATATATAACAGGAATATAAATATAATCCGTACAAAGCGCAAATATTTATAATTATGTAAATTTGAAAAATAAACTGATAGAAATAGAAAACATGGCATAAATATTAATTGGAAAGTTGTAAAATTTATCCCCGTAATAAAATTAACTTCCTCTACTTTGTAATCCGAATATCAAAATGTCATTTCTTATCGAAAGCAATTTGCTAATTAATGTAACAAAATTTATATTGATAGTTATTAGGTCATCTAATTGTAAGTTTTACTGTTATTCTTCCCTTCTCTTCGTTTTTGCCGTGTTTATTTTTCTTTCGGTTAAATAAGAACGAAACGTGCTTCCGAAACATAATTTCCAATAGATTTAAGAATAAAAGCATGATATGAGAAGATATAAACTGAAAAAAGCGATCATATATATGTCAATTTCATTTATTTCTGTTTTTAAATTTATTTTAAATTTATTTCTATTATATATCTTTGCAATTTTTAGCGAAATTTATAATATTTTTGCGCGTGAGAACTTTCTCTTTCTCTCTCTTTCTCTCTTTGCTGCTCCTTCATTTAATTATATTCCTTATCGTCGCTGAAGGAGTGTCGTAAGCACACATACGGGAAGCACACAATGCACTAAAGCCTGTGATTTGTTAGTTGAAGCATCACCTTCGTAAAGCAGGGAAATTGCGCAACAACATGCAATCCGAGTAGTCCATGGCGTAGGGCGAAATCTGTAGAAGTCAACATAAATACAAGATATTAACATCAAATTTTAGCAAAATATATAATAAATAATAATGACAATGCACAAGAAACAAGCATAAAATAGTATTGCATCGAGACATTACTTAGATTAAGAAGGATATATTTTTACTTAAATATATATTTATCATTGTGTGTGATAAGATTCAGTTCAGTAATTATTAAATGTATTATATAATTTTTTTATTATTATTTTTTATTATATAATTTTTTTTTAATTATTAAATGTATTATATAATTTTTTAAAATTTTTAATTAATTTTTTTTCAAGATTCAGAATTATACTGATACATTCTTTTCTATTTAAAGAAGATGAAGGTAAATCTTTAATATATATTTAATACATATGAATCGTTATATCATTATAAAACTTGTGTTACAGCAAAATATTTGAAAAATGACGTGCATATCAAATGGTTAATAAAAAATCTTATGCGTGACAAGACACGTAGCGTAATTAAGCAAACACAAACCAATCACGATACATGAATGATTTATGATTGAAAGCGTTGCGATTACGGGGATGGCGGAACCGCACGATAACACGCAATCTTACAAAGCAACGTGATGTACGAGAACCAAGAAATTCTTAAGAGATACGTACATTACCAGCTCTCTCTCTCTTCCCCTTAACTATACGTGACGTTTCTCCAAATCACGTAAATGGAATTCGAATAACGTGTTTACGGAGAAAGCATCGGTAAAAAAGAGGGGAAAAAAGTATAACGGAGATATGTCTCAACAAACACCGAAAATACTTTCGTAGTTTCATACTTTATTGGCCTCACAATCGCTACTCTCGCATACTTTTGACTTTTGCCGATGCTCTTGTCTTTATTCCGTATCTCCGTTCCGGACTCCGACTCTTCGTCGTCGCGCATATTTAAGAATTGTACTCGATTGCAGGCTTCTCGAAGCAATTTCTTATTCAATTAAATTTAATTGAGCTTACGCAAAATGAAGGCCTTGATTGCGCTTAATAACCACAATCCGGTTTAATTAATAATCATGTACCAAGAGAAGAGATATTTGGAACGAAAGAGGATGAAGCTCATTTAAATTTTTGATAATTATCAATATCGGCTCTTTTGATCCTTAGAAATTCGACGACTGCAGAAAATTAGTGAACATCTTTACTGTATATATTGATTTTTCATTATATTTTGTTATGACAAAATATTCATGACAAAACGTTTGCCCAAAAAAAATCACACACAGCAATTATATTTTCTTCATAATATATTTCATTTATTATATCGATCAAGAGAGCATGAGAGATGTTATGTGAATAACCGGCAAAAAACTAAAATGATTAAAATAATTAATTTATTAATAATAAAAAAAACTATTAATTAGAAATTTCGAAATATTGATGTAATATTAAACACAAAACCAAACTCGTTCCGAGTGATTTAAATATTTTTTCAATACACTCACGTTAACGTTACCAATATCTCGAGAATTTATTAATTCAAACGCGAAAAAAATACACGACCGAAGAACAAAATATCACCATACGAGATTTATTTTAATCAGGGAATATATATTAGTGATTTTGGCAAGGAAATGAAGGTCCAATCGTGGGCGTCCGAGTACTGATACGTACTTACGTGTCATATTTTCCGAGCTGATCCTGCCCACGCCTGGCCGTCTCGCGCATTCGCTTGGTTCGACGAGAAATATATCAGTTTGGCCGATGACGACACGTATACACGTTGGTCGCCACGTACGAATTTTCGTATTTGGCTGAGATCACGTTTGGATAAAATGGCAGCACGGATCCGCTGCTGACGCCGATATCCGCCCTCTACGCGACACAGACGCACGTTGTGCAGAGCAGCTGGGCTCACACGGACAGATACTGTCATACATACGAATACCTAGCCAAGGTATACCTGTCCATGCTTTTCTTCATCATCGTGCCGTCACGTATGCGGCAGAGATAGCTAGAGTGAAGCCGGGATCGAAGTACGAAATAAAAACTCGAGCGGCTGGCATCTAAATCAGATGAACTTGGCACGGAGAATTTCTTGATTACGCTTCATGCAGGAATGTAATTCAACGAATCGTACCAATCTGCGTTAATTTTTTATGGCTTTGATTTTGCTGATTTTTTCCATATCAATATTAATTTTAATCTAAATATAATTTTAATATCTCATTAATAATAATTTTATTTCTTAATTAAATAAAATTAATATTAAAAAATAATAAATATATATGTATATAAAATGTAACAATTTACTGTGTAAACTGAGAGAAGATCTATTGATTGGGAATAACGAAAAATGTTATATATATGTATATTCGCAATTAAATAAGGATAAGAATGCCAACACAGACATGGTCGTGTTTCCGTATAGTATAAAGGATGAAGTCCTGATAAATTGGACATTGAAAACTTGCGCAGGCGGAAACCACGTCCCATCATCTCGAAAGAATTGCCAGGAAATTCAATTGCGAAGATATTTTAACAGCATGTTCAACGATGCAGGGATTGATATCCTCCATGTTAGTGTATCCGATGTATGTATCTGAGCGAAATGTGTATCCATGATAACTTTCTGAATGTATTTCCAAGAATATTTGAAAGAGGAAAGAGGAGAGAAAAAGAGAGAAGAGAGGGAGAGGAGAAAAATAGAGAGAGAATATTATTCGAAGATAATATAATTTCTTTATACATGTCGCTTTTTGCTTTTATTATTTTGACGTTTGATTTAGTCAACATGGCCAATGCTTGGGTCAAGGATTAAACAATAATTTATCTGAATAATTAAGAACCAAGATAATGGAGAATGTGAGAATACGAGTATAAAGACATTCATCGTACTTGCATTGAAAATATCATCGTGCATTGATTTCATAAATGCAGAAAAAAATTTGCACACAATTTTATACGCATCCCATAAATGACAACTTATTTTTTTAAATTAATAGAATATATATAGCATTGTTTTATATCTATGTAAAAGATGGAATTCTCTCGAGAAAATATTGTCAGAATTGTAAAAGTAATTAAATAGATATTTTTTTCGGACTGCAATATATAAAACGCGTAAACGTGTAACACTTGTACATAATAGTTGTTACGAAGAATCTCGAAGAAGCATTTCAGAAGTTGAAGGTTAAAACACAAGTTTGAAGGCTTATACTTCAGAAAAAGAAAATTGCTATTTTCGCGCAGCCTGTATTCGTGCGAAATTGGTCCGTAAACAAGCTAACTCGTGAAACTCGTGATGTAGATGTGGCGAACATGGCCAGGAGTAATATTTTCTTTCTTTCGTTCGGCGAAAAAGAAACCTCAACTTATTTACTTTTGCTTTCCTTAAACGAAATGAAGCTCATCCGAACGAAATATTAAATATATTTTACGCTTTATTCACACAAATTAATTTAGCTTGCTGATAATATTTATGTGCATATATGTATATTATATGTATGTAAAAAATATATATATAATTACCTTTGCTTTTTGCAAATTAGCGCAATTATTCTACCGTAGAACAACAAAAAATTTTCCTGCGCTTAGATTAATATCTAACACAATGGGGATCCGTATTCCTCCTTCACCTCATCCGCTACCCATAGATACAAAAAGATTAATAATACATACGTAGCGAAATGGTTCAGTGAATTCTTGATAGTTATCATATATGCGCGTAGCTTCTGTTTACATTACAGCTGTTGAAAAGAGACATATTCCGTATCGTAATAATTAAATAATTGTAAATTTATGCCATAAATCCATATGCACATGAGACTCGCAGCGTACTTAATACCACAAATTAATAAAAATGATATATTATAAATGGCAACAATTTTAACATTCGAAAAATTTAAATTTTCGTTTTGTTTCGCACAGAGATAAGATAATTATTGCTCAATATTATCTTAGAATGGTCCTTTAAGAGAGAGATGCGTTATGAAAGAAAGATATCTGCGTTATTTTATAAGCCCTTGCTTTTTGTTGCCTCTACTTTTGTCCTTTCATTTATATACATGGTATACATAATGCATGAGCTATGGGAAAAAATAGCAGAAAAAATTTTATATTATCCATGTTTGTCGAAAAAGGCAAGAAAGAGACAAGAAAAATGATATAATGTTAATTCTTTCATGATACTTTATCTATTCTTTAGCATGATACCTTATCTATACTTTAGCTATTGAGCTCGAGCGACAAAAAATGATCAACGAGAAACGCAGAATCAATTTATGATAGAGATAGAGAAAGAAAGAAAGAGAAGATATAAATAAGAAAAAATAAAAAGAAGATATCGTGAATCAGACAAAATCAATTAATGTCAAATCTGACGTTACTACCGTATCAGATAATCGTTACCTTCGCGAGCACAAAGTAGATAGATGAGATCACTATCACAAGATACGTATATGCCACATTACATAAATATATCTACCTTATGTATCGTATATGGCATAGCATATTCCGGTCGCGTCGTTCATACAACAACTATACTCTATATCGAAATGTCCGTTTGCCGTGAGTTGCTAGAGCAATATGGACGAAAATGTCTTCCAAAGGTGAAGGTACGTTTCTCCATTTTCCCTCCTCCCTCCCTCTCTCTCTCTCTCTCTCTCTCTCTCCCCGCGTGTTCCATTTCGTCCGTTTCTATCTCTTCGTCTCGCGCGACCACTCAGTCGTATTTGGAGAGACAGGTATTGCTTCCTATTTCCCAGAGGAATGTTAGGTTAATTCCAGATCACGGAGATCACAGAGCGCGTAGAGGCAAATGTACGTCGGCCATTTTCGGGAAGAATAAGGGCGGAGGGGAGAGATCAGCTGGCCGAGACAGCGGATAAAGGAAGGGAGAGAGGGAGGGGAGGGGAGGGAATAGTAGGTATCCCAATTTCCACAAAGTACGAGATATGAAAGATTTCTTCGGCGAAAATATCCACCGTGCGTTTCTTTTACGTCGCACGAACTGCGTGTCCGAGATGTTAATTGAATTTCTTATTGCTCCCTCCCTCCCGTAAAGTTCCACTCGGAGAATGAAGACAAATTTATTTTCGCTCGTTCCTCGCGATGCACTTTGTCCCTGGCGATTTTTGCAATTTATAAATTGGAGAAGAGACGACGCGCATGTAAGAGATGAAAGTTAGGGGGAGAATAAAATAATCCACCGCGCGGATCCCAATTCCACAAAGTACGCGGACGATTTCTGCTCGTACATAAATGAGTCTAATACATTTTTGCGAATCGGTCCCGTCGTCCTCGTTACGATCTATTCTGAACTACGAGCTTTACTTTGTTCGGCTCCGATATTTTGGTTAGCCGATCGTGGACCAGCGTATTTTTACTGCGCAAAGTTCGGAAAGTACTTGGAACGAAGCATACATCGCGATCTTCGCGACTGTTCGGGGGAGAGAGGATTTCCTCCGTTTATTTATAGCGACGTAAAAAAAGAGACGAGTGACGTTTGCACGATACGGCGATGAAATAACTGGCGCGGAAAAATACGGCTTTGTGTACACGTGCTATTAAAAAATTGCAATCAATTCACCTGCGGATCGAAAAAAAATATCGATACGGTCGCGCTACAATTTTCTTATCTCGGGGTTAGGTCATCGCGATCGTAAAGCCACTCGTAGGTGTTTCTAACGGGAATGGTCGATTATATACACGAACAAGCGGCATTTATGGCGCCGAATCCTTGTGCATAGGACAGCTGGCGGGGGTGACGGATGACGGTGGGGAGAACACCTAGACATAGCCAACTGAAAATATTTAATTAAATTGTGTTTTCGATTTGATAAGGAATTACTTCACGCGACTCGAAGGCGCTCTTGTATTTCAATTGACAGAACATACAGGTATTGTCGATTATCAAACCATATATATACCATGTACTCGGTGTTATCGCCAGATACGGTACCTTTGATCAATCATGATTGTATTGTGATGTTCGGGAATTTTGTTATTAAAAATTTTACTTGATCATAAATAAATCTTAACCTTGCAAAGACATTAAATTAAAAAAGAAACTAATGCGATTGTTAATATTATCCTTCGAAATATTTATTATAAATAGTTATTTCATTGATTATAGCGCGTAGTTGAAATAATTAATAATTTAATTTAAAAATGATATATTACATAACTAAGATTAACTGAAATCTATTAAATGAAATCTGACTATGCACGATATCGATATTAAGATAAATCACCCTTGACGTATATAAGTTAACAACTAATTTTTTTAATACAGATTGTTTCGTATAATGAAAAATTTCGTGATTGATTTTCCATCATTAAAACCTTCTATATGTAATTAATTCACTCTTCAGATATAATTAGTCGATGATCTTAATTCGTAGGGATTATTTTCCGCGAGAAAATATGCTCTCATCGTCATCCGATAAGGCGATATAAAAGTCTATAACTAGCATATCTGGCCGTAATAAAATTACACTAAGAGAATAACCGAGGAATAGCGTTCCATATAAGAACTGCCTCGACACAATCCGTCGCAGTGATGATTTAGACGACGACGATAGACATCGATATTGGATCAGATCTATCCAGGTTTTCCTAATTTAATGACTTCTCTCACTCGACTGCGATGAACTTGTTCAATTAACGATTGCGAACGACATCGGAGCCAAATTATTTGACGCGTCTTCTCACAATTTCCGGGTAAGAATGTTATATAAAATATATTTTTCTTGAAGAATTTCATTCAACTTACGGAGAGACTGCGGAATATTTTTTTTTATTTAATCGACCAAGATATCGAGTAACCCTAAGAGTGAATAAGATATCAAATGACATTTAACCGAGGTCGATAAACCGTGGGTCTGATCTTTGTAGAAAGATAAAATTGCACATTTACAGTGAGACGCAAGATGCAAGGAAAATAAAAATCTCAGCTGCGACACTTGCAATGTGAAGCTCTCTTGGTGTTCAATCCTTTAAAGATTAAATGTTAATGTTTTCGCGTTTCGAGAAAAGTCTTGCTTTCTTGCTGCACTGAAAGTGTGTACCAAAAGTTTCGAAATAAAATAAGATTCGAGAGAGACGCGTCACCGACTTTTGCGAGGTGAAATTTTTGTAGCCCTTCTCCGCCCGCCAAGAGAAAGAGGACGCAAGGGTTTATTGACCTAACGGTATCAAGTAGCACGAAACACACACAACGAGAAGATATTTTTAAGATCGAAGGCAGGTATTTTTTGTGTGGCCAAAAGAATATCGTGTTAACTCTACTTCATTTTTTTCCCATCGATTCAACTGTCTCAGGTATTCTTCTCCCTGGGAAATAAAGGGTTGCGCTATTTTTTATTCTATTTGCTTTGGTTATCCGGAAGCTACCGCATCTTCAATAGTCCAAGTTTATTTTGCTTTATGGGATAGTTGCCTTCTTCTCGTCAAAGCAAACAAAAAATTCACTAGGAATTTCGTGGATTGTAAATCTTTTCTTTCAAACCATTTTATATTTTATTGCTTTCCTTAGTCCTTATATATATGCATATACATATATAAAGGATGCATAATATATTTTTACTAAGACAATAATTTTATCGAAAATTTTATCGTACACGTGTAAGTAATGATGATAAGAATATATCTTGTAATATATTTACTAATAATCCGGTCATTTCGTGATAATTCCTTTGAATTTGCTATAAAATTAATATCTGTATTTTTTACAATTATATATTAACGCAATCAATATATTATATTTATTTATAATTATATTATTTCTTATGAAAAAAATCTTACAATTATTCAATCTGTTATTCTTATGTTTGCTGTATTTGCGACAATGAATGGGAGGATATTTATTGTACATCTCTGAAATATCATATCTCCGAGACTATAATATTGGATCCTAGCTGGAACATATCTAAGGGATATGTCCTGATCTTTAGAGAAAATAGGATTCCAACGTTTCGTTGTTGGAGCCGTCTCTAGTATTGAAAGATATCCGATTCTTTCATCCATGTCCGCATATTTCCTCCGAATCATCCGACTGTAATAAGTTTTTTCTTTAGAATCCATCTTGAAATAAGATGCGATTCATTTTTGATATAAGAAAATTTGACGCAATGCATATAAAATTTTTCCATTATATTGTAAATATAAAAATCTCATTTAAATAAAAAAATATTTCTGTCAGTTTTTCTTTATAAGTGCAAACGTTAATAATAAAACTATCTCAAACAAAATTATCTCTAACATATATATTCTAATCTACAAAATATATTATTTAATCTATTTAATAATTTGATTTGATCATTTTTATAGAGATAATGTAAAATGTAATATTAATTTTTAACGAATTAGAGGAACGAATAGTTTTGTCTGATAACAAGATAAACGCAAACGAATTAGTTGACCAAAACGGATAGCTTACATCGTGACAAGATAATATATTATATATAACTCTCTTTTTATATATATATAAACACAAATTTTTAATTAAAACAATAGGATCATAGAAGAAATTTCAAGTAAATCATTTAAAAAATTGTTTCAGTTACATGAATCATAAATCGAAATATTTTAAAAGCAAATCATCATTTTTTGATACTATTTGAATCAACATTGTCATTTAAATGAATAAATGAAAATGTAAAGGCATCAAAATTTTTTACAAAATTTTCCCCAATATTAAAATGCAGAGTATTTAAAAGAAAAAATAAAATAAAATGGAAAACAGTCGGGATCACAAAATGGATCACGATGAAGCAGATTTTATACCGTGGAGCGGAAAAAGCACTCTGTGTGCAGCACGGGATCGATAGACTCGGTTAGCCTCTTATTCAAACGGGCCATGTGTGCGTATGCGTGCGTGTCACACAGAGCATATGTATGTACGTACATAGCGCACATATATATGCATATGTACACACACAGTGTCGCGAATGCCGGCGCGCGGGGACGGATTCCGAATTTATAAACTTTGCATGCGCAATATTGCGTGAGATTGCCACGCGCGGCCGCCATCCCCGTCGCCTGATTACGCCAATTTACTTTCATGCAGTTGTGTTGCATAACCCGCCGCAGTTGTGTCCGCGAATATATTTCGCGCTACGAGTTTGTACGCGCTATATCATATATACATATATATATATATATTATACGTATACAAAGCGTATATGCAATGTCGGTCGACGACGGAAATTTGACGTCGACGTGCATGCGCGTCGTCGCTTTCCTCCCCCACCCCCATCCACCACTAGTCGCGAACGATTGCGCGCGTGCTCAGAGTGTGCGTCTACGCGTCTCTCCGGCAACGATCTTTCGCACCCTCGAAATTCGGGTGGACCAGAATGCGCGAAGTGCATCGAGCAAGAAAGAGAGCAATATTATTAAACGATGAGTCTAGTCCAAGTTATTTCTTTCATCGGTTTCTACGACATGTTTCCAGTATCTTCAAGTATCTGTTGTCAGGAAATAATGGAGATGGGCTTGAAAGAGGCGATCATCGTGGACCCTCGTCGCGAGAACTAGGTCGAGCCTATCGCGCGATATCGATTTTCTTCGTTAAACCCGTTTTTCTCGACCGTAATTATCGCGCGATCCGCGAAATGTTGCTCGCGACTTGAACGAGATCAATTTGATCCTCGTCTCGTTATACTTTTAATGACGATCGTACGTTGGGTCGTTTTATACGACGCATCGAAAATGTAAGATAACGCGGGCCTTTTCGCATTTTTATGTAAATACGCAAACTTGTTAGATGCAGTTCGATATAAAATATCGTCCCCGGATAAGGAGAGGCGGAGGGAGGGAGGGGAGGAGACGCTAATGAAACTTTCGTGGGCAACAATTTTTCATTTTACGATAAGGGTCGCGGCAAACATTTGCATGCAGGTATTGCGTGCGCGTATCCATCTTACGTCCACTTCTGCGTCTCTTACGTCCTCATGCATACGGTTGCTCGTGTCTATAAGCGACTACACATGTGTGTATGCAACTCGAAACTTTATACATCTTCGTAATTATAGATCATGCGTCGCTTATATAAATAATTACTACGCTATCTCATAGCTCTATACAATAAAACCGCGGCGCGAGCGGTTAAAATACCACAATAAAATATCGCAGAATCTTAATGCCGCGTAATGTGTCTTACAAAGGATTTACAACACACGCGACATGTTTGTAAGTGATTAAATCATAGATAGAAACACTGTATTTACGTCAAAACAAGTACCGATATTATTCAAACGTGGACAAAAGGTATGGATATTTTTTAAATTTTGGAAGGAAGAAACGGATAGACGAGCATTTCGTTTCGAATACTAATTGATTGATAATCATTCTAAATCACGACTCGAATTTAAACATCAGGTTTGCATATTTTTAAATATATTTTTACAAGAACCGACTGAAAGATTTACTCTGTGAATAATAATTTGACGTTTTAAATCGCGATAAATCACGTTTACAATTATAAACAAGGAGAAAATTAAGCAACTGTCACATATTACAATCTGTCCTAAAAATATTCAAACTAGTATTTTACAGATGGTGCAACTAGAATTATCTATTTAAAAATTACATAATTATTAAAAAAACATTTCGTTTAAAGAAATGCATTCTTTGCTGCGATTATAAAATTTTCAAAAACACTTGATTTGTCTTTGTAACAGCTTCTTTTTATATCGATCGAAGCCTTTTGGATTTCAAAAATCATATTAAAGCGTTGTCCTCTTTTAGCTTCAATTTAAATTTAGGGAATAAAAAGTATTAAAAATATACTAAACCTTTTAAACTAAGCTCAACTGCTTTGTAGTCATAATTGAATCATCTTGAGCGCCTTGGAAAATGCTTCTTTAATTCTACACAAAATTTTTAATGTTCGCTCTTTGCTCGATTATCATTTTTTTCGATGAAATATTCTCACTTTTCTTGTCACAACAAATGAAGAAGCAACGCAATGTGACTAAACTTTACATAATTATAGATAAAATATTCAAGAAAAGAGCTATACACGTCATTTTAATGGTTGTCATTGTTTATGGAGTAATGATTCGGATATTTTTTTGGACAGACCGTGTATCTCGCGTTCGTCGGTCCACGATTGTTGACCCACACGTTAGGTTGAGACGCCGAAAGGACCCGGCTCCTCGACAACGCGCAGGAGCGAAACATGGCGTTGCAGTTCAGTCATGGCCGCCCGAGAGAACGCCTTTATACCATACACCATCTCTCGTCAAGACTGTGTTATACCCGATTTTCCCATCCACTTCCCCTCCGTCGACGTCTACTTTGTTTTCTCGGCGCGATAGCTGCTACCTTCGAAGCGAGATGCAGGTGAAACGGCGGTAGAGGGTAGGAGGTGAGGGAGAGGGAGGGGAGAGGATGGAAAGCGATTGGGTTGCCTTGATGGGTGCATCTCGACACAGTGCACGGTCGAAGGTACAAGAGAGCTCGAACTGCGAGGAACCATTTCTACATATCCGGTGTGTCTTGAAAATTGTATATGCTGACCTATAAGACATATCACATGAAGGCTACACCTTTGCAAACTCCAACTGATAAAATAACACTAATAATAATGTAATATGTGAGAAGAGGCAAACGTATGCTCATTTAATTTGACATAAAATTTTTTGAGACTTTGATGCGAGGAAATTGGGCATGTAATCTTAATGTTCTCTCCGATCCTTAGATATTATTTTTCTAACATTTTTTTATAGGGACATGATTTCTGATGTTTTTTAACTGTCTTTCCTACGAGGACACCCCGTATGTCTCACTTTGATAAATGCATGAAAAACCGAAACTTCCGTCGTAAAAGCAGCTCGAGGTACATCTAGTCTGCTTCACATCGCAGTACACGTATCCGAAAGTAAAGCAGACACTTGTGGATGAATGTGCGCTACGTTTCTTGCCCGCGGCGGGTTTATACACGTTGCGGGGTTATGCAAAGCATCTGTCGTGTAAAGCTAGGAGGATTTACCCGTTGAAAATACATGTATATTCGAGATATTATTTCTAAACGTGTATACTCTTTCAAGCAGGATCGCGTTCCCCGAGAGAACGATCGTGCCTGAAAATACAAAACGGGATTTAAAAATATTTAAATTACCGGGCACTCAAACGTTTCCGATATTTTTAACTATTCTCTTGCATTATTATTTTAAATTTTTGTTATACATATAGATGAAAATTTGTTATACATATATATGAGATTAAGATAGAAACTGGAAAGTAATCGCCTCGTATCTGAGGAGAGTCAGTTTGTTTTGTCTCCCCCGCAGGACAATTCTTTTCTTTCTTTTCGCACATGCAACTTGCATTTAGGGTTTCACGTATTCACGCGTACCCTCCACAAGCGTGAAAGTTGTCCACTTATGTTAGATACAGTCATGCTATGACATTGCGGTACTGGGTCTCTTTCTCTATCTCTCTCTCTCTCTCTCTTTCCTCTGTGCACCGCTGTCTTCGGGAAAACTTCTTAAGTTGTAAAGCGACGTATGCACTTTCGTAGGGGTATAAAGCGAAACGTGTCGGTAAAAGAATTGCCTGTATGTGTTACTACGTTGGTACGACCACGGGGGCTAAATATGTCAAGTGGTATATCAAAGTGGCGGTGTGTGTTTCTTAGAAAACTTAGCTCCCGCCGGGATACGTCGGAAGAGAAAGAGCGGGTTTTTGATCTTTCACAATTCTAACGCGCGAGTTAAAGTGAAACGAAGAATCAACGCTTATCCGATCATTAGTTACGTGGGAAAATGATATTTTCGCATAATTGAATATCTGCATTATATTTAATTAAAAAGTAATTAGATATTTATATATATGAGATAAAACGATGTAGGATGAAATTTCCAAATTTCTAAAATTTATTAAGATTCAACAACTTCCTAGCCATTGGAAGACATTACATGTTGATAAAACTTTAAATAAATATATAATATATTTTTTAACCGAATATTCTCATGAAATAAAACAAAACTAAAACTTTTAGAAAATATGTCATTTTATTCAAGATATATAAAATCTCTCTTTCTTTTTTTTTTCGCTTTTATAAAACGCTATGTTTTTTAAATAGTTTAAAAGTATGAATATTTAGAAGATTACACACACCATCATACACATATGCATATGTACGTGAAATTTTGAGATTTAGATTTATAGGACAGCTTCTATATTTGTGCGTACAAACAGCAAGACAATGCATTTATTGCACTGATCGTAAATTACTGCTCGGTGATAACATAAATGCAATCATATGATTGCGTTCTTGATCCAATTGTTCTCACAGATTAATTCTTATCGACACTATAACGATAATTGCGAATAGCGACCCAGTAAAATTCGAACTTGAATATTATATAAAAGTCTGTACTACAAAGTAATTTTTATTGAAGTTTTATTCAAAATAAAAGATAGATTCTCAAATAATCGCAATTTAAAAAAATGACTATTGCAAGTTATAAATAAAAAGAGAAAGAGAGAGAGAGAAAAAATTAATTAATATATTTTTATTCTAAATCATTTTAGATTTGAAATATATTTAAGAGGGAAGAATAAAAATTTATCGCGTTATGTAAATTATAATTAAACAAATTATTTGATTACATATTCCCTCTTTCTTTTCATATTCTCGGTTCGATATTGTAATATACAACTTTTTAACATTTAGTAAGATTAATAGAAAAGTAATATTCAACATTTAGTAAGTCAATAGTTTGCTCGTATCATGAATTACAAGCGTCCTTCACGTATGAAAAGGTTACAGCTAAAGACACGAGATGCAATTGTAAGCGCGAAAATACGAGCGTGTGAAAGGCATAAAACTAGCAGAATAAATGTGAATGCACACGTGTGTCTAATCTGATCGAATCGTTTCAGTTATCCAACGTGAAGAAATTAATAGTGCGAGACCAATCTCAATTTCAATACCTATTTATCGTGAATTCTCATTCGTTCATTTTATTTAGAGCTGCGAAGTTTCTCTCTCTCTCTCTCTCTTCCTAGAACGAGTTTTCACTTCTTTTCCTCCCCCATCTTTTTATCGGTACACATATACATACACAAACTTGTTATGTAAAAGCGAAAATTCTAAATATCAATTATTTCAAAATATTATAAAAATATTATAAAATAATTATTAAAATATGGGTGTACTTCCGAAAACCGATCACCTCCGATTTGAATGAAATTTTGTAGAAAGCTTCCTTTTAGCTTAAAATACAAGCCTGTAAAAGGAATTTTGGCGACTGCTACAAAAAGTTATTTTTTTAAAAGCGAGATTCCACATGAGTTTGTAACTTTCCACGCGAAGCGAGGGGGACGGGGTGGGTGCGGGAGAGGGGGCCAAAGGCCCCCCTTGCACACCCCCCCCCCGTGTGTGTGTGTGTTTGGCTTGTTGCGCGACCTTGTTTACATTTGTTACGATTTGTTTACATTTTTTGCTAGCCGTTACTCGTGATCTACGTTTCGATTTGTGCTGAGTACGTATGTATCGTTCAAAGAAGTAACGTTAACTAGTAAGCTAATAAAGCTTTGTTTAGTATTTTTTTGTGTATATATTCTAATCTTATCTATTATTATATATATTTCCCTTATTATTATATTTTTCATTTTCTTTAAAAAAATGACTTTTTTGTAGGAGTCGCCAAAATTCCTTTTACAGGCTTGTATTTTAAGCTAAAAGGAAGCTTTCTACAAAATTTCATTCAAATCGGAGGTCATCGGTTTTCGGAAGTTTATCCTAAAATATTATAAAATAAATTACATTCACTACATTATGATAAAAAAAAGAGATTAAAAATCAATATCGATACCTCAATCTAAAAATAAATAATTATTTTAAATGTATCTTGCTAAATTTTGAAATAATATAATGGATAATTTTAAATCAAAAAGCCCAAGCGAACAATTTTAATTGAAAGTTTTAAAATAAACCAAACTATTCGCGCGTCTCAGACAGAGTCTAACACGTGTCTCATATAAATTACCTTGTTGTTCGTACGTGAGCGCATTGTGTTCGTGAGTAATGTCGTGTAACGGTGCCTGCCTTGCCATTGTCCTTTGGACTCAGCTGTTTCATTTTTTGTTTCACTTTTTAGCAACTATTATCACTAAGAAACAATTCCTTATTCATTTACACTTTAAATTAATAATTATTTAAATTATTTAAACTTCTCGTAATTGAGTTTATTCAATTTGCATGTTTAATAAATCGACAAATACGAAAAAAATTAAAAATTTAGAGAAATTTATAAAAATATATACAATTATACACAAATAGTTTTCTAAATATTTTTAATTCGTCGAAATATGACTTGGAGAATCCTTGATTCTACGAATTATTTTCCTACGCTATTTTTATCTCGATTGAAACACCTTGTACATAACAAGCAGAGTGATATCATCTACTTGAAGCAATTGAGAGGAAGCGCTCAATAACGTGAACAATATGCTTTCTGAAGTAGCAATTTTTAGTCGGCCTGCGCATACGGATATCTATATACGGAATCTTCGATCGTCTCAGCCATATAGCTATACGTGTGTTGCAAAATCATCAGATATCTTTTCAACCGTAGCTCTCTCGGAGATCTTTTATTTTTTTTTCTCGGCAAGACATGGAGAAAGATCATCACTTGGCGTGTATCTTGTATTTAATTTTTAAAGTAGTATCTGATTCCGCAAAGTTTGCGCATAAAAGCGCAATGAACAGATGCAAATCCATACTGTGTGAACGATCGAGAGCTGGAAACAACGTGGTTAATGCTGCTTTTGACCGGGATGGTGCCCCGCCTTGGCCGTGGCTTAAGAATGTCGCTCGATTACAATGCATCGCGACTGAGGGGTCCAGGTAATCGAATGAAAAAACATGATTCGCGGGAACAGCGGGAGGTCGCTGATCACGATCACAAACACTTTGTAGTCGAGTGGGGGCGAATGACACACTAGATGGGAAGGATGATCATGTCTCTCGTGAAGCTTACAGACAAGTTGAGCCGAGCCTAACTTCTGCATTTGTATCAGGCTTGAGCACGCGTGCTCCGATTTTTCCGATAAAACTACGATAATCTGTGATAACTCATTGTGTCGATAATGATCTTTATCTTTAATTTATAATTTATATCGTAGAGCATAGTGTATACAGTGAACTTGAAAAATGCACAAGGTTAATGTAAGTTTCTCTTGGTTGAGAAAAGATCTCAAAAATACACGATTTATGTTTGATATTTGAAATTAAAATTTTTTAGATTAAAATCTTTTTGATCGTAATTAATAAATCAATTAAGATAAAATGCAATCTATATGATTTTTATACGATTTTAAAATGAGATAATAAATCAACGGAATATGTAATAAAATTCTAAAAATACATCGATTAGAGATATTATATTTTATAATTGCAAAACATAACATTGCAAAACATTTTAAACTAACAATGTTATTTTATTGTTGCAGGTTTGGGGAGTGCATCTTGGCAACTTAGCATCTTATGGGTGAGTTGGAACATTTCAATAATAATGACGAGGAAAAATATAAACTCAAATTATTGATAAAACATTTAATAATTTCTTGAATCAACGAAGAAGAATTTAATCGTTAAATTAAAGCATTTATTATATTCCGATTAGATTTTTACAATAGTTTCTTGAAGTTTATAGCTACAAATGTTTTCAATTTATTTATATATGTATAAGCATGTGTGTGATATTCTTAATCACTTTTATAATTATTATAAAGAGAAAATCATTGCGAGTATCCGTGGCATAGAATCTACGCAATTTTCTATTTGACCTCGTGATGTAATGGAAAAGCCAAAGTCGCGTGGAGGGGGTGGAAGGTAGGGGGAGGTTCGGGGAGGAAGAGAAGGTAGGAGAATTCCGAGCGTCCATATATAACTCGGAAACCTCAATTTTGGCAACGTGTCGTGGTAGAAAATTCTCGGCGTAATCTGACGGTTTATGCCGATCCGATGCTGGACCGGATAAACATAAAACATGAGGCGACGTAATGGAGAAAGACGTATAACAAAGAAACGTTCTAGCAATACTAAGAAGCTGACGGACTAACCTCGTGGATCCATGTTTAGTACATGTACGTAGTGAAGCTTTCACCTTTTTTTTTTCCTTACACGAGATTCACCATTGCTCGATACCGCGATATTTTATTGCGCGTGTGGGATCTCTACTAGAGTCCGTCATTTTTACAGGCAATAGGAATTGTATATATGTAATATTATTACGTATTAGTATTAATTTTGATATTATATTTTTGGGAAACTCGGTAATATTACATGCATATTCTTTTTTTTTAATATTCTAATAATAGAATGTAAAAATGTCGCGCGATTGGAACAAACATTTTTTTCTTTAAATTTAAATAATAATAAATGAGAGGAAAAATAAAAAATTATGAAAATAATTTTATAAAACAAAAAGAATTAACTCTTAAGATTTATATCTACAAAATTGCTTATTAAATATAACATATTTTCGATTCGTTCTAAAACAATTTCACAGTCGTAAAAATAATAATATTACATATTTTTTAGATAGGTAGGTCAAGGGATTGAGAAGAAAGAGGAAGCAGGGAGAAAAAGGAAAGGGAGTAACGGTTGATCTTTATGTAGATTGCCGAGAGAACGAAGTATCTCTGTTGGAATATTTTCTTGGAAAATACCTTTTTAAGGATGACTTTCTAGAAATTGCTTTACGAGATAGAAATAATCGTTCCCTTGATTGATCTTTAGAAGGAAGGGGAAAACTCGAGAGAGGAGTAAAAAATTTTTTAATGTAATAAACGCGAGAGTGACTCTCGCGCGCGAGAGGAAAGTTCATCATACTAAGTCAGATTTAAGCCGAATCGAAATCCGGAGAAGTTCGAGAGATTGAAATCATTTTGCAACCTGGCAATTTTTAGAAAAGAGTCGATCCCGAAATTTCCATCGCATTAAATTGCGAGTCATTCGAAATTAATTTAATCTAGAACGGACACAAATAAAGATGACTATCGTTTGCATTTTTCATTGAGCTAATAAAACGTTACAGATTAATAAACAAACATTTTCTTATAATTGATTTCTTTATAATTTTATAAAAATATTTGTTTATTATTTGTTTATGAAAAAATACAAGCAATAGTCACTTGTTTGTTCTAAACTGTATTAATAAATGTACAGTTACACATGTGCAATAAATATATTTAGCGGAAACAAGCATGTAGTAGCACAAACAGATAAAAATAAAATAATTTATGTTAAGAGTTTTAATTGCAAAATTATATAGATGTACGGGAAATTTTTTTCGCAAGAGTTGCCTGAAGCTATCGAGAGGAAAGATCCGATTTTTCAAAATGTCATGGCGGTTGCATCTTTTAAGAGAACAAGATTGCATGTACGAATGGCGTTTTTCTTGATCCGAGAAGTTGGGTTGGGTCTTTCGACGTAACAGCAAAGATACATGTCGGTACAGTGGAGTTTCGCATTGATCGGCCGGCAGTAGAAGAGCTTCGCTCTGATTGGCCAGACTTCACTACATTCTTGTTTCCACAATGCAGATGACAAGGACGAACTCATCCGCGCACTTCATTGATTAAAAAAAGACGACCTTTGCCGTATGAGAAAGAAGGAGGAATATATATCGCAATTTATAAGATTGAAAAAGAGAGAAGAGATTGGGAGGAGAGGAGAAGGAAAGAGAAAGAGAGATAGCACCATGTAATGCAAATATAATAGAAAAGATAGAGAGAGAAAAGCCATAATATATACATATATGTCCCTGCGTGTGTGTGTCTGTCGAGGGGAAAAGAAAATAAAAGATTTGAAGAGAAATGATCGATCTCTTAGAATACAATCAGTGATGCTTAAAGATAATAATTATTATGTAAAATTCAGCAATAAATTAATTAACAACGAAAGAGAATTTCGCTTTAAATAAATTGTATGGCATCAAGATTATCAATCTCTCGCTAATAATTGTTTTTATGGAAAATATAGAGGATTTGAATGCTTCAAGAATCCCCTTCTACTTTCGCCCTCTAATTCTTCCTGTCAACAAGATCAATTTCTGTCTGCTTTATCAATCGCTTCTTTCTTTTAGCCACTACCAGAGAGTACTGTTTTCTTTTCTTATTAGCCTTGCTGTAGGAATTATACGACCACGTCTTTACGGAAAACGAGTGTGCGAGTATTATGGTAGACTTTGTGCCATTAAATAAGGCACTTCAATGAATTAACCGGTTAATCGACGTTCTGCATCGGCGATTTTCGTCCTCCTCCTTTCTCCCTCCTTCTCTCGTGCTTTAGCATTGCTTTGGCATTCTATCTCTTCCTTCCTTTTTGTTTTTCCATTTTCATTGCCTCGCGATGGAATTCAGCATCAGCTGCATTCGACGTCAAAACGTATATTATAGCCGGCGTAATAAGTATGATAATCAGACATCCCGCTGCATCGACGTGGGGCGGGTCCTTCCTTTTCTTTCGTGTGTTTTTTTTAACCCTGCCCGGTCTTGCGTTTAAGCGAAAGAATATATCTGTGTTACATTTATTATCTGCTGATTATATCAATGATTGCGATAAAATGACGATACTATCTTTTAAAATACGCTTATAAATTCTCCATCTAAGAGCTAGTCCTCTGATATTTTTTACACATTTCATATTTTATCAATCGTAATCGCACGAATTGAAACGTTATCGCCTAAAAAGTCTCCAAGATAAACAATTTTTTTTGCTCTTAAAAATATCACTACGTTAATTCCTTTTATTAATTATATGAAAAACATCCCTTTACGTTGCATCCCTTTTATTGATTAAATGACAGACGGGTCCGCTCTCGGTGCACGTGGCGCCATCCTTGGAGAAAATCACTAGTCACGAATCCCTTTTCCCCCCTCATCGTTCGCGCAGAATTCTGCGGGAGAAACGGTGGATGTGGAATGTGGAAGGAGGCAGGGGAAAATCAGGGTGAAGTGGGTTGAGACCAGGCGAGACGGGTCAACCAGTCCAGACCAGTCGGTCGCGCCCCGACAACCCTGTCCGATCCCTGGAAACCGGACGAATAAGGGGGAATAGGGGAGAAAAGGAGAAGGGGAGACTGACTAGTATCGATCCGCACATCCATGTTACACGATTTGTAATCATTTTGTATTACACGCCCAGGAGTTTGTTCAAGACGGACAATCGGGACGCTGCCTCCCTCAGAATATTTTAGTCAGCTTGGCAAACTATTCAGAAGTATAATATTAGACCCCAGAGTAATGTGTAAATATAGTGAAAAATGTGCATAAGATTCTTGCATGTTTATTCCCTTTTTCTCAATTTTTATTTACATGTAAAATATGCGAGAAAGTTTTATTATTTTATTAACTAAACAAATCTGCAAAAGAATTATTTTTAAAATGTTTAGAATTTTTTAAAATGTAATATAGTAATCTTTTCTCTTTTTTTTTCTATCACAGTTTATTTTTTTAAAATAGATAATAATATAATAGGCAAATAAGAGCCTTCAGTTGCACGTGTTAAGAAATATTCATAATCTATTGTTTTCAATATTTTTTCATGGATTCGTGGATTTAAAGAAAGAGAAAAAATATAAATTTACTATATTTCTAGCACATATGTATCCAAAGACTCGTATTTGTCTTTCAGATTATTATTATATTTTTGGATCTATTTTTACGTAATTTATATTAATTATAAGATTTAAGAGTGATTAAATTTACTATATTATTTTTAATAATTTTATATTTTGTTATTAAAATATCTCATTATCAATCAAACATGCAAGCAATCATATACATGCAAGTGCATACACAAACATAATAGAACAGTCAAGCAACATATTCTAAGAAGTACATATATCTCTATGGACTAGATTTATTTCAAGAATATTCAAATTTTACACATATATACAATGTATGCATAGCATAATTTATAGAAACATCATTGCATCTGTTCGTGCATTTCTCGGAAACACTTAGTGTCAAGAGCAACTCTGCGAATGCTATAAATCCAAAATGTCCTTGAACTTAAATATCGAGATGCAGTATGTACGTACATACAAGAATACATTCGTATATCAATGTGTAACACACACACTCATTCAAAATCTCTCGAAACTCGCGATCGATTCGTGCCACCCTGGCACGAGCGGTACTTGCCTCTGCCTTTGGCATCGTGTAACGTGGACGCAAGTAAAAGCTTGGGCAACTAGCGGCTAGATGGCGACTCAAATCAGTCGCTGTCATGGAGCCTGAGTGGTCCAACCAGAGAGCCCGAATCACGTCCCCGTAATCGAGGACATGGCGCGGCAGCATGGCGTCGAATGTACATCGTTGGTATTCCAGGCACTTTTTCGTAACACCCTGCCGGATTTTTCTATATATTTCATTCAGAGTCGCAGGTATTTATAAGCCGCTAGGAAAGTAAAACGACATTCACACGCGCGCGAGGCGCGATGTTAACTTTATCTCTAGCTTGCTCTACAGAAACATATTTAACGCGCGTTGAGATTGATTCACGATGTATGTAAGCGTAATTTTGTAATACGTGTCGAGAAACTTGTCACGATAGAAGCTTATCTGGGAGAAAGTTAATTTTTTATTCATTTATTTCGAATAAAAAATACACACGCACAAGTATCACTTTACATGATACGATTTAATTATAATATTTAAATAAGTGTATTAAATATTTAATATTAAAATATTTTTACTCGCTACGAAATATTCATTTATTCAGCTTTACATAACATTATACGCATTATTTATACGATATTAAATTTCTAAAATATGTCTAATAATTTTAATTAATAAATTAAAGTTATATATGAATTATGTAAATTAAAAACCCGTTGTCAATGTTGTCTTTTTTTTACCGCGAGACTGTTTATTGCTTCCTTGCTTGAAAATGATTAAAACTAGATTTCAGATGAAAGGAAAATAATAAATATTTATCGATAAAGTTAATTTTTTGTATAGCAATGACGTATTTTTCATAATATTAATATGAAATATTAATAATAAACTTTGGAGTATTAAAATAATAATTTTTCTTACACTGTTATTATACATCATAAAGTTTTTTTCTTACAAAGATAATTTTTTTCGCATCCACATAAACATGCATAATACGAGCTACGCAAAAAAGGAATATAAAACAAGTCTAGTGCGTCATAACGTGATAAAAGATATGAAATACGTGTAAATTAAAAGACGGGAACTCTTACATGTGTTGCGGATATGAGGTTACTCTCTTACAACGTGATAATTATACTAATTAAATTTTATTTTATTCTTCATACGCGCATATTACATATTAGTTACTTGAAGCGTTATAAATGAATACTTCTCCCATGATAAACAAGATGTGAAAGTTATAAAGATTGCACATAACACTGTAATTTGAATTCTTTGTATCGTCGAAACGAGTCTTTTTTATATCGAATTAAAAAGTAAAATAAACCTCAACTATGTTAAAATGATTTCGTTTAGAGAGTAATACGTTGCGAGCGGTATTACTTTTCATCGCGTTAATTGCTAATTATAATAATTAATAATTTCAATCCTGGCTATAACGTGTGCGTGAACGCAATATACGTATACGCAAGTTATGTAGATGATTTTTTTCGGAGGCAACAATTTCCGTTGAGTTCTCAACCGGGAAAGTTTTCAGGAACGAGCGGAAAGATTCCAAGAAGAACCACGGAAAAGTTAATAATCCGGAAAGGCGGTTGCCGATGCCATAAGCAATTACATCCGATAACTAATAATAGCTACGAGAGAAACATTTCGTTCAAAATAATCTTTGCAGCTGCGCCCGACATCACAGATTATGCATAGACGCGTATGTTCGATCTGGAAAAGAGAGAGAAAGAGGGAGGGAGGGAATCAATCAGATTTTAGATTCTAGTTCGAAATATATAGTTTCCTGTGCGCAGAGAGAAAGAGAGAGAGAGAGATTGATCTCTACCTCATCTTCCGTTTCCGGAGAATTTGGCGAGAAAACGGCAGTCGAGTTTACAAGCGAAAATCCGGATCGAGTCATTTGCATTTTTAATCCCAGCGTTTTGGAATCTACCGAAAATGTCGGGTTTTCTCGCGAGAGCGGATTCTGAATTACGGACGTGTAATTTTAGGAACACCTGCCGTCGGGCATCGATCGCAAAAGAGGGACAGAGAGACTCGCGCTATTTCTGAATCACTATTCAGACTACATACTGCTAAACGTTATCGCGTGCTTTTAGAAAATTATATAATTACGGATATTAGGTGTAAAAGACCGTAACTCCTACTATTAAGAAATAAAAAGTAGATATGTTTGATTTTAAAAAATGCAAATTATGTAGGAATATTTTTCTCCACTTGACAATCACAGAATTAATGCAAAGAAGATATTTTATTTTAGATAAAAAAAAATTAAAGAAATAAATAAAGAAAAAGATTATATCGCGTGCAGTTGGCGTGATTTATTAGACGCTATTCCAATAATTCTAGTAATTTTTCACGTTCCACTGATTGTACATTGATATACACGATATAAATAGCATCGAGAGAAACTTTGTAAGAGCCATTTGCATACGTTATTTGCATCCTTAATTTCACCATCTTAAAAATTGACTATAATGTAGTCGCGAACGGTTCTGCGGACACCTGCTGCCGGTTGATCACTCGGTTTCATATCGCAGTCGCCGTCGAATAAATTAGAATGTTTCGCATGAGACGAAATGGGCCGGGAGCTCTACAGTTTATAGAGAGAGCGTAAAGTGCCTCTATTTTTTATTTCTCGAGACAGCCGTCGCGACAACGATAAAAGCAAAGCTTCTACGAGCGTTTAATACAGTGTATTCTTAATATATAATTTTGTTATTTTACTCGCTCTTGTAATCTCACCGCGGGAAACTTGCATTTAAGCTAACTTTGGCGTATCTTTAGCGAGGGCGAGCAATCGGTTACACCTCGATGAACGCGATGCCTTTCGAGATGCCGACGGAACTCTTATTATCGTAGATGGGGAAGAATTTTTAAATCACAATTTCTCAGCTATTTTTTTATTATTTCTTAGAGCTATTGCTCTAGAGCAATTATATGTGTATTAATATATTAAAGCTGTTGTTCTAGAGAATTATATATTAATATAATTAGAGGTATTGCTCTAGAGCAATAATTTTAAAAAATAATAAAAAATAGCTGAATAATAAAAAATATAAGGAAATTGTGATTTAATATAATTCCCTCTCACTTATGATAATAAAAATTATATAATTATAAAAAAAGTAATAACTTTTTATTATAGAATTAATCTGTTAAAATATTTATTAGTAAAAGTATTTCTTTATATTCCTTAAATTATTACATTTCATATTCTCGAAACAACATAAAATCAATTTTAAACGAGTGTCTTTAAAACATTCGTGTTTTCTTATTTAGGCATTAAATTAAGTTTGAAGTTTTCTTTTTCACGGAATTATGTCTCGCTGAATTATTCGGGGTAAAAAATCTTCTCCAAAAAAAATTTTTTTTTTCACTTCGAGTCTGAGAATTCCGAGTACCGATAAATCTACGTTTTCCTTTGAAAACGACAGATATAGGGATGGCGGTGAGAGAGCAGCTACAAAATTATTTTCCGAGGTATTTCTGCAGATCAGTGGAATCTCGTGTAACAGCCGGCTCTTCCAACCTCCGCTCTTTGCAATCTGTTTGCGCGCGCTCCTTTATGACGCAACGTTGAAGAAATATTGTTCCAGACATACGCGCGGACGAGGAGAAACGCCCAAATTTAAAGCCGCTACTAACAATATCTCATTTTTCCGAGAAAATGCAGTACGCATTGTCCGCTTTGAATATACGCGTAAAATTTCTCTGCTGAAAAAAAGCAAAGAATCGGGCGTAAGATGATATATAAATAATTTATATCGATATACTCGGAGTGGAAAAATATTTTTTCTAATTTATATACGAATTTACACGTCCAATATATAATTATGATATGATTTTCCCGCGTGTTATATTTAAAGGGAAACGAAATATATCCACGGACGCCATTTTTTTTGTTTTCTTTTTAGAACGCCAGCTCGGGGTAAAGATGAGAGCACGTTACGCGAGAAAGATTTTTCTGCGTCATTTCTGGAAATTGAAGTTTTGTTGTCCCACCCTATCGACTTGGCCGTGTGTGTCGCGGCAACACCTATCTCCCGTTTTCTTTCGGTGAGACTCTCCCCATCTTATTTCACCTCTTTTGTCTCGCCTCCCGAATATCCCCTGACGTTTTTATTCCGCCTCCCACACACGTGTACGCGTCTAGCTGGTAGAATCAACATTTTCGTCTCGGTAAACAGAATTCGGTGTTCTCCGCGCCACGGAATTTAGGGGAGTTCGCTCACACTTTGGCAATCGCGAAAACAAGATAACAAAGCACATGGTGTACCCCGATATACATATATTCAATTGCGTACGTGGCCTAGAATAAAAATAGGTAAAAAAATAGATGTAACAAAAATTATTTAAATTATTTTCAGGGAAATTCATTGATTTAATAAAAAAAAACATGTGATTTTTATATTCATTTTACAGTGACATATTTACATGTATATCTGTTTTAATTGAAGCTTAATTCTGTTATTAATTTAATTTGTGATATCTAACTTCTTTCTATACTATTCATTTCTAAATGTTGAAAGGAAACGTCAGCTGATTACGCGATACACGATATACACATACATATACGTTTACGTCACAGTCGGCATCTTTCATCCGAATATCGCGATTCTCGAATCGAAAAGTGCAACTCACGCGTACGGAGATGCGTGTAATATATACTAAATACGAAAGTTTACAACTTCATAACTTTTCTCTAGAGGTACCGGAATGTGCGTAAAGGTTACCGGTTACCAGTACTAAATGCTATCGCAAACGGGAATAACAAATTTTCCACGAGTGCCGCGATGCCCGAAGTTACCCGCGTGTGAAATTGCGGTTTGTAAGATCTCGCACGTGTACGTACACGGACCGCTTACACACAGAGGTGTCAACGAACGGACACACGTGCACGCGCGAATATTCGCGACGATAACGAGTTTCGTTAGCTTCCTCGTGGCGCGAGATAGATAACCGCGCCAGCGCGAGAGCCGTTCGACGTTATAATAAACTTGGCATTATATTATGTATATACACTTCGCGTTATATACTTTGCGGTCCGCGGATCACGAAGTGTATTAGTGCCGATGAATGCGCGGATCTCCCTCTGTTAATTTCGCGCGTTAGAACCTCAGAATTCGTCAAGCGTGATATATACGATTTGCACAAGTCTTACAATATTTGTAAAAATATTATATTAATGAGACAATTTTCGATAATTTAAATCTTGTCTCTCGAGTGAATCTTTGTAGCAAAAATCTTGTATTGTCTTGTCTTGAATTTTTATTAACGATTTTTATGTTTAATATTGAACAATTGTTTAAAATAATATTTTTTTTATATTGTTTATTGCTCCTAAATTTATTAATATAAAGTTTTTATTTATTAAATAAATTCTTTAATAAATATAATTTTTTCTCATCTAATTTATAAATATACATATTTTAATTTTTTTAAAGCAATAATCTTGACAACCTATTGTCTTAATAGCTAATTAAAAATTTTCTCTTGTTCGAATTCCGAGATAAGACAATATCAAGACTTGGTATCTCGTGTAACTTTAGTGATAAACATTTAGCTAATTTTAATGACGGATGTACAACGTCTAAAGGTTGCGATTTCGATACAAGTATTATCAGCTTTTGTATAATTGCTTCCGGTTACAAAAAGATATAACTCTTTAATTTAAGATAATCGTGCGGCATAAATTTCGCAAGAAATACGACGATATTTAATATATCGCTTTTAATTTCTCCGCAGACTTTTTAGCTCTTGAAATAATATTTGACATAAATTATGCATTGATATAAATTATGCAATAAATTATGACGTACATGACGTCGCGAATCCTTGCTTTTTAATGCTTGTTTTTATGTGCTTCATCGATGGAATAAATCGTATATCTGCAACGCGACGGTTTAGTCAATGTTCTCCACAACGAGTATAGGAAGTATTGATCATGGAAATTGCATTTATCGCGGAAGTGCTGTCGTCTCCCTACCTTCTTCTCGCTCTCAACCTCCCTTATCTAAATAGTTTGCGTTTGCGGGCAACGTACGACTGATTACGAAAAAAAGTCGCGTCTTACACATAAATGCTTGGACATTTTTACCGGACAGGTTGGCGTACACGAAACGAGGAGGAGACTCACCTTGTGCGCAAACAGGTGTACGTCGGACAAGTGTATTCTCGCGAACCTTGAGGCGATATTAACCTTGAGGAGAGTCGAGGAACGTACTTCCCTCACGAATCCTTGACGTAAGACTGTGCTCGTTTATGTTTAGTTTCGTGGTTTTCCGAGTTGCTCGTCGTCACGACATTTGTCGAGACAATATAACGATGAAAAAAAGGGTTGAGCGTAACCCTTTTAGCCTAATTCATACGAAAGGGCTTTTCTTCATCTTCCGTTTTTGAAGGAAGCCCTCTTGCCAGTCAACCTTTAGCACGCATTCCAGGTTAAAACGGTTTATTACAACCCGCGCGCAAACTGACCGGATCCTTTCTTTTCGGATGTGATGTTTTATTGTCAAGGTAAACATCAGGTAAATGGTCATCATTTTGCCGTGGAAAAGTTATAAAAGAGTGTTTACGCGGAGTCAATCATCCTCTCTTTAGCCCATTAACTTGAACCGCGGGCTTAAGACTGTTTTATTGCTGTACTAAGACATCGATTTTTATCCAACAATTATTAACTCGCTGCCATTTAATATATTTTATCAAAAGTATCGTAAAGTATTAAACTTGAAAACACATCATTGTGATTTCTAACAAAAAAAAATTGTTTTATCCGCGATTATTTTATCTGATTTAAAGGCTTGTATGGAAAATATCTGTATTTAAGATATTTTTTACGCAAAACCTTTAATTAAATTTAAAGAATTTAATAAAAATATTTGCGTTAAAAATATGGAACTCATGAGTTACCGGTAAATATTTTACGATAAATTATTAAAATCGCATCCGACCCTCTGTGACCTCTCCAATATTTTTGCTTCCTTTTTCTTGCACGAAAGCGAGGTTCGGTAAGGAAACATAGTTCGGGTAATGGCGATACATGGTTGGTATGTATTCGTGGTCATGGATGATCTGGTCACGTTTCGAGGTAGAACAAGGTAGCTGGGGCTGCGCGCGCAACAGTTCAATACGGCTGACCCAGCCTCTTTAAGTCTCGGCCATACGTGTATATATACCATATACCATCGAGAGCCATAGATCCTCCCGAACGTCGCCTACTCAGGAAAATGCATCTCATCTATTCTTCTCCCAGAGCTACTCTTTTGCATCCAGTCCTGTTCCTCCTCCTCCTCGTCCCCCTGCTCCTTCTCCCTCTCTCGTCCTTCCATTTCACCCGTTGTACAAAGTTTCCTCACGTTTCAACCCGAAAGACACTTCCCATGGTAAATACTCGCTTATTGCGACATTCGGCTGCGTGGTGTTAGTTTTCTTCATGCGCGGTGGGATACGCGGTCATTTACTTTCGTGATTCCTCATGCTGTTCAGCCAACTTTTGCATTAAGATAATAAACCTTTCTCACAGACTCTTATGTCCCTACTGTCATTTCACGCGTCAAAAAATTTGTACGCGTTACTCACAGGATATTTTTTTCATTTTTATAAAAGAGAGAAAAAAGACTTATATAGACTTTTTTTTATAATTGCGTTATTTGATAAATAAAGTTTACGTGAAAAAAATTCTTGCAAAATCTCTAGACAGGCTTGCATATTCTTCGGTATCAATTTTTAATGCGATTACTTGATAGAATCATATATTCTGTAATTTTCTTTTTAATATAAAATTTGTTAAAAATTTTTTGTCAAAAATGCATAATTTTTTACACAGTATTAATATACACACTTGACTCCAATTATTTAAAGAAATCCCCTAATTATTTTAAATTATATTTTCTATTTTTATTTTTTATAACATAGGTAATGTAGAATTATCCAAGTAATATTAAAATCAGGATACTAGCGGAATTTTACAGATCTGAAACTAATTTGATTGTTTTTGAAAAAAAAACTCGTTCATTGCGATGTAAAATTTTGTGGCTTGTCCGAATCTAAATTAAAAATAAGCATTTCTACCGCGAAGCTACTTTCTCGCGGGTTGACATATGAACAAGAAGGGAAAAACGAGGAAACTCTATGAGTCTGCTGATGAAACGTGACAGTTTGTTGGAATATGAAAAGAAGATAGGAGAATACGTCACGAAAATAATATGAAGTGAAGCAAAATTCTCTCTCTCTTTCTCCCTCTACAGAATAATTATCTTTTCCAAAGTTGCATTGTTGTCCAGCAGATGCGCTCTCTCGTTTCATCTTTTTCTTGTACCTGCTAAAAATTGCGAAAAAGTAATAGATAGTGTACGTAAACACACACATGTATACAAATACTCTATCCTGCATGCGTATATTGTGCACATACGCACTCTATCTTTCCAGTGAACGAGCTACGCGCGTTCGAAAGAGACCATTTTTCAAGATTAACGAGAGATGAGAAAAGTTTTAACGCTATCGCGTGATATCAAAGCGAGAGTATCCTCACGCGGACGCCGATATCTACCGACGTCTATTAAAGCAAAGTGAGTCCCGGAGTTATGAAGCTTTGACGCGGGATAAGTATTTCCATCTGATTGAAGTACTTGCTAAACTTGTCCGCGAATCCTTTTGTACAAAGTTCCAGCTTGCGCGATATATAAAACTGCACTTAAGAGAGAGAGATAAAGAGAGGTTGCGTTATTAAATATCTAATCAAAATATGGCACAGGATATCTCCTTTTTCGAAGTTGAAAATTGTTATTTTATAAATGCGAATTTATCTAAATAAATCTACTCATTAAGCAATATCATATTTCGCGAAATCGCAATTACTTGTACAATAAATAATTCACTGCGAAATTGTAATAAAATGTTCCTGAATTATCGTGCAAAACAATGTATCGGTAGTCACGAAGCCTCCATAAAGTTACATACTTAACGACACGTTACGGCGACGTGTTTCGTTAGCTATCAATCGTAAAAGGCTTTACATTCTCGGCATATCGCTTCTCCATTCAATTTGCCGAAGAGATGCGAATTGATCAATTTCGCGCAATGACTTTCCTATCGTCTAATGTACATCGTCGATCGATCACGTTGGTAAATTTGTTTGAGGGGATAAAAGTAAATTATGTTACTTTATTGGCATTTATGTATCTGAGAAAGCATTACATGTACATGTATATTGTGTATGTAAATCGGCAAACGTGCGACATGTAATTGTGTGCAACTGCAACGTACCTGGCGAGATAAGCGAGCCTGCTCGTGCATGCAGATCACACGCGTGGGACTCTCGTTACGCCAGATAAGGAAAATCCCGACTCTCCGCGAGCACTTAAACACGTTAAACACTCTTTACGACGCACTGTACGCCCGTAAATCACATTCTTCCCGTCACGTTCCATATTTTCGTAAAACGCCTGAAGAATTCTAAGTGGGATGAAGATTTATAAGATGTGATAACGCAAAGATAATGTATTTAAATAGCACTTTATCGACATAGAGAGGACGATAGTCGCGGTTTTTTTCTATGACGCATTGTGTTTGGCAGACGTGGACATAATAAATGAATGAATAAATTTATTTCTTACACACATTTTTTAGGGAGTTTATTTTTTCAAAGTAAATGTCATTGATTGAACCGTGAAACTTGATTTTACTTCAGCATAGAATTTATTATTACATATTTTGTAAAATATAAAATTTGCTATTTAAATTTTGTTTGTACAAGTAACTTTATTAATTCAAAATTCATAAAATACAAATAAAATATATTTCCTTATTTAATTTAATTTTATGCATAACTTTCTTGAGGTATTTCCTTGAAATTATTTTAAACGGATGTTTTGAATCAAAATCGGCTCCGTATACAAGTCAACTGATATTCGGTTTCTCTCAAGAGTTCATATAAAATTTATGTTTGTCTCGATACGTCGTAATTTATTATCTTAACCTATCAATTGAGACTTAAATAATTCTCGATTGCATATTCTTTTTTTAACATCTCTCATAAAGTATGCAAAACATTGAGTACGATTTATATATTACTATAAATCGTTAATTATCCGTTACAAAATAAATTATCTTCTGTGCATTGATGTAGCACTTTAAAAATGTTTGTATATACTTTAAATTAAAGAATTATTATTGTAAAGAATACACATATGTATATAAAAATACCCCCACAATTTCGCATACCTCTGGGAGTTGCATTGCTCAAAAAAAAAAAAAATTAGCCCGATGCCTTTGGAAAAACATGTAATACCTGCGTAAAATGTGTGCCTCTTAAAAATATCGAGAAGTTCGGCCGGTCAAATTTACGTACAGAGCCACGGTAGAAATTATATAAATTGACTGCGGAGTAAATTATCGAGTAAATTATACAATTACACACGGCACTGGCCGCAAAGTGCATTCTGGACGGCATCGAGGAAAAAGAAAACGCATTGCGAGATGGAGGAAGAGAAGAGGGAGGAGGATGGAGGGGAGGAAGGAGGGAAAGAAAAGGGAGGAGAAGGTCGGCATCGACTGGGAAAGATGATGCGCCGGGTTGGCTGGTTTAGCGAGCTTGCGAGCGGATGACGCGAGAGGACGGGGTTGGTGGGGGAAGTTGGACCCGTGGATTTCGTCGGTGTATGACGGGGAAAGGGCGCGAGGGGAGACGGAGAGGGGGTGCCAATCAAGTCCTAATTAGCCGGCGCGGCAATTTCGGTGGTAACCGGTCGACCCGTCTACGGTCCATCCCGCAGCCTCCAAATATGTCGAGTTTACCGCGAGTAAGGGGTATATATTCGCATCTCTACGCTCGTGTTCCATCGGGCCACGATCTCGCTCACGGTCAGCTGATGAAACTTGCGCGCGAGAAAGCTAGATCTCGTAAAAGCTCGCCGTATCTCGGAAGCTGGCGAGATTTATCGCGGCTTTTTCTCGTGATTTAACCGGATTTCCGTGTCCCTCGACATTTCGCTTAAAGTAATATTACGAGGCATTGAATACGAGTCGACATCAGCGATACCGGACATCTTCGTATAAAATGGCATTTATTTATTATTTATACAATTTTTCAAGCATTCATATGATGTCGTTTACCGTGATTTTTCTTTCCGATGATGTCTCTTGATGATGTTTCAGGGTAACATTCTCGACTATTACGTTATCGTTCGACTTGATGATACCCAAGTTTGTAGAATCGGATCGCGAGAATTTGATGCATCAGCTGAAGCTGTCAAAAATGAGAAAATGAAGGAGATTACATACGCATCTCTTGTTTCAATGTCTTTTCTCTTTTCGCGCCATAAGAAATATCATCCGGTCATCTTCCGAGCTCTAATTAAAACTTCCCTTTGTTTTGCCACTATTTTTTTTATTCTTTTTTTTGCCTCTCTGCCGTAACTCGCCTTACAATCAGGTTCCGCGGTTGTAATGTTATCTTAGCAACATTGCGCGAATGTATTAGCAAAAGAAGTTGAGATCGTTCGAACGGAAATTTATTATACACGATAAAATAATCCGCGCACACAACAACCGGGCAACGCCATTTTGGTATATTTTTTTTTATCTGGGATCCTCTCTCCCCTCCTCATCCTCGCCGAACGCTTCACGGAAATATCGATTGGAAGGTAAACAGAGCCTTAAATAAATATCCTGATAACAGACGCGATGTGCCCACGCGCTTTTAACCCGATTCAGTCGAGACAGCTCGCGACGTTCTACGTAAATAACGTACGATACTTTGTGATTGTAATTTTTCCCATCTTACTTCCATATCCCAATATACATATATATCCGGTCGCTCCGTATTCTACGTAAATGTACGCAACATTTTAGTCAGAACACACGCGTATATATACATACATGTTCCGGGCGGAATCTACAAGAGCAGAACCTACCCAGTGTCGTAAACATTTTCTACCATGAGAAAGAGAGTAAGAAGTTACGGAGCGGGCAGGAGAGTAGGGCGGAAGGGAGGGAACGGAGGGAACATTCCTTTTAGGGTACCATTTTGTCTGGTTTGGTTCCCCTCTCACGTCAGACACCGAGTGTATAATTCATTTCTCGTAACTCCCATGGGATTACGCCATGGGCTGTGCCTCTCCGCAAGGGTCCATTTCACAAGGTCCGTCCGCTTTGGCGCTCGAGCGGGTTGAAAGAAATATTGCTTCTGAAATACATACGCGAATATGGGGGTTCGTGACGGATAAAGTTTTATCAGTGTATACCGAGTTCTGCTCTCCGAGGAAGTTGGCAATTCTCTTCTCTTTTTGATTACATACAGCAAGTATATGTGTGCTTGTAAAAGAATCGCATAGAGAAATATACGGAAGGAAAGGAATGGTATTGTCGAAAAAGTAAATTATATAGGGAGGAAAGATTTTGGAGACTATTAGCTTTTACGTGAAAAAAAAATCGTAATCGTATGGTAGAAATTTATATTAGAAATTTATATTCAAAGTAATCAAGAATTGCGTTTAAACAAAACATGTTTAATTCATTTAAAATTTATATTTTGCTTTGCCGGATTTAATTTGATATTGACATCATACATCACAAAAATTATCTGATATTATTAAAAAAGTCGATAAATGAATTCAGTTTTTACGCATGTAATAATTTTATTTTTAAAATTAGAAATCTTTTCACAAGTAAAAAGTGTCATTTTTCTTTTTCGAATACGATTATTCTATTACAAAATATTATTAAGCAATGTAAAAGAAGATAAAAGAAATGAGTGTCGTTTATAAAACAAATAAAAATGTTTTAACGAAAAATTAAATATATTGAAATGAAAAAAATAAATTGAATTGTCATTGAAATAAATTGTAATGAAGTAAAACACGATCTTTTAACAATAATTTCACAAAGTATAATTAAATGCAGATATAAAAAACCAATAAAATGAATAAAATTTACACTCTATATGATTTTAACGATAGCGATAGATGATTTCGTTGAAAGTGTCAAATTTATTTTCTTCCTCAATTCAGCCATCTTCCTAAATGCGACGAAATCTCTTTAGTGACCGTAAAATAGCTTGGAAAAGTTGGAAATCTCATCACGCTATCGGTACGTGACGCAGCTATTTCTATGTTAATAAGATCTTCGATTTCATGTAAATTAACTACACATTGGTCCAAGAATTTGTACAAATATCCGACACTAGTCCAATTTTATTAGCTGAAAAATCACGTTCCTCTTAAAAGGAAAGTTTTACTAGTCACGAAAGCTTTTAATGTAATTTTAATTTTCAATATTTTTAAAAATTTATAAAATCCATTCTTTAGATAACATGTCACTAGTTTAAATTTTTCTGCTTCATTTTTTTTTAAATTAGAACTTGCTAAAGATTAGAGGAGTGAGAATTCAGTTAATATGTAGAAGCTTTTTTTTTAAAGCCTGGTTAATTTAAAAGACATTATTATATTTTTTGTCTACATTTTTTAAAATAATAACACAATTTTTAGTACATAAAATTCACATAAATATAAAATAATTTAATTCAAAACTTATGATATTGTATGTATTAATAAATATTCTATATATGATTATATGAAAAGACATGATTATATATGTCAATATAATTTTTATATATTATATTAAATTTGATTTAACTTGAAAAATATCTTGCTCTTTGCGAATGCAAATGGGAATGCTACAACGGTTACAAGCATATGTGTCCTAGGAGCATAAAAATGTTTTATTACATCGTGAAATTTATTACCGAGACTTTTTATAATGTTATACGTGCGTTGCCGAAATCAGTTCACTACTGTTCGTTCTCTCAAACGTCTTCGTCCGGAATATTCACCAGGAAGGTTTAGCCAAAAGTAATCTAAAGAAAGATAGGAAGTTAGTTCAGAGCCCGAGGTCAAAATGACGAGGTGTGCGAGACCCGACTATTCTCAACCCTTTCACTACTATGCTCGCTTTATAGTTTTATAGCTTTTCGCGGCGATTCAGTGTCAAAATCTCTCAAAGAGCCTTGCTTGAACCCTTTTATGGAATATTGTCCGAAGGACATTTACATCCTTTTCGCAGATCTATTTTACGTTATTGGATGACACATCATGCGCGTAACAAAATTTAATACGCTAAAATACTTGCAGTAAATTAACAGAAATTTTAAGTATGAATATGTTATGTCAGAAGCTCCTATATAGTAAGATTGTAATTAAAAGATTTTATTAATGATTTTATATCTTTTTATATTTTGCTCTCTTATTCAAGAAAATATTTGTGCTTTATCGTAATTTAATATTTTATATACGTTACATATATTGTACAGATAACAGATTCTTTTTCTGAATATCACATAAGACCATTTACCACAAACGTTAAAGTTTCAAAGTTTGATATTGCGGTGACTGGCCGGGCCATCGGTTTAAACGATAATTGACTATTTGAACGATTCAAGACTTTTGGAATTTGTAAAGTTTTGACCAAGTCACACATCGGGAATTTATTTTGTTCGCTTTCAAAAAAGAATTTCATCATCGACTCTCACATTTATTTTTTACATATATGAAAATGATGTATAAATATTGTGGAAATGAAAATAAAAAGGCTCAATAATGTTGCGTGCAAATATTTTAAATCTTAATCTTGTGTAATAATTTTCAAATTTTTTAATAATACGTAGGGAGAAAAAATTTGCATTAACGATAATAGGTCGACGCCTCTTAAGATATCTAGTTTGCAAGCATATTCTTTATAAGTAAAGTATTATTATATGTATATATTGTATATACACGATCGTGTTGATGCATGATGTATATCGATTCCTCGGATGATGCAAGAGAGTTTGACGGATATATCGTGCAATATATAAAGGGGGAAATAGCATCGCGTACGCTACGGGGGAGAGCAATGTCGTGCATATTCAACGTAACACGCAACGTACATGTGGGAACAATGTTCCGCGCAACACATGCGTGTTTTTGCGAACCGTTCGCGAGCGTAAACTATAAAGCCACGGTCGTAAAGTCAATGAAGGCGGTCACGTTTGCCCTTTCAGCGTCTTCCCCGAACGTCTAGGCGTCCATCGACGAGACCTAGGTAGCCTATGGAATTATGAGCTCGGTGTGGATTCATGAATATTTAAATTCTGAAGGTCGCCATCGCTTTGTTTCTCTCTCGGGCACAACTGTAGCGAGACGTGGAGATGCAGGTGTAAAAACTGCCACGGTTTGGCTCGTCTTTTTTCTGCAAATGGTCTTTCATCTGGTTGCGCAATTTCTTGGACGGTTCCGGTTTTTGAATAAAATTTTACTTTAGCTTTCCAGCTAAATATCTCTTTTATTCTGAATATTTCTGAATATTTTTTTCTTTTCATTCTTTTTGTAACAATATGAGACTTACTTTTGATATCATTCTCAGACCTTTTTATTATTAGTTTTACGCATAAATATATTTTTATAGTTTTTTCATCAATAGTTGTTACAGAGAATAATTATCTATATGAAATAAACGCAATATGTAATACTAAAATGTGACACAAAAATTTTATCTTGTATTTAAAGTTGTTTTCTAGACGAATATTATATCTCGTCGACTTAATTTTACCTATGATGATTTTAATTAAAGTTTGAGCTCTCAGAGAAATGAGATTAGAAGTTGAATCGAGAGAAGTTTGTTAAAAGTTTCGACATAGAAAGTATATATAAGCAAAATGGGTCATTTGAAATGGTTCGATATAAGTGGATTACTGAATAAGATCATACGCTGTAGGATTCATATAGATTAATCGCTGTTATACCGTCTAGTTCAATTGGCTTAATTAGATCTTCCTGGCTATTCGCTGCCAAAGTGCAGAAGGTATTTCGTAACCCATGTCGGTGGCAGATAAGGCTCAGAATTAAAATTGGGAAAGCTAAATATACAGACCGTCTCTCTAATTAGTGAACGCGGGCCGACGCACGAATTTCTCGAAGCCAAGGCAATTATTATGGCTTAAAAATATTATTGATTCTTGGGATTTAATCCTACATTGCGTCTCTCACTTTCTCTTTCAGATTATTTCGGAATATTTTAATTTATTATTTTTCAATGTTACTTTTATATCGATAAATATTTTATTCTGAAACATTTTTATTCTTATTGAAATCTTAAAAATCGAATATCGATAATTTTTAACACAACGTATAAGAAATGTTTAAAATTGTAATTCTTACTAGTAAATTGAAACGTAGGGCGTTTGGCGAAATATCTCAAAATTCGAGTCGATACGTAAGCCTACTTGTAACCTTTCTTTTTCCGTAGCTAATTATATAAAGAAACAATGGAATCTTTTGTTCTTTCTCACTTATGACCTTCGGCCATAGCTGGCTGTTCTGTCAGCGAGCGATTTTTTTTGCTTCTGTGGAAAGCAAAAAATTAACCCTTCCGACCCGCAAGCGGTTTCTTTATGATTTTTGCTTCTAGAGAATATTTATGAGCGTCCACATTTGGTTCGCCACGAACATATGTACGTGTATATGACAGCATTTCTGTGGGATTCGAGTTTAGTTAGACCAAATATATATGGTTCTCGATGCGTCGTGCACATTGCTACTTTCCTAAGAAAGAAAACGACTAGCATTTCATTTCGGGACCCTCGAGTGTATTAAGGAATCTTCCATATCTAATTATTTTAATTTTCATCATCTATGAATTTTAATTAAAGCTTAAATTGAGTATTTCGTAACTAAAGTAACGGTATAGTCAGAGTAGGCACCAGTTTTTCTATTGAATACAGTATGGCCGTTAGCATGTCGCCTAGGATTCATCTTGGGTCCAAATAAGGCATCACGAGGTCTAGAGAGGGCGTGGACATGACAAGATCCCGAATGATATTCCGCTTGGAATAATTTTAATGAGAATATTGCATACATATATATGTACATGTCATACATACGCGACTCCACTAATCGGTATTTTCGGCTCCGAAAATCATACAAGAGGTAACGCAGGGCGTCATGATTTTAATTAGACGCAGGGCGTCTTGATTTTAATTAGACACAGGTGCTCGCCACTTTTTTCTCGCGTACGCCGTCTCCAATATAATTAGCATAAGTGAAATAATTAACGGAGTGGACACGCTAAGCTTGCGTGAGAACCGGCCGAAGCTCATTCCCAATAAATAGCGAATGACCGAACAGAATATTACAGCTTAATGTACAATCCAGCTCGCATTACGCAAATGAGATTCCCGAAAATGTCGAGATGTGCGAGGAGCATATCGAGATTGAATCGGAAAGTTCCCCGATCGTTTCGTATGCTATACATATGCATATATGCGCGCTTTGATCTCACGCTTATTTAGCGGATAAATATGCATACGAGAGTGTGTTTGGTTCTCTTCTGGAGAAATCAAGGAAGACTGAAATTCCTCTCCCGAAATGGCTGACTAAACTTTGTAAAGCCGGCATTCCACTTTATTTTATAATCTGATTATAAATTCCATTTGTTATATATTTACGATAATTATATATTAATATAATATATGATGTTAAAATTATATTATTTTATTATTTTGATAAAATTATATTATATTATTTTGAATTTTACTTCAGTGTTTTTGCAAACAGAAGTGCCAAGAATAAAGTTGATGTCTCTTTCCCTGAATATCTTAAGAACAAATCAGATTAAAATTAAATTAAAAATTTGTTAAAATAATTGTTATAATGTAGTTGCTACATGAACATAATAATTACAGTGAAATATTATAAAATAAACTGTCGCTTTCTTTTCTTTGTAATTAACTCAATAATATAATAATAAATAATAAAAATAAGTAATAAACATGCATGGTGCGAGAACAGCAACAACCAGAATTTCGTAAGAAGTCGTAAATATAAACACGTGAATAAGAGAGGGAACCAAAGTTATTCCTGTAGAATAATTAACATACAGGCGTATAATTTTTGAGACCTGACGGGAAATATGCAGTCGAGCGTGGAATCGTTGATGATACGTTTGCATGCGTAAAATGATAATTTTTGTTTCTCCGCTAACACTGCTAAGTCACGAAGAAATTTTTGGTGAAATTATCTGTTATTTTTTTAGCCATTTTTCTATTCTTTTTACTGTGATTACGAATTAAATGTTGATAAGATGTAAAAGATACAAGTTTCAATTATTTTTAAAAATTATTTAATTTCAATTTTTTTTTGATTGTATAAAATTAATAGTATAATATTAATAAATTATAACAGGCATATTGCAAAAAATTAGAAATGTCACAGGAATTTTTATTGATTCAAAATATGTGGTAGGTTAACACTTCTAATTCAAAATCGAACACATGGGTCGTTCGATTTTGAAACGTCAAGCTCCGAGATTTCAGCCAAAGAGATTTTAGTCGATCACGCAGGGCGTGGCTCGGTTAGTTGACTTCCAATGGAATCGGATCGTTTGCTAGGTACGTGATTCGAATTTATCCGACGAAACAGGCGACACGACGAAATTGCTATTCGTGAGTGACTGTCTTCGACCGTAAAAGATTCTCTTACTCTCGTTGCACTCTTACTTTCCTTCGAGAGCGTCTCTTAGCATGTAAGTAAACATGCATAAATATAAATTAGCGCATAAATTTAGAAGCAAAGTAAAACCTATCCTCTATGCGAGCAAATGTGATATCGAAATGTGATAACTTACTCGACAAGTCGTTCGATCATGTTATAAAAATATCTCACTACAAAATTGTGCATCGCAGCGGTATAATCGGTCTTTTTTTCCACTCTTACAATTAATTATCTACCGGCGAACTCACATACACAACAAATGAAGTACGTGTACATCATATACACAGTTACAACTTGAGAGCATAAATTGTGCAATATTACGACGAGTGATGCATTTAAACGGGCAAAGTAAAGTTTCTAATTAAGGGCCTCTCCTTAAAAGCGTGCACCGGAGGATAAGACGGAGGGAATCGCGAAATATTACCAGGCACCGAACGGATAACGACCCTACCGGCTCCGCGAATAAACACCGGACTATCTCCCTCCCCCTTCTCCCCCCCGACCCATCGCGCTCTTTCTCTCTTTCGCTCTCATTCAACCCTTCCCACGCTTCGAACTTTGGGTGAAACTAATGAACCGTAACGCAACGCAATTACGCAGCCGCTTTCACGTGAATTCTTACGCGAGTCGCCCTTCCATTCGTCCTTTTTTTTCGGTCCTTCTCTTCCGACTCCTTCCAGTTGGTGCTTGGAGGGCTCGTAAATATGACAGGATCGCGGCTAACCGATGTTGTTATCGATATCGTCTTATCTTCCTCCCATCCCGTATCAGCCCCCGACCAATTCGCGATCGCCGGACTCGAGCGGAAGTGTAAAAACTGCATTTTACGACGAGGAGAACCGCGCCGCCACCTCTCGTAAACAAAGTTTAGTCAATTAATTCGAAGCTATGTAAATGCGCGGCTTACATGTACGCCCTGGACGTCCTTTTTTGCGCGCTTTTTATTCAATGTCGATGCAATCTTACTTGTGGCAAATTATGTTTTTCACCGGCAGCGAAAAGTATCGTTGGAAAATATCGCTCTCTAGTGGAATGTGAATCATTCTCCTACCTTTTTATATGCATAAGTAAAAACTAAAAAATTTTATTTCTGCTTTGTTATAAAATTATCAACTTTTTCTAAAAAGAAAAAATGTAATCATATAGTTAATAATAAATGTTACATAAAATTATTGATTTTTTTTAACTGAATATAAAATACTATAAGTGCATTATATAAACTACTTTAAATAAAATGAATTTCTGGAAATCAGAAAAATTCGTTATAAAATTCGCGTACTCGTGTATCTATAAATTCCGACTTTTATCGCCATAAATTACGTTGTCAGTATCTCGATACGAAAACCAAATGCCAATACGAATACGTGGTTGGTGAGCACGAAGAAAAATTTATCGGCTGGGAATTACGTTTCATCGTGGAAGGTCGGGTAGTCTGCGAAACCTCGGCGTATCTCTAGAAAAAATCATAAATATTTAACATCCAAGCTACTTTTTGTTCTGCGGAACTAGCGGGGATTCTCGAAGGAGTTGTCTGACCTTTTGCAATTTGTTTCTTCGAAAACACAAAGGCCAATGTCAACGTCTTTCGAATAATTTTCTCTTGAGATGCGATAAGAATTGTCTCTGTCGAATCGTTGCACGTCGACATAAAATTCGATTAAGATTAATTTTAAGAATCGAATTTGTCCTACGATGACGCACTTGGGACGTAGCCAAGGGCAAATTAACATCGATCATCGTGTCGCTCGTGAGGTATGACGCCGACCGAGTGACAATTGCCGCAAGTCGACGGTACTTCCGGCGAACCGGAATAGGAAGGAGACACCTAACGCGTGTCGCGCGTGGCGCGTCGTCGTCGAACTCGTCGTAAAAAAAAAAGAACGAGCTTGCGGACGAGGAGCATAACGTCTGTTTACGATGGTCGCATAAAATTCCCTCTCAGGATGGCATGCGAGCATGAATGAAGGCGGTACGTGTGTCGTAGGAGCGTAGCAGCCAGTCAACCGGCCGAGGGAACGAGCGATTACGCAACCGGCCGAGTTTACGAGCAAACGCGAAGTGGTATCTCTATGTCTTTAGACAGTCCCCAGACAAGGAGCAGCGGCGATGACCCGTGCACGCCATTATAACACGATGATCGCGATGACGAGATCGCGATCTGTCAGCTGCGACGAGTCAACAACGATCTGTCAAACTTTGCACTCGCGTTCCTCGACGATTGGGAATTTAATTTTCCCCATCGAGTTGGAACTGTCATTGTATATAAACCTTCCTCTTGTTTACGAGACGAAAGTAACGAGATTTATTATACGAAAGATGATGAGACGTAAGAGTCAGAGAGCGATGATAGGAAATCGAAATTGTTCGAGTAGATAAATAAAAGAAAGATCTGCATGGAATTTTTAATTTTCAACTTCTTCGTCTTTATCGTTGAACTGCTTTACGAGAAACTAACACAAGGCAATGATACACAGCGCAATAACCCGCATAATGCAAATTGCGATAACCTTAATGAAGAAATATGTAAGTGAGATGAGAAAACAATGAGTGTCTTTCTTTATGTTTATCTCTCGGTATTTATATGCGAATAATTTTGATAGTGTTTGTGTTTTCCTCAACTAAAAAGCGATATTACTATGGTGTAAAACAAACGATATAGAATAGACGGATCAAAATATTGCCTGTCTTTTCTGAATAACGTGACTTTAAATGTAACAGATGTCGAAGGTGAGAGAGAACATTGATATCTCTTGGTCTTTCTTTCTTATCATTTGATAGCGTTTATAAATTAGGAAGGAATCTAGAATATCCTTGCGACGAAATGTCACTCAAAAAGCACTTCTCTTTCACATTCGATTTATAAGTTATCATCGAGTCAAATTGGTTCAATTCTACAATCGTGCAAACTGTAGTCTGACCATATGTAGTTGACGGAATAAATTATTGCGACAGTTATGTGGGCAATAAAATTTGCGGACAGACGGCGTCCAGACAGTACATGAATCTTCCTCGCTCTGCCCACGATAACCCAGATTGTAAACCAAGCCCAGAGAGATACGCGATGATATCTAATGCAACGTCGACCGCGGATTATTACAGTTCCGAGCCGCTTTAATTAACCCTAAACGTTTCTGTTGTTGTAAAGAGTTTCTCTCTGTAAATAGTGGGAGAGGAAAAAAAAAATTGAATCGCATTCATTAGCAATCACGAAAGAGATACGCGTCTTTTTTACGACTATCGCTGGAATGCTCCTAAAACGCACTCCACATGCGTCGCTTAATGCGCGATTAAATGGCCCGAGAAATGATCTCCATTTATGAAGAATGACCTTTCTTGAATGATCTTTCTCTCTCTCTCTCTCTCTCTCTCTCTCTCTCTCTGTCTCAATTGACAAGTCTCGCGACACCATCAGTCTGCTCTCCTTCGATCGTTGGTCGCACGCTGCGCGTTCAAGAATGCACGACCGAATGCGCAGCAGTAGATAAGATAAGAATGTATCTCTTTTATCTCCCACGTCGTCCGGTCGGGACGAACCGTCTCTCGCTCCCCCGCCCCTTATTGCCCAAATAAAGCTAAACGAGCGCTTTTACGACCGTCTATAAAGCTTTAAGTGTTAGCGAAACGAGCGACGCGCGGCGACTCCGACTCCTCGCCGCGGCTTTTAAATCGCGCGTCTTTGCGGGCCCCTCTGTGTGCGACACGTACACGAAACACCTGAATGATGTCGGTCACTCGCATGAATCATGGCTGCACGCCATCGATGTCAAGGTTACTCGAGTAGCAAATAGAGCGATGGGTTCGTAAATGACAGCTGGGCCAAGCTACTTTCATCTGAGAAACCTTTTCCATCACCCCTTTATAATGATGTTTTACTCTAACCATGCAATACATATTACACTATTATTTTTTAAGCGTTATTTATTAAGGAAATAGGATGCTCTTTCTTATTGCAAACGAAAACAATAATTTGATACAATTAACGATCAATTTTAATCAAAATTTTACTAAGATATTATAAAGAATTTAGGAAACACATGGATAGAGACGGAGAGTTTGCAAATGTTTTTTATTTCAAGTGTTAGCCAACTTCCTCGTTCAGAGTCAAGGTCGCAGACAAGTTCACCAACGCGAGGTACAATTCCCGTTTCCTTGAAACATAACGATACACCGCCTGGCCAAGAAGCTCGTTTATCGGCTCTCAAACGAGCCGAGATACGATATACGTAGCGCAAAACGGCGCGCCTCACCCCGTAAAATATATTGTATATCCGTACAAGGTTTTTCACGTGTGTCTGTCTGTCTGTTATACGTGTGACGTCACGTGGTACACCAGGTTCGCGGGAGAAGCGCCACGACCTGCCCCAATCCGGACGGGTGTAAAGGCAGGGCAATATAAACGAACGTTTACAGGCTCGTTACATTTTTATGAGCTCGACGCCGCAACTACGCCACTACGGCCATCAACAGAATGTCGTAAACCATCAGCCAGCTCTGTCTCCCTTTCGTTTTCCTCTCCTCCTCCTTTGCCGGTCGCTCGCTCAGTCATTCTTACCGATTCTGTCTCCCCCTCGCCCCCGCGCGTATCTTTCACCTACCCACCCCTCGACGTCGTCTCTATTTCTCTCCCCCCTCCCCCCCTTCCCCACATCGATCCACGTGGCATTTACGCGTAACTTCCGGTCTGTGACGTCATGTTGCCACTCGTAGACCACTTAGGTTACGTCATTTTATTGACTGCGATCATAAAAGTTTTTACACGCGGACCTCCTGCGTGCCCCCCCTTCCACTCGAGATCGCGATGGAGTATCGCGGGGGGTTTTACGGTCTCGCCCCGTTTTATTGTTTTTACTACTCGCAGGCACATTGACCTCGTTTTAATTTCTCGATGCCACGCGAACGCTGCCCCGTCCGATTGAAATATTTATCATATTTCATCCGAATGCTATCGATGCTGCATCGCGTGTGGGAAACGAAAACTACATAATTTACATTTCATATTTTTTACAAAAGAGACGTATTCCGGACTTACTCAAAAAGACACACATACATACATATTTTTATAAAAATATTTCCATCTACACGTATCGATACATATTTTATCACGGTATTTCTTTTAATTTGGAATATACAGGGAAAGCTTATTAGTTTCTGATGTAAGACGATGCGTATTTTTACGCTCATATTTCCTTGGCGATCGAGGAATTTTTCGTAGCATCATGTCTGCTGCTGCGTAAAAGGGCGCGCCATTTTATCGATACAATGTCAGGTGCCACCCCCCTGACGTCATTGGTGGCTGCGTCGGCCATCATGAGGCTCATTATGCAATCTTCTATGCCTGGAATTCATGATGGCCGCCGTCCTGGGCCAATCCGTGCGCTCTCGTCGGCAGCCATCATAAAAACGGTCAATCCTGCACTCTGCCAGTCGTTTCCGCAACTTCCGGTTTCACAGCTTCCCCGATAGATGTCTCTACCGCTTAGAACATGTGCGCGTGTGGATCTTTAAAAATTACGTCGTATCTACATTATCTCGATAATTACAGCACAATAGTTAATTAATTGACAAATTTGTTCTTATTAGTAGCAATAATGATCACATGTTTATTGAAAGCAAGGACGTTGATAGCATGCGATATGCATTTATTTGTGTATTTAATTTAAATTGTTTAAAGTGTTGTTATTCAAATTATATTATCAGCAATTCCAATTTGGATCTTATAGATATTAATGATAACGTGATAAAATTCTATTTATTTCTTTAATCGAGAAGCTACAAATTAATTCGACCATTCATTGTTTAAATTTGAATATTGTACTACTTGCATGTATTATATTATATTGAAGAAAAAGTATTTCTGATAAAATGGTAATCGCTTGTTTCGATTAATAAGCAAGGAATAAAATTGTGTGTTTCGTATTAAATATTATAATTTCTCTGTGATGATCAAAAGATTGCGTAATGTTTAAAATCTTTCTTTATAAATACAACAGAAATACGTACGACATAATACATGAATTATAATTAAAATATGTTATTTATGTTACAATACTAAGAATGTATAGAAGAATATATTAACGATTCTGTCGTAAATTGAGTTATATACAAGAAAAGTAACGTCTTTTCCAGCTTTAATTAAGCCACTCGATAATATATCTTACGTCGAATAATATATTTTACATCATTGATAAAATACACGTTTTATGAATAAAAAATGAGGTATCTATCTCTCGCACATAATGAACACATTTCTTAAAATATGCAAATGTAAGCAGGTTCTTACGATTGACGATCGTGTTCGTTAAGAATGCAGCTAATTAAAAGTCGGCGTCATACTCGAGAATCTAGGATAATTTAAAAAAAAAACCCACAATATCCCCCGCCGAAATAGATAAGCGAGGAGAATACAATGTATTTAAAAATATAATATATTAATGCGACCTCTCTCGTGTTTGTGTCCATGCGATGTTATTCCATCTTTTGATGCTGTACGCGTCAGAAAGATTAAATTCACGGATATTTTCCCCTCGCGGACGAGTAGAAGACGTGCCGAGAGATGCGAAAAAGTGAAACGAAAATTTACAGTAACCCTATCCCGCAGAAAGAGAGACCAGCATCGCGCGGGACTTTAAAGGGAGGACAGGAAGAAAGGGTGGAAGGAAGGAGGAGGAGGAGGAGAAGGAGGAGGAGGAGGAGGAGGACAACCTTATCCGCATCTCGGATCCGGATAATTATGTCGGCGTGTTTATTACGCTCGGTTATCCGCGACTTTATTTCGTCGGATAAAAGAACGACTCGCGCAAGCAGATATCCCCGAGAGCCGGAGAGACGTTTGTGCAAAGAAAAGTCACGGCTGGAATTCATGATGGCCGGTCTTCTCTCTTTCCCCCGTCGATTCCGAAGCAGTTAGCCTGGGCGTAGGTAGGTAGGTAGGTAGGTAGACGAGCGGCCATGTGTGTATGTGTGTGTGTGTGTGTAATGTACACACGCGCGGTCATATATATCCGCTGTCTGGACTGCAAACCCTCCGAGGCAAGATTGGTAATTTCGAAGCAACTCCTTTTCCCTCCACGAAATCTATGCGCAAGACTCTCTTCGAAAGATAAAGCTCTTGTTTCTCTAGTCTATGTCTCTCTCTCTCTCTCTCTCTCTCTCTCTCTCTCTCTCTCTCTCTCTCTCTCTCTCTCTCTCTCTCTTTTTCTGGGATTTACATTTTTCATCTAACTTTCTATGGAATTTCTATCTCGAATCAGGAATTTTTAAAGAGAGGCGACATATCATATTCGAAGCGAGGAGAGTCTACAAGTGACAAGCAAACGTTACGTAATTACAAGTATAGTATATCGTGGTATATCGCTATATCTTTACGCTTTTAATCATACCAGTCACGTTAAGTGTACAAACATTATCCGATAAATATTTCATGAAGAGAGAATTCTGTTTATGACACTCGGATACTTTTTGCCAACGACAATTAGTCGTTCGATACGATAAAAGTAAATTTCACCAACTGCACAATTTGTCATTTGGAAAATCGTCTTTACAATTTCATTAATCAAGTTTATTCTCTTGGACTTGAATTTTATTTTATTTTTTTCTAATTTTAATATTCATTTTTCTAATTTTAATATTCATTTTCTAATTTTAATATTCATTTTTTTAACTGTATTTTTTTCTCGATATACATATATATAACATAACCGTTTTAGAAATTGCAGGTTTTAGATAAAAAGAATAATCTCATGAATTTTATCGGATTCCAGAAACGACGTTATACATGTTCTCTTTATGCTTCGTTGCACGTCAGTAGCTTTACATGTAGTATTATATATAATTACGGTTTTTTAATTATATTTGAATTAGTAATTAATAAGTTTGACACATATATATCTTCGATATATTGACAAATAATAAAGATAAATATTGGAAAGAATATCAAATAAATACTCCTTGATTTGTTTATACATAGATCATTATGAAAAAAGACTATTGCTAAGACATATCTTCTCCGATGATGGCGACTTATTCTTACCATATTTTATGCTACAAGACATCGTTCGAAATCATCGTGAGGCCTGGACGATATAACGGAAATGAAAAAAAGTAGAAGTTCCATTCGATGTACACATATGTTACGGTCATTATAAAATCCAATCGCGCGCCGATGAATCCCAATTTATTTTTGTCATTATCGGACATTCCTGTAAGGATCTCCCCGACTGAATTTGGAGCGGCAGCAAGAGAACGACGAGAAGGGACACCGTGTATAGCGTACGCGGGATGTCCAGGTAAGCTGTAGGGATAAACAACCAGCTTGGACGGATCCTCTCGAATCGACGAGCTTTGAAGATCCAACGAACTGTTTATTTCCACTTTTCTTTTGCCCCCGCTGCCGCGGGTCTCGTGTAAAATATCGGGGAACCGAAGCGGAAAGAAAGTTGACGCGTAACTCACGAGGGCGTCTTATTTACGACGTTATAAAATTACCAAGTTGATGCTTTAAACTGGAATGGAACGATTGCGGTGCCGCGAAAGAGCCTCTCGTGTCCGGGTATTAGTCAGTTTTTTTTTGGCTAACTGTCCGTGGATTGATGACAATGTATAGATTGCCCGCTGTGTAAAGTGGCTGGAATGTTCGTTTGGCTAATATCCGAAGAGTTGCATGTACGTATCTTTATTGTACGGTTGTCCGAGGAACGTTTTTAGATAAGCTTTTTTATATACCTATATGTGAGAGGAATTCCCACTTGGGAATGCGAGGAAAACGTTATCGAGAAAATATTATCGTATATTCCTGAATGAAAAGAAAACTCACGCACTATCTAATTGACTGCAAGGTGGAAATATATAACAGGACTTATAATTAATTACTTATTTCAAGCATGAGACACATGATTCGATTTTACAAAATCTAGTTAGAAAGAGAGAACCTTAAATTATGCGATAAACGGACGTTTTCTCGATATGCGGACAAATCACAGGTGAATTAATTCGCAACATATTTATTTAAAAAAATGTATAGCATCTAATGAAACCTTCGATTTTATAACGTGATATCAGTTAGGCAATTGGATTATCATATCAAGTATATAATTTGATTCGTATCAATTTTATAAAAAAATTATAGCGCGTGTTCTTTTCTCGCAGTTGTATTTGCTTTCGTTTGTCTTATCGTTAATTTATATGATGACGTTAAAGATCGATGATAATAGAGAGCATTAAATTCCAGATTTTAGCTTTTATTAAAACACAGAAAACATTTACATTTTTCATCAAAAGCGATCCGGTCAATAAATTTCACGCAATAAAACTTTAAAATAATTTAAAATATTTTAGGTAAAATGCCTTCTTCATTTCTGCGTATAATAATATTTTTACTCATTGCCGTGAGTAAAATATTTTAAAAATACATACGTTTTAAGAATACATATTCTCTTTTTGACTAAATATTTCGGACAAGTTAAATGTTTTCCGTGTTTTAAAATACAAAAGGATATATTAACGTGGATTTTATTGGACACATTTTTTTTCATGATAATGACTGTTTGGTTCTCGTATTTTTTTATAATTCGCAAAACAGTTCAATAGGTCAATAATTTCGCAATGTGTAGAACCCAGATTGAAGATAGCGAATTTTCGGCCGCGCCAAAAGCACGGGTGGTCGGCACGTGTGTCGTTTCAGGAACCTCGTAAATATTCGCTGGAAGATGCAATCGTTATGCACACGTTCCTTACAAGCTGAGTTACGGTAATACACCCGCAAGATGAATCCGGACCCGTCGCGGAAGAGGATTTAAAAAAGGCACGCGGAAAAATGGAACGCTGTATTATACGCGGCTCCAGCGCTATTTATAGTCTAATTTTATGGAATACGTAATAATCATAAAGTGATTTTTTTTTTGGTACCCCATGCTATCCTGCGAAAATTGAATCGAGCAACTCTCTGAATAAATAAAAAGAATATTTTCCACTCAGCTTACTCCATAAACATGTAAAATACAATTATTGTTGCCTGTGATTTGATATTATTGTCTTGTAAACAATTATTTAATATATGTAAACATATAAAAAAAATAGTTATAAACATAAAAATTTATGTTTTTGCGCCTCGCGCATATGTTTATCGTCGAGCTATTACAGTATAAAACAATTTTGATGGCTACGTTAAAGCAGATATCGATTTTATCGGACGTTTCTTACACGTCACTTAATTAAAGGCACTTTACACGTAAAATACAATATTTCATTCGCGTGATAAATTTTTCCGCACGCCCCACGTGCGTCTATATGTGGAACGAGTAAAGCAAACTATCGATGAAGACTCAAGAGAGAGTTCTAAACTTATCAGAGCCGGCGAGGGGGAGTAGAGGAGATTAGTAGTTACAGCTTTCGTTGTATTTGTAGCCCCGCCATTTTCATTCTCCTCTCTTCGTTCCTTCTTTTCTTGGCGAACGGCGGAGCGGTCCTTCGCCGGACCATATGGCCGGTTTGTATCGGCAATCAAGCGCGCCAACATCCTCTGGCAAAACTCGAACCCGTTCCATAAGGAACAGCGACGATTTTCTCCGTCGGTCGATAATCCCAGCTTCTCTCTGTCTCTCGCTCGTCTTTTTCTGCACGTCGTCACTAGTGGCCTCCCATTGGACAGCTCACATAATGCGTACTTTTTATACCCGAGAGCTCGCAGGTCCCGGCTGCTTAACATAACATCGGATTCTCGTACAATTTCTTTGCGAGCAGGGAGGAGTCGGGACGAGGGAGAAGATAAGACTCATTTCCTATTAATTTATTTATTTATTCCGACCGTGATATGCGCACATTTTCGCAATAAACACAGAGAAAAAGTGTGATATAGAGGGAGAGAGGGAGAGAGAAGGAGAGAGAAGCCGAGAATCTGATTTATTTTCGAAAAATATCAAAATAATAAGATCAAACAAGCAGCCTTAATGTTTAAATGATGTAAGTCAACTGCGAAATCTAATTGTAGCTAATATATGAGTTAATTATCTTTCTTAATTGCAATTTTGCCTTATACAACAAGAAATAAATTCTCCTATCTCCGATTTAGCTACATGAATTAACATTGTAAGAGAAGCATCCAATATTTTATATAATTGATAAGATTTAATTTATGCGAATAAAGAGAGAGAGAGAAAGAGAAGATGCTGCTTATCTACCTATTATTGAGACACGACGAAACAAATATGGACTTGTTTGCATTCGTATTGTACGATGCTTACAACTTTATCTGATTTTTTCAGCTCACTGATTCCGTCTACCATCTCGTGTCATCCGATGAAGAAATCACGTAACGAGAATCTTTGCACACACGAGCCTATCTTCAAGTTTTTTCCACGGACTAACGACTTATCGGATTCCTGTGCCAACTTTATCAGATATAAAAAGCGCTGTAATTATTTATTTAATCATTTTCTTCAGCTTCTCTCGAGACGCTCTTGTTGCTCGCTTTATCCGTAGATGTGGACAAAGTTATACACTCGACGATAACATATGCAAAATGCGTTTATTATGCATACTACTGTACCGAAGAGTGCTGATTGCGACAACGCATATAATAATTAGTTAATTATGTAGGTAGTTTATTAGGGATTCACTGACACCGGAGCTCAAGTTATCGCTCCAATTTACCCTAAAGCCGTCGATCCGTTTCGCGTTGAATTAAGAAGCTGAAAGAAATCGGCGCGCCAATAAAAGAGATAGTCCCTCGCGAATGAACAATAAAATTGCCAATTTGTGTCTGACAAAGTTGACCGATAAAGTCGATTCGTTCTGCGTGACTGTGAACTTTGAATGACTCCCCGATAATAATACTTGCTTCGTGCTCCTTACAAATAACTTTTTGTTCGAGCCAATCTGAGATATATTATTTTACGTCCCACCAGGGAAATTAAAGAAAAGAATATCATCGATGAACCTTTATTTTTGCGCGGGATGATAATAATTTTACCATGATTTAACAGGAAAAAAGTAAGTCATTATACGGAATAATTATTCGAGAAAAATTAGCGATTCGATGATTGATTTGCATACTTTCTGCGCGTGACAATTTTATCACGTGATAAAGAGGTGTTTTATGCATTCCTTTATAAAAATTTATTAATTATTATTAATTTTACGGCGCGTAATGTGAAATACTGGATAGTCATAAAACTCTGTAGGATGAGGGAAAAAAGAATTGCTTATTGCATCTATATATAACCACTCATTCGTTCTCAGGGGCACAGCTAAGAATGTCGATAAATTATTTCTCGTGCTAGAAAAATATCCTCGTCTTTCACTGTGTACGGATAAATAATAGCGACATAAATAAGCACGTAACACGCGAAAGTTAAATCAAAGACTTTCATAATTTTCCTTGGTATTTGATTCGACAAGGATGCGAAATCAATAAGAAATCATAAAGCTGTTGAGGAAAGTAGACGGACAAACGTTTTCATGCCCACGTGTACGCCTAACTATCACAATGAGACAGTGATTGATAAACGGACAATGATATTTTTGCATACTAGAGGAGAATAATACGCGGAGGAAGGATGCTTGCGATACCGAACCGCGGCCAAATAGGTGAGCCGGAGCCGAGTATCGATCTGAGCGTCGTGGACCTGCCTGCTCGAGCTAGGACGAGAGGGGCGAATGGGGAGCACCACTTTGGAGCGACCACTACTACCACCAGGACGATGCGTACCAGCATCCACACCCACCTTAAGAGCTGACACAAGTGCCTAGACTACCTACACAATCAGCTGTACTAATACCGGGGCTCACACGGACTCTCGCGTCTTTGCGCTACACGAGCGTACTTCAAGCGCCTGGCACAGGCCCTGTCTGACGGCGCATACATGTACGCTCATCGCAGGAAACGTACAAGTTTCGCCCGCGCTAGTTTGTCCAGACGTGCACGTAGGTACCAGCAGCCAGCATCGATATCCGCATCATCCCCTCCTCCTCGCCGACCGAGGCAAGGGTTCCAACCTCGAATCGACCCTACCTTGTAGTCAAACCTACCCTACGTGGGTTTCCATCGACGTTTTCAGGGTAGAAGATGAAGGTGTAGAGAGAAAGAGAAGGAGAGAAAAAGAGGGAGAGGAAGAGAGGGAGTGGCAGAGCAGGGCGTGTCGTTGCGTCTACGGGGCTCCACGAAGAAAAGGTCTGAGAAGCTCGCCGTTACTTTCTCTACCCTCGTCCATTCTTATTCCGGCACGCACAGCGGCCCAACTTTTACCATTTCGCCGTCTGGCGAGATAATCCCCCAGTCCCACCTATATAATCCAGCGCGAGAAAGAGAGAGCGGAATCACGATTCCCTATATCTGCCTCTGCGTCGGTTCTCGTACGCTTTCTCGGAAAAAGGGACCATCGTTATTTCAAACTTGCGCTGTGCAGGTGTCGCGAACTGTTTGGCGCTAATGACATGGGTTGAAGCGAAAATTTAATGGAATCAACCTGAAAGAGAAAAATTTATCAGTTCGTCTAGTGTATTAGAAATACATATCTTAAATCATTTCACGCAATGCGACAAATGTAAACTGCCGGCGAATGATTTGCCTTTAAAAAAGAGAGAAAAAAGTATATTTAATTAAAATAACTTAAATGTAATTAGTTTTATCTTTCTACTCACCTAGAATACAAATATATTTATCTGATAAATTTATTCTATAAATTCACTGCTTTTATTTGAAAAAATATACGCTTCTTCTGGTGTGAATTAATGTGAATTAACATCACACGAATTTATAAAATAAGTAAATTCTATTATTTTAATCATTTTTTTTCGAAACAGAATATTCATGATGTGTGAATAAAAAATATAGTTACGGTCGATGAATACGTGCTAATCTTTTGGATTGCGAAACATAGATAACCGTCGATAATACGTGAGAGAAGACAAATATTCAAAGCAGAATCGTGTACGTGACTAATGCATAATGTGGCCAAATAAAAAATGATAGAGCTCGAATTTACACGTATCTCTTATCATTATTATATTATTGTATTGACACGAGCACACGTTTTGCCTCAAGACAGACTTGTCTTTGGCTAATAGCGTGGGCGTGGATGCAGGTGCAACATGCATATTGCAGTGGAATGGATTCGTAAGTGGAGAGTGCACACGAGAGGTGGGATTAAATTGTCCCTCGTAGACTCCAATCAGGGACGCTCGGAGGAAATTAGAATGGACGAGACTGGCTTCGTGGCTGGCAGCGGGAATTGGGTGTACTCGGAGACTGAAGATGGCATTGAAATGAGTAAGACTACGAATCGAGAATTAAAAATACTTTTTCCTTTTCTGTCTATTTTTGACACAACGAACCGAAGATTGCAAAACGACCGCTGATATCTCTGACTCTGTGTCATATAATGTGATATGTTACAATTTCAATATTTAATAGATGATTTAAGGAAGCTTAATATCTCTATGCAATATTTAATAATCAATAAGATTAAAGTTTTCTAATAATTTCGATTATATCTAATATTTATTATTCTGATCTCTTTCTCTTTCTTTCTCTTTTCTCTCTCTTTTTTATCAAGGGGAAAGCATAAATTACTTCATCCCCGATAGTGAATTCGATTCGCGGCGAAATCTTCTCCAAGGTTGAAAGGAATAGACTCTGATAAAGTCGCTGGTTTAAAAAGCTAGTTGTTTTGACTTCTCTACCAGAGATTACACATCCTACATCCTACAAAGAAACTATCGGTAAAATGACGAGGCGCGGGAAGTTGGCAAAATCCGGAGTGCCACGTCGTAAAGATATGGTCGGCGAACCGCTCGGGAGTCAAGCGGAAAGCATGAAATTGCTTATATTTTATAAAAGCGAAGGAAAGAGAGAGAGAGAAAAGGATGGCGAGGAAGGTCTTGGCGCGGCGCGAGAGATGAGGTGGTATCGACGGGCAAGTAAAAAAGACGAAGAAAAGGAGACAACGTCTTCTCCCGTGAATAAACAACAAGTATCGTGCACGTCGTGGTAACGTAGGCTAAGAGAAAAATATAGTGACGCGCATGTATGAACACATATACTAGCTGCATGTACGTACGTTGGGATAGGACTTGAAGCCGCTTTTGTGGTCTCAGAAAAGGTCTCAGACGAACTTTTGTTCGATGCGAGAAATTAGACATTATGTGCAGATCGAAAATCCCGAGTCGAGATTTTGCTTCCATTTTCAATTTTATTTTTTATTGATTTTATAGAATTTCGATAGGTTTAATTTATACAAGAGCTCTTACTTTTTGTACTTCGAAGATGATGTCGAACTAACAGCTCTGATTTAGAAATTTAATAAAAAAGCCTTTCACAAAATTATAAATAAAATAATATTTCGAATTATAATTCGAATTATAATTTCGAATTATAATATTTCGAATTATAAATAATATAATATTTCGAAAAAAATGATTAACTTGCACATTTAACAAGGAATCAACACGCAAAAGAAACAGCGTATTCTCGTGAGACAGAAAAGAGAGAATTCTACCTTGCTCATGTAAATGTATCGACATGCAAGTATCGATTTTTCTACCTATATATATCTGAAGGTTCTTCTCGAAAAATATGGCGTCTTTATCGCTGCATTGTCAAGCTTGCAAAGACGGGAGGGAGAAAATGGAATATCCTACGTCCTACGTATATCAGGTTCCTTGCCAATATGGTTCAGAAGGGACGAGGACATGTGTAATCAACGCGCAGAAGAAACAGCGTATTCTTGTTTTGAAAGAACAGTTTACTTAGGTTACCTATACACCATCTGTGTGTGTTGAATTTATTATAAGAGTGAACACGCGCATGTGTACATATACGTGCACACATGAACATAGAAAACACGTCTAACATATTCGTCGCCATTTTCTCAACGTATTTCAAAATATCGATTTTTAAAATATATTATTACAAAATATATATAATATATAAATTATATTAAACTATATAATATATATAAATATATAACAAAATATATAATACATAAATTATATTAAAATATATAATATATAAATATATAGCAAAATATATAATATATAAATATATATCAAAATATATAATATATAAATTCTTAGCTGCGATAAGCAATATAAGATACGTATTCGAATCACAATCGGAGCTGTATTATAGCTTTAAGAAGTGATGGTGAAAAATCTACGTAAAAATGTTTAAATGATTCTTAGTCTTGGCACAAAATTAATAAAAAATTCAAATAGAATTAATAAGTCTAAATAGAATTTCGAATCGTAAAGTAATAAAAATTCAGATACATTACTTAAAGAAAGCAATGATAATATATTAGTTAGAATCCTTAGCCACTTTAGAAATGAGAACACGAATGTAATATTCAGACAGAATTTAATATTCATTCATTTTTATTCGATTACCAGCTTTCGCGAGATCGAAATTAATTTAATTCGATATCAAGTATTACATGTTAATAATGTACGAAAAGTCAAATGTGTATTGAACAATCGCGTCTGTTGAGATTCGCTTGAAGGAGTTTCAAGATATCTAAAAAGGGAGTGGACATTATTGAATTCACCTCGCATAGGAACACATTCTGATTCCTTATCTCATAAATTGCTAGCTAACTTAATTTATTGCAATGTTTACGCGGCTATTCTCACGTATTACGTGTTTGTTTCTATGTAATGAGATGAAGCCGGTCACGGTTCAAGACCCTCAACATGTTGTGTGCGCGGATCTCGTTAGCGAGAGATCATCTGTGAAGATTAATTAGCTGCGGCGGGGGCGGTCGTTTTGAGTTTCCTTCATTGTTGAATTTAACAGATTTTAAGTTTGCTATTTAAGCCTTTCTTCGATCCTGCGATCTTGAGTTAAACTCGTGAAAAATTCGGTCATAATTAAATTTTCGCGAATTAAATTTTTCACAAAGTGTCAAAATAATATACTGAACGAATTTCACTGAATTGGATATATCGGAATTTAATACGGCATCTTTGACAGATACGTTCAAATTTCTCTTTATCTACATTTTATAGGTAAAAAAAAAGAAACTTTTTTTTATATATAAATGTCAATTTGTATAGAATTTATATAATTTGAATAGCTAGAATTTCCTTTATATAACGTTTTGAATTATTATTAACACATTCGTACTCCTGTAAATATTATATACGCGCGAATACATCTCAGAATATTTATGTGAAAGAAAATGTTTACTTTGGATAAGTTATTTACGACGATCGACTCTCTAATCCAAGTTCTGGGAAAATTCTCCTCGACTATATTTCGTTAGATTATTTATACTTTCATGATTTTTAAATATTTATCATTCCGCGAGGAGCGTCCAACAAGCTTGAGAATTGTTATTTAACTTTTCACTGACAAGAGAGAAAATTCGGGTGGATTAATTTTGGTCGAATAAAACGAAGTTTACGCGCTTTAGAATTATTCATCTCGTGTCCGCGGCTTCTCTCTTCCGTAGCGACGTCATCGGGCCTGTAGCCGAAATTACAAAGGAATCTTCGGAACGACTTTGTTTGCTCATCGAGTCCCTAACGTACCACGAACTCGTGCAAACTCAAATGCGAGGGCGGTATAGACCGCCTCCCCTATCCGCGTATATTCTCCTATCTGAAAATCCGCGCGTATATTCATATAACTCTACACTGCGGTAGTAGTTGCAGCGTCGAATTCGCGCAGCCGAAATCACGAGGTGCTTGGAACTGCTCCATGTATGCGTATTTATATACGTGTATGTATGCTGTGTAATCGAGCACGTGTATACGCGAGTATTTGCGCGTCTATATAGATACGTGTTCCCCATCTCGCTATTGCAACGCGTCGGTCCCTCTCTCCTCCCTGCTCGCCGTCAGTTCAGTTTCCATGTCCCACCAACAATCCAATTTATACGCCGGATTATTCCGAGAAACGCTGAAGGAACGGAGGGTTGCTTTCGACCCTCTCTCGTCCTCTTCCACCTGGTTGTTGCCCTCCTGTCGTACCTTCTCCAACTTCTCGTCCTTTACGTGTCTGCGTCGACCGCTGCTAAATCGCGATGGCTGGATCGAGGGAGCGAGACGCGATCGAACCGCCTCTGCTCGAGTATGGCTCTCTTTTCGATCGTCACGTCCTTGCCTTCGTCTCTTAAATTAGATTGACACGAAATACTTTTCCGTTATTGTCTAATCTTAGCGAAACTTATTGGACTCATTTTAGAAAGTCATTCATGTGCGACGCGATCTATGAGATAAATCTAAATGATACTTTTTGTGGTTATGCATATACATATAGATATATGGATTATGGATGCAGAGATTGGGATACGCGTGCAAGATTTTCTTCCCGCATGTAAAAGCTTACGTAAGAGAAATGTCAGTTTTATTCGGAAGAAAAGCAATGCTATAAGAGTAAGCGATTGAACTTACGATCAGTTGACCTGATTCTCATCCAAATATCGTTGTATTTGATTTCTGATAACTCGAGACGATATTGTACGAATTCTGGTCTCTCTTTTCGACTTGGAAACTTTTAAATTAGAAACAGAAAATTTTTGTAATGCTACACGAAGATTTCGGGAATTTTATAAGCATTTTTTATAAATTTTAGCCTCGAAAATACAATATATAATTTTCAAAGCACGTGCAAATAAAAATAAAAATCGAAAGTAATTGCTACATCAATTATTTTTGTTTTATTTATTTAAATCTATTGTTAGGGTATCGTCTTTTTACAAATGCGTTAAACACGTTTAATCGAATTGATTTTATTTAAAAAAATATGTAGCTGATTTCTTTTGCGATCTCTTTCCCTCTTTCGCCTGCAATGATTTTATCCGTTTCGTTCAATAGATTTTCGAGCGATCAGTCAACGTAAAAATAATAATATTGCTTTCTTATTGACGATTATGCGATAGAGCTCTGAATCTTTATAGAATATTTACGATATATCACGATATATTATAGGCTCGTAAAATATTTTTGCGCGTTACTACTAGAATATTTCAAGATGTTCTGCAAATCTCCATACATCCTATCTTCGCTACATGTTATTGATTTCTTCGCGATTTTTCCTAAAACTTTATTGATATCTTTTTAACAAAGTCACAGAAGCATCGCAATAGCTGTTGGAGCTTCTTTACTACACGATTATATATCAATTTCGCGATATATATCAATGATTTAATAGTAAGGATATTTTAATAAATGTTTAATGGATTTTAATAAACCCGGATCATCGAGATCTCGATTCAGTTTCTATTGAACTTACATAGATTACATCAATGTGCCGTTGCAGAAATAGAAGGCACTTCACACAAGTGGCACAATATTATCCGATTCATATTTCTTGCGTATGCATGATCCATCCATCGTATCTGAAGTTTAAACGCTGACGTGGTAAAAATCTACCGTCGAAGAATGGTCGACATTCACACGAGAAGTCTCTTTGTAAAAAATTCTGAGCTTCTTAGAGAAGCGAACGACGGGGCTATATCGATTCTCGATTAAGCCAAAGTTTCCATTTGCCGATCGCTTTCTTTGAATTTATGGGATGTATAATTTCGCCGACGTTTTGTACGCTCAAATTTTACAAAGCTTTCTATTCCAATTGTTAATTAAATAAATTGCATTTTCGCATTTTGTCAATGTATCACGGCTACTTGTAAACTCAAATAATTGACGCCCGTAAAAAGTTGTTTATTAAATACTTTAAGCTTTTTTAAAATCAATTCAGAGTTTTGTTTGATAAATATATTTTATAACAGTAGGTAATCGTAAAAACAAACAAAGTTTTTATTTGTCATGGAGACATGTCCCGTTAATTAATGCAGCTTGCCCTCTGTCTGTGAAAACATTTTTAACTTTTAAATCCGTAGTTCCCTTTCACACAGGATAAGAGTCCGTAAAATCAGGACTTTACTGTGTCGGAGATTATGGGCTTCTAAACATGGATTTCTTTGTAAGTTTATGAAAAAGAAAGATGAGTAATTGTAAAACATCGCAGCAGGTGGACGGATCTTTATTAAAGACGCGGGGCGTTTCTTCTTATCGAGATGCATCTTGTAGAAAGTACACGAATATGTGGTCGTCCGAGGGAACAGAAGCACAGAGATGTGCAAATTGTGGGTGCAGACAGTTTGTGGCGCTTTAGGATGAGGATTTATGTCCTCGTCCGAGACGTAAACAATGCGCGAGATGCGGCGATAAATCCACAACGATCCTTCCTCTTTCTCTATCTCTCTCTCTCCCCTCCTATGTAAGTACATAAGTTATCTAGGTCTAGGAAATTGTCGTTTATTGCGCTCTATTGCCAAAGTTACATACTGCTATTACGTTGCCACTGTATTCCATAAAGATGCGCATCCGAGTTCTAATGCTTAACAAATTTTATTCAATAATAATATAAGCCATATGTTGATAGTCTTTTTGGGATATCGAGAAATTTTGATTAAAATTATTTCTTTAAGATTTGATTATTTTATTATAAATTTTCTAAATGTTCTCCAATTTTTAATAATTTAGTTCTTGCCGTTGGTCTCTTTCGAATGGAATAATTTTATTCATAATATATTTAGACGAAAATGTTTTCTTGCATACAAATAATTTTTACGTATCGATCAAATTGAAATTCTAATATACATGTAAAAAGTAAGAATCACTTTGTTAAATAATATACGTTTCACACGAATATTAAAGCACTTCAATCATCATAGTTATCATATCGTCGATAAAAAGATTATTGCAAAAAGAGAAATGACTATAGCAGAAAGAAAAGAGTGCTTGACGAGAAAGTTAAAACTTTATAGAGAAACATAAAAACAAAAAGGATTGCGCATTGTAGATTAATGTACCGTAAAATTACAACAACGTTACTGATAGCGAGACGTTTACAGCTGTATTGTAAAAAATTACCGCCTCCTATTAGTGAATTATTAATGTACACACGGGACATGTCAATTCTATCTTATCGATCATCTTATCGAGGATTCTGCTGCGAAAATTAAGTGACGAAGAAAAAAAACAAGAATTTGTTCAATAAATACTTGCTCGAGTGCACAGTAATTAGCCACACAATTAACTACACGCTCGATGCGATTACGCGCGCAAATTAATTTCGCATACGGAATGCTGGAATAGACGTTTTCAAGGATTTTAAGAGAGAGAAGAAATATTCCTCAATATCGTTCGAGGGAGAAAGAGAAAGAGAGAAAATAATAGTAAAACCAGCATCGGCTTCCGTAATGTCTTCGAATTTATATCCGACGATGTAAGACAATTTGTATTTAATTGAGCGAGGTTTGTTTCTCTCCCCGTAAATGATCCGCCGGGTATATACGAGTGTTTCCCCCGTGACTTGTGTGAATTGCGGCAAAGTTACCGTGAATACATCGACGGATGCATAAATCGTTCGCGCGAAAGGGGGAAACCGCGATGGAGGACCCTGGTCTCCATCAAGGTACACGCAAATACTGCGGCCGCGGCGATAAAGTGACACCCGATTATTACTCTTAAACGTCTCTAGCCTTCACGCAATTGTCTCCTATTGACACACAATCCCTTTAATTGAACCTTCCATTAAACACGCAGTATCGCCGCTGATACAATTCGAACGTTTGCGAGGAACGCTTGCAACGATAATTTTTTATCGATCTCCTCACAAACGAAACATCTTTGTGTAATATAAAGAATCTGCAAGTTTCTCCCATTCGTGTGAAAATAATGAATTTTAATGTGTCTTCTTTTTTTTAATTCAACAATTTTTTAATGCGCGGGAAAAAAATTTGCGAGGGACGCTTGCAACTATAATTTTTTATCGATCTCCTCACAAACGAAACATCTTTGTGTAATATAAAGAATCTGCGAGTTTCTCTCTCTCTCCCATTTATGTGAAAATAATAAATTTTAATGTTTTCTTTTTTTTAATTCAACAATTTTTTAATACGCGGGAAAAAAATTTGCGAGGGACGTTTGCAACGATAATGTTTTATCGATCTCCTCACGAACGAAACATCTTTGTGTAATATAAAGAATCTGCGAGTTTCTCTCTCTCTCTCCCATTCGTGTGAAAATAATGAATTTTAATATATTTTCTTTTTTTTTTAATTCAACAATTTTTTAATACGCGGGAAAAAAATTTGCGAGGGACGCTTGCAACGATAATTTTTTATCGATCTCCTCACGAACGAAACATCTTTGTGTAATGTAAAGAATCTGCGAGTTTCCCATTCGTGTGAAAATAATGAATTTTAACGTGTCTTCTTTTTTTTAATTCAACAATTTTTTAATACGCGAGAAAAAAATTTCTGACCGATTTCCCTTCCAATCCCGTAAAAGACGAAGTTCAGTTACCCGCGATGAAATGATCGCGTACTGTCGGGGAAACCGCAGTACGCCGACGGCGATAGTAAAAGGTTCGATAGAAAAAGAGTTGACTTCGAAAAAAGAATCCTTTTTCTGGCGCTTTTATAGCGCAATAAATAAGGGACTTTCTCTTAACCCTTTTTAGCGTAGAATCAAGCGGCACATCAGCGACACCATGAGGTTGCTTTCACCATTCTAGGCTATTTTTTTACATCCTCCCTTTTCTTTCTCTCTCTCTCTATCTCTCTCTGTATCCTTATGAAATGCTCCATAAAATATCTGATAGTTAAAAAAACGAATGTCGAAAGCAGAGATTTGTTTCGTGAAAACTTAGATTTTAAATGTCATTCGACTTTTTCAGTCTCTCACATCTTTTCTTATTTTTAATTGCAGATTACTGACATGCTAAGTCGTCGAAAGTCGCCGAGTTCCGAGGGGCGGTAAGTTTGAGACAATTACAGATACATAATAAGCATGAGATTATTGCGCATAATTGTGTACTTTCCGATAAGACGTAATTAGAAAAATAACAGAGTACGATAAAGAAATAGATTACATCGCGAAGAAATTGAACATAATTCGAGGTAGTGGCTATTAAAGCGCCATTATGTTCGTTTTATTTCGCACGAGGATAATTTGAATTTGAGAAGAGCAGGTTTTTTTTATACAGCAATTTACATGGGTATGCATATAAAATAGTGCAACGGATAGTGCTGTAAAAGATTCGCGGAAATGATTACGCGTTGTAGTAAAAATGACAACGTATCAAAGAAGTAGATTACATTCGTGAAAGAAAAAAACGCAACGCGGAGCAGTTTCCTAACAATTTTTCTCGTCGACTTTCAGTGTCGACTTTCTAGACCGACGATCATGAAGAACCGCTGAAGCGAAACCGCATGTGTTTTATTACAACTTTAATTGCAAGTATCCTCTTACGGCTGTACTTTACGCTAATTGTAACCAGGGAAAATGTAAAATATCGTATTGCGATTATACATGTAATTGCCTTTAAGGACTTTTTGCTGTTCATTACATCATGTATCGATGGAAAATGTTAGTACGAGGTTCATTTCATCGTTCAAAAAAAACGATGGATGAATTTTATTTTTTAATCATTCGCGTTGTACAAACCCGGATATTGCAAATTATTATGGACACGTCAAATAGCAAAGTGGATTTATTTTTGTGATAAATTTTAGTTTTTCATCATCACACCGTTATAAAAATACCATTTCTCTGTATTAAAAATATTACTGATTATATATATGAATGAATGGAGATGAATATATTAAAATCGTATGCAAGACAAATTTATATTCGGATTGTTTTGATATCGGATTTAAATTAACTACGCCTACAAATTCTTTAGATTGACATAAATTAATTCTATATTTTAACGATAAACTTTCTATTCGATCATTACCGTTATAAAAATACTTATTTATTATGTTGAGACGAATACATTGAAATAGTACGCAAGATAAATTTATTCAGACATGTCGTTAAAAATATCAATTTATTGTATTGATATTCCTGATTTATGTAAATTAATTACGGTTGCAAACATTTTGGATCGACGTAAAGCTAATTTTATACGTTTTGACAGTTAACTTTCTCTATATATTCACGTTTAAAATTTTGCACTTGATTTTATTCTTCGTATTATTCTCCGCAGCTCTCCTCTTAATTCGAAGTCGGCGAACGCAAGAATGTACGCGAGGTTTACCTTACGTCTCGGTATGAATCTACCCCGTTCTCTCCGGCGAATCCCCCTCGGGCATCCCTTTTCAATCGACATTATCTTGTTAGTCGTGGGAGACGTAATTTATAACTTCCCTAAGAGGTAGTTTGCCAAGTACAACGCCATTATAAATTCATGTTTACGTCAGACTCAGCCAGAGATCTCTCGTCGGTGGCGGCGGCCGAGGAGACGCTTACTTGAGAAACGTACACCGGGAACGTGGACACTTTGCTCTCCGCGACACACCCTGCGCCGTTAATTCGTTACTTTACTTGACCCTTTACGGCAGATAGGTACGATTTTCTTCGCAATTTATAGTAACCGATACCGTCGATGACCATTCGTATTCGAAAACGAGCCGACGCGCTCCTCTTATCTTTTCTCTCTCTCTCTTTTTCTCTCTTCGCAAAGTCCGCCTCCTGTTTTTCAGACGAAAAAACGCTTCCCACCGCGAGAAGCAGACGCCGATAGGATCATATACACGCATACATTAATGCCTGAGAGTCGGTAAGCGCGTAATGCGAATCCGCGAGCATTCCAAGCCGATTCGACATCGAGGGATACGTATCCTTACAGTGTAACTCTTTCGCAAATATACCTCTCGGGGACTCCGCCGATTGCAGTTCCTCTCAAGAATCTGGTATTATAAACCGAATTTGTGTTGCGAATCTCGTATTATGTACTTCGTCGTACGTTAGCTCTGTAGTTTTCAATTTCTTACCAAGATACGAGAGAGGAAGAGAGTGAGGAAATATTTTTCAAAGTGTGTAACGTTATATCCTCGGATTTTGAACGATGGTGTAAAATGGCGAGTATTCGCGGGAGATCAATAATGGACGTACGTTCGCGGGTCAATCGCGTATAAGACGGGCGGGAATTAATTAGCCAGATTCGCTATGAATTTCAGGCTTAATACCGTAAGACGAGCGAGGTAATCGCGCCTCTCCAATTTTACATCGAATTAATTGACGCCATTATGCCGTAACCTTCGCGCTTCTCGACTCTTGGAACTTTTGCGCGGGGCGCGATGTTTTCGAGCATTTTTAAGACGCCTTCGAGATCCGTATTATCTCGTTTTGAGTAACGCTCGAACGCACTTGCGTTTCTGATTTTACGGTCTAACAAGGAAACGCGTACGTCCGTCTCCGATTTCGATAAACTTTAAGCACGTTATCTCTCGAATAACGTAGAAAATAAAAGATGTTTTATTAGCATTTTATCGCGTGTTAAAGAGTTGAAACTGACTCTACAGGCTGAATCGACATCTTCGGTTTTATGCAAATATGAATTGAAGTCTTGAGATGTAAAAGAGTGTTTTCAAATAGGACTTTGTATAGTTAATGCATCCCTCAATTATGTGTTTAAATTTTCTAAAAAATGTTATTAGATTTTTTGAGACAGTCGCATTCTTTTATCATTTTCGCGATTTTAAGGTAAAATGAATATTATAATTAAATGTATAAATTTACTTTTTATAATACGATAAAGTATATTAAATCAAAATTTTTGTCTAAAATATTTTTTCACACGTATCTAAAATACTTCGATAATATTCATTTAGAATCAAATATTTTTCGAATAGTTTCAAATTTTAATATACAATTAAGATGTTAAGATATACTTATGAAGATATTCTTATTCAGAGTTATTCTATAACATATCTAGATTAAAAATAAATTCGCAAACGTTTCCTTGATAACATGCATATGCACTGTATTTTTTATTGTATTAGATGACAAATAAATGTCTAATTTTTAAGCAAATGATTTAATTTTAGCAATTCATCTTTTAAACTTTCTCGAAATTTGCTCTCCGCAATTAATATTATACATTATTATAAATTTTCTCTTTAATCATGGATTATTCATGTGATAAAAGAAGACAAGTATTAGCGAACTTGTGTTTGATACATACTCGTAGGTGATCAACAATCGATTTATTTTCTTCCTATGTAAGAAAATAATTTAACACGATTCATTTTGCAAAACCTTCTTTTCTCGAAATAAAAATTAATCTCGTTTTTTATCACTCGCGATTGAATCGTAATAGAAAGTTAGATATATGTAGATTTTTAATATCGATATTTTTGTAACATTTAATATTTAATATTTGTATTTTTAATAATATTTAATTATAGTAAATATATTAAGCAAGTTTCTCTCTTCGCGAAAAACTGTTTAAGTTAGTTTAATTTAACTGTTTAAATTAGTTTTAGTTACTAACTGTTTAATCCATATGTATGCTCACTATTTTTGGCATTGTAAAATTTTTTCGCCCGAGCGTGAGAAAATTGAAACGACACTTGTCATAAAAACCGGCGAGACAACAATTATCTCGGGCTATTTAGGCACCAAAGTCGCGGATTACGTTTCCATTATTTCGAAAGTTTCCAGAACCATGGAGATACGGAGTGCGTTGCATTTCCTATCCCGCGTCTCTCCCATGATGGCTGACAACGTCTCACCCCCTACCGCCCCCCCCCCCCCACTCCACCCCATCCGCGCGCAGCTCTCGCTCTCACAAAAGCGACGGGTCCAGAAGGACGAGCCTAGTCTAACCTAACCCTTACTTAAGCTCCCTTTTGCACTTGGCGGCCATGTTGCTCCGAGGGTTGGGCCACCAAAACGACGGCGACTCATTGGCCGCGTGAAGCGGAAAAGAGAAAAAGAGCGAGAGAGAAAGGAAGAGAGAGAATCTTTCCATTTCCGTCTCGCTTCGTTTCTCGCTACGTGTCTGTCGCCCCATCTCCCTTCCTCCTGCACTTGATGCTCTCTTTATCCAACATCCCCTATGGTGCGTTTCTCCGTCCCTTTCCCAGGTCTCGCTCCGAATTGACGTCTTCGTCCGTCTCGTTCTAAATTCCGCTCGTCCTTTTTACCTTCCCTTCTTCTCCCCCCGCGAATTCCGCCACACTATCTCGCCACTAGTCTCTCTGCGTCGCGGTAAAGTTAGGTTTATTTTTTATTATTCTTCATGTTTGTCGGACATGTTCAGAAGCATCCTTCGACCATGCGACCCTTTGCGTTTCTACCTTGGGCCTACGTGAAATTTATTTCGCGAGTTCGATATTCTAGATATACGCTACGTTTGCGGGGGAAAAGCATTGCATTTGTCGCACGTCACTTCGTTCATGCGAAAAAGAAGTCTCGAATTATTGCCCTATTCTGCATATTTACGTAGTACGTCAGGATTTTACGCAAATTTAATTACTCAAATGCGCGATAACATCTTAAATGTGTTTGTAATTTTTATTTGTATGACGCAGTCAACGAGATTTTAATCGGCGACAGTATTTCTTGCAATCATAGTTGTTTATGACATTGTCATTTTGTTACAAAGGAAAAAGAAAATAAAATTAATTCTATTCCACCTAATTTGATTTAAGACATTATTTTACTGTAAATAGAAAATTTTAGATATCATCTCTCTGATATAAATGTATTCATCGTATTATCAGAAATTAAAGTTTTTAATAAAGTTTTCGATAAAAATTTAACGAAAAGACAAGAATCATATTTTGTAAAATATATAAGTGCTTAAATAATCGTATTATTTATTTATTAATGTGAAACGTTTGCAACATTAATCTGGTATAGCAAAGTGGATGCATCAAATTAATTTTTCTTAATCCTACAATAATTTCATACGAGAAATGTAGACCATTAAAATTGAAAAGTGTATTAGGTGATGTTTCATTTTTTTATCTTTCTCCTCTGCTCTATCATCATTATTAAATTATATTGAATTTTAGTGTAAAAAAGTAATAAACCACTTTACAATATAGTGAAAAGATTAGGTGACAGACAGAAATGATATATGAATTTTTAGGAAGCCTATCATCTATACAAAAGAATCTGTAGGACCTACTTCATAAGCCATGCAAAATAAAACAAGCAACTTACCTGCTAATTTCTTTGAGTAGCACCTTGAAATAACTTGTTTACTTGTATAAACTCGTTCGTTGACTGACGAAAACTGAGTGACGTTTGGCATATCCCGGTTAAAAAAGTGAAATTTTCACCCCACCATTAGCTGCTGGCTCACCCTTTTTCCAGACATTCTTCTATTTCTATCGTACTCGACCGCTTTCTCTAACCCTTTCGCCGATTGCAGACGTTCGACTTGTCAAAACTCATTCATCGTTCACCTCTGTTTCGGATTATATCTTTTTAACCCTTTTTAACCCTTTTTATGAGTGAGACTTTAGAAGAGAAAGTCTGTCATAAGTTTGTTTCTATACAATAATAAAACGCGAAGAAAGGTTTATTTCAAAAGTATTATTGTCTTCAGAGTGAAATAGTTCATTTCTTTATCTCGATGAAAATTTATTAGCAAACTTTACATTTCATAATTGATTTAGTATATAATATATAAAGCTGATCTTTAATTTTGTATTTATTTTTTTAAGTTTTTGTATGCAATAATTGAATAATATATATTTATTTTCTTTATGTATATACATATAAAGTAAGTATAATATAATACTTATTTTTTCATATCTATACACAGACATATAATTTAAATAATGTTTTATTATTATGAATATACTTTACGCGATTAGAATGACTAATGATATCTTTAATTTTAATTTAATATTTAGCAGAAAGAAAAGACGTTTTAATTCGTATTTACAATAATTTCTTAAAACGGAACATACAAGTTTTATGAATTTATTATTGTTTTAGTCAATCTAACGATTCTTATCTTAAATAACGATTTAATTCTAAAAAAAGAGAAATATTGAAATATTGAAAAGAAAATATCAAGAAAGCTATAAATTTATCTTTTAAATTAAAAACGTTTATCACGATTATGCAGATTCCTTAAATCCGCTTTATTTTTAAATGATTGGAAAATTTGTCTTTCTATTTTTATACAATAAAAGATAACGCTATTTATCTTATTTCTAATTTAGAGGGAAAATTTTGTTATTCTCTCCCTCTATTTAAAATGGACATTATAGTTTAGATAATTAGCGAATGTAAAAATTATTTATTTCAAATATTATTTAAATATTAAAAATTTTTAATATACAAATATATAAATTAATTTAAAAAAAATATATATATATATATGAAGTATTTTATGTAAGAAATCTATATGTTTAACTTGGAAAAAAGTAATATAAGGAATTGAAAATCTAAAATTTCTTATATATTTCCTTTAATACAACAGGACATGTATTCTTATGTACAAATTCGCATGCATACCTCATTTTGCATTTATCTCATTAAGAACATGTATATATTGTATATATATTATGATCATGAATTTACTTAATCAAAAGTATCAATAAAAAAGTGTATAATTTATTCAAGATATTATGTCGCCATTTATTAGACATTCCGTCTGCATGAGTATATTTATACTTTAGATTTATATAATGATATTCAACAGGGATAAGAATAATTAATACTAATAATTGTCGGTATAGCAAAGTTTAATTTTTACACATGTAATATAAATCTTTATTTTATAAACTATTCAAGTCATTAGTATTTTATCTTTATGATTCGATTGAAAGAGAACGCAATATTTATCATTGAAAAATAACAATTGAAGCTTCTTTAAACTAAGGAAAAGATTCTATACGTATATGTGAATGTCTAGGCAATAATATCATAAATATTTAATTTACTGATATTATAAACATAATTTTTAGTATTTAAAAAATATCTTAACATATGTATATACATATACATAAATATATATATTAATATTATATCTATATAATTATGTGCGATATTTTTATCGGTATACTTTACTTAATTTATTGATGCACTTTACAGTTAATCAATTCACATGTAATGATGTGTGCAATGTAAACGTAACTGTGTTGAAACTTATTATATTAAAGATATGTATAATATAAGCAAAGGATATATTCATTAGGTAGATAATTTCTTACATCTTAGATGAATAAAATCTATATCTCTTTGCTCTATTTATTTTTATTTCTATGTGTAAATTATTCTCTATATTCTTAAGATTCTATATTTTATAGCACGAAGATAGGCTTTGGGAATATACGCCAATGAAGAAGTCCAGCGTTGTTCGGTGTAGCCTCCTGTTACGTATACTGAAGGTATACCGGACAGGAATACACTCAGGATACATTCAGTATACGTACAGGGGGTTTCACATTCCTCATCGGATACCGCCTCGCTCCTGCCAAGGATGCCAAGGTTGATAAGATCGACGGCTGTCTGGCATTGCGTACAGTAGTCTATCGCGTTACATCTTCCGGAACTGCTGGCACGATGCGGCAGACGACGTCGATCGTTAATATCTTCCACTCTTGAGTCTGAGGTAAAGTTTTGATTAATATCTCTAATTAAAGTTACACGCGTAGAAGAAATATCTAATACACTCACGTCTCTCACCGCAAACAGTCTTGATCGCGGAAGGCCTAATTCAATGTTAGGCTGCCATGAGCTGCTGCTTCTCATCAAACGTTGTTGATTTACGATAAGGTCGAGTGATTTTGCGACGATCCGATTGAATTAATCGCTCAAAGAACACGTCTTAAAGCGTCAGGAGTAGCGTCTGCACGCGTTTCACTTTTCATGGCGGTGTCTCGAGTTTACCTATGGATACACATAAATAACACTCGAGTTATTAATGGATATTGGAGGCTGGACGGTAAGAAAGGTCGACTCGAAGATTTAATCTCGGAAATTGCACGAGGACGATAGATTGATGATTTATGTAACGCGTTCCTCAAAGGATGCAAACGAGAAAAAAAGGAGAAGACGGTGACTAAACGGTCGTAAAATCTTTCGCCTATGAATGGAACCATAGTTCCCGAAAAGCCGTGGAACTTGGAAGCCCAGCATGCCGGGGTGTCGGACCGGTTGCCTGCAGTTTGGGCTACTTCGAAATGTAAGGCATCTCGCGCGACAATCGATCAATATCCATCTGCGTGCCACGAGCATGCAACGTACATTACATATGTTTACGCGCGCGATCGCATCGTAATACAGGTTGTAGAAATATTTTCAGACTAGAACAAAGAAATTCGCAGCGAGTATACTGACCTGATTGATGTTATTGCTCGTTATATCATTTCCGCCCGTATCTCTCCCTCTCTCTATCCGCGATCCGGCAACTTTTTCCCGGGGCATCATCGTCGCGTCGTAGATCTTGTTCGAGCCTCGCCAACTGAAATCAACCGATATGTGAAATCTGACGTAGGATCCTTCTGAAATATACGTCGAGCACCGCACACTGAGGGCTTGGAAGGGCAATCGAGGGGTCGTCAATCACAGAAGGCACTCCGATTCCGTCCTCGCGACGTACAAGAATGACAGCTCCGCTCGGTCTACATGCTACGAGTGACGTTCACAGCGGATGCGCTCGGTCCCTTTCGTCCGCCGAGTCGTGGACGGAGCGCTCGACGCATCGAGGAGAAAGAGAGAGACGGGATGACGGAGCGAGACGGAAATGGGGGAGGACGCGAAAGCGAGGAACGGATAGAACGGGAAAGAATGCGCGGCCGGGGAACGAAAATCGTCAAGAGGAGACGCGCGAGGAAGAGAGAGACGATCGGTGACGTATATCGGCGCCACACGTCCGTACGTCAGACGTCGACCTCGGGGGAGCGTGGCTGCAGCTGGATTAGGCGTCGATCTCTCGAGACGATCGTGACGCGTCCCGCGGACGACTGTCGGCGTCGCGGCGTTTGCACGTCACTCACGAGAATCCGGGCTCTCTCGGTCTCTTCCTCGTGCTCGGCGCTCACGGTGGTGCTTCGTCCAGGAACGCGCCACGAAGAAGCGGCTTCCTCCGACGACGTCGTAAGAGTAGCGCCGGGTCGACCTCGCGACGCCGACGCCATGCGGCGTCGCTCTGCGCCCGGCTGCGTCCAGGGACGAGCCACGTCAACGTTGTGTGGGTTTTCACCACCGCACACACGAATGCATGTACTCTTTGGATGCACGGGGGGTATATAAAGTCGGGGTGGATATGTAGGGGCGACCGGGAGGGGCGGCTCTTGATAACGCGCAGGGTCGACCAACCCCTCTCGCTCCGTCTCTGTCTCTCCTTTTTGTCTCTACCTCTCTCCCTCTGCTGAGCTTCCTCTCCTTGTCCTTTCCGTTGCGTCCGGGGGACAACTTCTCTCTCTACCTCGCACCTATTCTATCTAGTTTTCTCTCTCTCTCTGTGTGTATCTGTCTCCCCCTGCTCTCTCTTTCTCCCTCATCCTTATTGTCCCTGTTCCTTCGTCACCTACTGCTTCTCTCCAGATTGTTCCGTCCTTTTTGCTCTCACCAGGATCGATCAATCCCTTTCTGTTACTCGCTCATCTACCGTTTGTCTCCGTTTGTGCTCTCTTCGTCTACTTCATAGCCATTTTTCTCCCGCAAGTTTTCCTCTTTACCTTTCTCTGTCTCCGTTCATTATTTATCTCTTTCTCCCTTTGACTGCTCTCTCATATAATATCTTCTCTGTTTTTCTCGACGCTTAGTTTTGCCGCTATCGCCCTTCCTTCGAAGCGAGCTGGCGTCGATTTGATTTCACCGCGTCTCTGTGTGCGATAGCGTCTCGCCCCGTGGCCTCCCCACCACTCGCTGATTTTTTACGCGTGACGGCGAGCGTGAGCTTTATGCAACTCCCCGTGGATCGAGAACGCGGTGTAGCCTGGCGCCACCAGACGGCATCCACCCAGAAACTCCTCGCCCCTGAATCGTGACGTTTTTATTGGGCGACGCTCTCATTCGTAAGAGAGAGAGGGCTCGCGTAAATGTATCGTGCCATCTTTCCCCTGTACTTTTGTCTCACCTCTTTCCTTCCTCGTTTCTCCTTCGCGACGGTCTCTCCAACTTACGCTTTGTCCAGTAAGGTTACGACCTCGCGCATTAGTTTGCTACAAACTATGCGATGGCGAAAATTATTAATTCGAGTAGTTTGTCTCCGTTCACCGTAAATCGAGAAGAATGGGTCGAGTGGGCCAAGTCGAATCTGCAGCATTTAAAGAATGGTGAGTCAGATTTTTACTTCAATTCAAACAGGCATTGCATTTATTAGAGTTAATTGATATAGAATTTAAGATATATTGATACTTAATGGGCAATTGTATGAAAAAATAAAAATCCTCAGTTTTAATATTCGGTAGCTTTTATTATTTGATAATAAATTTAATTACACGAATGAGAAGAAATTGTGTGCTATGTCGTATCAATAATCTGGAAAAAAATTGTTAATCGGTTGTATCGATTAAGCTTTATTGAATGAAAGTCCGAGTTCCTTTAAACTTTGGTTATATTGACCTTCGTACGGAATAAACCTTGCTAGGTGCTGCCATCTGCACGACACAATCCAAGACACTTGTTTACGGATATTCTACACAACGTCACACATGTAAACATGTATGCATGCAGCATGCAAGCATGCTTATATAGTTAGATCAGTAATATAAGCGAAGCCTTCGAAGAGAACTTGGCCGAAGAAAAAACCAAGTCTTTCAATGATAATTTTAGTTTCTCTCGTTTTAAATTTATTCACAATATGTGATCATTTCATTCATTATTATTATTGATTAAAGACCAATGGAATCTAACTCCTTTAGAATTTTTTTATTGTCAACATTTCTACTTTTTTAATGATTTAAAAAGTAACTTGAATCATTTAAAAATCAAAGGGAAAAATAATAAAAGTAATTAATAACATTTTAACAAAATGTATTTTTTAATTTTAATAGCCGTATATATTGCCAAACATTTTAATATATAAATATATCTCCAGTGAATTTCATTTTTCAAATTTATTTTTCTATTAATAATTAATTTTTCTATTAATACTTTGTATAATGTGAATTTAATAACAAGTAATATTGCTTTTAAAATAATGTATCTAAATCTTATTAAAATTCCGACATGAATCTTATTGAAATAATATTACAATTTTAATAAAATTTCCAAACATGAAACCACATTGTATCGACTCGCGAGTATAAGAAATGGATGATACAATTATTTCTTTTAATTTCTCAGTCACACTAAATTCATACTTTTGCCCGATTCTGTACATCTCACGACTGGGATCCTAATATATGCAAAGGAATTCCGTGGTATCTAGTTAAGCGATACCGCATAAAGAAGCACGGCCGTAGGAACGCCACCATGAAAATCCGAACTTAATCGTCCGGATCCCGTGAAAAAAAAAAAAGAAACGAGAGCGAGGCCACCGACAGAAAACTCGATCCTCCCTCGAGGCTTTAGCGTGGGGCTTTCGGGAGCCGATGTAGTCATAAGCAACGTAGGTACACTAAAATCGGTGGCAATAACTTTGCACGCATCTCTCGGTAAACCGTCGTAAAACTGGAGAGCGAGCGAAAGAGGTAGGACGCGTGAAGACCCGGGGGGGAAGAAAAGAGCTAAAAGGGGGGAGGGGGACGTCCGAACAGAATGATGCCATGCTAGAATAATAGGCGAGGGGGTAGGGTATATATGTAAATCAACGTAAATTTTATAATTATAATGTACCATCTCATGCATAGTGTGCGCTTAGAATCTGGCCGAAGAATCATTCGATGGATTCGAGAAAAAAAGTGTATGTATATGTGATATTAAATATATTATATAATATTAATATAATTAATATAATAATAATTTAATATAATTATTGACAAATAAAATTATGATATAAAAAATATATATGTTAGTATACAAATATATACGATATTGTGTGTACGTGTGCATGTGTGTGTGTGCGAAAGAAATTTTTAATCGGGAATCTATATTGGAAATGCACAGAAGGTGTGGAATAATTAATGTATTTATTTGCCTCAGCTCACATTATTATGTGATTTATAGTTAAATGAAATGTTTTATTGTAATGGAATGATTGCATTCCATGATTAATTTATAATATATTAAATAATTTTCCTTCACTTTTCTAAATATATTCAAGAACGTATATTTATCGATATAAATTTCTACTCGCAAAAGTAATTTCCCCTTAAATATTACTTAATAGAATAATATCCCATGTCTCACTTTTTTCGCACTCACTTTTCTTAATTATATCTCGATATATCACTGTCCACTCACTATCTTTAATTTTAATCAGCCTTTTACGGTAAACGATATCTCTCTGATAAAAAAATGTGTTACGTATTTACTTTCGTTTCTTTTTATAAACTATTTCGGTAATATTATCCATATATATGTACATCATATATAATTGAATAATATCGTAATTCGATATTTCTACAAAAAATATTAAAAATGAATAAATTAATTAATACAAATATTTATTATTATGCGTCTGCAACGCATTTCAACGGTATAATATCACAATCGAAGAGAGAAAGAGAGACAACGCAGGGTTAGAGCCTGGGCAGATCCGGTATCGCTCTGGTTCGAAAGGGGCGAGCCTGCCCGAGGCAGACCAGAGACAGCCCAGCAGGCAGGTTCGCACAGATGTGCGGCGGCCATCATGAATGCCTGTAAAATATGTATTCTCGTGCGGCCCGGTTGGTAAGAGAACAGAAGGTGGGGAAGGGCTGGCTACAACGTAGCGGATGAGAGAAAGAGCTGGTAGGGAGAGGCGAGGTGGGGCTCGAGGGTGGGAGGGGCAGGGGGATGGAAGAAAAACCGTCGGAAAAGAGAGGAAGGGAGCGAGGAAGGGTGTGGAACGGCAAACGCATTCAGCTTTGGATGAGCTCGGGAGAGGAAGGGGGAGAGCCGAATACCGAAAGAGGGAGAAGCCGAGTAAGGTGAGAGCGCGCGCGAGCGAGAAGAGAGGGAGGGAAAAGAGAGAGAGAGAGAGAGGAGAGAGCGCGAGCAGTGTTGCACGCGTCGCACAGTTTCATTTCACGGCGAAATAGAGGCGAAAAAAAAAGGAAAAGGCAAAAGAGGCGAGAAGGTATCGAGGGTGTACGCTATGCGGAATAGAGATGACCCGGGCGCATTATAATGTCTCTTGGCGTGCGCACGTATATATCGCGTGCTACACATATATCCCCGCGAAAGAGAGTGCCGGCTGCATTTATCGTCGAGAACGTAACGCGACGACCGGTAATCCGGCGTTACCGGAGAGAAGTAATGGCTACCGGCGATGCCCCCTAACACGCGTTGAACGCGGGTATTTTTATAATGTCGCGTATCACGTCGCCGCGAATTGCGATCAACGGCGAGTATAACCGGCTCGCCGAAAGAAAACCGGGGAGAAAAATACCGGGTAATTGATATCGTCACGCAAATACGAATGCGCGAGTTGACGTAAGCGAAGGACGCATTTAGAGCGCGGTGTAGAAACACGTTTTCGACATGTTATACGCGTATAATTCCCACGAAGCACACGAGAGACGCCGTCGCATGGAGACGAGACGATCGAAGAAGAACGCCCCTCCGAGCGAGATGGACTTAATAGGATGCTTCCGCAGCAGATTGAGTAAGAACGACGATGACATGTACATATAATCTTGATAACGCGCATTTAGCCCAACTTATTTAAATCCAGACGTGGATCATTGCTCGCCATAATTTTTCTCTCGTTTTTCTTAGATAGATTTTTGCATCTATTTCTTTTGGTACTTTCATTCATATCATTTTTTAATTATTCGTCCGAAATTGCAAAGCATAGTTTCAAATAAATATTTTTATTGATAATAATCTGCAAAAAATGAAAATCATATACAAAAATATCTTATTCATTTTTTTATTTCTGCGGTATATACGATATTATAAAATGAATATACATAAACTTGTAAAAAAATAAAATGGTAAAAATTCCTATGATCAATACAAAACTCTTTCACGAGCGCTCTTTTTCGCCTTTGATTTTTTTCATCAAGTTGATTACGATTTCTATGCGGCATATTCATTAAAATTTGATAATTTTGACATGGCCTTGTCTCTTGTCGTGAGGAATAAAGGAGAAACGGTACGATGCTCGACAAGATACCGAAATGATTACACAGTCACCGAAAACAGAGAATTATAAGTCTTTGATCCCTGTACAGTCTCTACCGTCTTCCCTCCTCTCTTCTCCTTTCCTTTACAATTATCGAGGAGAGACCACCCACGAGACATCGTAGATCTCTTAATTAACGAGTTTCATGGATTCCTCTTAAGATACTTAACGATCATAGTTATATCCTACCGACAAAGTTATTTTCGAGCGCTCTCGCCATTTTCTTCGTCGTAGATGAATACATTAATTTACTTGTCTTCGGCATAAATAGACGTGTTTTACGAGAAACATTTTATAAATAATATTAAATCTTAATCTATCCGTTCTCATACAATTTCAACACATTTCTCATCTATTTATACATACATATGTATACATTTCAAAGCGTAAATAAAATCAAACAAGATACACGTGCATCGACATACGTATACGAGATGTCGCGCGAATCTACGAGCGATGCGCCTTAATTAGTGGCGGTGCAATCGCGCCAGATTTGAGTGGACGACGTATTTACGCGAGAGTGTCCCGAACGGCAAAAAAAATTTAAAAATGAAGGAAATATATATATATCCTGTCAGAGACAGAGAGAGAGAGAGAGAATGGTAAACGAGTCGCGAGAGCGCGGCTCGGCTCCGTGTAACATGTCCCGCGACTTTATGTAACGCCCGCGTCACACCGCAACGATATTTACGACCCTCCGCGAGATTATAATATCTTATTTCTACCCCGACGTCCCGGACGCGTATCCGGTTCTCCTAGAGCGCATGCGTGGGCCAGCGCGGAATATTTTCAAACTCGGCGCGCCGAGTTTTATTCCCTCCCCCGCCCTCCCTCCGAGCACGTGCGAGGTTCTCTCGACGGGAGAGAATCGCGATCGTTGAATAGGACGATGCTCGTCTTCGCGTAGGAGCGTATCGATTTAACGGTATTGCTATCTTCCTTATTACGTCCGCTAAGGTAATCCGTTGATATCGCCGGATTCGAAGCCGGGCTTTACAGCGGGAAAGGAAAGAGCGGGGCGGGGATGTCGACGGGGGGGAAGTTAAGATGGGGCATGTCGGGGAATCGAGCGAGACGATCTAGCGTCTCGTCGTTCGTTGGCTCGCTCGCAAACTTAGATACGCACATACCAGAACCGGAGAAAGAGAGAGAGAGAGAGAGAGGAGAAGAGAGATATGCTTTCGGAATAGGTCGTTATTTACAGCTCGCATGAATCACGGATAAAACGTCGAGATAAAGCTAATGCAACGCTTTGATATTTGTCGCCGGATTTTTTCTTTTTTTTTTTTTCGGTATAAGAAGCAGCCTCTCCCAGCTCGTAACTCTTTGTATTTCGCGGTCAACGTGCAATCAGCGAGTGCACGGTATCCGATGCGATAGTCCGATGGTAGGCATTTCATTAAGATTATGCACGATTCATTTTGTTCTCACGCTCGATTATAGATTCGTCGATTGCCTCGCAAAGCTCGATGTATAAATTATCACTCGACTGATGCGGAGATGGAGAAGCATGAAATTGCGATCGGCGAAATGATAGAAAATAAATGACGTAACGCGAACTGCGAATTTTCCAAGTGACGATTACTCGTGATCAACTTGGAGCATCGAGCTTCGCGTAGCTTTTTCTCTCGCTCCTCTCTTTCTCTCTTTGCTTCCCATGTCGACCTTTAATATCCGAACCCATTCGACCGTCTATTCTATCCGCCTCCGCATTATTTCTCCCCCTTCTGCTCGTCGCAGCTAAAGGAACATATACGCTCCTCTTCACACGTTCTTCCACTTATAACCTTTATTCCAATAAAAGTTCCTCGTACTGAAAATGGCAGGGAGGTATCTGCTATATCCCGAGACTGTGCACTCGGTTTCATAGGATGGTCACGGCGAATGATCCATCCCCTGACACCTATACCCTTGTCTTTATTTCTGCCGGCTTTTATGTGCGAATCTTTCGACTTCTTTCTCTTCCTCTCTTTTTCTATGGTTGACCTTCTATCGAACATATGATCGATTATCTTGCGATATCAGGTTACAAGTTTAAATCCTCTATCATTATTCACACATGATTATTCTCAAAATTTCATCTCACGATGATTTACAATCAAAGTGGAAATTTATATTGAGAGAAATTTATTATAATGGTATTAATACTCGAATGAAAATTCTAAAACCGAGATTTCGAGTGAGACGTCGACAAGGAATTTCTCGAAACGTTAGAATACTCGACGCGACCATAAAATACGTAGAAGAAAAAATGTATGGAGGAAAGAATATTGATGGAACGTGTAGAGGACTCGAGAGACCGCAATGATAAAGTTCTTAAAATACTAGTAGATGCAATGGAAAACCGTGAATGGAACCGGTATTAAACAGCCCGTGTTAATATCACTTTTTATTCGTTACTTAATTATCGAGCGATGCGGGAGAATCCAGAAAGGAAGAGATTAGTCTGAAGGATACAAAAAGTGAGCTTGTTTCTTTTTTTTCTTTCTTCCTCTCTCTCTCGATTTTATTCAGCATCACTGAACCAACCGCTAATAATCCTGAATGTCTCGACTCGTTGCCAGACTTCTTAATTTTATCCCGATAATTGGCCATCATATAGTATCAATATTATCGATTAACATTGCGTCTTTAAGAGAAGATTGCATTACTTATATTATTATATAAAACTATTTTCGAGTAATCTTCAGTTTTCATGCTGATTATTGGAAATACGGATACGCGCTAATTAATCTCGGATGATCCCTAATAATAAATCATATTTATCCGCGGCTGGCATTTCTCGACTAATTATTTCATTATTTCTAATCTCGAATATTACAAATCAAGCATTATCATAAAGAGCAAGTTTACGGGACGATGATGCTCTCGAGAGAGCCCGTAGTTTTATATATTCATATACGCGGCGTTATTAGTATCTCGGAATGAACGGAATAAACGATAAATAGCGGTATTATACACGAACTTGGAGCGCGGCGCGTACGAGCTTCTCTGAAATATATCGGATGAAATCATCGCCGCGGTACCTCGCGATAGAGGGTTAACGAAAACAATTCCGCCGCATTAAGATACGACGTTTTACGTTTTTGTTAAAAAGGTAGGACGCGCAGCGCCCGGCGGCCGGTCGTCAACTCCTGATTTTAATTAAAGCAGGAAGGAGAACGGCGGGAATTGGAACGTCGGACTCCCTTTCTGGCTGAATCGAGGAACGATTGCAGTCGGGCTCTCCCCCTCCCCCTTCCCCCTTCTCTCTCCCTCGCCTCCTTCACGTTTTCCCCTCGCGTCTTCTCTCTCTCTCTCTCTCTCTCTCTCTGTCTCGTTCGTTCCTCGTTTTCTTTCTCCTTCACCATCTCTCTTTCTCTCTCTCTCTCTCTCTTGTACGTGCGCTCTTAAGTTACCTACGTAGACAGAAATATTCGCGGAGAGCCCCGCCTTGTGTGCCGCCATCATGCTCTCGACCGGCGCGCGATTATTAGGCACCGTAATGCATATTTTCTGAAGTGGCGTTGGCTATTTTTTTCTCCTTTTTCCTTTTTTTTCGGAGCGCACTACGAGGCCTGATGGCAAATTGTTTTCAGTGCGCGAGGGAGAGCTCTAAAACGGCGCGGCTTATCTGGACGGGGTGACAATTTGTTTCGGACTCTATTTTGCTTGTTAAGATTCAAACTCTCGGTGCGATTGAATTGATGTCGAAGACTCGTATCGCAATGTCGATGTTTAGACTAAGGTGTACAAGTATCGGTGCAATATTCGGACGCTTCAATTCGATTACATGTTTAGAACTTATAGATATCCATGACATAATCGTAACAATCGAATGTGTTTGTCAGTAAAATGATAAAAATAAAAGTTTACGAACCTTTGTGCAAGGGTGATGAATAAACGTTAGGTATAGAGATTTTGCACATGACACACATATATCCTTGTAGACGAGAGGAGACACAGAAGCTCAAGGGGTTTCAATATCGATTTGTCATATCGAATTATTATTATTTCTCACATTGTTAATTCTCGCATTTCTCGCAGATATTGATCGGCGCCAATAGAGAATCGTCACACGGACATAGACACTCGCACACACGTACACAGCCAGTCGAATTCCTGATGTCCTTTTTGCTCGTTCATTTCGGCTGCCCACAATCTCCCATAGGCGAAGATTATATTCCCCTTCCAGCACAAGCCAACCGAATCGCCCATTCTCCTCCAGGAATCTTCGGAGTAGCTCGACTACGTTCCTCGGCAATTTGCATATTTGGGTAGGTTAAATCTAAAAACGGCCCGGAATGCACGACCAGTGAGATTGGGTAGACGCTAAATGAGTTCAGCAGCAATCTCACGGTAAAGAGATCCATGCTGGTGCATTCGCGTATGTTGAGTCGTAGATGAAGGACTATTCGATGAGGACCGCTTTGTCACAATCGCTCGTGTATCCCGATAATGCGTATCAGTCCTCTGAGATTATCGATTAACGGCGATTTCAGTTATGCGAATTTCCTTCGAGGCGACGACGAACCGCTAAAAAAAAGATGCAGGAATTACGCTCTATGAATTAAGAATTACCATCTTCATTTTAATTAATTTTGAGGATCTAAAGGTAACGTTCTAAAAGATGATTTATACTTTTTAAATATTTACCGTCTCGTTGTGGAAGAAAAAAATTCTATTCTCGATAATTTGACGAGATTTTGTGCATTATGTGAAATGAAAAAAAAAATCGCCGAGAAATTTGCGAGATATATTTTTCCGTTTAACCATGGGATTTTCGCAATCGTGTGCTGCGTCGCGAAAGTTTTATGGATTCTTACCGATTCAATCTTGTCACGAGCAGGTTCGCTCGCTTAGAGTACCGCCATTATTACCAATATCATGGTAACTTTTACGGTCACTTTGTTCCATTTCCCTCGAATCGTCGTGGCTGCAGTTTGTACTGCATCTCTATTGGCGTTCGGTCGTTGAAGATTTCGCCAAAGGGGGAATCAAACGTGGATGGGGAATCCGATATCCGATTCCGGGAATAGTTTGCAAACACGATTAGATTTCGGATCGAATCAATTGCGTAAAATCTCCAAAGTTTGTAATTACTTAGTTTAGTAAGCTGCGTGATAAGATATCGCGAGAAAGATATTCCATTTGCCAACGACGAGTTGTTTACAGTTAATGAAATGTATTTTATGCGAATTACAAACATCGATGCTATTTTATAATCATGAGATATTGAAGCTTTGCATCGAAGCACATATGTATTATTTTATCAACATTTTATTATCGACGAGAAATCTGTCAAAAAGCTGTTCGGTGAGGTGGCTTGACTTTAAAAATTGGAAATGTTGGCATTAATCGAAACTCTATGAGAATAGTAGCGCGAGAGAGAAAGAAAGAGAGAGAGGCAGAATTTTGCTTAAACCTGAAAATTCTCCTACAATTTGGAGGCGGGCCAAAAGTGGCTTCTCAGACTTGAAATGATCAGCGGCGCCTCTCTCAAGATAATACGCGGCATGACGTAAATTATTAAAACAAATGCAAGCTACTCCGGCAGGAGTTAAATCACTCTAAAGTCCAATTCGTACTCGTCGCGGCCGATCGGATTAACGATCATCGTACGTCTCTCGGATCCTCGTCCTAGCGAGAATTTCAGCCGCGAGGTGTCCGTCTATAAATGTCATACGAAAATTTACGATCGGGCTCCCTGACTTTTGACGATCGTTAACTTGTGCCTCTCGACATTCCAGCCCCGTGTATTCTATTTGCTTGTCATTAGCGGAATTACATTTTCGACTTTTACTGTGATCAGAATTCGACCCGAATGTCCCTAATGTCCCTAATGTCGATCAATCAAAGACACGTACGATCGTGTATTATATTTACCGCCAGCGAGAATTATCCACCTTACTCATTCCCGAATTTTGCTCGTCGCGAATTATTATCTTTACGCGAATTTAGAGAGTTATCAAAGAAATCCGATCAAAGATCCGGTCATGCGAAAGTCGAATTTCGAGAAAGAATGCTCGACATATCCGCACCTAGGCGATGGCGAGAACGTTCGGTCACAGATGCGAAAAAAAGTTTTCATTTGCGGAATCGTGCCAGCTGCAGCTGCATCGGCAAAACTGCGCCGCAGGAATGCGAAACGTCCGTATTTCAAATCCCTCTAATTGAACGTCCGCGCCGCGAGCGGACCATATCCGCGTACATTTCACTTGCAAATTAAAACACCTAGCGCCCGCTTGGAAACAAAGGGATAATTGCATTCGTGCGTACGCGCGCGATCGTTCAGGAATATCTGGGGATTGTTTCTCGGGAAAACATATCGACCGTATCGAGCCCGGCGTTTATCTGTCAGCTGAGACTACGCACCGACGTGTTCGATGTCATCCGCCCGCTATCTTGATAGGAGTAACGAGGATGGGCGAGCGAGAGAGAGAGAGAATGGGACATGAGAGATCGGTAAACGAAAAGGGGAACGAGAAACCCGTAGAGATCCTCGAGAAACTTTCGAACTAAATGAGCTCTGTTCAGGCGTATATTTCGCCGACGAGATTCTCCATTTTCCATTCTCGGCTACGCGATAGCAAAAGTTGAAAATGGCCGGCCATTGCGAGCATCCTGCGCGCTTTTAACCAGGCTTCGACCTTCCACTCGCTTCCACCCGCCTGCGTCTATATACATATATACACAGATGTATATATGTACAAATATAGTCGCGCGCGCGCGCTCTTCCCGTAGGACACGTCCGTGTTTGCTCGCGCGAGCGTGTACCCTATGTAAACGAAATGTACACCGAGTAAAAAGGCGGGCAAACTTGGTAGAGAGGCATCGCGGCGCACGCTTTTACCTACCGACTCGACGTAACCCGGTTCATTTCCCGTCCACTTTATATGCAGATTTTCCCTCTCTCTCTTTCTCTCTCTTCGTTCTCCGCTTTCGTCTCTTCTTTCTCCTGTTACCTCCACAATACGTGTGTTCCCTTGTACTCGAAGCTAACTATCGCGCGAGGTGAGCCAGCGCCATTTTTGCCCTTCTCGCCCCCTTTAATACGGGACTGCCGTATCCTCTGTTTAATCTCGCGCTTGAATCTGCATAGGAACGTTAGGAGAATTCTTCTCGACGCTTCCTCTTTGTTCGGTCATTACAGTTCGATCGCTATTATCGTGACTCGCAGGCGACGTCTCCGAATCGTTGAAATACGATTACACATCGACCATCTTTGATGTTGGACGACGTATTTTACACTGGCTCGATACGTAATTCTTAGTTTTGCGTGCGGATGATCCCTCTTTTCTCTCTCGTTCAGCCCTTTCTTTTTCAGTCATTTGCATATTCTGCCGTCCCACGATAACTCGTAAGCCAGATAAGAAAAAGACATGTCGCGCTTTCCTATTCCCGTCTCTAAGGCTCGAGTCAGCGAGACTTAATTCTATTGTTTATCGTTGTGTGCCCGATAAACACGAGAATTTTAAGGAAAATTTTCTGTTTGCATTCAACACACACTGTCGTAAATTAACGTTATTTCGCATTTGCATTTTAAAGAAGATGTAATCGCGTAACGCGAGATCAGATAGTTAATGAGTTTAACGAGATTATTATACGGCTTGTTGTAGTTTCCAAGCGATAGAAGAACAGTTTTCATTAAAAGTAATTTTATCGCACAACGTGTTCAAGTATTAGATATAGAGCACTCTGAGAAAGGAGACTCGCAAATAATTGAGCAACAATTATAATTTGTTCGACTTTGAATTAATTTTATATCCGTCATTATATATGTCACATTTTTAATCGTCCCTCTAATAACTTGTAAAGGGACCATTAGTCAGAAAAAGAGAGGAGATTATACATGTATGTTTATATATGTGAATGAAAGAGAAAGAGCGAGAGAGAAAGACACAGACTTCTCTTCGAAAAGCCCACCATGTTGCATACCAGCAGCCGAGTACTATCGACTGCAGTCAAGTTTCTTAATGTAATCTTCCTCTTTTTTTGCCTCCATACACATTCGCTTTACGAATAGAACTTTAGCCTCTTTCTCTGTTTTCCGTCTCCTCTCTTCGTGTCCTGCCGGTTCTCTCTCTATCATTCTGTAGCTGTATCTTAGAACATATCGTCCTTTTTTCTCTCTTTCTCTCTTCCCTTTCTCCTTCTCTATTTCTTCTTCTTCTCTTCCCTTTTTTTATGCATTCAACCGGCCGTTCGCACGAGTTTGCGAACTTTCATGATTCCATGTTGCGTCTCTTCCATCCTCTCTTTATGTCCCGCTCGCCCCTCTTTACTGTCGCAGGCGTTCAACTTCGTCTGTGGAGCAAAATCCGTTGCGGTCGTTATGCATCGAATTTACAGGTTAAGGGGTTGCATCCGATATAAATCGTACGTTTAATAATTCATGAATACGGCAAAGCTGCATTGTATGTACGTCGACACGAAACTCAAGTTTGTCGGAGAGCTGTCTCCGTTATCTAATGGTAAATTTGCCGCTATTAAACTGCACGCGAGAAATTTTCAAATACGCTCGTTACAGACACGCACTTGTTACATGCGTACGTTTTTGCATGTAAATAATGTTTGGAAGCGTAAATTTATGCTGCGTAAAAATAGTGAAGAAACATACCAAGGAATAATCAATGCGTATAATTATTGCATCATACGTATAGTTTTAATGAGTATAGTCCTATTTACATATATCCATTTTAATGCATTATACGTATAATTCTATTTATATTGCCGACGGTTATATTTGTATTGAATTTAGTACACGTTAGAAAAATAGAAAATAAGTTTGTATATTATTACACGGATAAGAAAAATAAATTATAGTTATTCTTAGCGGTAATTTAAAATTACTATTTCTACTCACAAAGTTATTATTACCAGTTATTATTATCATTATAGGAGTAATAACTATAAAAATAAAAATTTCAAGTTATTTTAATATGCAATTATAGCTGGTCCTTTTTTCAGTTTTCTTAATATATTTAATAAGTAATTTCGTTATTAAATGATAATTTTTTAAAATTACTGTAAATTATAAATTTTGAATGCATAATAAACCACTTGTTTAAAATAAATTTAGATCCTATAAATCAAAGAGTCTATTATAATATTGTATTTTTATTGAAATCTTGTTAAATTACATGTACATATGGTACATAATGCGATTTAATATAAGAAAGTAATCTTTCTATTTAAACTACATTTTATATAGAATTTTATGTAAAATTAAACTAGAAGAAAGAAAATTGGTTTCTATATTTATTAGTTTGATCGAAAGATTTTATGAGCGAAGAGAAATGCTATAAATACTGTATTAATATATGGTTCATTAGAGATGACGTCATTTTACGACGTATACTGCTATTTTAGTAAGCAATAACCGGAGGATGCATGTTGTTCCTTGACGATATAGCGGAACTTTTCAACCAAATATAAAACGCATACTGTATTTCATGCATATGAATGATTTCGGAAATAAATTACGCTATTTTTATCTAGGAATATTAAATTACATTTGATAAATTTTTCTAGCACGTTGTGTTATCTGATTTAATCTGAATTATATATGTGTGTATCTATGTATTTTTTTTAAAGATTTTTTAAAAATCTTTTTTTTATATCATATTGTTGATCTACAATTACATCATCATTTAAATTAGAAATCTACAATAAATGCAGGCAAGATTAAATCGATCTCATCGATATATTAATTTTTACTGCACTATAAATAATCGATTTATTATCAAGCGTCGTATTTTCAACTAATAAATATATTTATCATCTGCATAATAATATGCTATATATTCAAATGATAACTATTGCTCGGAGAGTAATCAAATAATGATTTTTTGAATAAAATATTTATTATTATTATTTAATATTTATTAATTCTCATTTTATACCATTTCGATAACGATATCTAATAAGAGAGCTATATTTATAAAAATAAAATTGGAAAATGCTACGCGTGTATGCGATCGATTCGTCTGCCGGATTTTCACCTTGAATTCTTCCTTTCCGATTCATCGTTTACCTGCGTGGCAGATAAATGTCTCGAAAGAAATGGTTAAACCGTGTCTCATGGACCTTCAATCGTCTGGTCTCGACCAAAGATACGCACTTTGTATATAGCTATATATTTTTTTCGCAATAAGCCTCGAAATTTCGTTCTTTCTCTCGAATCTCCTCGATTCGAGCAGCCAGATTCTGAGTAGATGACTCGTCGTAGACATCGAAGTTAATTTCTACAGAGGATTTTCTTCAGTTACACCGATCCCTTCGCACTTCTTTCGCATCCGAGCCCCATGCATCTGACGAACGTTGCGTCGAGAAGCGAGTGCTTTGAGTGCTTTGACAGAGACAACCAGAGGGGTTTACGCTCCGGATCCGTGGCTTGATCCTTATTATTACGTGAATCCTATATTCGAGCCACGATTCGGTGAAATAACAGCCGCACCCTACCGTCGCAGAACGTCCCCCCTCTGTCGCGTGTGCTAATTGCTGAAATGTTATTTATGATTCTAGCCAACGCTCGGCTGGCGCACACGTTTCTAGAATGGTAATGCGGTTAACCAGCGCTCCGACGTCGAACACGCTTTATGGCGCTTCCACTTGAAATCGCGAGACTCGACTCAACTCGATTCCACTCGCTAAATCGCCCTCGGTACACACAGCTTGGCGCGCAACGAGAACTCCACTTCAATAATCTCTAATGTAATTCCGCTCACTCTCGTATTTCGATAAAGTAATTCACAAGGGATGCAGAAACGCCATTATTGTTTGTCACTGCGATGATGATCAAATGTCATGATGTCAAATTCGATTTTAAGCGTTATCAATATGAAGGAGTCAATCAATCCAAAGGGGCATCGATAGTTATTTTTTTGTGGGGTTTTTCTAAATTTACATAGATTCATTTAATACATTATTTTTTATAGAATATTAATTTTTTTATAGAATAATGTATTTATAAAATATGATAGTCTTATGTATACATGTATATATTTTCTTTTAATTAGTCGGATAAGATCTTGAAAGACTTCTTGTAATTTGTGAGCCTATACGATGTTTCCATCAGCATCAAACGTTAATTGCTAACTATTCCTTACGATGCTGAGCACCGGTGTAGCGTACTATAAAGTCGCACGTTTCTAGAATGGGAATGCGGTTAACCTACAGCCGGGCATTGAACGCGGTTTGTTACATTTGCATGGGAAATTGTGCGTTCTCCGCAATACTGAATCATCGATACTCCAGTTGCAAATAATAGTTACAACAGCATTTCGTTGATATTTGATTGGCGAAATGTTTCAAGCATGATGATATTTTAATTATTACAATATTATGGCCACGCAAATCACTAGTTTTTTATTTATTTTAGAATAAAAATGACATAATATTATAGTAAAAATAATACAAGATCAAAGATACAGAAGATTTATTTTAAATTCCAACTTTTACCTCAGGAATTATGGAAAATGTTGATTAAATGTTAGTCAACTAGGAAAATACAGAAAGATTAGCTAAAGGATACAATAATATGAGACAGTTCTAAATATGCGAGCAGCTTGAAGAGAATAAATATATCGATGCATGTATTGCAATTATGATCAAAGTGCCATAAAAAGACTAGCTCGAACGCTATTTTTATTTATCATTTTATTTACATGTGCGGGTATCTTTAAATGATTTGTAAGACTTGAAGTTGTGATTGCGCAAGAAGTCTGCTTCGCGATTCGATCGCCTGTTAAATGGCAGTTTCGGGAAAAAAAGAGGCGAGAAAAAAAGTAGAGATAGTTAAATGTTCAGTGGTCGCGACGATATTATTTACGACGTTTCCGCTCGCGAGTGACAAAAGTAGCCGGGGATTGTCAATCCGTTCGCACGTTGGTAACATCCGGCGAGTCGCAAATTATCCGTCATTGCCGAAATGTCCACCGGGATAAGGATCAACGCTGGAAATTACGAATGTGAAAATTAACATGATCGTAAATGCGAATGACCTCGTAAAACGCGTTGTTGCGAGAGATTTATCGAGGTATTCGCTTTCTTCGTCCCGTAACGTAAATCCCCGGATTATGTATATTACATAAAGTAAAATCCTGGCGCGCGCGCACGCGAGCGAATCTCGATTGGCGATATCGGACGCGATTATTAATGCGACGATGAAAATTGATACGTGTCATTATTAACGTTCGATTTCTACGAATGCGAATCCAGGGCGTCGCGAAATTTACACGGGGACAGTCGATGGATATTTATGTACGAAAACGACGTTACGCGATACTAATTGCTCCCCAAGATTCGATCGTGATGGATGTTACACATTAAACGTATCGAATATATTCACACATCGTTGCGTATGAAATATAATTTTCGCACAATCGATGAAATACAACGCGCGTAAACAAAATAAATGCGTGGTTGAAACAATCTGCAGGCGATCGCATATATTTAGAGCGTTATCGGTTTGTAACACAGCGGCCGTTTAAGCAAATGTTAAGTTATGCGCAGGATGGTGGAAGGAGAGGGAGGGGGGAAGAAATTTGCATAACGCGAGAACAACGTCGAGCACGCGAAAGGGCCGTTTTCATTGTTCGCTTAATGTTATATGGATTTATTGTTAGGCAGATAGACGCACAGCTGATTTACGTCGTGACGCTCGCGCGCGCGCGCGCGCGCTCACTGAATGGATTACGTCTGGCGCCGATATGCATCGCGCGCATCTCTCTTGCACACGTACAATAACGCGTTTATACTGGATTTTCCACTTGTTTAACATTTCACGTCTCTACATTTTTGCGTCCGCTATCTCTCGACAGTTACTCATCCGGTTAATTGAAACAGCGCGGAGAAAGAGAGAGAGAGAAAGAGCAAAAATGCGCGAATATCATGCGAGAAACCTATTAATAAAGCGTACGATCTCTTGTGATCCTTATCGTAATGTTTTTCACTACGTTTTATTAGCGCTTTACCGACAGGATAAAGAACACAAGACCGATTCTCTCGCCGCGATGATATCTCGCAGACATTTTTGTCGTGTAATTAAATGATACAATTATTGTTAGCAAACGTGTTCGTCTCTTGTATCGAAAAGGAGGAAATAAAATTATAGTCTATTATATTTAGCTCTGGATGCGATCCTCACATTTTATATTCGCCTATTTGTTGTATATCCACTTGAATAAATTAGTAGGTATTTTTCCGCCTCGTTAGCACGTATCCGATTATTTTATTAATCTTGAAATATGCGAGGCAAATTATCGTCGAGTGTACGGTTGAATACATAATCAGAGTGGAAAGAAATAACGTTAGGCATGAAATGTAGAGCAAAAAGATTTATATAGCTATTTTCATATTATTATTATATATTATTTTATATTATTATAGCGATCCATGCGACTTAGATTAGAATTATGTCATTTTGCTTTTATAAATACGGATTGTTGCTCGATTCTCGGATCATAATTTACGCATAAATTCATTTACGAGGTCGCTTAAAGTATCTTTCCGAGATTAGTGGTCATCTCGTTTATACGAACAAGAGAATATTCATCGACGCGAACAAACAAATCTAATGAGTAACGCGGCGCATTTTTTCTATGATGAAATACGCCCACCTAATTTTGCTGGATTGTCGAATGTTCTCTCTCTCTCTCTCTCTTATTCTTCCTATCTGCAGCCGTTTCGAACCCTCTTTATCGTCCTCCCGTAAAAGACTCCAAACGATTTTGGCAAAATTGCCACTGCTGACCAAAAAGTATCTGCCTCCATGATGCCCATAATGCCCCCCCAAACCCGCCCGAGTGTCTTGGATTTGAACTGTAGCGACGGTTTCCCTCTTCCAACCGTGCTAACTGCGCTGGAGGCCAGAATTCTCGGTATTTGTGCGTTCGCAATATTTTTGGAGAAGATGCGCGAGAGAGGGAGGGGAGTACCTCTCTCCTATAATATTGTATAATTGTCGCAATAAGCATAATTATGGAAAACGCGCGGTACGAAGGAATACGCGATTGCTGCGCTGAGAGCTAATGAGCTAAACTTTATATATAAATATGACGCTTGCGGTAATTTAAAACTCATTGGCGCAGGTTTATTATCGGCACAGGCGATTTCCTTGCTTTAACTGTTTACGTGGAGTACATGCCGCGCGCTCACAACGTATAATAATACGTGTATGTTCCCGCGAGTACACACAATATCAAAAGACTAGTAGGTATCATCGCTTTTTAGATTAACATTTTACTCGGCAAAAATATACATTGCTGAATGTCTGCATTTATGAAGATCGGGATAGGATCTTATTAACGCGTAAACAACATCGTAATCTCTTATTAAAGTGGATGAGATTTCTTTACACGAATTTCGCTATCTCTATACTTCTGGTAAAATAATTTTTCAAAATCTATTTAAAGACGTACCTTCAATTATATTTGCAATCATAGTATGATGGGAAAATGTTAGACTCGGTTATATTGTATCGTATTATCAATATTGTTATAAATGAATAAGGAATATTTTGAAATTTCCGAGATGACAAGTGCACTATTATTATTGTAAATAAATCAATATTGATTTGATTTTATGAATTTAAACAACCTCTTAAAAATATTCCATGACGTTGAATTCTCTTGAGAATCATTTCTCAAGAAGAAAAATTTTAAAAATGTATTTTTGATTTTTTATTTGTATTTGGATAATATATTGCATGTGTGTAATTTCTAATTGTTGCGAGGAAATTCTCGGATAAAATCGGAGCGATATATCAGAGAGTTCGATTCGATAAAAGATTTTTAGCTAGCGACAGTGAAAATTCGTGCGTCGATGGTCTGATAGCCATGATATCGACGTCGGTAGCATCAGTGGATTGGGTTTAAGCCATACAAATGGCCGCCCTCTCTCTCTCTCTCTCTCTCTCTTTCTCTCCCTTCCCCACAACCGGTAGCGAGGATAACCGCCGCCAGTCTCGAAAACCGTGGGGACCATGTTGGACAATGCGAGGCTGCGCGCCCTAAGATGGCTGCACGCGCAACGAGTGCATTCACGCATCCTTAAGGTCAGCGTGCCGTGCATAGAATGGCACGTACGACACGGGCGACAGTCCGCGCAAACTCTCTCAGCCAATTAATGCGGCTGAGTATGCCGCCGAGAGGATATTTATGCGCGAGAGCGTCCGCGCTGCATCGCGGAATATAAACTGCGAAATATACAGCTCGCTTGCTATCCATAATCGGAATGATTGCCGGCATGATTATCGCTTCTTAATAACAATCGTTTGAGAAATTACGGCTCGCCGAAGAAATGTATGTTCCTGAACGTTGCCGTTGGGCGAAACTTATTCGCGATGCTTCTGCGCGCGTGTATGTGCGCGAGCTTGGTATTGCAAAATGGAATTGCCACCGACAGATGTTACGTAACCAATTACGTATTCTCGTTTCTATCCGATTATCCCATGTTTATTAACTATTTCATATCGCATTCTCTCTTCTTCGCTACCTCTCTTTGTCCTTCGTTTCTTCTCGCGATCTGTCATAAGTATGAGATTATCGATGATACAAATGTCTGTATATCATTATGTGATGTATGTTCGTGTCATCGCATCGGCTACTGCGGTATGTATGTCAAATCAATATACTTGTTAACGAGATAATTAAGAAACAGCGAGTTAACAGAGCCTTGATATTTTACTATTTTTCAGAATTATAATAAGTAATGCATTGATTTTGCATAAATAATAAATGAGCGTTTAATTTGATTTTTAAGCGTTGAATTTGATTTTATTATTTGTATATATTAAGCATAATGGATAAAAGATTAATATTTTTTACGTTTCTGTTAAATTATAATAAATATTTAATAAATAAAAAAAGAAAACAGAAAGAAAAAGAGAGGGAAACTTAATAAGTCGATAATTATGTTTTGCGAAATTTATGCAAGTTTATAATACTAAGTATATCAATTAATGTTGCAATTAATTCCATTCACGCACACATACATCTTAAACGCACTCATTATACACATGCGTTAGGAAAAAATCATGTGACACATAAAGAAAATGACGCAAACTAGAAAGAGGCAAAAGTCATATTGATAGCTTATCGATAACACTTTATAACAAAGCGTAAAAAAATTGTTAATTTCTGTCAGCATGTTTGGAAGTAATAGGTTTTTATGTTAATTATCGAGCTCGACATTATTCGAGTTATTGACTTACGTGACACTGATAGTTCGCTTCCTGGTTTCTTATATATCGTAATTGCAATTATGATATAAAACAGTATTCAGTACAATAAAATAGAACTATGAATAGTACATATTCACGGACGATGTAAGCAAAATTAGAAATTTATTACAAGTTGTTAGTCATAATCGAAGTAAAAAAGAGATCGTAGAGTAAACGGGAAATTCATTATGATAAGCTGCGAGGTAAAAAGAGGAAGTAAAAACGTAATAGAACATTGAGAAAATCTTGCAATACGATGCATAGCGCTTAAAATTATTATTATCACGAGAAACGCTCAGAGTTTGTAGCGTTATCAAACTTCAACCGATAGTTTTACGGCGTAAAAACCGTATATCATGCGGAATTAAAATGTAGCTCAAACTAACTATAGTCGAAAACTATCTCTTGTTAAAGTATAAAGTTTATTTAGGAATAAAATATTAATTTGAAAATTAATTTAAGGAATTTGATAAAATTCTTTAAATTAATAAAAATTGATAAAATATTTAATATTTAATAAGATGGATTTTTTATGCAGCTTTTGATTATGCATTACATATAAAAAATAATTTGAGTTTACACAAATATTACATAAACAGAATTTAAATAAATTTAGTTGCGTCGAATATCATCTCCGTATCTTCTTTATACGCAAAATATTATTCGGTATGCAAAGAATATAAGTAGTAGAGGCAATGATTGAGCTATATTTCCATTCCCTATGGCTCTCAAATTTCCCCCATCGTTGCTTTGATAATATTATAAATTCAAATATTTTCCATAATAACAATTCGTTTTACTTTCGCTTATTATATGTAACGTGTGTGAATGTATTATATGTAACGTGTGTGAATTTTGCAGAAATATCGTTTAATTAATTAAATAGCTATCATTATACCGATAATTATAATATAATGTTATAAATATTAATCCATTTAATATAAAAGTTTTATTGAGTAATATCTTATATTAAAACAAAATAATAATTATGGATAAACAAAATTAAATGCAAGAGCATTTTCTGAGAAGTCATTATGAATTAATTTAGAATATATATTTTATTTTTTAGTTCATTAAAATATCTAGCCAATTAAATCATATTATTTGGATGGAAGTGATAATAAACAGTTCGGACAAGTGACAATAAATAAGTTTATATACGTAGCTTCTGTTTGTGCGAGGATAAACGCGAAATACGGTCTACAATTTTTGCGCAATCGTCTCGCAAATTGCTACAATTATTCCTTACATGGTAGATAAAATCTTCTCATAATTAATCTCCATATCAAATTTTAATCAAATTATTAGTGACAATAATTATTATGATCGTATTATCATGTATGTCGAGAGATTCGTACTTGCCAAAGATATTTGCAAATGTGCGTCTAGTACATTGATGCCGTCGGATGAAAAATTTATTAGAGGTGATGTCAATCGTATATAATTGCGTGTTTCTCTAGTTTTCTCAAACATAAATTCAAGCATATAATAATGTTGAATCATTTCTAAATAAAACTCAGTAGGATGAGATAGCTGGAATTCCGCAATTTATAGCATTATTTTTATATTTCATCAAAATTGTTTTTCATTAAACGTCACGATATGTTATTTATTTTACGTATATTTTCTACATAATATGTATTTTATTAATTTTTATTTTCTTTTGTTTGCATAATAAATTTACTGGAACAAATTTATTCCAATATTTAGTTATAATATCGTTTGAAGTAAAGGATAAATAAAACCGACAGGTTGCAGTTCTAATAATGAAATTACCTTTCATGCACTAACTTCTTGATAGAGAGATAAAAGGTATATCGGACGTCGCCGATTCGTGTTTATCCAGAGACTCGGAGTCGACCAACCATCAAATGACTTTTTAACAACACACTTGACAAACCAACCGCACAATTCACTGAGCCTCACGTATACAGCAGCCGTTGATGATAAACGTAAATCACACATTTTTCTCGCAGTCGTGTTACCGGACCAGCGCGTTGGGACGAGCGAACAACGCAACACGATTCACGAGTAACGAGGCTCACCGGTTGTGATCCATGCTTCTTAGACAAACTTCAACGGTAGAGTGACAGAAGCGCAGCGACGCGACACGCATACCGACGCGAACACTGACACACCGGTTGACGCACGCACTAACAACACAGAATGGGACATGCTAGAGAGACATTTACAGTCAAGGTTCGGCCCGAAGAAGGCTGATTACCCCTTTACGACGCGCCGAAGGTTCCGTCGCTTCTCGGACGGGGGTTCTGTCAACCCGCCAGGTTAGATCGCGCGTCACTTTGCACCCCTCGTCATAAAAAAAGCGTCTGCTCCTTTTTTTTTCTCTCGACGCCCGGTAAAAAATACGGATGTTATATAATTCTAAATTTTAAACCCGACAGTGTAGGTGGTAGTTAAATTCTTCGCGGTACAAAAGCCGAAGAGAATCTCTTTAGACCGCGTGTACGGAAGAAAGGGTTGCTATTTGCCACGGTGGTGTCTTAACCTTGACGTTGATCTCTCGGCAGTAAAACGCACAAAATAACCCTTTTCCGCTGCGACTGCTGTTAGCGATCCAGGTTTCTAACCTTGACTCGACCTAAAGTGCGGCTTAATAACGCCGCAAGGCTTTTTTAGTAAAGCATTGTTAAAAATCTTCCAGGCGAGCCTGTCGCTCACGCAGTCTGTCCTCGTATTTTTTATTTTTTTATTTTCGTATTTATTATTAATTTTGCATACATTAAAATTTGCAATTTAAGCTGTAGAAATAATTCAGAATGATGATTTATCACATGTTACATCATATTATGTAAACTAAGTTGCGTCGCGAGAGATGAAATATTTTCTTTTAATTCTTTCACAGCGTAACAAACATCAGTTATCATCTTTAATGACTGTGTATGTTGTTTCGATAAATTTGTAATTTCGATATTTACCATCGATGCTCCTCGCAAAGGAATTTGTTTCATGTGTTTCAAAATATATGGCTCTTCTCGCCACACTCTTTGTACGTACCAACATATTTCTCAAAGTCCAAGCGAGCTATGAACCGCGTGTACGCGATACTTGGCGGTTATTTCTCGCTCGAAGGTCCATCTTCTCTCTCCCTTATCCTTTTAGTTAAAGAAACGCCTCGGGGAGGAGGTATCGGATATTATGGCGAGGCAAGGACGTGGTCTGTTCTCAGACCACGGCACTTTTCTTTGCAAGTTTAGACTCTTTTTTTACCTGTCGGAGACGAAAGAAGTGAAATATTTTTCCTCTATCAGCGAAATGAAGGACGAGAGACGAAAGGATCACGAGAAAGATTGATCGATAATTTTGATATTCACAAATTTTTTATTTTACCGATTGTTTCGTCATTCATTCGCATGATTCATTAATTTCATGTATCGTACATTTTCTCTCTCTTTTGTTGAATATAAAGCGTCTATTAATATATGCAAAATTTCAAGTATCTTTCAATGTGATAAAAATTCTTGTCTCTAAAACTATATAAAATTTCCCCTTAAATTCGAGGCGTTGATTGTATTGTTACGTGAATGTCAATAATTTATAAGATACCTACTGTTGTAGGAAATCCGACGAGCGCGATCGCAATCGTCGCTTCCTGATGCAACGAATTGCTTCTCGCGTACGTATCAGAATCGAGGTGACTCTCGAACGTACACGTTTCACAACATGATTTATGCGCGGCTGATGGTTTGTGTGCGCAGTCACTGGTTTTATGCGAGCGTTTTAAATGGGAGATAAACATAAAGAGGCCTTTTATGGCGCCATCAAATAAACAACTTGACTCCTCCTTCTGCTTTGCCTCTTTCTACTTTGCTTTGCCTCGATAGGCACTGCAGGCTCGACGTGTTCCTCTTGAAGAATCTTCCGGCGACTTTTTGGAGCGACGATTCCATGGCACTTGTAAATCGGTCAGATTTTACGAGGATAGTGCCGCACTTGGAACTAAACCGTTCGTGGGGAGAAAAAAGCGAGGTTTCTTTTTCATTAAACCAGATGCGGACGAATGAATGTGCTCTGATTGGGACGAATATTGTCAATCGTTATCTGCTTCTTATGCGAGCGTACGGGGCCAGGCGCAATCGAGTCGGGATCGATACCGGATTTAAAGTCAAAGGTCACAAAGACTGCAATGAGGAGCGGAGAGACATCTCATTTGTCGAGACGTTTTCAAAGTGACATAACGTCGAAAGCGAACGATTATTTTCTTTTTATTAAAGTTACACGTGACATGTTGTTTTGCAGACTCTAGAGAGGGAATCTTGTTCGTCCTTTTGCGGAGCGAGTTGCGTAAAAATTATTTGAATTACATAAGCGACGCGAAGTATACGCTTGCGATAAATTGGGGAGGAGGGGGTATCTGACGTATCCAAATTCCAGCGATAGAAATTAGCGGAGATTGTCACTTACCGATGTCCGTGGTGAGGCGAAATTCGGAATCCCGGGATGAGCCGAGGACGCGCGAGCACACACGTACGTACGCAATGGCGGCCATGACAGGCGCAGAATTCCGGCGTCGCGACGCTTGTCAGGCACGCGGCCCCGTGGTATCGACCACCGTGGGTGCGAGCGGTTGGTCGACCACGGTGAGATCGAGCACGAGGAAGGCGAGGTAGGGACGCCGAGGGGAGAATGGACGGGCGAGGGGAGGTGGAAAGTTAGGGGGGTAGCGTTAGGCACCACGCCCAACCCTCGGCGCGATCTCGAGCCCCCATCTTCCTCCCTCGTCGACCCCCCGCGGGGGCAGCCCACCCTCTACACACAGCGCATTATCATATATTTTCCTTTTATATCCTTTTCCGAACTGCACTCTTACTCTTATCGCTGTCCCTTTTCAAACTCCTACCCTTCTGCTACTCGTTTCGTTTGCCGTTTCCGTCCCGCTCCTTGTTTTTCACCGCTCGATTCGCGCACGGTGTCTCGCCTCTTGGTCACTTTATCGGGGAACAGAGATTAAGGAGTTTCATCGTGTGGTTTTCGTCGGAGGATCTTTTTGAAGGTCTTCCGAAGATAGCAGAGATACAGCGGTTGTTTTGTATCACTTCGCTGCGTTTCTAGTGATTCGGGGATCGCTTTGCCCTCTCGAAACGACGCCCGTTTCTAATTAACATGTCAAGGTACACTGGAAACCATCGTCGCCGCTCTTTGTCACTTTTTATCGCGTACGACACGGAATAAATGAGGAATTAATAATTTATTTTTATCCTCGCATCATCGAATATAATTCGTGATATAAATTTTCATTGTAATTGGGGGATATAAATACAAATCCTTCGTAAGAAAAATGGCACTCTGGCATTCCTGTGACCGATAGAATGCGCCGCGACGTAACCCTCGACGGTGCAAGATACATACATATAAAACCTTACGTTACGAATAGCTTAGCGGCCATACTCGCCGAGATATTTTTATCTTTCCTATATATAAAGCGTATGGCGACGTCAAGATTAATAATGCGCTGGTCAACGAACCGAAATGTGCGCGCACGAGATCACATAACTAATGTTATCTCACAACGGGATAATTTGTTATCAAAGTTTTGATTTTGTGATAAAATAAAAAGTCTCGTTCCACAGTGACATCTTTAGATTTTTATCCGAATTTATAGATGAGAAAAAAATTATCTATTTGTAGAATAAAATTTATAAAATATAAAAGCTCTTTTCTTCTCGCGTCGAGAATCATACATTAAAATCAAACTTTGTGCATCGAGATGCACAATGAACGATGAGACTTAATTTTGATTTAATTTGCGATATTATCTACAAAGAAAATAGAAATCGTGCACTTGATAAAACGGAAAGGGATTGTAAAATTTTTTCTTTAAATTGAAATACGAAAAATCCGGTTAGCGGCAGAGTATAATTTTACCATTATCTTAATTTGTACACCATACGCAAATTAAATAATTTCCCTTTCTCTCTTTTGGTACACTTAAGTCTGGGACCGAAAAGTAAGGAAGGTAGGCAGATAAGAAATCCAGGCGCAATTATCATTCGAATGCTGCAAGGTTGCCTGCCTGAGAACCTTCAGTTTTCGTTTTCACGATATTATACGCCCGTACTAAATACTTGTGGCCTGTATTCGCCGTTCGCGTTATCCGGGGATGGGTTTCTATCGTATGTACTTTGGCGGAGAACTTATTTTCTCGCGCTGTTATTTGTTATCGAATTTACTATAGTCACGGGCTAAATTTTACTACAATCTCGCGTTTTTGCGAATATAAGGGAATTGCGTGGCGCGGCGGGTTGATAAAGTCTAAGTTTCCTCTAACAGGTTGGTACCGTTGATGCGTAATTTCTTAGCACCATTTACAGCGCCCGATTATGCTAATGATCGAGAACGATATGTTTCTTCGATGATGTCATTCGCGTGCACTTTTATTAAAAATATATGTTTTTTAATGTACATAATTACGTATTGATCAACGCGTTTACCGTAGCGTGATTTTCTTATCTGTGGACATGCATTATACACTTAATTTTAATTGATAAAATATGCAACATGTCTCAAAAATCCTTGAAATTTATATAATACAAATATTCGATTAATGATGGGAAAAATGTAAGAGCTGTCAAAGTGTTTATTAAAGAATTTAATATCAGGTACAATGTATCAAAATTCTGCAAGTTTATACGTGCGTAATATTCAAGATCCGAAGCTTAAAGGAATTAATTGATTTCTTGATTTTGAAGAAAAAATATTATTTTTAATACAAACGAATGCGTGGAATCTTCGCTAGCGCGATTCTATACGTATTTCCACGTCCCCGATGGCTGTTGGATGTCAAGAGAGCCATATGCGTGCACGCATGTAGTAAGCCTACGTCATCGTCACTTTACGACACAAGGCCGTGCAATCGCGAGCGATCATCCGCCGACCGACATCGTAAATCCGATAGGGGTTCTCATCCTTATCGAACGACCATAACTCTGCCGCGTTAAATCCCGCTGAATGCACGGTTTACGTTGTTAAACGCCAGTTTGTCGCATTCTTTACGGGAAGCAAGCCGCCTTATTACGTTTCGCTTCAAATGTTTTACAGCACTATTGCACCGAGATGGTTTATATAATTTTAATTATGTTCCTCTTCACGTTTCTTTCGACTATGATAAAGGGAATGAGAATCTGTTGACGCGGCTTTCATTGAAAAGTTTCAGAGCGAATTGGAAAGAAGAATATTCGCGACTGAAGAGAGAGAAAACGACATTTTTCCTTTAATAACTATGCGTGTAATTTTGTTATGCACGCTTTTATTTTGTTTCGTTAAATAAAAATATTGACTAGTAGCGTCTTCCACCTATACTTTGATATTCCATCGTTGTTCTCCACCATATTTCTTTCCGCTCACACTCTTTCAATACGGGCGCGCACACCACAATTTCTAGGATTTTCGTAAGAATTCTCATCACGTCGCAATAATAGCAGTTTGCATTCGACTTGGAATTGAAACGTAAGACGAGGCAGGATGTGATCGAGACACAGGGCGACTGAATGCAACTATGTCGCACTCATGCATCGAAGCTCTTTCTCCAAATATACCAGATATTAATACTTGTGTATCATTTGTCTGTTATACATATAAATACAGATGTAGTCGGAGGGAAATCTAATATGGGACTTATATTTAGGTAAAAAGCCGATATTTTTAAAGATACATTTTTAGAGAAATTGAGAATTTCGCAAGAAAAATTCAATATTTCCGTGAATATATTTTTAATGAATTTACAATATCGAAAATATAATAGAGATTATTTTCGTTGCAAGAAAAAAATAATCTGACTCACGTGCGCTATCTCTGCAATGAGTCTAATGCACCTACCGAGATTCATGCATTCCTCGAAGGACCTCCGCTCTACGGAGGATGGCCACTCCGTGCAGTGCGGTCAAGACCGGTGCAAACGACCCTCCAAGGCCAACCACGCAACCCTTCTACGGATCCGAGCAGCGCCCATGCACTTTACTTTATGTCACCCTGAAAGACCGTCCTACTAATATCCAAGATCTCGGCTTCTTTCTCGACATAACGTATCATATTTTCTAGTCTCCCCGTAAAAATAACAAATACATTTTAACATATACATTAATATATTGACATTTTTATATTTAATATTATAAATAAAGCACGCGAAAGGAATGAAAGAATTTTTTTTGAAAAATATTAATAATAAATTCACTTATTTATTAAATATACTCTTATTAAAATAGAGTGTAATAAAATGAGCACCATGATTAAACAATGCATGCTCTTTTGTTCCGCGTAAAAACACAAGTCGTTCGACTTTGAACGCCGGCGCTTCGACGCGCTACATGAACAGTACGATTCGGCTTTCGGCGTTGACTTTCTGTACGAGACAGTGGCTCGTATAACGCTTTTATTAAGCAGTTAAAGTTTTATGAATGTGTCGGTCGACGGACAGCTACCGCGGGACGGTTTGCGCCGTTGGATGTCTGAGGGACATCACCGCCACGTGTTTCGGCGACACAGCGAGAGATGTCACAAGCTGATCCGCCCGAATCGAACATATTGTGTATTTCGTAAAGCGAGGACAATAGTTACTTCGATATTGCAAAAGACTGTTTTCCTAAATCTTAGTTAAAGATCCTCTCAAATTAATATTTCATATGTTTGCTTCTCTATTTTTTATTTCTGGAAAAAAAGAATTTGTTAAATCATCGTTAATTAATGAAATTTTAAAGGAAATCTATTATAAAATTATAAATTTTTTATCTAATTTTAATGAAAAATTATTTTATTAAATTGTAATTAATGAAAAAAACAGCAACTTTAATCAAAGAATTTATTCTCTCTTTACGAAACTTGAAAATCGGTATATTTCTATACATATTGTGCCCATGCGATAAGATTTCAAAAGAAATGTTAGAATGCAAATACGGTGCGCGAGCATTTTATTAGCAGTTTAATTAATAAATACGATATCTATGAATAAAATTAAATGTAGCATCTTATAACATTAGTGGTGGTTCTGAATATAAAACTAAGTATAAAAACTTTTTAACGGCGTGAAATGAAATATCGCTCGTACGAATAGAGAAGAGCGGAAGACGCGTTTATAACTTCTTGGCATTTATTGCCAACAATAAGTATACTTATGTGAACGCGGGAGTGTTATACGTGACATTCAACAATTTATGTGCGATGAATAACTCCTTGATAGATATCAAGGAACAACTATATGTAAATACAATATGTGTAATTAAATATTTTGAACTTTTTAACAAATACATTAAAATTTATAATGAGGCCATAAAAGTTCCCGCTACATTGAAACATATATATACACAAATTGCTCTTAAATGCTTGATAAAGTAAAAGAAAAAAAAGTATCACGAAAGGCAAAGCGCATACATTTTTTAAATAATTCAAGTATATCCGAAAATAATCATAATCAAACTATGACTTGATTATACATAATATACATATATGGTACATGTAAATTTACAATTAATTTCAAGCAAATTTTTTTGCAAAATAAATTCTTAAATATTATAGATGAAGTATATTTAAGTCATATTTAAGATAAAATATACATTTATCATTTATATATTTATTTTCGTGTTATTAAATTTATTCTTGTTTATTCTTGCGCTTATATAATACAATATGGAAATGTAACAAAATATATATTTGATATAAATTGTCCTTTTTTAACGCCACCCTGGCGACATTTGGAAGAACTATTTATCTCTGAGGGTACACCCCAGATTTCCACGAAAACTACGGGATACAGGAGTAAGGGAGGGTTTTGCCAATCGGATTCTGTTTGATCGGCAGATTTTGCGGAGAGGCATGAAAACACGGAGAAGGGTGCATCTAGCAAAGATGGCTTAGTCTTTCTACCCCACGCTAGATGACGCCAGTACAATGCAATATTTTTGCAATCTTTATATCATTTAATAATTGTAAAAAAAAAACAGACATGTGTTATTCCTTTCTATTCGATTTAATTTTTACTTTAATTAAATATAAAACATGCATGACTCTCCCTAATATTTGTATTGAATTATTTAGAAAAAACTCGCAAATAAAAATTATTTAGTAAAAAGAGAATCTCCTAGAATAAAAATGAATTTATACATTAAATCTCAGAAATATATTTGTCTTATATGGCACGTATAATTTTAAATAATGTGATATTATTAGTAATTAATTAATTATTGAATTATACATGAATTTTATCGAAACTCTTGTTTACAACTTTTGTTTTGTATTTGAAATGCTGCAATTTTTTGTAATTTGTGTATGCATATAATTTGCAAATAATTGTTGGAAAAAAAAGTAAATAAAAAGCAGCATTCTTTCATACAACTCATCACGTGAGAAACCGCATTGTCGGAGCATTATTGATTTTCACGCAAAGCTGAGCATTTCTCACCCTCTATCTCTATACTACCTTTTATTTTGTAAACAAAATAAATTATGGAATTTTTATTTGTGTGTTTAAAATTAAATAAAATTAATTTGTGCGCGTGTGCGATAATCACTTATACATATGTGCTATCAATAACGTTGAATTGTAATACATATTTTCATTCTTAAGTCATTCTTTCTCTTATAAATGTACTGAATATATCATATAAATATATTGTGTGAATAGATCAGATACTTTAAAATTCCATAATTTAAAAATGTTCGAAATAAAGAAAAAAAATTGTAGGACTTTTTAATCTAATTTTTTATCTAATTTTATTCTAATTTTTTATCTAATTTATGAACTTATACACTTGAGTGTTTTAGAATATGAATTTCCAGACAATGTTTGTCTCTTTCCTCCTTTTTGCGATCTTTCACTTTCTCTCTATAAATGTATGTAAATTAAATTTAAATATTTTTAAAGAGAATATTTTAATATGTGCATTTGTTCTCTTTTTCTCTCTCTTTCTTTCAAACAATATATTATAGATATGAAAGATATTATATATATTTCACACGCATATGAATACGATGTATACGATGTAATAATAGACCGCAATATAAATGTATACTGCCGGTAATTAATTTATACAGATAATATTTTAAACAGAGATATATAAAAATCAGGTTACACCGAGGAATAATGTAAAATATTTTCGAGCTCTCGGTTACGAGCAAGCACGATACGATTAATAAAACTTGCAATACAAGCTTGGCTGGTTTACGAACTTCGCGGTCCAATAAATATCCTATAATGCACCTCTCTCAGTTGTCGAAAGCGCGCTGTTGCATCTCGATGTCGGTATCCATTGCCGTGCGGATCGAAATGGAAATCTAAAAGCCACGTCTGAGACGAAATATATGCGCCAAACGCATTAAATGTAAATTCAAGAAAAAAATAATAGCGTGGCGAGGCATCTCACAAGCGTGCTCATCATTTTCTTTAATATTATTGTTAGAAAAGTTTAGTGAAACTACTATATGATTCTAAAACCTACTATATTAATTTCTACTCTCGTCATCTCGAATAATAAACAAACGTAGAAGAAATAAAATCTGACGAAATTACATCATATGAGAAATTTAATTTATATCATCATTGTAATTTAATTGTAAAGTTAAAATATTTAGTTACATAAATTTCTTATTGAAATATTTTGGAATATTCTATATCACTATCTGATATATTTTAAGAATTAAAAGATTACAAATATATATTAAAGAGATTACAAATATATATTAAATATATATTAAAATATATATTAAAGAGATTACAATATTAAATTTATTATACTTATATCGATTGGAATTTTATCAAAGAGAGAAAGAAGACTAAAAGAAATAATGTAAAGAGCAATATTTTTACAAATTTATGCCAGCAATAGATAATAATTATATTTAATTGTTGGTAGGATTATATTATTTACAACTTCAACAATTAAAATCAAATATTTCATCATCGTGCGAGATTAGAAACTCTTGGCTCGCGTCCGTAAATCGCTAAATTTGATATTCACGGAAACGCCTTCGAAGTTGCTGCGATCATTGGAGATGAAAGCTACCGAAAATCTTAGGCGATCCGAAAGTGACCTTTTTTTTTCGAGGCAGAACGAGACTAGGCACGATGTGGCGAATAAAATTCACGTGATATCAAGAAGGGCGTGAGCTTGGCGGAAAGAGACGAGAAAGGAAGCGGGCTAGAGAGGAGAGAGCCAGTGACCGCATTTGGGGAAGAAGGCACCGGCAGAAGGGTGGGAGGGGGAAAGAGAGAATCTGAGATGGAGCCGGACGGGAACGTTCTCCGGAGCAAGAAATCGGGGAAATGTTGCCCGGTTTAACCGGCAGTCGGCGGTAAAAGTGAAGTGGGGGTGGTACCCACGCGCATGCACGCTTCCCGGGCATTTTATGTTTTGATGGCGCAATAAACCGCCGTAAAGCAGCAGTAAAACGCATCGAGTCACAAGTCCGACCGTTTTGCTGGCCCCGCGTGTAACTCCTCTCTGTCTCTCTCTCTCTTTCTCTCTCCCTCTTTGCTTTTCTCAATCTTTCTCGCTCGCTCCCTACGACCGCTTCTCGTTCCCTCTCGCTTCCTCGTTGCTCTCTCTGATGTCGTTAAGGCCCGGCCCCGTTCGCAAGACTGTCACTGTCACACACGCCTCCGTTCGTTCGCTCGTCCCGCACGTTCCGGACCTTCCGCACGTCATTACGTCACTAACGTCACGGCTGTCAGACGATCGGTCGACTGTCACGTGCTTCGCGGTCGGCTCTTCGGCGTCGTGCATCGTGCGCGCGGCCTCGCGATTAGCACTTCGTTGTATGCGAGGAGTGTGGTTTACCGCGCGCAAGCAGCAAAACCAAGGAGTTTTCTCATTAATTTGCCCTCTGTCATGTCATTACCGAGCTAAATTGCTCGAAAGGGTCGAACGCTTTATTCTTGCGCAATTTCATCGACGAAATAGTTATTATCGCCTATAAAACAATCGTGTAAGCCTTACGAGATTTAAAAATGATATATATACAGGAGGTACATTATTTTATAATTGTATTCGTATAATATTATATACTATAATTTTAGTATATATTTTGCACTGTGTTGTAAGGATTATGACGTGCATAAGATTGTTTAATCAAATATGGAATATTTATAACTACTTAGATTGTTGACAACTATATGTGTGTCATGTAAGAAAACAATTTTCTAAAAAATAAAATACAGTAGAATATCAATTTATCTAACTATTTATATTTTATTATTATTTAAAGAGGATTATAATATTTTTATGAAAGGATTAATATTTTTTTATATTTTTTAATTAATATTTTTATATAATTAAGTACGATAATGTTTAATCATTGCTTAATCTATGTGTGTATGTTTGCATATTGCGTTATCTCTTTTTTATAACATTTTTATAATCATCGTGCAAGAATCTGTCAAGTACACATACATATTTTTCTCTGACAGAAACTTAACTAAACACAAACCAATGATTAGAAACATTAAAGGAAGGGAAACTTTTAACGCTTATTGCTCTGAGAAAAACTTGCGTAATAATCTTTGCAACAGCTTAATAACTCCCGCACTTCCGGTACTTGAGATTGTCGTAAAGTTTCATGAGTATCTACAGTTTATATCATGAATACATAATTTTATAATTAGAATGTTTTGTGGCATAAAGTGCGCCAACTTGTGAAATGTTTGCTCTCTTCTCGGCCAATTAAATTCATAAATCGTAGAGCAGCGTACAATGCGTAATTTTCTATTTTCCACTTATAAATTCACTCGCAAGCTTGTCCAAAATCATCAATCGAAAGAATATACGTCGTATCTTCATTTGCAATCGCTCATGTTGCTTCATATCTGTAATCGTTCATGTAATCATAATAACTTTATATTATAAGATATAAAAAATGAATTTACATGCAATATGGATGAGACTTAATATCAATTTTCTTTGATTCTTTTCCATCTTCTTTAGCAAAGTTAAAGATAGAAAAAAAGGAAGCGTTCTGATTGTAAGTAAATATTTTGATAGGCCTGTCTTATGTGATTATAAATGGCGGATCTGTATTTTCGCCTGAAGCTGATATTGTTGAGATGTTTTTCTTAAGAAAAAATAGAATTTACATGATGATTTTATTTTACCAAATCAAATTTATTAGTGGCAATTTTGCCTAACATTAAATAAATTTTTCATTCACACATTAAAATTGCGAATCGTAATAGGCTCAACAAGGAAACTATGTATTTTATATTTTTTACACATTATGTCGACAACAATTATTAACTTTTGTATAAAATAAAATAACTATTCTCAATCTATCAATATATATGATAAAATTAAATTGTATCAAATACTATTTAAATTATCGTGCCATTATGCAAGCTCACAGAATTATTAGAATTTTAATTCATTTTTTAAATAAGTATATAACATATTTAATTTTTAAAATTTCTCACGAGGTAAAAGCTAGTTTTTAGTTAGATAAACTTGCACACAGTCGATAATGTAGACGTGGAAACCTTGACCTTGGTGTGAATCCTATGTTTTACAATCGTGAAATGTCAAATTTTTGACTCCGCAATGCAATATCCTTAATTGAATGCTATCAATGCAATATCCTTAATTGTACATTTATGTGTACATACAGTATTTAAACTGTTATTTAAAAAAAAAATAAAAAGTATAATTGACATATATTATGCCAACAAATATAATTATTATATATAAAAATAATAAATTTTTATGGAAAACTTGAAATATATTGCAAAAAGCGACATGAATTGGCATTCACGTGCCGGAAATTCCTCGGCATTTAAAGGAGTCCTAAAACTTGAGCTTTATTAGTATACCGCTATCGATTTAACATTAAAAATTCATTAAAATATTTTTGGACAGTACTACTATTTTTTAATACATATTTTTTGTTTAGATAATATGTATGATAATTTTTTACGAGAAGCGATTTGCGCTGAAGATTTATGACAGTAGTTAACTTCACACACATGTAGATGCATAATATATAAAATTAAAATAAAATACATAATATAATATATTGCTGGTTTATTTACTTTTATGTCTACGATGTCTCGGCATTTAAAGACTATCTGCAAAATAAATGCCTTTAAATAAAATTAGAGACTGGCATGTGAAAAATTATTAGCAAAAACTGATCGTTGAAAATATAAAATAGACGCTGACCTTGTTTAATACGCGATAAAAACGCGCACATATAAAAAAATATGTAAAATTACATTTTGTTAATTATATAACAAAAGTATATACCGGAGGAAATTAATATAATATCCTATTTTTCATACATATATTGAAAGCATATTGATATTATCATTAATATTCCCATAAAAATGGGAATAAGAGCATAATTTTCATTTTATACAATGATGTTGGATATTATTAACATATATTGTTATTACTTTAGCGAAGTGCTTTATAATTGCAATCTAAAATTACTTCAATCTTGATGATCATGACGATAGATTTAGTGATCTTGTTTGACATCTCTCGTTACTTTCCCTCTATTCTGCGTAAATTTATCCGTGATATAAATCTAAGTTCCTAGGAGGATCCGATATCCCAAAGTCGAGCTATTTTTTGCCAGACAGGCATACCGATGTGCAGTCGCGAAATGCTTTTATCTTCTCGGAGATGGCGCACTAGGTGCTCTTCCCCAATCGCTAGGGCGTCTCCCCGAATGGGTTCGAGGACCAGCATCCACCGACCATTGCCCGATTTCTCCTTTTTGCGATCCAATCCACTGTCCTTCTCTTTCAGCCACCGAGAGGTCTTTGCGGATTCGCCGAAGGACTCGGCGTGTCCAACGAGTCCACTGACAGAGCGACACGTTCCATGTTTCATCGGGGGGGAGTGCACCTCTCTCTCTCTCTCTCTCTCTCTCTCTTTCTCTTTCTCCATCCCCTAACACATCTTTCCGCGGATACACACACGAAATTTTCACCTTTCTTCATCTCTTTTGTAGCGCTTGGCGCAGTTGCAATTTACATTACCTGGTGTTTGAGACAGGTACACGCGTGCCTTGATGGTAGAGGAGACTGTAGGTGTGTTCACATGCTCGCACTCGTTTGTGTTTGTACGTGTGAGCGCGTATTATGAATGTGTATGCGTGTGCAACTCTGACCATATTTGTGTTCGTGCCTTATCCGGTCGAGCAAAGACGTTGAGATCCGACAAGCGATCGTTGATATAATTGGACCGGTCGGACTATACACTCTGGTCAGTTTTCTCTGGGATTACATTCTTGAAACTTCTTTGTCTCAACTCATCACAACAACTTTACTCGTGTGCAGCTCAACAACGAATTAGTTGCGCTCCACGGAATTCCGACGAATTTGATATGTTTTGAAAGATTATTAATTAATGATAAGAGGAAAAAAGGCGCTTAAGCGTCAACAAAAAATAACTAAATTAATCCAAGTCTTAGGTTCTTTCGAATTAAAGGATTTAATTGTTGTAACTGATCATTTGCTCAAGTGTAAAGTAAAAAAACATGATATAAACTTAATGTAAATATTCATTCTTCTGTGATAATAAATAATTGCATAATTATTTAATTAATTATTTATTTATATAAATATATTTGTATTACTTCTACTGTATGTTGATCATATTGCACAAAGAACTGCAGTCATTTGCGTTTTTTATATTTTATATGCACATTGAATATGAGCTGTGTAAACGATATCTTAAAAACGAGGAGAGATATTTGTCTTTATAAAGCAAATTAAAATATGCATATTATTATTTATATTCCAATTTACATTTTACACCGAATTATTGAATTTTATCTCTACTGAATTTTGTCTTTTCTTAAATAAAATTATGCGATTGATAAGAATTATATTTCAAGGTAGATTGTGTGTAGCTTTACACTTAGATAAGCTGCATTTAACTTGAAATATGTAGAATACGCTGTAAATATGCTATAACAAAATTAATGATAATAATATCTTAGATATTAATAAGGAAGTAAATTTATTGAATTATTTTGTTCTCTTACGTTCCAAAATGTCAAAATTAAGGTTTTTTGAATTTGATTTCAGAAGAGGACAATCTTCATATTTTCATCCAATATTTTATATGGTAAGTACTTGGTGTTGTGTTGATTTTAAGTAGTTCATAAATGCAACTGAAGTTACGTTATTTAATTAACGTACGCATTTGTATATATTAAACAAGTTTATGTGAACGTAAATGCTTCTACGAGAGGTAAGTTCTCTTTTAATAATTTAAATTTAATAATTTCAATAAGCTGATACTTTTACGCATGGTACTTTTGATTTATTTTTTGAAATTGCGATAATTAAGTAGGGAAAAGAATATTAGAATCAAAATTATCATAAAGATCATCAAGATAAAATTGTTTATTGAAACAATAACCGATTATTTCTTTGATAACAGCTACCAAGACACAATTAAAAACGGATTTGTTGATGTGATTATATAAATAATCTTTGACTATTAATTTAAAAATAAAGTTGTCAAAATTCTTAATTATAAATTACGTTTTATATCATATTCTTCCTTAATTAATTAAAATTATTACATAGCAAAAATAGTGACTACAGCGATAGAAAAATTGCGAAACGAATAAATGTGTTTTCTACTAGACAAAAGTATATAGAGTATGCCAACGAAATAGAATGTGCGAAATGAGCTGTCCATGGTAAGATACGTTGCAATCCAAGCTGTAAGTTTTATCCGCCCCCACCAATCCCTTGCACCTTATTACCTTTGCGTGCGATATTCTCGGTACACCTTCTATCATGATATTCGCCCCCTGATATAAGCCGCTCCCTCTCGCGAAAGCCGCGTCACCTCTCGCCCCAACGCGGCGCCACTATTCTCACGTAGAAATGCCACGATATCCCAACCGGGACGAGTTCAGTGGTTTCCAAAAGTCGACGATTCGACGGCAGCTGAATCGCGCCAATTTCTGCAACTTGGCGAGAGCAGCGTCGAGAGACAGAAAGAGGGAGAGAGAGAAAGAGAGAAACAGAGAAAGAGAGAAAAAGGGCAGAAAAATGTGAATCAAATGTCTTCCTACTTTTGACAGATAGTTGAAAAGTTACGTATATTTTATAGTTTGAAAAAGATAGTTGTATTTAAAATGTGCTTTATGACGTATTAAATTTAAACTATATAATGACAGCTATGCAAACACACTGCTCTGCATGAGAAATCATAAAACACAAAGTATGAAATATAATTATTTCTCTTGTGAAGCGAGCTATTTTCGGATATCTCGATGATTCATAATTCATAAAATATTAATTCAATAAAACATCGTTTAATTTTGTATCCTTAATTGATTGTAACATTTTAATTTGATTTATTAAATTATAATATTACTGATTAAATCCAACTATTAAATCCAACTAATTTATATCGAATATAAAACAGAAAAATAAAAAATTAGCGAAAGCAATAAATAATTGATGATAAATACGAGAAGAAAGTTATACACACAAGCTTTTAAATGAAAAATTCTTATAATTACAATAATAATTATAATGAATATATATAAGAAAAAAATGAATAGAGGTTTACTCCGCTTTGTATTATGTGGCATAAAATTACTTTATCGTCGGATATGTAAAGTTTATAGTGGTCTAATGAATGGAAATAAAAATATGATATACATATTTATGAAGAACCGTGTGCTGCTTTTGAAGAATTATAATCACCACATCAGAGATTATCAATTAAGAAGGAATGAGAAGAATGCTTTGCTAAAATAAGAAATGCTATACAAAGAAGAGTAATTTCCGATTGCAAATAAAAGGAGAAGTATCCTCGAGAGTGTGCTCTCTGTTCAGAGATTTAACAGTCACAAATCTAGTCTCTGCATCTTTAAAATCCTAAAACTAATACAGGATAGGAAAGGAAGTGAATAACGTGTACGAAGCAAAAAATCGAAAACAGTGCTGCCTTGTAGGATCTAAAGGAAAAAAAATAATAATTTCGACGGAATAGAGGACGAAGATAGCGCAAGAACGAGACGAAGAGAGAGAGAGAAAGAGAAAGAGAGAGAGAGACTGCACTCGAACGAGAGAAAGAGAGAGAGAGTAAGCGAGGGAAGGACAGAAAATACCGTGTGAGACGTTGGAACGTTGCGAAGTATAAGGCAACGTGGCGAGCACGACTGCACTGGCGATGAGGCGAACGGACCGTCGGACGGACGGAGCACGCCGGGTATACGAGCGAGCGAGCGAGAGATGCGTGGAAGCCCAAGTGTGGGAAGAGAGCTCGTAGTATCGGCGAAAAGGAAGATCGGAGCGAGAGGAGAACCGATGGAGAAAGAGACCCATTCATCTTGGCGCGCCTAGCGCGGCGGCGATTGGTCCGCGACGAGCGCGGCCGCGCCGCGATTGGACGACGCTCTGTTTACCAGCTGGTACCCCGGCGCGCTCGAGACTCGCGAGAAGAGAGGGGGGAACGGAACGGGAGAGACAAGCGGCGCCATTATTGTAAGGGGTTACATTTAGCTCGCCGTGGGTTGTAGTACGCGGCGTTCGGGATAGGGGGCTATAGTACCTTCATGCATGGCCCATAAAGGATTCGTCGACTATCCGAGAAGTACGCAAGAAACGGCTTCTAACACCTGACAGGGGCCACGCTCTTCTCTTCTCTCTCCTCGTGCCGTCGCCGGGTTCTCATCGTCGCCCAATTTCCGAGTTGGGACTACGAGTTGGGTCGTCCGGGGTGGGTCCGATCGCGAGGAAGGACCCGCTGCTTTATCGCCGATTGTTATTCCGATAAACCGGGGTGGATTCGTAATAATCGGGAGGGCGCGCGATTACGATAGCGAAGATAGGCGAGGGTCGAAATTTTCGTACGCGAGGATCCGCGAACGTCTCGCGGCTCTTCCGACCCCGAGAGAGAGATCGAGAGGAGGGACATGTCATTTGCCATCGCGGACGGTCGGTGATTCGTGGTCCAGTCGTCGCCCAGTGACCGCGTGCGACCCGTTGCCGCGTTCGGTATTGTTATTGTGATAATGTGCCGAGTTGCATAAGTGGTACCGGAAAAAGTGGACGTCGCCGATAGGCAAGGAGATTGTGGACGGGTCGCGGGGAGAGCGATCGAAGCGAGGCGTCTCCTTGGAGCAGGCGGCGAAGAAGAAAGTGCACCTTGTTCCCTCGATCGAAAAGGAACCAACCGAAAGGAGCGCACGGTATCGCGATCCGTGCGGGGTCCCGGATTACGCGATGAGGCAGCAGCCGATGGACGCGTCGTCGTCGCGGTGTCGGTGTTGAGACACTCGTCCCGGCGCGGGCGTGTCACCGGCATCGGGTCCGCATCGGCACCGACAGCGGCGATATGAGTACGAAATTCATAATTGATAGTATGCTACCTGCCAAGTACCAACAGTTTCATCCGCAACAGTTGTTCTCAAGCGCGAATCCAGGTACCATCCAGTGCACGACGAGTCCGGCCACCGCGAGTCTAGAATCGAGCCTATCCGCGGCTGCAGTAGCGGCCGCGGCTGTCAATTACGCGCAACAGCACAACTCGCCGAGCCCGACGGGTTCGAGTCCCCAGCACTCGGGTAGCTCCGCTTCCACGTCACCGGCGGCGCGCACCACCTCCGGCATGTATCCCTACGTATCCGCCGCAGCGGCGCATCATCATCATCAGCAGCAGCAAGCGGTCGCGGCCGCCGCGTTCGGCACGTCCAGCATGGTACCCGGCTTCGGTACCACGGCGTCCAGCGCTGCCCTGGCAGCCGCCGCCGCCGTCGACGCCGCCACCGCCGGCGACAAGTCCTGCCGTTACACGGCCAGTCTAACCGGCAACGTGGCACCCGCCTCGGCCGATCCCATGGTTAACTATACCCTGGGCCACCATCATCAGAACGGCGCTACGCCCGGTAGCCTCGTCTCCTCCGCGTCCGCTTCCTCGGCCGTGTCCGCCGCCTCGGCCTCCATGGCAGCGGCCGCGCAGTTTTATCATCAGGCGGCCGCCGCATCGGCCGTCGTTGATCCCTTGACGTCCTGCCAACAACCCACCACCGGCCAACCCGGGATCTCGGACATACCCCGGTATCCGTGGATGTCCATCACCGGTGAGTCTCCCTTGACAAGTCGCGACTCTACCCAAGTCGTCGCCGTAGCTTGACCGTATCGTGGATCGTAGGGTGCGAATCGACTTTTGCAAAAGTAGACTTATGGAGAAGTAAAATTATGGCGCCGCAAAATGGACCTATGGCGTTTTTCTTTCAGCTAATTTGGCGTTCAATTGGTTACTTTGATTAATATCGTCAAATTACTGAATAAAACTGTAATACGCCACTTCCAAATTACTATAAAAGAATATATATGCAATGTATTGTATCCATGTATCTATGTATTGTATTTATATTTATATCGAATGTTAAATGTTTTTTTATTTCGATTATGTAATTAATTATTAAAATATGACGAAAATTAATTATAGGCACATAAGTCTATTTCTGCATTTTTATAATATTTCGATTGAATGCTGCGATACTTTTTTTTTCTTTATTGCATGATTGGGAAAATTGCATCGATAATTGTAATTTGCATGAAATCTTCAGCATAAGGTGATAACAAGAAATATTAAACAACTCTCTATAGCGATTAATTTAAAGAATGTATAATGTAGCATATAAAAAAATATAAGAGCGGTTCAAAATGCTATCACAAATCATCCATAAACCATCATTTATCGCTGTACAATAACATCAATTCACACGTAATTTATTTAAAGTAAATTCTCTTCTAGTTACATAATGTTATTTTTATACAAAACACGAGATGAAAAATTACGTATAAATAACTCCCGATAGCTTCTCTATTTTCATTGTTATTTTAAATTTATATTCGAGAGATTTAATTTATTGATCACTTCTTTAAATTACAATTTGCGGAAAAATATAAATGTTATACCAGACATTGTGTGTTTATATGAAATTTAAATATGGAAGAAAAGCGGTAATTTCCTCTATATATAATTTTACAATCATAATTAATTTCTACAAGTTGCAATTTTCATTATAATTGTTGAGAGATGTTTAATTAAATGATTATGTTAATTATGTAGACGACAGTTTATTCGTAAAACCATTCCACATGCATACAAATATTGTTTTTGCGAAATAAATTATATGTATATTGTTAATAATTGTATATCGTTCATATTTTTTTGCACACGTTTTGCGATAACGCTAGATGATAATGACATTAGCTGTTTCATAATTTGACATGTATCAGAAAAAAAATCTTATTTTTATTATGTACATTATATACATACAATACACATATTATATTATATACATACAAGAGTACTCTCATTTTATGACAGATTTTTCTACCGATTTTTTTCCCTGATAAAAATATTGATGAGTATTTATAATTTTAGAATAATTAATGCTATTTAACACACATTTATAATGCTATTTAAACTAACTTGTACATTAATTTTTAAAAATACACACACATATGCACGAAGATGATAAAGATATTCACGCTTTTTTAACTTCCTCGATTTTTTGGAATCGCATAATATTAATTTTGCTGCGTCATTATAATTATATCGTAATTATAGACGTAACATTGTCGACGGAAACATTTCGCAAAATGGAACGTAACGGATAATTTTCGAAGAATACCTATAACTATTGAAGAATAAACTTTACATTATAAATTTGAGTCCTCCAGACGCTGTTGTTGCCGCACGAAACTTGGAGTTATTCCGATGTCCATATAATACATTGTACGTGCGCGCCTTGTCGGAACAGCGTCTTTGTTTGCCAAGAGGTGTCGAGCTAGGACAAAGCGCCGACGGTATTTATCGCGTATATTTGCGGTGAGCGCAACGCCAGCCGGTCCTGTTGTCTCATTCTTGTCGCTGACGCGCGCGAAAATTGTTTAGTTTGTATTTTTCTCGCGTTTGTGATATTGTTGCGACGAAATAACTCCGAGAGGTTTGCGCGAAAAGCGGGCCTCGTCGGAAGGGAGATCAGCTGACTCGCCGTGACATTTCGCGCACGAATAGCGCGCGCGATTCTACGTCGTCGCAATTTGATTTTTGATTTATCGTTCCAGGTATATATCTCCGGTAAAAACTCCAACTTCAATTGCAAACAATTACCGTATTTGTCACAGCCGAATGATCAGCGGCGCCGATTCGCCTGGTTGAATTCACGCGACGAACGAATTAACTTTTTAACCGGCTTCAAGTTATTTAAGCGTTATTGCCGCTTAAATCCTAAATTTTTCGGGGAACGATCTTTCGTTCGCGCACTCGCGTGTGTTGTGAACACGCATAATAATAATATAATGCAAGGCGTACCCTCGCGAAGTAAGGGAATCGCGGAATATATTGCGATTAAGTTGTAATCTTTGAATATGCAAATTATTTTCCGAAGCCCATTTCGCTATCAACACGTTATAATAATACTTGGCGTTAACGTGTTAACTTTCCGTTTTGCCAACTCGTGAGGTCTCGCGTTATGCCCGATTTATGCGAATGATAATTGTAATTCTTAATGCGCGTCGCGATGGAGCTGATTAGCAATAGAATTTCATAAATTTCCATGTACTTTTTCCGCTTAAAATGTACATGTCGTTATAAGAAATAAATAAGTACGAATTAAATTAACCTATGGTAATTATTGCGTTTACATTATCTAGAAAGTTAAATCGCTTTCGTGTAAATTACTCGACGATCTATCTCCCAAATCAATTTTCTCAATCATAATTTTCAGAATGATCTATTTTCCGATTATTCCTATCACTTTAATCAGTCTTGTAAAATGCTCAATTAACGTCTAATATTTTCGCGTTTCGCCTCGTATTTAAATTTCTTCTTACATTATTTAAAGCGTCATCTTTTATTTTAGTACCGCTTTCGCATGTTTTAAACTGACAACAAAACACAGCTGATATTATTTTTACACTAGTGTAAGCATTAATGCCTTTAATTTTATTTATTTCTATTTTCACACTTGATTTACTTTTAACTTCTCTGAAGAGCTTACGGTTTTTCGAGCACTTTTATTGTCATATGTCTATTCATGCGTCAATAGGTTTCTTATCTATTTTATGTGTGTATAAGAATAACTTTACGGTTTAGGGAGACGAGGTGAATGATTCAGTCGACAGTGTAGCGTGACGATTTTAGTTTGCGAGACTGTAGTCGAATCAAAATCATGTTGGCAGTCTATAAGTATACATTTTTATAGCGCATAATTAACATTATTTTAGATAATTTAATTTCAATTTTAGTTTTAGCTTAATTGTGAATCAATGATGTATATATGAGATCGTGTATATGTGAGAACATTGCATTTTCTGTTTTTCTATAAAACAGTAATTTAACAAACAGTTTTTTCAATAAATTAATTATCGAATTGATATACATTTTATATAATGCAGACATTCGTTTGTGTGTTATTTTGAATCTAATTAATCTCAACATATGTACGTCAATATTTTTTAACAGATATTTTTAAAATCATACTTATTTTTCACTGTGAGAAATCAAGGATTATCTCAAATTTCTTAATGTCTAGCAAATTACTAATGTCAATCTAATTTTACCTATTCATTGAATCCAATCGTTTGCCATTATCGTTTATTTATTTGATGTTTTCGATTGACTAAATCAGACTTACATAGTTTCTTTCTTTCCATTTCCTAAATTGTATCTTAATGTTATGTATTTATGTAATGTTTAATATTAATATATGTGTTTATTATGCGTTTGAATCATAATGTGTCTTGCGACTTAGAGTATGCTTAAGAAATCTTGCCTTTATCTCAAGTGCACGTGGAAAGTTTTATCGCTTTGAACTACGCATGAGAAGCTGATTTTTGAAGTTGTATATTACCGACTTATTCGACATCATATGCAAAGAGGGGCAGAAGACGCTTCTTGAATCGTTTAAACAATTTTCTTCGAATGCTTTGATCAGTCTTTTTATTTTCCAGATTGGATGAGTCCATTTGACAGAGTCGTGTGCGGTGAGTATTGCTGCTAATTTTGAAATGTTTTTATATTATTATTACACATTATACGATATTATCATTATTTGCGCACATATTCGTAACATATATATATTCCATATTTCTGCGAATATGCAAAATGCTGTCTGAAACTGAAACATTTCTTCGCAAATTTAAAAGTTTTAATTGTGAGAGATGATATTAATTATTCGGGAAGTCATAAAAATAATAGGTTTTTTAAATTGCAATCTTACTAATCTACTTATATCAATTATAAAGCATAGATGAGAGAAAGATATACGTATTTCGAGAAATATTACGTATATAAAGGTATTTTAAGCCCATGAATTGTTTTAGTACTGATAACTTTCATATGTGTTATGCAGAGTGTTATATAATATGAAAATTTAATATGATAAAAATCTTTTTCTATTTCCACTTTTGTTCCTAATAAGTTCCTAAGGACCTAATAAGTTCTCGCAAAAATAAAAGTGTTTAATATAAGATCTATATGTCTCAGACAAGGACTAGCCTTCAAGAGGGAAATGGTTCTCTCCATATACGAAGTTATGACCTCACGTGCTAGCCATATTTTTCTTCCTTTCTTCAATTCTTTCTTAAGTTTAATCTATAGACAAAATATACTGGAAACATTACGACCATTTTTTGAACTGAATGAGACTAGTAATCTATCCTTTTCTTATATTCTCTTCCAACAACACTGACCTTACACGGATATCACCTTTTCACGTTTAAAATTAAGTTACAAGTAACACTTTCAAAGTAATTTGTTTCTATAATCGAGCTGTCGGTAAGGTAATCAGATTTAATGGTTTATTGTTAAGTTTATTGTTAGTCATAAAAGTACGACAAAAATGTCTTTCAATTTTTTTTAAATCTAACAAGTGTGTAGACAAAATATATTCAGAACATTACGGCCATTTGTTGGACTGAAAAAGAGTATAATCTATTCTTTTGTTAAATTCTGTTTCAACAATACTTTATACGTAGTGTTGAATATATAGGTATATCTATAGTCGTTACCTGAACAGTAGTTCGATCATATAGGAACAAATTGCTTTGAAAGCGTTTCTTGTAACTTTCAATTTATGTAATGTGAAAATACAATGTCCATGTAAGAGAAGGAACCTTATGTATTCAACAATATGTATAAAGTATTGTTGAAACAGAATTTAAGAAAAGGATAGATTATATATGTATACATCACTCTTTTTCAGTCCAACAAATGGCCATAATGTTCTTGTTGAAAGAAAATTTAAGAAAAGAATAGATTATATATATATATATATATATATATTACTACAAGAGAAGGGAATCCTTATATATGGACATTGTATTTTTACATACAAAGTTAAGAGTTACAAGAAACGCTTTCAAAGCAATTTGTTCCTATATGATCGAGCTATCGATCAGGTAATGATTTGATCATAAATCTGCGATAACAAAAATGATGTAATTCCGAGTGCTGTGCTCCAAGGTCATTGTTCGGGTCGTTTACGTGGATCGTGCTACCGAGCACGCGCTAAGTCCTTACCCTATTCATTTATGTTAGTTGCGCATGCAAGAAGGACATGTATATGGGCAACTACACCTGTCGTCACCGTGATAATGTTAGTCGCGAATAATCTCCGTGACTATCTTTTATACGGCCGCTTACGAGTCCACAATAGCGCAGTAAATACCGATTAGATAAAATTAAAACTTCAGTCGTTGGCTTTTATCGTGATGGTTTGTTTACATCAGGCGTATCATAATTTCAAATAGGCATTGGCGATCACTATATGAAGTTAGCGACTGCAGAGGGAATGCTTAGCCCGGTAGGAAATTACATTCCGATATATTTAAACGGGATATATAATATCTGTCTCCGTATATATTCAATTGGCCGAAGAGAATACGCATTCGCCATTATACCATAACTTATTAATCTTTCGTGTGAATCTGCACTTGTATATTTCAAGTTATATCACATTATGTAAATGTGTAAGATTAATTTACCATTTTACATTAGCATTAATGAATAAATCATTTATATATTTTGGATTAATGTTAATTAATTATATTAAATATATTAAATATATTATATTAAATGTAAAATTAATAAATTAACAGTAAATGACATCAAAATGATCTTAAAATGATAAAATAATAATCCGTAATAATGGTAAAAATCAAAATGAAAAATGTTACACATTATGAATTTAAATTATCTTAATAAATATATTACTTTAATTAGTCGCAGTAATTGATTCGAAAAATATATTAAATATAACGTGCCATTTTTTAGAATTTAATCTTTGTATATATGAATATTTTTTTCATATAGAAATTAATTTTTAGATCCCATTTTTAATTAAATTGATTGGAATACATATGGTTAAACTTATTATTATGTTTAATGTTTTGGCATATTAACTGATGCCATATTTGACGCGGAAAATATAAATATTTTATTATTGTATAGTATACAATAGAACATTTTTCGTAACATTTTCGTATCTATTGTATACATGAATACAAAGTGCTTTTAAATTCTCCTTCTTGACTATACTCTTCACTGTCTCATGTGATTAATATGTGAATGCTATACTCTGAAATTCCGAATCGGCAAATGACTCAAACTTGTTTTTCAAGATCGCATCTTATTAAAATTTGTTGCATCTAGAAATATATGGATGTAGTACAGTAATTTATGATGCAATCGAGAGATGAGACGCTGATATTTCTCTAAAAAAGGAGAAACGAAAAACATAGAATAAATTTTTTATTGATTACCTAGTTTTCAAGAAATATTTTGTATATTGATTGCTTATTGATTACTGAAATGTTAAAGTTTCTCTTTGTCTTTAAAATTTATTCGCATAACATTACATGCTTATTCTAGGTATTTATATTCATTAATTGTGATATAGTATATTTATAGCACTAAGAATCTGTAGCTATAATGTGTTAATTGCATCTAATTATTACAATAAATTCTATTTCAATAAGCGTATAAATATATGTTAAATAGATGTATATAATTTTTATATTCAAAATTATTTTTTCGCCAATTAAAAATCAATAAAATATTAATTTTATTTTTTTTATTTGTATTTTTAAACAAGAAATCAAAATTCTTGTTGGTTTTTTTACATTTTATTATTAGATTATTAATTATTATATTATTAAATATTAAATATTATATATGCTTATATGCAAATTGTTTTAACGATGTATAAAGAGATTGAGAACGCGGTATATATTTTAGAGAATGCGTACCAGGTGCGATCAAGACGATCTCATCACTTTATTCATACCAATAATCGGCAAGATAAAACGGCTTTATATTTGTATCAGCGATTCGAAATTCAACAGATTCTTTTGTAAATATTTGCGCGACTGAAATGAACATTTCGGCGATTAACGAAATTTCTAAACTCCGACCAAGCGAAATTGCTGGCACGGACGAATTTCTAATCTGTCTCTCGCGAGCATGGAAACATATTCTGACATTGAGTTTCGCAGGCACGTGAATGTCTAACTGGATTACGGTGTGTACACGGGGACTAGCAGGAGATAATGTATAATTTATAATCAGACCGATCCCGCGCGCCGACAACGGCGGGTAGAGTCCACTGCCCCAAAAGCCGCCAACCCCTCATTAGCATTCGATGATGGCTGCCGCGTCCTGCAGCGTCGGTATTATCCCATTTCATCGTCCCTGCCTCCCCTACCTGGACCCTATCTTCGTATTCTCCCGCCTCCGATTTCGTCGGCTCTCCTTGTTTCTCTCTCTCTCTCTCTCTCTCTCTCTCTCTCTCTCTCTCGCACGTGAACGCTATCCTCCCTCGCCTGGATCGCATCAGCATCCAGCAGGTATCCGACATTGGCTAGGAGAGAAAGAATAGTTCCCATCGAAATTTTATCCGGAAAATTTCATCCGGAATTCTGCTTTATGCCATCGGCTCACGACATCTCTTCCCATCTTTTTTGTTTTCCCATCGCCTTCTCGGTTAGCCATTAATATACGCTCCCCGATGTCGGCACAAAACACATCGACGCGTGTAACAAACACGCGGTGCGCGCGAGAAATCGGAGGGTTGATCGTGAAGCGGCTCGTAAAAGGAACTTTCGGGGAACGCGAAATCGATCGAGAGAAATACGTGCCGTGTCGAGAGAGGGGCGGAGGGCGACGATCGAAATTCTTTTTATCAGTGCAGCGAGCGCGTGACGTTCCTCCGAGGTAAGCCACGCTCCCGTAGACAGGTCGGAATCGTGTTGTCACAGAGATTATTGAAACTGCAGTTTTATGGGCCTTAAAAGCAGTTTAATTGCCGTTATATAAGTGTTTATACGCCGCCACAGGTTTGGCCCGCGCCCGCCACCCCGAACGTTTATTTTATGGTCATACGGCGGCGCGTATTCCGTTATGTCGCGTGCCGAAGCCATCGCACCAGTCAAATCCTCAGGCCCGACCGGTCGATTCCAAATATCAGTGTGTATAACGTTTACGCGACGGCCACCCTGAAACGATATCTTACCGCGTAAGGTAAAGGACACTTGGAATCGGGACTCCCGACGACCTGATTAATGTAATAATAATCTGAGGAATGTGTAAGGCTCGCACTTTCGCGTTTGGCTCTTCGCGTTTTTTTATCGAAAAGAAAATTATAATTATTTATTAATGTAAAGTTAATTAGAGAATTATTACGCAATAGGAAGACGATATTTATGAGAGAGAAAACTATCTGCACGTATCTTTCTGAAATATTTTTCATACTTTTTTTAATGTATAGAGTATTTCGGAACGTGTAGTGTATAATTTTATGCATTTACATCACTATAATTATTTTTTATACCTTTATTATTATACCTTTTATTATACCTTTACACTATAATTATTTTTGGCACTTTCAAAGCGTACAGAGGAGTTATTTTTGGCCGACGCGTTTTTTCAAAGAGAAAGTCTGAAAAAATTCCTATGCCTACTTTGAGCCTTCTAAATAAAGGCTAGTGTAATAAATTTGCAAAATAATTTGCTTTAATATATTTTTTCACAAATACATAAAGCGAAATGCTCAAAGTGCATCGCTATGAAAACATTGGTGGGATTAAAAATGACTCCCTTATACGGAATAAGGATTAATATTCTCACTAATCATTTAAATTTTTAATATATTTTAATATCTTTTTTTTCTCTGAGCGTTATATTTATTATTAAATTTCAAAAGAATTTAAATTTTAAATTTATTTCCTTGTCCAATACATATATTCCGTAAAAAAATATATTTTATGATTCATCATAAATATTTTTCCTTGCTTTTTTTAAAAAAATGATATGATAGTTGTCTAATAAAACTTCTTTTTCTTCGGAAATCTTTTTCTTCGGATTAACTCTTTCTCAAAAAATCTTTTCATTGTTGAAACTTTCACTCTTTGTCACGCGTTGCGTATTTTTTTCAAAAAATTTTAATTCAAAAGAAAAAGAACAAGAAAACACTGGAAAAGTACAATTTAAGATATTGTTCACAAATGTATAAATCACAACGTGGTTTCGTGCTGAGCCAAGTGAAAGTAAAGGCTTTGATCGTATCCTAATACAAAAATCAACCGCATGACATTTTCGACAAAGGACGTCATGGGTATCAGCGCATTCCTTCCTTTACATTTGTTTCCTTCCTTTATGTTAAAATTAATTTAATTTCGAAATGAGTAAATAAATAATCTCGCATTGAGTAAATACACTTTGCAATCCTTTAACTTCCGAATATCAAGCTATATATATATTAAGAATGTCTTTTAAAGTTTTTATCTCTCAATATTCTTTTTTCTCTTTTAAATAATTGTCAGATGCAGTTTTGAGATCATTCGTAGAAATTTACACTTAATGTTAAGAAACTATTATGAAGTGAATATAAAATTATAATATAATTTAAAATTTTAAAATTAATCGAGACAATCAAATGTGCAATTTATTCACATAATAATTTTTATGAATCATAATTATAGCGATTACATCAAGTTTAATCTATTTATTTGTAAGGTAGTCAATAATTTGCATCACTATTCCATTAAACGTATAGAAATTTTACATTTGTGTGATAATCAAGTCCTTAGATTTTAAGAAATTAAGATTTATTTTTAATATGAATTAAAGATTAAATAGCAGAAAGCAGTATTGAAAGATAAACGCTTATAATATTATCTAAAGTCTCTTATATTTTAAATTTTAATAAAATGTACATGTGAATTATAAAGAATGTTACATACGTATGTCTTGTTCTTTGCAGTGGTACACGTGCACTCTCGGTAGCAGATTTTATATAATTTATATCCTAAGCGAAACTACTTTATATAATTTATATCTTAAGCGAAAACGGATTATACTTGAAAATCAACCGATATTAAGCTAGCTAAATTCTAAATCTATTCAGTCATTTATTGGCCTATTCAATTTATCAAATCGATCAAAGATTTCGTAAATTCTTTGTTCGATTTGAAATCGTTTTTATATTTTCTGTACCACAAAAACGAATGCGATAGAAGAATGTGAAAATCGCATAAATGCTATTATATTAATGTGTCCAAATCTTGATGTGTAATGATACCCACTAACTAAATTATAAAAATATATAGTTCATCAAATATAGATCATCAATTCTTTATATTTGATAATGCTATAAAAATTAATATTATTTATCATATTGGTATTACTTTTTTTATCGAAGCCTGACAATATGTTATCATTCATATCTAACAATAAATTTTTGCATCGTTTATTATAAATCAATTTTACCAAAAAAATGATTTAATAAATTAATAACTGCAAATATATTCGAATTAATGAATATATCTTGAGTCGTTATATCAAGATGTCTTATTGCTTGACAAGCAATTAATACTTAATCATAAATCGATGATAATTAAATAAGTGAGAAATTGAGATGTTGAATTAAGATCTTTCATTTCGAGCTTCTGCTTAAAAATACATATGAGAAGACATTTCGGGAACATATTTGTGTATCGCTTTTAGGCATATATTTTTTAATCATTGACCACAATTCATGATTTAAAATTTTATAGAAAAAGTGAATAGAGAGAAAAAAATATGTAAAATTTAAAGTTGAAAGAAGTGATATAATTATACTGATATAAATTATAAAAAGAAATATATTTTTTATATTTTAAATCGTAACTTTAAAATATTAGTATTTAGTAAAGTCTATCGTCAATAAACTTTAGAGAACAGCAGATTTTCTGAGTCATTGATCAAAGACTGAACTATCGCTTTAATAGAGTGCCATGGCGTCAAATGGAACTCTAAACAACGATATCATTATCTGCAGGACTGCCGTTGTAATCTCATTAAATTATTTCAAACAAACAACGCTCGCAATGCACTTATCGTTGCGCAATGTATCGGCTTTTTAAATTAACCTACAAGTATACTTATGTGAATTTGGATAATTAGTACATTTTGATCGAAACACATTTTTATACATATACATTTATTATTTATATATATATCGTCTATGCATGTGTCAAGTAATAATTTATTGAAGCAAATAATATTCCAATAAATTAAGAAAGTATAATAATTGGTGGCGGAACTAATAAAATGTGCGTGGAAGAAGAAATCAACAAATGCAATAATGTATAAATATAAAACAAGGAAAACATGGCATGAAATCATCAGCCTACGGATGCTTCCGCGAATATTTCGGATTAATCGTTTGTTTTTGAAGCGATGTCTGCAACGTGTTGAGATAAATATTTTTAAACATATACTATGTATTACCGATACCTTTTTATCAGTATTTTATGACATCGGAAGAAAGAGAAATTCTTTCTCTAAAACGCACAAGTCCAGAATTTAATAATTATGAATTTTTCCAAATATCGATATTGTATACAATATGCTTTATATCATTTCTAATAATTTATATTCTAATAATTAATATTTTTATCATATATATGTATATGTTTATAATATAAAATTTACACCGCGTCTCTAACAATTAATATCTTGTATCTTTATATACATAACAAAATTTTTATCACTCATGAGTGGAAGTTTTTCGTATTTCAGGATTTTTTATACGAAAAATTTCGTTGCTACCAAATATATTCGCGACACTACGAGGATTAAGACTGCGTTACTCCGATGCCATTGCTCGCATGATCATCCTCGGAGTATACCATTATGTGAACGGAGAAGCGGCTCCGGATATAAAGGAGCCGGCAGGTTCTTAAGGTATTTCATATTTTCACGTTATAGAGATAGAGAGGAGAGAGAGAGGGGGGGAGAGGGAGAGAGGGAGAGCTCGTACTCAACGCCGGAGGGAATATCGTCCGCGTAGTTACGGAAATGTATAGCGTTGACACACGGAACGACGTTGTCCAGGCAAGAAAACGTGCTCTCCGGGTGCGACGTAAGCTGTAGCCGTGCACCTCCTTCGCCGCGTGCGTGCTCTTCGACGTCTTCTCGACCAAGGTAGTGGAGCAATCTTGGAGCGGTATATGGAGGGACAAATCTCACGCATGTGTAATCGTCAATGCTAGCAGACGCCGTCTCAGTCATGTTTATATGTTTCACTGGAATAAAGGATGTCGTTGTGTGAAAAAGAAATGAGAGATATTAAATAATGGAGGAGGTATAATAAAAAGATTTTAACTAAAAATACAATTTACGAGTAGTAACGAGATTTAATTAAAAAATTTATTTATTTAGTCTATATAATTAATAAATTTTTTAATGATTAAAAAAATAATTAATAAATTTTATATGATTATTATTTTTATTAACATAGGTAGCAAAAATATTAATAATTGGACCCCCCAAATGTACTGCTTAGACTTATGAGGTAAAGTCGATCACATGCTCCATGACGTAGTAGCTACACATGCACACTGAGAGTTCCGTCAGGAGGGATCCCTTCATATACCAACACTAGTAGTGAAGAATGAAAGCCCCGACGAGGCACTATCGTAACAAATGTGGCCGCTTGCATTACACGACGACGAGCAATTCGGACAGGTTTGATGGCGCGCGATATAGATCTTCGGATGTGGGATCTTTAGGGAAAGAGAAGGCTCGACGGGTTCGTTGACGTAGCGTAGGAAGTGAGAGGAAAGGAAAACGAGAGCGAATCGCGACACGGTACCTAAGGGTTCGTAGGTAGGGCGACGCGGCATCCCCAAAGGGGTTTCCCTGTCCTATGTCTCGGGATAGCCAATGCCGGATGGCGTACGCCTCCTGCCTGGGTGTGTTGCAGGCAACAATGCCGTGTAATTTGTTGGAAATCGATGTCCGGAAATACATTTGCATTTTAACGTGCGGCGAAACGTATGTAGTATGGGATGCTTGATTGTCGAACGTATTATTTGTACAATGTACGACGGTTGGGGACTTCTCGAGGGGAGACGATGTTTCATCCGACAAGAGGAGGTAGAGTTACCGCTTCGAGGCGTTGGAGTTCAATCGTTCGTAAGATGATCCGTTTGCCCTGGGCGGCCTCGATATAATCTACTACTAATCTTTTAACTATCCGCTCGTGAATTAAGTTTCTGACTTGTTGTAATAAAATACTTTTTACCCGTGTCGTAATTACTCGTAATTTCGCATTACCCTATCTATGAAGGCTGGCAATAGAAGCCTAGGAGAGATACTGATAAGCGTGTACGTACTTCTTCCAAAGTCATCCACTTTAACGTAAATCAACCGCACTTGGTGAACCACGTGTGCCCTTTCATACATTTCATTTTCTCTCCGGGGCACAAATTTTTATTCCCTGTGTGTTTTTAATTAAGCCCTCATAGAAAAATGGAGATGTTCTTGATAAAACGGAGTAATTTTTAATATATCGTAGTCTCTTAGGATACCCTGATGGTAATGGTAACAGCTTCCGGAAGCTCCACGATAGACGGAATAGTTGTGTATATCGTAGAACGATTCGGTTTAGATACGCATGGAGTACATCAGCATACTGTTTCACGCGGCGCTCTGATACCGTTTACCACGACTGTTATCCCCCTCCGATAAAAACTAAGAGCACTATTTCCAGCTTTTGTGTGTCGTCCCGCGCGTTTTAGATACATACTATCCTCCTTTTCTCGCTTTCTCCAATCTCGCCTAGCAACATGCTTGCATAAGTACTTCACTGTCTGATTATTTTATAAACATTAATACGTAAATATACTTTCCCGTGTCTCTACGTTTATCTTTATAGACATATAAGAACATATTTCGCGATTTTTTATCGAGAAATTGAAAGCCAAAGTTTCACGTTCTATACAATTTTTTCGAAAGGATTCGGAATGCAGCCTGCGAGTATCGATCGCGTAATATCTCTGGCTTAATTATCGAATCGCAATCATTAAATTAGAACACACGTACGGTAAATAAAATTGAAGTATATGTATATATGACAGATATCTCATCAAATGTATATATTCGTGCACGCATATATAGATTTTTTTTGCTTGTGTATGTGTGTGTGTGTGTGTGTGCAGATGATATATATATTTCGTTATGATTTTCAAATATCGCACATTTTGCCTCCGTTTGACGTTGCACACGTTCACACATTCGCGCAATGTTTTATCACTGTGTGTGTAGAAGCTACTCCAGCACCTTGTGTCGAGTCAGTGGATGTTAGCCAGGACGAGAGAAGAGAGAGAGAGAGACAGAGAGAACTAGAGGGTGTGCTAGCTTATAACAGGAGCTAGAATCGTTACCAGTGCTGTGGAATCGAGTGCGCATGTGCGCGCAAATCCCCTTTGTTCGCGTGATGTGTCCAAGTTGAACCGGAGAGTCCCAGAGGAAGCGCGTGTACGAAAGTATGAGAGAGGAGAAGAAAGTCTGTCTTTTTTTCCCTCTCTTTCTCTCTCAGAGTTCTTTTATCTTGTAGCTATTATTATATTTGGCCAGCGCGAAGGTTCCCTAATTATAGATTATCTCTATAGACAGACATAATGTGACTTTTCGCTGATGGGCTAAGAGCACTGTTTTCCTTGTTCTCAATTTTGGAAATTTCCTCAAATTTTTTTTTAAATAATGCAATGGAATGCAACGTTTGAATATTATTGATTAAAATCGCACAGTATCTTTAACTTAACTATTAAATTAGAACACACATGTGAGATAAATAAAATTGAGTTTCAGTTTACGTTTTAACGGCGCGATAATTTCTTCAAGGTTTAACCGTTTCGGAGCAAGTGGAATAATTCACTTCAAGGCGTCTGCAAACAATTTATTAGATGCAGTGCGAGATCCTTGTCTCACGGAAGCTTTTGATACGCTAAACGCACAAACCACGGAGATATATCTGTTATATACCTGGCACTCTCTCGAATGCATTTTATAGGAATGTGAGCAGAGGAGTACTTTTTCTTGGCGTAAAATCAAAGAACACTATATTTCTATTCTGTGCAAAGAACACTATATTTCTATGCGTCTGGAGAGACGTCATACTTCATGTGACGTTTGTCTTTAGCCTCAATAGAAATATTACAAGCTATCAGACTCAATAAACTCGATGATCTATTAGTTAAATATATCCCTAATGGAAGCGAAGGTCACACAGTGACAAGTTTAGTATTTTGATTGAGTTGTTATCAGCAGCAAGTCATACATGATACCTTCTTCTTGATATACAGATGTATCAAATTTTAACGCAGCGAATATAGAATTACGATACGTGAGACTTTCAGACAATCTCTATCGGTTTTACATTACCAGGATTATCACGCGATTTCGTAAAACATTAAATTTCCCTTACACATGCACATGTAAAAGATTTAATTATCTTCATATAATCAAAGGAAAGAAAAAAGTATCGATGTACGAGACAAATATATGTGCTTTATGGCAATTTACAAAATATATATGCTTATGACAATTTACAAAAAGCTAGAGTTTAAAACGATCGAAAGATTTTCCAACATTTTACTAAGAGTTTAGATCGAATTACCCTCTCAATGAGGAAGGTTGGAAAAGGATAAAGGAGAGTACGTGATATCGGCTAATATCGTAAGCCCGCAACGTGTTCTGATTAAACATTATGTGGATCCATTTCTTACTACACATTCATGAGTATAAACTATAGGTTTGCACGATTCTTTTCTTATACATCGATGAAAAATTTTTCGTAATTAATAATATTCGATTCAGTGATCCATAAGTGCTATTATAAATTATCAAATTTTATTGACAGCGGTGTATATTTTGTGTTTTAAAATACTAATTTATACAATTCGAACAAGATAAATAATTATATGTATTTTAGGATATAATCGAGATTGATATATAAATTTAAAGTATACATATTTCTTAATTTTCTTAAAAAATCTCAATTACATTTATTATTTATTTCAATGAAAAATATTAGATATAATATATATGATATTTAAAAAAATTAAAAAAGGGAATTTTTTTTATTTTATTTTATTCATCGAGTTCGAGTTGCATAAAATCTGCTGCGCGTCTTTACTTTCAACTCTACTAATGAGTAATAATCCTCTCCAAGTCTCTCCCGCTGTCTTTCTAGACTTATTCCGCGTCTCGTTTCGTATCTTTCGGAAGCCATAGCGCCCAACGTCGGATGTTCTAAATTGCACGGGCACGACTTTTATTAGCGGAAAGAGACAACCGTGGCATTTGCATGTAATGGCGTAGGGGGTGGGTTGTAGTGGAGTGTGGTAACACGGGGAGTGTCAGAAAATATGAGAATAGTCGGAAGGGCGTGAGAGAAAGAGAAAGAGAGAGAGAGAGAGAAATGGTGGGGGATGTAAGGCCGTAATTAGAGTCTTAGGGGTTCCATGGGGGTAGCTGTTCGCGCTGTTGCCCTGTCGGAGGTGGAGGTGGAGGCCGTTAGTCGGAATATAGAGGGTAGCAAGCCTTCGTTACGAGTTTTAAGAGGGAAAGGAATGTTTGCCAACGGCATTCTAATACTTCATTCTTTATTGTAAAATTAAAATTTAATCTCGTTTCGTATCGGCCCTCGCCCTGCGGATGAGATTACGCGTATTTCGAGCCTGGCGCTTTGCCGACAGGTTTATTTTTGAGAGCTGTTGCTGCTGCTGCTGCTGCCGCCAACTGCTCTTGAAGATTCTTTGGCAAGGAAAATTAAATAAGCGTGTATTGGAGGAGCGTACGATGCGACTAGCACGCGAGATGTGTTTATTTAATAATAAAAATTACGCTGTCGATTGCGCAATAAATTTTCGGAATGTGCATCGTACGCTTTATTTCATAAATTTAGCAGCAGTTTTAAGCGCACTTGTGTGTCAGCTATGCGACATTACGTGTATACGGAAGATGGCCAGCTCTTCGGCGTATGAATGAATTATCGATTTGATAAAAGTTACTGTGACGTTTACTCCTCGTTCGCACGGGCACTCAATTATATTTGCGTGTTATCTGCACGCTCGTATTGCGTACGTGACACGAGTGGATGTCGTGCGAAATTTAGTACCTTCCGTAATTTTACAATCCGGGACACAGCGATTAATGAAAAATTCCTCGGTATCGTTTTAAGTATTCATATAACGAATAAAAAAATAATGTCTAAAAAATTACTTCTCATACTTTTTGAAAAAGGATCGCACGAATATTTTAGAGAAATAAGAAATTCGTACTTGTAAATCATGTTTGTTATTTTATAAATTAAAATTAATCAACATCTAGAAAATTAAAGGGATGTTAGCGAGAGGATTTTTACGCCGGCAGCTTATCTATATCCTTTCCAAATCCGCGAAATATGCGCCGGCTCTCTTTCCAAGACGCCTTCTATCAGGTCGTTCCGGGAGAGACCTGAACCCTTTTTATAAATTTTCCTCCTCGACTTTACAATTTCGTGGGAGATTAGAGCTCTTATTGTGCCGTGGCGGCACAATTGATCGCCATGTAGGTACGATACACGCTACACATCGCGAAAGGTACCGCCTCGCATCTGGGTACATTCGATCTTTAGGCGAACGAGAGTCCGCGTATCTTCCGTGTATGTACGAGAGCACGCGTGCACGTCGAGGCGCGCGCGTGTGGTAGATACACGCCGGATAATGGGAGGCACCCTTATGGATGGCCTTTGGGTTCCGCCGGGAACAATGGAGCGAACTTCCCCCTCTCACCATCCATCCTTGTCGGAATCCTTTATTGCCGCGCCCGATGTATATATGTGTATATAGGAACCTCCATACGTATATATACTTTTATATATATGTACGGATCTGCTCTCACCTCTCCAAACGCTCCCCTGGACTTACCTGTGTGCTTCGCACACAGTCTCCGACTAGCTGTCCAACCAATCAGGATTTAAGTCTATTGCCGGTCGTGACGGACCGTGCTACGCATGCGCGCGCACCTGTGTATCCAGCTTCCAGGTGTCGGTATCATCTTTGCGTCATTTTCGATGAATGTGTAATATAAATGCCTATTTACGGATTGTTTGAGAGAAGTCGCGTTTTTCCTCCGGATTATTAGACGTGTATCTTATCGAGCTTAAGTAAAATTAGCGCTATTCATTTCTTTCGGAAATATGTTTAACAATTCTACATTAAAATACCTTGATAATTAATTGCAAACAAAAGTTTAAAGATAGAAATTTAATTTTTTTTCACTCTTAACTGATATTAACCGATTTATGATCGAATATGTAATTAGATTTGGATGAATAATCAAATTATTAAAAAATATAAATAATTAAAAAATTATTAAAAAATATATATATATGTCCTTGCAACTATTTGTGGTACTCGTACCGCCATATATGTGATAACTGAAGAGCGATAAATCGCTTCCGGTGATTAATGTCAGTGTCAGGTCGGCCATTGCAGCCGATCGGAGCAGAAAAATGCTCCAGTTTCTAAATCGCCAAAGATCTCTTCAGATTGTTCTCGTAGTGTCTGTGCCTGTTCCTCTTTTATATCCACAACATGATACGCCGGCATGTGTAAATGACATCTGTAAAAAAAATGTTCTTATGTAAGTTAGGGAACAAATCGTAGTCACACACAATCGCGACAAATGTTGTAGGAAAAAATCTGGTATACTTATAATTGAATGTATAAAAATTACATATTAAATATATTTTATACAAGTCCCATAACTTCTAATATACATATGTATATATATATTTGATATCTTTTCCTCGACATATAATAAAATAATTAGCAATGTATAAAAATCTAATAAAATTATTAATAAATATTCGAATAAAGAAGAGAAAGATATTTATAAAAGATTTTTTTTTTATAGATTTAACAATTTATTCATAAATGAATGTAATGATATTTAATAGACAATAATAAACATGATAAAAATGAACAGAAATGAAAAAAAAGTGAGTCGATAGCTAATATATTGCTAATTTTTCAACTAATTACATGACATAAATCAATGCATTCTTACAAATGACGCTTAATGTTTTTGAATTATGTGTTTACGTGTATGTACATATAATTATAAAGATGCTAATTTTATATAATTTTATATAATTGATCCTTTTAATTAGCACATCTACATTACGTAGATGATTTATTAATTGTATACCATTGCAAAAACAATATTTGATAAGACCATGTGAAGATTCCAGAGTATCACGAAGTGGCAGTCACTTCAAAAGTACCGAACAGTCATTCATTCCGACTGGAAGAAAATAGCTGTAGAGACTACTGTGCTGTAATAGCGGCTATAGGGCCAGATCGTCGTAAATCTAAAGAGGCGTTTAAATGTCAACCGCTTGCCTTGTGCACGCTTCTATACAATTTTGGTTCTTCTTACTAAACTTGGCAATCGAAAACAATAATTTTATTCTTACTCTAATTTGACTCATTCGGCTCTTATTTATATACAGGAAATATTGGAATCAATTTTCTTATTAACATCACATCAATTTTCTTATTAACATCACATAATTTGATCTTGTATATATTTCTTTTAAGTTTCCGAGCTTAAAACAGCGGTATTTTATTCACGATATCCGCAAGAAACTTTTCTCTAAAAATTACATTGGATTAAATAAAATGAGAATTTATATATTATATATATATATATATATATATATATATATATATATATATATATATCTTTTAATTTAAAATTGTTTGTGAACTGCATTAAGAATTTTAAAATTTCTTTTACAGTGTGAGATCGGACTTTAAGCTCTAATCTTTATCTGGATTTGAAAAAAGTGACATGTTAGAATAACTCAATTTATAATCACTAAATTTATAATGAATAAATAAGGAAAATAATATTCTTTAATTTGATTTCAAGATAAAAATTGGATAATTGTTTAAATCGTATTGCATTTTGGGAGAATGTATTGGCAATAGCTGTTTCAAGAGCAAAATGGGTCATTGATATATTCTAAAAAATAATATTTTAACAATTCATTTTCGGAATATATATTTTGCAAACTATAAAATTATCGACTTATAAATATTAAAATTAACTTAATGATATATTTTATTTAATTTTATTTAAATTAAATTCGAGCAGATTTAATCGGGACTTCCCTCTCGTGTACCGTTTACAATAATCACGTGCAAACGGAGACTTTATGTAAAATTTACGTAATACATTTTTCGCATTGATATCAATTCCGACGCACTGTCGGATATCATTTTTTTTCCATGAAACTGTGACAGAAAAAAATCCCGGTGTTATCAGTTACAAAATAGAAATTATGACACAGTTTGCAAGTTTTACATACGCAACATTTTACTCACGTGACTCACTATTGCGCTCTGCTCGCTCGTCAGATTCGGATTTTTCATGTCGCTAATCCTTCCGATAACAAACTGCAATCTCGCGATAATGACATCGCAACAAACAACCGGACATGCGAAAAAAGAATTTAATCAACAACGGTCAGATGGAACAATATATATATATATATATATATATATATATATATATATATATATATATATATATATATATAGCGAAGCCGAATAATTGGCCTTGAATTAGAGTTGAACCGGATACCTGGGCGAGATGCAGAGGCAAGAAAAAGTGCGGGGATTAGCCGCATAAATCGCGGCCGGACTTGAAATCGCGACGGAACGGACGGCGGAGTTATCGTGGGCATTTTTCCTCGCTTGGCACTCTCTCCGCATCTCTCCTTTCGTTCCTTTACATATCTCTTCCATCTCTCTCTCTCTCTCTCTTTGCCGTTTCTCTCGCAGAGTCGCATTCCACCTCTATTCCCTTCCCTTCCAACGTGCCTCCTACCCGATCGCCCAACTCTATCGTTCTGGCAGAGGTTGCAGTGACCCGAGACGGCGATCAAGCGAACCGTGGGTCGTGGCTACGCCGTATCTCCTCTCTTGTCCCTCACCCCCTCGCCCCTCTACCGCCGTTCCCCTTCATCTGGCGAACTGTCTACATTTTTCACCGGCTCGAGATTTTATTCGCCCGCAGCGCCGCGAAATTAAGCCGTTTTGAGATATTTATGAATGGATCGCTACGAGAGGGGCTCACGCATGGTCCCTCCGGCGGTCGAACAAAGAGAATTTCAGGCCGTATAACGCGACGCGCATCCGAGAACGCGAGGAGGGTCCCCGCGATTTGCAGGTGCTGTCAAATCCCCGGACGCGACGTCGCGACGTCGCCGTCCCAGAAATCTATCCATCCGACTTGTGTGTGGTTGCCGCTCGCAGAAGACCAGTGACATTTCCCGGACGACGAACCGCCGTCTCGTCCCGTCTCGCTGTGCGCTACATTCGCTCGAAATTTTTTGCTGCGATTGATAGTCTAGGCGCTAATCTTAGAACGCGCTCCCACGTGACGCCACATCCTCTGGAATGTTTAGAGCGCGATCCTAATCGCCGCTTAATCGAAGCGTTCTGGCGCGTTAATGCGTGACGTTGTTAATAAGTCACAAGTCAAGAGCAGGTTGATTTACGTAGAGATGATAACACGGATAATAAATCGTTATAGTTAGCATATTAATAAATCGGTTCGTGAAACCAAAAGCATTCGCGTCGCATTCGACGACGCAAAATGGGCAAGTCTGCGATGTTCGTGCATAATGCGACAGATATGAGATCGGGGTCGGAAAGAGATTGCGGATAAATTATTTATAAAATTGGAATAATCGTGTCTTATTTATCGAAGACCTGAAATATCCAAGAGACGGAATATGAATGCTGCGCGTCGTTTTATCTTTCAATACAGAAGAGAGGCGATAAATCTTTAGGTAAAGTTCTACTCGAAAAAATGGCGTGGGCCGAAACGTTTGATTAAATCCGAAGGGATGCCTAGCGGTACCCCCATGGAATGGCGGACATGGCATGACAAACTTCCACAATATCCACGATTGTTCCCCAAATCCCGAACCGCCTGCTAAAGCAGACCTAAAGCAGATATTAAACTTAGTATATGACCGTAATTAGACACAGGCTCGTGCCATCCGTAATGGCGCGTTTCTGTGTGCGCGTCCCATTGTGCCGCCCTTGTGTAGGGTGGCAATGGACTACCGGCAATTGACTATAATTTATTTGTCCCTGAATCATTCGCGATAAAACTCTAATTAACGCTTCTAGATAAGCGTTACGTTTCTTGTTTTCGAGAAAGAGACCTGACGCTTAGTTAATCGCATCAGCTGTTTCTTGGAAATATTTCGCATTCGATCCGAAGAAATTTAGCTTCTTGTTATTCGCCCGTCGAACAAACGTCACGTCGCTCGGGATAAGCCATCGCCATCGCATCTCAGCGACTTTATTCTCTCGCCAAATAAATTCTGGCACACTCCAGCATTAGTTTACCGCGTCGAAATTATTGATAATGCTCGCGCCAGCACTTCGCCGATGGGCCATATTTATGGCGAATGGAGTGGGCGCAATCAAGTTCACCCGTCTTCCTAAGAGCGACGGGCTCCTCTCGTAGGGTCGAGGAGGGCAGAGAGAGGACGCGAGAGTTTTCTGGCTCTGCCAGGCTTGGCCTCTCTCGCGTGATATGCCGCCAGGAGGATGGAATGGTTTCCCCTCTGGTTGCCAAGGTAACCTATGTCCCACCCTTCGGGCTTCGCGGTAACCACCCCGGTGGTGGCTGCAGCGGACGTACGTGTGCCAAACTGACGCACACGGCTACGCCGCTAAAAACCGTGTTGATTCGCACCAATACGGATGCGCGCACACCTACACGTACGCAAAAAGCGGATTTCGCGAGTGTGCGAGTCGCTGATTCAGGTACGTACACTGACGCGAGTGCGAGCGCGAGCGCGAGCTCGGACCGCACTGGCGAGAACGGCCATGCTGAATTCAATATCAGCATTCTCTGCATTCTCCAAGAGTTTTCTGCTCGGAGAGCGATACGTATTTCATGGGTCATCCTGCATCGGAAATTGCGCACGTGCGTGTCATTCGAGCGCCACCGCACGACCGATCGTTATGACAGGAGATGGAAAATACGGCGTCGCTACGTTTAAATCTGCCGTTGAATAATTCCCCTTCCCCCTCCCGTCCCTCGTTCGCTATTTGTTAATCTAATTCCTCGATATGTAGCAATCCGCGAGGTGTAAGCGGATCACGTTCGCCTATAAATTCAGCGTAAATTGCTATCGCTTGCTAATCGATCTCATGAATAGTATTACTGTCTTTTTAAGAATATCATTATATGTCTTGGTTTATTTATTTACGGAAATAAATGTATTTATAGAATGTGTGTCTCGTGTACGCGATATACTTTTTCTCACGATTACAGGGATTCTCCGATGTACCCAGAGTTACATTCTAATGAACATGTAATTACGTGTCTCAATTTTATAATTTCTGACGCAAAATTTCGCATGCCTTTAAATCACGAAGATTTGATACAAAGAGATTTTCTATCTTGTATTAAATAAAAAGTTAAATAAAAATTAGCTTACGATAGATGCTTTAAAATACCCGTAATCAGCTGTTACCTCCTCCCAAGAATTCCATTATAATAATTAATACAATAACAGATTTTAGGAATAATTAGGTTTCTCACCCTTTTTTTAACGTACCTACACAATCTTCGTGAAATAAGGGGAACGAAAAATCTTGCTATCTTTTATTGGTCAGTAGCACGCATTTGCTTCATCACGAGGCAATAATATGGCCACTCAGCGTCGCTTCGCGAATGATGGTATTATAGCCGTCCGCTCTTTGCACCAAGGAACCGGTTCCTTAGCGATCTCAGAAGAGACGTCCGTGACGACAACTGAAAGTGAAGTTACCTTCGAATTGATTGCGAAAATATGTTCGAAATTCAGCAATGACATTATTAGCACATCAAGAGATCCCTCTCTATCTCTTTCTCTCTCTCGCATCAAATGTAGCTGTCTTAAATTTATCTCACTGGCATTAATAAATTATTACTTGATTATTATTCTGTTTTCTTATTGTTTAAAATCGACAGTTTCGTATCATGTCATTTAATTATTTCATTCATCTGTCACGGAATGTCTTCCAGATCTGGCATTTCGCAGATATATGTGGTATATCCGCAAAGTAATGAGATTCAATTTTTTTTTAAGTCTGGAAACACTGTAAAAATTAAACTGCGCTGAGTCGAAAGATACTTTTTCACTCTACCTTCATAATCAGTACAAGTTTCACGCTGACATGAGCACGCGTGATTCTGCAATACTACTTATATAAGTGAATGCTTTGTGACGCCGAAGAAAATCTTAAATGATGAAATTTTATTTGAAACTAAAAGAGAGCCGCCGAACATACGATGAAATAAGAAAAGAATCCGGTGGATTTTATTGTCGTAAACAAAATGTTTTCGGAAGGTTGAAAAAAAGTGTACGCTGTGAGTCAAGGTCGGATATAAACATCATGGACATATGCAAACTTGCATTCGTCGGCGTTTGACAATGCGAATAATAGCTAAGAAACTTTATTTGAGTCACCTCACTTGTAGTGTTAATCGGAATTTTTGTAACGCATCAACAAAACATCCACTTGTATAAATGATTGAATCACATGTGCTTACGTCAATGTATTGAAATTTGCTCTGGAGATAAAATGAGAAAGTATCTTTCGATTCGATGCACTCTAATTTGCAGAATTGCCAGATTTTAAGGAAAAAATTGAATCTCATTATTTTACTGATGTACAACATAAATTTCATAATCGCGCAATCTGCACCAATTTTTAACTCTAAACATAAAAAGAAAATTAAAAATCGTTTGCATCTCTCTTTATAATAATAAATTCTTGAAGAAAGTAAGACGAATAAAACGTTGGAAAGAGTTTGTTGCGTAGCAATAGCATCCTGAATATTATCTATTGTTTCTCATTCTTCTTTTATCTTTTTTTTAGCTTCGTAATAAAAAGTGGTCTTTTTTTCTTTTGACGAGAGAAAGTGAAGAGAGAGTTTAGAATTGTGAAAAAGTACGGAAAGTTGCCTGTGGTTACGTTTCATTGAAAAAGGAGACAAAAAAGAGTATTGTTAGCTAACAATAATTCGCTGTCGTGATTAAGGAAGCAGCTCTTTTATTTGCAATAAAACGTTATCAAAAGCGTAAAATTTATGAAAAATAAAATTCTAATATAATATTCTTCTTTACTGAGAAATATGGAATATGTATAAAATTAAATATGTATCTCTCTGGTATTTTCCATATTTACAGCTTTTATAATTAATTTACATATTTAAGTATTTAATAGAATATGTGACGTTAATAAATGCCAAACGAAAAAACTTTTGAGTTAAAGATATTTGGAAAGAATATTTTTAATCTCATATTCATCATTTTGTTTGGATATTAATATTTCAGTACGTCGTATCTAAAAGAAGTTTAGATACTATCGAGAAAGGAATTTCAAAAATTAGATTTGTTAACATTTTCAGGTCCGAATGGCTGTCCGAGGCGCAGAGGCCGGCAAACGTACACGCGATTCCAAACCTTGGAATTAGAAAAGGAATTTCACTTTAACCACTATCTGACGCGACGACGACGAATAGAGATCGCGCATGCACTCTGCCTGACAGAACGGCAAATTAAAATTTGGTTTCAAAATCGACGAATGAAGTTGAAAAAGGAGTTGAGGGCGGTTAAAGAGATCAACGAGCAGGCCAGACGCGAGCGCGAGGAGCAAGACATGATGAAGAAACAGCAGGCGGAGAAACAGGCCAAGTTGCAGCAGGAGCAGCAGAGCGCTGCCCTTCAGCATCAGCAGCAGCATCACGTAAGCGGCCTGGAAAAGACGCAAAGCGATCTTCTGAAGGCAGTCAGTAAGGTACCCACATAGGATACCTTACTGAGCCGACTCTCTTTCTTTTAAGGAAGACACAAGAGACTGGGGCGGCCTGGACGAAGACTCCGAAGCGAAGTAGTTGGTAAGCTCGGCTACGTAAGAAGACGATCCCGAGTTCTCTTCGTCTCACCTTTGCATGCGAGAAACAGGTACGAAACATCCTGCAAGAGATTTTTGCGATCTTCTCCGGTGAAGCCGATGAGTTCGCAAATAGAGAAGTTTGCGGTCACCGGTCTTACGTCGAGGCGAGAAGATGGCGAAAATTTAGGAGACCTGGAAGATACACGGAGCACGCAGTCTTCTACGAGCAGGGAAAGGTATGAATGCCTTGCTGAGTCGGTTCTCCCTTTTGTTTTTTACGCAACACTAACTAAAATTACGTAGACATTACAGTAGAGAAAGAACTCTGAAAGCAAAAAATGAATGCACCCTATCCCCCAGCTACGTACTTACTTGGCTAGCCCCCAGAGCGAAGTCGCCTCGGGGTTCAGCCTGTGACTGATTCCTAGAACGTATAATGTATATTGTTAATCGGGTGCTACACAATGAGCCATATATCGCACATAACGAACGTACGAATTGGCGTGATACTGCCATGGAGAGAGCCAATTATTATGTCGAGGCGGTGAGTAGACTAGTTAAATGGGCCGAAATGAACTGAAGGATTAATGGTCGTATGGCCAACCGAATTACTATACTGATTAATCGAGTTAATTGGTCGAATCTTGAAAGAAGGAAGTAATTTAACCAGCACAAGCGAACATCCTGGCATCCAATTGTATGACGATGAAGAGAGTGTATGAATGAAGATTTAGCTGACCTTCGAGCCATCGCTTACGTGCGAATTTCCGAGTTCAGCTACATCTTCTCCTGTTGTGTTAGAGCACATCGTCGTCCCGGAGGAAGAAAACGATGACGCGACTTCGAAGAAACAGTCTTGTCGTTCTCGATGTTAAGATGTTTGATCTTCAACGTCACGCGAACGTTTTGCTTCCTTTGTACGATCGTTAATGGAAATTAATAGAGGCGTAAAACTCGCGATCTCCTCGTGGAAACAACGAACAACGTATCTCTCGCGCGATTGCGGACAAGTATTTACGATATCCTCTTCCGATATCGTGCTTAAATTATAAATGGCATATACAACTTATTTGTTTATACGCCCATTTGATCAACGAGCGACAGAATCCATTATTTTTTTTTTACTTATTTTTTGATGCAGTATTTGTCTTTTTAAACGAGTTAGCTTTCACGTTATTAATACCGACTTTGTTAAATGGCCAAATTTTTCCTTACAACGAATAGAGACTAATTATTGAATAAGATATATTTGCAACTTTTTTTTTATCTACAACAGGCTTTTTCTCTATGAACATAGCCAGGAAGGGGCAAGAGCAGGCTTCGCCTGCTCTTGTAACTTTTTTGCCTGCTATTAAAAAATAAAGTAATTAAAAAATAATTATATTAATTTTTGTTCAAATATTATTGTATTATTTACAATGATACTTTTTCATAAATATCATTCTTTTTTTTTTTTTTTTTTTTTCTCATCGGGTAGCGAAACTTCTCTGTCTTTCTTACTTGCTTTAACATTTCTACCTAGCTACCTGATGACCTTAATCTATGATATGAATTTTATAAAAAAAAAAATTAGCATAATTCTGCCACATATATATACAAATACATACACACTCAAATAGAAATATGATTTTACAAAAATTATAAAAATATATATAATGTAACACAGAATATTTGTATTCACCAGTTCTTTTGGTGCGATTCGCGATAAAAAATTTATATTCGTAAGTAGAAGGAACATAACAATTTTATTTCAGCTATTTCAATATACGTCAATTTCGACAAACCACAATAAACGAAACTTTTTGTCAATGAATATCGATGAATATAATAAATTATTTTAGATCCAACACACAATAAAAATTAGAATATTTATTTTTTTACCAACGAGACTAAAAGTAAATATCTTATCATGAGCAATAAAAGCGTCGTTGAATTCGCGAATTTAAAGGAAAAATTTAAGAAACGTGAATTCATCAAAATTATTCACAAATGATATCCACGCACTAAAAAGTGAAATGATAATGCCATGAACGCGTAAATATTGAACTTCAAAAAGAAATCTTTCTGAATGTTGTTCTAGGCATGATGGATAATATAATAATATTGTACAATATACACTTGGCGATCAAATTTTGCCAAGAATTCAGCAAAAATTATCTCGATTATCCTGCCGTGTTGATAGACTTATATACAAGTACGTAGTAAACATATGTTTCAATCAATATTCATTGCGAAAAAAACGCATTGATCATTAACGTAAGATTCATGTGAAATTTTACAATTGTTAAATTCTATAACATAATTTATATAACGTTTATTTTTGATTGTTTCAGTTTGCACAGACTTCAGTTATTCTTATCAGCGTTTTGTTGGAAATTATAGACGTAGGATGTTTATGAGTGCATACTGACTTTGATGAAAATGAGAAACAGAAACGTTATGGGAAAAAATTAAATATACATACATTCGTACACATACGTACTAGAAACACGAGCCACATCACCGGACGAGTATCTCACTCTTAGTACATTAAATACGTAATTTGGTGTCAGGGTAGACCTTTCCATAGATATATAGAATCCGTTGTTGGTATTACTTACTTAGAATTCGTAAAAAAAAAGAAAGGAAAACGTAAAACACGTGGAAAAAGTAACCAAGATAAATTATTACCCAATTATTTTTTTTCTCCTCCATGTTAACGCGATCGATGCATAGATCTTGATTCTTTATCAAAAAAAGTCTCGATTAAATTTTATCCGAAGCAAAGTATCGCTCTTAATTCAATAATCGTAAAATCGATAAAAAATCAACACATTGTTATTTAATGCTGAACTATAATGTGTTTATATTCTATCAATTTCACAATTATTATTATATAAAAAAGGGGTGGAATGAAATATATATATGTATATATATTACATTCGTCATTAAAAAAAGATGAGACTTTGAAAAAAAGATTTTAAAAGTGAAAATATATACGTAAAATGTGCGGCAAGAATATCAGATCTTTTTAGATTAATCAAGATCTATTGCATAAATCGTCTAGTAATATATAACGACGTAAAACATATATTGTACACAATATACCACATAATATATATTATTAAAAGTAATAAGTATATTATAAATATACATATAATATATATAATGAGAACAAACAAGAGAAAATGAAGAATCTGTTTATCGCGCACCAAGGCAGAATTTTTGCTGGCGCGGTGAAATTTTAGGGTACGTTTAAACGCAAGTACGTAAATTGAGGAAAAAGAGATACCTTATTAATTTAATTGAACGAAAGCAGCATAATGACGACGAGCAACTCCAACAAATAGACGTCCGTAATCAAAGCAAGAAATCACATTTAAATAAAAGTGAAAGGAAAAACTCGTATATTCGTATTAATACTTTATCCTCTAATTACCTAAACTATAAAAGTAATACTATAAATAATATTCCCATACGTAATGTAATGATTAAGCTGCGTATGTGAGTCCGCGTAAACTGATGTACTCACGTAAAAATATCTCCCCACATAGCGAAGTACCTACCTACCTACATACCGTAATCGTAATAATGTTTTAACATGTAATGTGCAAAAAAGAATGAAGGTAGAACGTAATATATGCGTGTGTAAGATTAAACAGTTTTGCAGAAATTAAGTCTGACCATAATGGGAGCGAGAGGGCATTCGCAGAGAAATATGGTTGTCTATATCGGATATTGCAAGCGCTCGGTGTAATTGTAATTAAAATATTCAAAAAGAGAAAGATGAGTATACATGTATACTTTAAATTTTATCTCCTATTCAAAAATTAATATCGTCTCTTGATTGCATCTTATAATAATGCATCGTTCATAATGATGGCCATACACGATTATGTTTAAAAATAATTATTTATGTGATTTACATTGATTTACTGTGATACGATGCAATTTGCAAACTGTAATTAATAATTAATAATGATTGGTATTAATTTAATTAAATCTGTCGATATCTTTTATATTTGATTCGAATATATTTTTGTTATTTGTACGTAATTGTAAAACTTGTTGGCTTCAAGAAATATTATATTCGCTATTTCATGATGCATTCACAGACAGATACATGCACATAAGAGACAAATTATTTATGTAAAAATTATTATTAATTACATTCAAAAATCATATTTCTATCAAAGTATATTTTCTTTATTGTTCATGAATGCGATATATGTTAGATGATGCGTTGAACCATATTTCGTGCTTGTGCTCTCGGCTTACGCAAAGATATACAGAAACATTATGGGATAACACAACATAGTCGTATATCGGTTCCACTCCACGTAATCTGTTATCGTGTTAAGATTACACAACGTAATTATTGTACATTTCGTGGCCGTAGCCCAAGGATCTTTCGGTTGTTCTGTCGGAATGTCGAAAAAGAGAGAAGTATGATCGCGCCTAAATCTACTCCGGCTCATTGTATACGGAACAAAAAAAAAGAAATAATATCGTGGAATCGAGAAGTGAGAAAGACGCATGTGACGCGATTAGCCCCGAAAAAATCGGTGTATCTATTTGTAGAAAAGCTTTATAGGAACACATGACTATATATATATTATATATATTATATATATTTACAAACTATTATTATTATTATTATTATTATTATTATTATTATTATTATTATTATTATTATTATTATTATTATTATTGTATTATTATTATCATTATCATCATCATCATTATTAATATTATTATTATTTTGTTTTTGAAAATTGCTTGTCAGGTCCGTCCTGTAGTTTTTAAACCTACAAGACGAACCTGGTACTTATACTCATATATTATTATTATTAATATTATTATTATTATTATTATGAGTTATTATTATTATTATTATTATTATTATTATTATTATTATTATTATATTGCTTAGTTATGTTTTGATGTTATAACTGAAAACACCGTTAATTATTAAGTGACGCGGTAGCAGCAAGTACTGCAACGATGGCGGCGCCGATACGTCCGACAAATTAGAGATATACGTAATGCGTAATAATAATAATTATTAATAATTATTAGTCTCCGAGGAGTTTGTACAGTACAGGAGCGGTGAGAGATTTATGGAGAGCGGTCGTGTTAGTGTTTCTACGTACGATACATTAAATCTTAACTAAGCGATGCGGCGAATAAAGCGGATGGCATTGACGTTACAAAGTCGCGCCGATTTTTTGCGTACATACGTCAGGCATCGACCCACAGTGTCAGACTTGAGAAACGGATCGACGACTTGAGGATCAGTAAATCTTCTTTTTTTTTTATACGCGATTCTTTTGAGAGAGATAGAGAGAGACTCTCAAGAAAATTTTCTTTATATCTATCGATTATTTACAGCGCGCTATTTCATTCAAGATAAGATTTCGTTCATCGTATTTAAATTACAATTTTAATCGAGAAACATTTAAGAGCGCTTTGCAATTGCTCGCGTTTTATATTTTTACCAGAGGTATACGAGTAATTTAAAGCAAATAAGAAAAATGATATCGACTCTTGTTTTATTTTTGAAAATTAATAAGAAATGCAAAATACAAATGCAAAAATATATAGATTTAATTCGCATAGATTTTTCTGAATCGCGCGAATTAAAGTTATCGCGCATCCGTTGTGTATCCTGATCAACAAGACGAAATCCCTTCTCGAATCTTTCGCACGGGTCAAAAGAGGTGTGTAAGGATATATACTAAGGCGGAAACTTTAGACTAAAAAAAAAAAATTGTGCGGGCGCCGTCCACATATGAAGCTTTCTCTCGGCTTATCTCTAAGCTAGCTGCAGCAACTCTCTATATGATTATATAGAATATTATTCCAAATAACTGAGACGCGTAATCATATCATATAACGTTCATAACGCTTCCTCTCACCCTCTCTTCCCTCCCCTTATTCTCCTTTAAAGATTTACCCTCCTCCTCGTCCCCTCTTCCCTTCCGCTTCTACCTCTCTGCCATTTACTTGTTCTAATCTTTATCGTAGACATACTATATCGAATTTGATAGTACCGATTAGGTATAATTACTGAGAGAGAGAGAGAGAAAGAGAGATTAGAAAAAAACGAAGAACACACATGTAATATGTTATAGTAGTACAACATTGCCCGACTTGCCAAACTCGCGTACACGTCTTTCTTGAATTCGTGTGGCCACGGTCACGATTCTTTGATCGTTAAAACAAGGATATTTATTGAAGCAACTCCCTCCAACCTTCAGCCCCATCCAAACCCCCGCGCGAGGACTTCTCTTATCCGAATTAAAAAAATATATATAAAACGAACACTAGAGTGTGGCTCAAACATTGGTTAAACAATGTAGTAACATTTAATGTACGAGTAGCAGAAGAGAATCAGCTTGAGAATGAAAATTTTTGTGTTTGCATGCGAGAATGATGAGCGAACGGTAAGGCACGAATGCGAACGAGAGAGAGGGAAGGATAGAAAATGCGTGTGTGCGTGTGTGAGAGAGATGGAAAGAGAGAAAGAGAAAGAGAGATACTGAGAGCGTGGGATATGTAACGCGTAAATCACGTCGTATTATCAGTATAAGCGAATCTATTGGCAAAATTTAAATATATTACCTATTCTTCGCGATATATATATTGGTTAAAAGGAAAGAGAGAAATGATATTTATATGGAATGAGTAGCCGAATCCACCTGGGCGGAACCCATAGAATCGAAGTGAGAAAAAAATTGTTTGTTATATATTTTCTTTATCTATATATGTCATTGTTTATTTATAAACTGTTTATTTTACGTATTTTTTTCGTATATTTGTTTTTTGTTAATGTGAAAAGAGAGGAGAGGGATAAGGATGACGAATTTTTTTTACGGTAGTATAGAGTGTGAATACCGCTTATCGTCTCTTATTGTTTCGACGTGTGTTTTTATATATATATAAAAATATATTATGTAGATTTTTTTTCTAATATCCTGTACACTCTCGAAGACGATGATGCTGTTGCGTACCACAATTTTCCGAGCTTGACACGAACGATTTCGTTTAAATATCTCGCGGATGCCAAAAAAAAAGAGAAATTATATAATTCTAATCTTTTTCTTTGGCAAAAGGACGCTGGTACGACCGGTACGGAACAATCTCGTTGTCTTTTGCGCAGCTGGTTGTATTATACTTATCGCATTTGTCCGTTAGATCTAATTAGCGTGTCCGATTGGCGTAATCACGGAAATCTGGACACTTAAGAGATTGGAATCGACTGTGAGCAGTCCCGAATTACGCGGAAATTGAACGGAGATTGACATTTCGGAACAACTTCGAACGATGTTGAACGTATTTAGATTGTTTCTGTTTATTCGCGCGCGAATGAAATGATCGGTTGTCCTTATTGTTATTTTTTTACGACTTAAAATTTGCGACGTTGCTCACAACTGATTCCGCAAAGTGATAAGCTAATCAATTTCATAGATACTTTAGGTGTTACATTTCCTTGTTGGCAGCTGTCCTATTTTGCGCTTACGTTTCGAATCCTTTTAACGATACACATATATATGTATAAATATGACAGCGCGTCCCGCGCCTTTTATACAACGTATGCAGTTACACGCATAATAGTTTCTTTTGTTCTTCGCACTCGTTGTAAAACTTGGCGATACTCGGAGAAATCTCGCAAAATACTCCTCGTTATTCAGCAAAGGATTCTCTCGTTATTCGTCAAAAGTGTCGCGTGTGCGACAAATTTGCGCGAAAACGTAAGTCATTTTTTAAATGACATTTCATTGCTTTTTACGTGCCACCGAGTATTCTATTTAAAAAAAAATTCCCAATGTGTTGTTGATAGATTCGTGTCGATCAGTGGACACTTGTTCCGCCTCCGATTGTTTGATCGAGTGTTATTTATTGTTCGAAAATTAAGACGACGTTTTCGTCGACTTTTTGCAACGCAAAGCAGTAAGACCGGGCCTGTGCACATTTTTATCAATATCGATGACTGTCGGATTCTAGAAATAATCCGACTTTATTTCTCTTATTTAAGTTCTCGACTTTTCCTCGCTCATAAATTAAAACTTCTTTATTTCTAATTCTTCGTAATATTAGTATTGCAAAACTGATATAAGAGTAATTCTCGACTTCTAATTGAACTTCTATTTTCGCTTAAATCTTCATATACGTGTTGAAATGATCCGAGCACGGAAAACTTAATCTCTTGATTATTACTGTTCTATCTATATCTATAGAATGGATGGAAAGCCGTACGTTACTTCGACAATTCTCGATGTAAATATTAAATGCCATGTAACGTTAACATCGCCCAGTGAGTGAAGAGCCGCAAGAGGAGATTAATTAATTAAGATGAATGAATCCGCGGGTCTTAACGTATTGATGATACCCAATTAACGTAATACTGTAACCATAAGGGGACGTAGCTGTCCTTCAATACCTACCTACCTACCACGTTAAGTAATAGGAGTAACAGAATAATGGAGTCTCATGTCTACTGACTATTAATGATTAGTATTATGCCGTATGACGAGAACTGGCGGCAAGAGCGACGACGATGATGATAACGATGATGATGGCGAGCGAAGTGGTAATTCATTGACAATGAATGTAAATGTATCCATTTTCAAAACTTGATGTAGAATTATATTCATAAGCTATATCTATGACATACAAACGAAATAAAAATATATAGTAAATTATGGATACCTCTCTTTCTATTCCTTTAATTAAAAAAATCCTTACCATTCTTTTTATCACTTTTTCCCTGCATGCGTATAAATGTAATTATATTATGTATAAGTAAATTGGAGCAATTTATTTACAAAGTATTAGAAGAAAAAGTAACGTTTTTCGTACCTGAGGGTTTGCATTTCATTGGCAAACTTCCGAATGTGAAGATAGCGGGTTTTTGTTCCTATTTTCTCCTAGGTTTCCATCCCCCCACCCCTACGCCTCGTCGAATTTTCGCCACTTTTACGCTCGCAAGGGCGGAACATTGAAATGGAGGCATCGAGTGGTCGCGTATGGCTGCGGATATTTGGAAATAACCGTATCGGTTTATGCGTTACGGTCCCCTAGGCTCTCCTTCCTATTTGCCGATCACCCATTCCTCTTACAATCCGTTTGTATTTGGCGTATCGCATCATTTTTGCTTCGTATCGCGCACCTCTTGTTTCAAACACGATTGCTTTTATATCCAGAAATGTTGTGTTTTATCTGAAAAAGAAAATATAGCCATACGATATTAGAAATAACATGACAAGTTTATAAAAAAAATATTCAAAGAATAAGAAGGAAAAATTTTTTATGAATGATATTTTTTTATCATGAATGAGATAACGAGATGATATCTTATTTTCTTAGTTCAGCTTAGTAGAAAAAAATCTTCGCTTCCAGTGCTCTCATAATATAAGAATAATTTCTAATTAATTTAAAAAAATATTATCTTGTTATACGGTATTGATTTTTTTAATCTATACATGTGCAGGGCATTTTTAAACATATGCGAAAAATTTCGAGGATTGATTTTTCCTTGGGTAATTTTTTGAAGAAAAATTTACATACACTAACGTGTTCTAAGTAACGGTTTTCAAGTTACAAGACATTCAAGGTTAAAAAAATTAGATTTAAAAATATTTTGAAAAGTAAAATTAAACAAAATTATAGGAAATATATTGGAAATGACCATCTTCAACTATGATACATGAATTTGTTCTCCATCTCATTGATTACTAAATACATTCAAAAATATTTATCCTCTATATCCTCTAATTATGATAAAATAATTTAATATGATATGTAAATATATAATTAAATATGATATATAATATATAATTTAATATGATATGTAAATATATATAATTTAATCTAATATGTAAATAAAATATTCTAAATTTTATTTAATTTTGTTTCTGTCAAAATATATCTCTTTTATTTTTTCAAATATCAAACATCCTATAACTCGAAAATTATGCCATTTAGGACATTGGTGTACACGAACATTTCTTCAAGAAATTACCTAAGAAATCACCTCTCAAATTTTTTAGAAGCACCCTGTACCCGAGTTTCTAGAGAAGAAACTACAAAGTATTACTATTAATGCACGAAACCAGTTGTTGGCAGCATTCCCCTAATATTACGCGGGATCGAAGAGAATCCGCTTTGTAGAATCTTATTCTCCACGGAGGGCGGAGAGAGATAGCTTCGGTATTGTCTGATTGACGAATGAAATAGATCCTGGTGCGGTGAAACTCGTCGTCCCGGTCTCTTTGTCCTTGCCCGGTGTTTCCGGAGGGTCCAGTACGTTCCCGCCATTGGCAATTCGCGAAGCCTCGTACAAACGGCGCGTATGGAATATTAATTCGTGGGGTTAAGGTTACCAACATCGCACATACACACACATATATATATATATGTGGATAGCCTGTACGAGTATATATTCGCACGTCGCGCGCATATATCCACGTCGCTTCGAATGTATGTCTTCTCTCCGACGCACCGGTCCTCCATCCCGTTTCTCTGCCCTTACTTATTGGTTTCGTTGGCCTCCCCGAAGTAAACCGGGGAAGTAAGAAAGTGGCGAGAACCCGCCACGAGATCCAAAGGATACGTGCTGCCTACGCGAGGAAGAGAACAGAGGCGAAGGGCGACGTCCCTCGGGGACTTTAACTGAAACGTATAAATGGATGAAGGCGCGGAGAAGAGCGGTGACCCTGAGCACAACGACGCCGTTGTTCTCCGTAGATCACAACTAAGTATCCCAGAGGCACGTTGTTAACGACGCGTCCCCTGATACGTGGCGCGATTTGATATATTGCAGAGTAGAATTTTTCAGGCAAGTTTAACAAATTTATTAATAAACAAATTTGTGTATAATTATTATTACTTTCTGAAAAATGCAATCTGGTGAATAAATTTATCATCTTAGGATCATGCTTATTTATCCGTCAAATTTTTTTTCTAAATTTGTTAATTTGCCACTTTTCTTAATTCTTTGAGACAGATATAAATGTACATTTTGTAATTTTTTAAATTTTAATTGAGAGGTGTATCTCATTTTTTTACTCATTTCCTTTCTAAAATTTGATATTTTTTGAAAATGAAATCAATTTGAAATTCAATTGATTAAAGAAATTATCAATCGACATGTGAAATCAATTGGAACTGAAGTGCAGGAAAATATCCAAGACTTATTGAGATAAACATTTCGTTTGTCTTATTCAATCTAAGTCTATCAAAAAAAGAAAATAAAGAATATGTAGCATTTGTAACAAATTGATGTGAGAAGAGAAAAAATTAGAGTCAAGGTATGAATGTGTAAAGTGCAATGTTAGTTTCTGTCTAACTAATTATTTCAAGGAATATTTATATAGTGGGTATATATATGTTTAATTAATAATCTGTAACTAATAATCGATCTGTGTTATCTTTTCCAAGAGAAAAATAAATAAAAATAAAATTCACGCAATATATATATATATATATATATATATATATATATATATATATATATATATATATATCGATTCGTAACAGCTCGATAGATTGCTAATTAATTCCAGTTAACAGATATCTCCATCAGAAATTCAAACAGTAGATGAAGTTTTTATCTTAATTACGACACAGTTACAACTATATTATAATTTTCACTGTACTGTAATTCTCTCATACCTAAAGGTAAATCAGATATTTTTGTTTAATAATGAAATTCATTAATGAAATGATATAAAATACTGTTGAAAGACGTAAAAAAAAACATTAGAGAGATATTAAAATTCAAGAGATCTGTTTTAAATGTTTATGCATTTTTCATGTCAAGCTTTTTGGAACAGACATTCGTTTATCATCCTTTAACTCATTGTTAATCAAAATTATATTTATTTTCATTAAATATATACTTTATGCGAATTTTGTAAAAGTTTGATTTCTCAAGGAAAATAACCGTTCTTAAAGGGTCAAAATTGTTAAAACTTTATGGAGATGGAACGCGAGGAGAGATTTTTGGCTGTAATCAGTCAGTTACGTTGAAACGTCGCGAATGACGAAAACGACATATCCTGTTCTTCGCATCTCGGTCGTTATACGCAGCTAACTTTATTGTCCTATCCTCGGACCGCGGTGTCTCACGGTTTCTTATCTCCTTGTGCTTGTAACATTACAACCGCTCTATACTTTCCGAGCCTGGCGGAGAGACGCCGCAAGGGTCAGATCAGCCTCTTTTGTATTATGTGCAAGTAGCATCGCCTTCTGCGAATTATTTCTTTATCGTTCTAAATTCCAACGGTTTCCGGTCCTACCGTCATGGAATTCTTAACGAATGTCTGTTCCAGAGAGCCGGTGGCTTTACATGAAAAATGCATGCCGTTTAAAACGTATTTCTGGAATTATCCATTTTAATATCTCTCTTACATATTTTTTACATCTTTCTGCAAGTTTTTATTTCATATTAAACGAGAATTTCTGTATCTTAGGTATAGCTATTTTAGAGTATAATGGAATTTATGGTATAATGAAGATTATGATACAATTGTAATTCTGTGCCGTAATTAAAATAGAAACTTTTTGTTTGAATTTTCTTCGAATATTTTTCGATGGAGATATTTCTTAACTGGAATTAATTAATAATCTATCGAGTTGTTAATACGGTTCGACATGTTGCGTGAATTTTATTTTTACTTTTTATTTATTTTTTTAAAAGAAATAACATAGATCTCTGGTAATGAAATATGTACGTCGACTGCATAAATATTAAATCATTGCTGTTACGCTCTGGATTTTTTTGTGAGAGATAAGATAGAGATAATTGAAAATTATTAAATGTATGTCGATTGCATAAGTATTAAATTATTTTTACAAGTAAAATTAAAGTGAATAATAATTATAAGAAATACACTTGAGAAATTATTCAAACGAGAAAGAAAGGAGGGAGAGAGAGATATATATTACTCACCTCGAGAGTTGCGTACCGTAAATGGAATACGTCGTCGGGTTCTTATCAGCTGTTTCATTCCGCACTGGTACTTTTGGCCCGAGCTAATTGAGATCGTATCTCTTTGCTCTTTATGAGCTTTCGTTCCTCCCATGCGCAACAATGTAAATCGCCGATGTTAGCAACTCCGTGACATTGAATCGAGAGATTGCTCGTCAGCATTCGCTCCTGAGGAACTCCGATATTTAGCGGTAGAAGACGGCTTGTCCCACTCCTGCGTACGATTCAATGATAAATTACAAGCGTGCTTGATAAATGTTACGTGTCATGTAATGGCAAATATTACAGATATCATGACGAAGCGCGATGGTTTCGAGGATGAGTCTGCTAGGATTGTAAAATGATTCTAGAAGAATCTTTGCCGGCAAGAGAGACACTTTCACCACCACCCGCACGGATAGGACGCCCATAAAGATTTCATCTCTTTTTCTTAAGGATTGAAAGAAAGTCTTTGGTCGCGACAGCCTTCCTCTCGCAAGAAAAAGCAAAGTTGTACGAACCAATGGCGAAAATTTTTGTCTAGTATGGAAGGGATACATCAAAATGTAAAGTTTTTTTGCCAGTTTCTTCTCGGTCGTTCAATGAGGTCCATTGCCTTCTAAAAATTTTCGCAATCTGTAACGATATATATCGAGTCATTGAAACAATCAGTTTTAGTATATTTTATAATCTTGTAATTATATATATATATATATATATATATATATATATATATATATACATTTGTAAATATTTTTACGGTTTGACTGTAATTCATGTGATATGTGTGTATTTGAAACTTTATGTGACGAAGAAAATTAATGTCAATTTTGATGAATCTTCCATGAACAAGATTAATTGCTGTTGACATTAACTCGGGTAAGTACATAATTATATATTTCTTGTAATAAAAATAGTAATATAAATTCAAAAAGAATCAATATTTTATCGTGTCACCGAGAATCAGCTCAAGATGCATGCGTTTTATAAATATATTATTAAATATATAATATTTTACATTGCTTAAACAACATTGTTATAACAATACTATTATATATATTATTTATAAGTAATAGATGAAGGCAAGAGCATAATTAAAATCTCTAATAACTCGTTAATAACAAGGCAAACACATTCTGTCATTATATCGTAGGCTAAATATTTAGGCATAGGATATGCAGAGATAAGAGATCAGAAGAATTTAGCAAATCGCCGATAACTTAGGCTTTTTTTTCCTTGTTGTTATACGTTTCGCGTGTCGCAAAAAAAAGTAGAGAAAGAAACGTATCAAATTTGTACCTCATCGGCGCAATCGGCGAGCGCGAGAGACGGTAGATAGATACCAAACTACAGATAACTTTTTACGCGACATTTCGCACGTTATTATTGCGCGAAGGTATTGGACAACTTCGAAAATATCGATCGTAAGACCGCCGTTATCGTAGTCGGCAATTTTAACCGACACACGCTCGTTATCCCCGGGTTATATTCTGCTTTTCTTTCTCCTTTTTTTTCTCTTTTCGCGTCGCAATTTTCTTCCGTCCGGTTCTTGCGCCTTCGGCCAACTTAACCGGGAGATGAAAAGCCCAGATTGTCTCTAACGACTACCTTGCGCCGCATAATATGCGCCAGCCCTACGTGCGTGCGTTGCATGTGCGGTGCTCGCAAATTCTTCGCCGTTTTCCACATAATTGGTCGGTTCGCCGGAGTAAATTGCTGACGTGCAGATTAGAGAGAACGCGTTTCGAGGGGCGAGCGCACGCTACCTATCCGCCAATAAATCGTGTTGATTTTCTTTTTCCTTTTTTTTTACGAAATTTTGCGGCGACAAGTGACCGAATTTTGTGTTTTCGTCTTTGAGAAAAGATATCGATTGTAGTGCGTCATTTTCAATATTCATGACAGCGTCATCGTTCAATCTATTCTGTATTATAGTCGGCAATTCTTGTAGATCAAACGAACCAAGTGTAATTTAATTATTCAAATTTAAAATGCATACTTATGTGACTCGGAAATATTCGACTCTGTGGATATTTACGTTTTAGAATTTTATGAAGTTGACTCCATTCTCGAGGGAAACCAATAATTTTACAACGCTCAGAAAAATTAATAAAATTGTCTTAAGAAAAGAGAGAGAATGATTACTTTTAGTAATGTGTTATTTTGATTCATTTATCGATAACACACGTAAACATAAATCACTTTTCATGCCTCTTTACTACAATATATAATTTATTAAAATATTGAAAATTACTTACAAGAAAGAGAGAGAAAGACTAATTATTACTGAAAAGTCGTACAGTCAATAAGTATCGAAGCAATTAGTAAAAATACGTGAGAACGCTTAATTAGGAAACCCATATTAAGCAAACGTAGGTAGAAGCGGTAATCAAGGGAATTAGCCTTTTTCAGGGGATATTAGCTTCTGGATATCTCAGGATACATAGAACTACGCACGAATAAAATGACGCAGACGCCATTAAGTAATTGTAATGTATTGCCGAAATTTGTTTTTGTTCTATTTACTTATCGAATGTCCCAAAGATATGTCTTTATGTATCGAGTAAGCGCGCGAGATAGGGACAATAAAAAGATGCAAACGTTCATACGAGGCACATAAACCCAATCGAATGATTCACGTTTCATAAACATTTATTGCCGGTATTAATTGATCGATTTGAGCACGGTTGTTTATGCGTGTCGCGGCTTGTCGGGCACTCACCGACGCGCATTAAAGTATTCTCGATGCGGCAATTTATACAAATTAATTCCGCGAATTAATGTCGCGTCGACTATTTCGCGCTCAAGAGTAGACGAAAGAGAGCAGCTTTCACGGCGCGTTTATTCGATTACGTACATATACAATACTAGCGATAATCGCGAGTAGAGGAAGAAACGCACTCGCGTTATCTTGATATACTCACGAATACATAATATGGTTTATGCCCATAATCAACGTTTCATAAATGGCACTTAAGCATCCACTTGTTGATACCATTTACGGCCATTGTATGGTGTTACACGTGTAAAACGGTCACACACCGATGCCGTACTAGCACGCACGGGTAACTATGTTTAATATCGCGTATGCACGCACGCGGATTTAAAACTGCACGAGCACGTCCTCCTATCCTTAGAAAAAAAATATATCATCGTTGTTTGACTTCTAACGCATTTACGAAAATTATTGAAACGATCGAGGCACGTTTTTAATCACGCAATTATCACATTATTCCCCCGCGTCGTTTTCGTGCGTTAATTAAAATTAATTTTTGATTTCATTAAATTATTACGTTACTTCCTAGGTGTGTATTATATTAATGAGTAGACTAGAAAATTTTGAGGAAGGATGTGTGCTATAAATGTCATTGCTCTAAATATCTCGTTATTATATTTTAATTGCGCACTCGTTATTTATAAGCAAATTTATTCTACTCATTATTTATTAAGTGAATTTATTTCACACGTCATTACCATAAATTTAATTTTTATAATTTGATAATAACTTGAATTTTTTTAATTTGATTATTAATGTTCTAGTGATTCCTTAATTTATTGTATTATGTTTCTTATTATAGTACATTTTCTATGATAGAAAAAATACAATAATTTTAATATGCTAATTTTTGCCAACTGATTTGCAGAATCGAATTTTTACAGACTGACGCGAACTTTGTTATCCATGCATACGAATAACATTTCAGTCGAATAAATTTGAGTATTTATAAAAGCGTAGCAGCCTCTCAATTACATTCTGTTAAATCTGCCAGAGAGAAAGAGAGAGATAACTTGTCTCTTTATCAGAATTTCTATGAATCAGCTGATAATGATGGACGATTCTACAAGCGAATATACGATGTCGATAAAAAGCATCGAAATAAATATAATATCCGCGCATAAAAAGATCGTACTCCGATTCGCGTGCAACTGAAAAACACATACATACGGCTTCTTTCCTGCAAGAGTGATACAAGCACGAGTTCTGAAAAAATGCCACACGCGTAGTAAACACATAAATACATCCCGAACTGTGGAAAAGTACCGTCGCTCGAATTCGGTTCCTCGCCGCGAGCGGAATTGGAATGCATTTTATATCGCGTCGCGATTTATTCCGCGGAGTTTTTTTGAGGCCTCGTATCGTAAATATAACGAGTATAGGGACGTTGGCGAGGAATAAAATACCGAGATTGTGCCGCCAATTATATGTATTTTTTTTGTTTTTTAATTCCCTTATTAATGATCGTCGATCAGTTGACACATTCGCGATGATACATCTTGGAATTATGCGTATCGAGAGGTGGCGATGGGTGCTTCAGTTTAGGCACTTGGTGTGCACCTATTTAGGTAGGTACGAACACTCGCACCATCTAGATTCCGGCGAACGCCGAGCACAGCGATGGCGTATTGATCTTTTTAGTGACATAGCGTCTCCACAGACACAATCCAGCTCCCTCTCCCCCGCCCTGCCCCGCTCCATCCCCTCGACGCGGAGACTAAAGGTCTATATTTCCTCTGGGACAAATATGTTTCACTATTCCTATAAACACAATTTGCCAGGAACATCGCGCTGCGAATATATGTATAAATGCGCAATGTCGAAGAGGGAGGAGGTCGGTTAAAGTGTCGGTACGCATCCGATATCTTCCGTTGTGTTGGAGGTGAGCGCGTAACGAACGCGCCGAGATGAAACATATTTTCAGATTAGGGGTGCGAGTGTTGCGCCTTAGCAATTTTGGAGTCTCAAACAGCTCAGATTTTCCCTTCAAATTTTACGTCCGGGAAAGAGACGCCCGAATTATGACGAGGTATTTATCGCGCGTCAGCTGACGTAGAGATCCGATTAGTCTGGATCAGCTGATTCGGTCGGTTTCGTAAAGAAACGCTGGAACTGCCAGCCGCTTATATCACGTTAAGCCGAAGGTTGCCGGCGCTTTGCGAGAGCGCGGAACTTACGGTGGACGGGAACGACTCGCGAACGACGAAGGTTCCGGGGAGGGACGGTATATAGGGGGAGAAAAAAATAAACGGCTCGTAAGGCCGTGCATATGCTTTTCGGAGCGCGTGCAGACAAGGCGTCCCCGTCGGCGGACGACGACGCCGCTCGACGAAGCCGCCACTCCGTCTAGCTCGACGTCTACTCTCTGTCAACCGTTTTATATTTAATCCGGGCCGCTTTAGTAAGCAATAAACAAACACTGTATCACATAAGCGCTGCTCAAATTAGCCTCAATACCATTTCAAACGGCCATCTCGCATTTATGAAGATGACCGGGGATGGTGGCCCACCCGAGAGAGTTCCTCTGTACGACGGGTCGGGAGGAAAAAAGGGGACTCGCGGTGGAGAGAGCGATGGGGAAGGGGGGAGAGAGCGAGCTGCCACGTGGAAGGGATGCGCGATGACGTCATGAGATGCCGTGGCACCGCCTACCGGTATGCGATGGGCGGGAATCTCGCTACGATTTACGATCTACCACGCCACCGACATCTAGTGTCAGTCGGATGAAGTTACGTGGCTCCATGGTGGCCATTATACGCTCGCGATTGGCCAGGATCGCGGCACAACGCGGATCAGATGACGCTTTAAATATGGATTTTTTTTGTCCCCAGTCGCGAAATCGTGACGAGAGGCCCGCGTAAATCGGGATTGATTATCGGACGGTACCGGGAGTGACCGTCTTGCGACGTTAATGCCCGTTTCGAGACGCGCGCTTGTTTACGGCGGTAAATCTATATTTGCCTAATCGAGGGAGCAGACGCGAATGGGGTGGAGAGAAAAAAGCGCGATTGCATTTTTCTTTTATAAATTATTGATAAAAATATTCCTCTCCTCTCTCGTACATCACGTGCTTCGTGTCGCGAGTTATGTGAATTTGTCCTCATTATGACAAGTTTTTCCAATATTTCGAATAGAATTATCGATGTATTTTGGACACGTAGAGAAAAAGATAGAAAATGTGGAATATCAATTCGTTTTTCATTTCGGCATCTATATGTTTATATGAGCAAATATCGAATATTAAATAATTTAGAGAGAGAAAGAGAGAGCTACATTAATTTTTTATATCTGTCATTTATCTTCAAACTTGATATATGTATAAATATACGGAATACTTTTTAGAAATTTTAAAATACAAGAAAGAATTGCAAACTGATAATTATTTATTTCGAATTTGTTATTACTCTTAAATAAAATTATTAAATAAACTAATACGTATTATTAAGAATTTTATCGAAAATAGAGTAGTATGCAAAATACTTGTAAAAAAGGAAAAGATTTAGATTCTTTCTAAAGTATAACATGTATGATACAAAGCAATCTCCACGCACACATGTATAATATTCTATATATTTATAAGTATCTCTCTCTCTCTTTCTATATTTTTCAACAATTTCTATTTATAGAATTTATACTCTTCTGTAACTCTTATATTTTTTTTATATCTTGTGAAAATGATGCTATAAATATTACAGTTTTTTTTTAATATTTTAAATATTTAAATAACAGAATATTTTTTCAATATTATGCTATAATAATATGAATGTGATACAATGTGATACTTTAATTTTTTCTTTTATTTGACATTATCTTTAATTTGAAAGAGAAGATTTAACCACAATTCAAGAAAATATATTATTACTAATTAAACATTTTGAAGCGATTTATATTACTTAAATTGAAATATTTTTACCGCATTGCAATGCAATAATTAAAATAAAATCAAAAGTAAAAAGAGAATAAAAATTTCTTACCAATTTTCAAACAATCAGCAACAATGTCACTCTTACGGCCGAGTCTTAAACTGTTTCGATATTGGAATACTTGAAGGATAATTCCTGCAATGCCTGCAGAGTCCTAGGTTCCGACTTATCACCAGTAGAAAGTTTACAAATAGCCAATTGTCAGAGGACATTTAAGCAGACCTACATCAACATATGATACATTCTTATTAGAAACAAATCAATAACTTCACAAATAACTTCACAAATATCAAAATTAAATTTTCAATAAGAATCTCCAATTGATATTTAAATCGTTTTGCGTAAAACTTAATTAAAAACAATATAAATATAAATATAAATGTAGAATTGACGATTACATACCATCATCAAGGATTGTGCGCGTGCGTGTCAAATAAAAATGCGTATTATAAATTCTAGACCAAGCAAGCAGTCAGTAGGATATAAAAATCTTATATATTTGATTCGAAAGCGTAAGACTGTGAAACATCGATGTCTGTAAGACAAGCTCCGTGAACGGTTACGTGCTTTACGGCTGTTTTAACGAGCGTCGTTACACGCGATCCGGCACTAAACCAACCTGACAGAACGCGTAGCCAAGCTCGAAGCGTTTTACGGTTAAATTTATTATCTGCCACTTCCTTATATGATGTTACAATAATGATAATTGTCACTTTTAATTCAACCGTAAATCAGCGAGGAAGACATTTGCACACCAATTTTAAACGCGACTGGGCTCGGCGCGATAGAGGCACGAGAGATCGAGCCCTCTGTCGTCGAGCGAGTGAAATATTTTCCCCTAGTGTAAATCTCTGTTCGACTATATCGGTTTGTCGCTCGTGTCGCTTATCTCGAATCACCATAGATGGAGCCAGTGAAAATCACTCGTGCATTCATGCCTATGACAGTCATTCATTTATATACATGTATCATTCATGTATTCATTGACAAGTGTGAATGCTGATGAATGTAATCATTCATGCATTCATTCATATACGTAAGTGATACCGATTGGGAAAGAGCGGGAAAGATTGTGGAGACCTCTGTTGGACACTTGAAGAGATTTGTCCTCTTATCTCGACGCATCTTATATTACTTTCTGTAACCTTTCATTTTCAAAACATTCATTTTCGTCGTTAGGTATTTTCGAGCCGGTCGCATTATGTCCGGATATTCACATGTCATAACTGTTGGTTTTGAGGTAAATTGGTATTTTCCTTAAAGATTAAATATATATTTTTATAAGAACATTCAGGAAGAAAAAGGAAAAGAATTGAATCAATCATATATATTTGACAGTGCTCTAAGACGAGAGATTCAGGAGTCAAAAGTGAATTGAAAAATACAAAATGAAGGATATCTCTTTGTGAAGAATTAGGCAATTTATTAAAATGGCAAGACACATCAAATCCTGCAATGGCTGGATTCAGATTCAAGTATATTAAAATTGATCAATTTATAGTAAACTTGCATAGTCCTCATATACAAGGCTATGCTATTTTTATATTTATATGGATTTATATTGTTCTTTTCAGGATTTGATAGGCAAAGACAGAGTTATCTTTGAAATTGAGAGAGGATTATCAAGATAATGATAACGATGAGTTTTTATTTTCTCCATTTTCACAATTTAGCAACGAGGAATATTAAATATATTAAACATGAATGATTTTAAAGATGAAGATGATAGAGATGATGAGAAAGGATCCGTTTCCCTTTACAAGCTTTGCAAAATTAAAAGCAAAGATAATAAGTTTGATCGAAAGTAAATCAGATTTTATATTATTTATAAATTATAAATTATTTCTTCATAAGAGATATAATAGAGATGATATATAATATTTTTGATGTATTAAAATGAAAATACATCAATAAAATTAAATAAAACTGTGTAAAACTTGCAAAAATACTTTATCGATATGTGAAAATCAAAATGAGCGAAGTGCAATCTTTTTGCATGTTTTACCTAAAATGTAAATTGCCATTTTAAATATAAAATTATGTTATATTAGGTCATGAAATTTGTTAAGCAAAAAGTTGGAGAAATTGTTCCTGCTAATGGTCAAATTACGATTCATTATATCAGAATTTTGAAGACAAAGATGAACCTTTTTATTCAACTTATTCTTCTGGAAAGCCAAGAATGCTGCGTTTAGGCCAAAAGTGCATTATACCTGATTTAGAGATCGGCATATATTACGCAGAAACATGAAATATAGCAATATTTTTGATACATCGTAATCTTGCTTATAAAGCTGTCCACCACATTCCTACCCAGTGAGGAAGTAGTATTTGTTGTCCATTTAATTAACTACCTTGATGATGGTTCTGCAGATACTTATCAAAATATTAAAATAGAAGAGAAGCAGTATCTAAGCATATAGTAAAGCCAGTAATATACATATATTTGTGGCTGCTAAGTTGCAAGTTTAATTTCAAACAGGCAATATGAAAGTAAGCAACATTATATGAGATTTATGTGCAAATATAATATGATCATATCTCTATAATATATATATTTTTTTTGTAGATATAAAAAAATGATTGATTGCTTAGAAAATATGCAATTAAAAGATAATTTAGAAGAAAAAGAAATTTATTACTTTCAAACGTTTATATCAATCTTGAAATATATTATAACAAAATAGAGTTATCAAGTCATGCCTATATAGATGAGTATCGATATCAACAGCTAAAAGTCATTACAAGTATGTGAATATATTAATTGATACAATATTTATTAATTAATCATATATTAAATTAATATCATGAAATCATTTTTCCTTCTAGTATATATAAAATTAATATTTACATAACATTTTTTGTAACATTTTCTAATAACAATATTTTGTAGCAATTATTCTCTATATTTAAATTATTTTTATTTTGTAAATGATTATTTGATCATTTTTCTTATTACTTGTATATACTTGCAATTTCATGTGATAAACATAAAACAATAATGTCTTAATGAAATAGGTAGCAAACGATCTATGGAATTAGTTCAGATAAATGGGTCCCTTAAATTTTTATGACTACTAACGTCTCACCAGAGAAGATGTTTCACGACGCTTCTATCGATAAATCCACGCTCGCTGCGGGTGGCGGAACTGAAGAGACGAGATGCGAAGTCAAACGTATCTGGCAATGTCATCAGTTACATTTATGAGGCTGTGAAGGATAAGGTGAGTACCTTGAGGTTGCATCATCGTCACTTTAAATCCCGTTTGCCCGCTCGTAAAAGTCTTTGACGACTTTGCCGGAGTGCTGCCGGTACAGCACGAGCGAGTTGCCATAAAGTTAAGAAAGAGAGGTTTCCCCTCTATATACCCTTAATCGTGACAGAAAAGGGCTTGGCATTTATTTATCTACTTGTCAATAATCCTTAGTCATTACCCCTAACATTCCTCTAATACGCCCAATACGAATAATTCAATTATATACGATATTATATACGATTTTATGTTATTATATGCGATATTTTTTATAATAGAAGTGAAACTTTTGATATACAGTCAATATTCGCATAATTTATATGCTAAATTTATAATCTTTGCAATAATGAATAATTTTAATAAAAATATTTTCAATATTTCTTTGCTTTTCGAAAAGAAAAAATATCACACATTGCAGTAATAAATATTTGATAAAGAAAGACAAATTTACTTATAAAATCATTATTACAGTAACTATATAAGTTACATCCCCCTTTATATGTATATCTTTAATCATGACAGAAAAGGATTTAACATTTATTCATTTACTTGTCAATAATTCTTAATCATTATCCCTAATACAATACGAATAATTTAATTATGCGCTGTTTTTATATGCTATGCAACATTTTTATAGAAATGAAATTTTTGACATCTGCATAATTTATATGCTAAATTTATAATCTTTGCAATAATGTTAATAAAAATATTCGCAGTATTTTTTTATTCTTAAAAAAATGCCATACGCTGCGTCAATCAATATTTGAAGAAGAAAGAGAGATCTTTATTTATTTATAGAGTCATTAAATATATAGATACTGCGGGTACAAACTATAAGTTGCATTCTAAAATTTTTTATTTGAGACTTATTTTTTCGTATAAAATATTACATTTTTTATTTGATCCCGCAGAGATCGGTCGTTGTCTAAATGAATAAAACATTGTTTTCGCGATGCGGTGCTTTATTTACGTTCCACGGAGTAAGGGACTTTAGGTACTCGAAATAAGCGAGTATTCGTTGCGAGTTCAGCTGGGTCGTTCATGAATTGGAAATATCCTACAATGTGACGACAAAACAACCTGCACAACGAGTAAACCGCTCTATATCGGTAAAGCGTACGATTACAGCGATTGTGATGGCACAATGACCTATATCATTTATATATTTGCGGTTTGAGAACATTCTTAGTATACAATAACGGAGAATTTTTTATAAAATCTTTCTACATATATTCTACATATTCGCAACTTCTGTTTTATTAAGTACAATAATACCTCAATTTCACTCAATTTACATAATGTGTGTCCCATACGATTTCCATGGTGCACATCGATAAGAAATAAGTCATGTGATGTAAAGTTGACATTACGTTACGAGACATTATATATCCAGCATCTGCTACTCTTTCTCTCTTTGCAGCTTTTATAGCTCTCCAAGGCATTATGTAATCTCAATTCTCTGTCAAAATAAATATAATAAAGCGGAAGAATGGAGCCATTACTGCGCATCAAAATTCTACATGCTCGAGAGACGTGACGAAATCGAAAACCTAAACTGTCAGGGATGCATTTATAGACACTCCACCATTCACTTGTGACCTAAATATCATACTCGTGTCTATTACGATCTCCAGATGAAACGCATCGATTGTTGGAACTTTCCCACAGGAGAGAGAGTTGGAAAGTCTTTCTTTCGATCCCGCTCTCCTATCTATCGCGATGAACCGCGACGAAAGTTTGGCGCGTAAATCTCGCAACTGACGTTTCAAATATAGTACCTGTGCGAGGCGTTCTTCTTTTTCTTTCTTTTTTTTTATCGAAGGATCTTGCGGAACGTTTCCTGGCGCGTTATTAAGGTCAGCCACCTGCCGCTCGATGGAGCTCACTTCAGGGATGAACACTATTACACCCCTCCCATACCTATATATAAGGAAAAACTTTAGGGGTGCAACGGGGTTTGGTCCGACTGAACAAAGAAAATAAGAGATGCGAAACGGTGCGTCGTGGATGGCGGAGGACAAGAAAGATAGCAGAAGAGCGGCTTCCTTTCGGCGCGAAGGAAAAAGAGAGAGAAAGGGAGAATATGTGTGTGTGTGTACGAGGGAGAGAGAAGAGAGGGAAGGGAGGAAAGAGTCCCGGGACTTCTGGAGCCGGAGGAGAGAATAAAGGAAAAGCGAGAAAAATGTGTCTAACGTGGCAAAGGCAATTCTTCAGTCGGAGTTGCCGCCTTAATGCCCGTAGGAGAGAGGCGATTGGTTCTCGAGAAGAGCCCGCGGGAAAGATGGCCGCCATTTCCCTCCAACCACCCGTGGAAGTGCTCCCCCTCCTGCCATTTATTCTCTCACTTCCTCCTTCGCTATCGTACCGCGACCTACGAAAGGAACCCCGTTCGAGGAATAAAGGGGGAGAGTCCGAGACGAAGAGACTCTTATTCTTATTAACTGTTTAATCTTTCTACGTGACGTACGAGACGCATTACCGCCCGCCGGGCTTGTTTATATTTCGTTGGATCACACCGCGAAGATGCGATACCTTCGTTACGCTGGATTCCGAATATTCATGCCATCATATCTCTCAGCAATATTCATTGTTCCCTTCTTTGGCCACTTGTACGTTACCTCGGAAGATAAAGATTACCCGACGCCATTTTCCCTCGTAGAAGACCTGCAAATTATAATTCATGAAAAAATAATTAATTTCAAACTATATATTTATAATAGAAATTTCTATCGAAACGAAAATTTTAATTGAATTATATATATTACGATATCATATATATGTGTAAAACTATCTATAGATAAAAAATATGAGAGTTGATTTTATACATATGAAATATCTTTAATTACATGCATCTTATCGAAATATATATTTTACCTTGCATGGTAGTAATTTATGTTGCATGATCTTTATATTGCTAGATGAATACGTAATCAACAAATAGATAATATCGTAGAATCGATGTAGCCTGGTCTAGTAGGCGAATAAGCGAGAAAGGAGAGAGATTGGAAGAGGAACGAGAAGAACAGGGAACAGCGAGATAGCGCTGAGTTACATCTCTCAATTATTTGATAATGCCGCCGACACCGCGCTGAGGGGATCTCGTTAAAACTTAAAACGAGCTCTCCCGTAATCTCCTCAATGTTTATACTTGATTCGTAAATCTGGGCGAATCTCGGTGGTGTTATCGCTATAGCCACCGAGAGGAGGAACAATAGATAATATAAACTTTTTAAATTTATAACAATATTTGTATAAATTATCGATTTTCTATTTTCGAGCCAATTTAAACGCGCTATAAATAACGAAATAATTTTTCAAAGATAAACGAGTAAAAAGAAAGAGAGAAGTTACATGTATATAACATATATAAATTAATATTTTTATTTTTATATTTTGCAATGTGATAGAGGTTTAATTTAAACAACATCGTATAATGATAATTTATAATCATATATCGGAATTTTATGCTCTAAAAAAAGCTTGTATTATGTACAACTCTACCTATGCGGCTACTCTGCATTTAAAAGGATTCATTAAGAGCCGAAGACGGTTGTAGGGAGACAAATGGCAAATTGGATAAATGAATCCCGATGGCCGGTCGAAGTCGTTAAGAGCGGTCGAACAAGCAACTATATCAGCGATAGTCACGGAGATTACTCAGCTCGCGCTTTGTCCGCTCGTTTGCCGTCCATAAATAGAGCGGCGAAATAAAGAAAGAAGGAAGGAAAAAGCCGGCTCGCACATAACGCCAAAATAACGAGCACACATCGTAGAAACCTGTCGGAGCTACATGAGGACGTGAGAGACAGTAGGAAAGGGGAAGTGTTAGCGGAAGGGTGAGATGTGGAAGGTTCGAGCGAGATGGGATTAGTTGTTGGATGGCACGACGGTCAGGGGCCGGGTACATCTAGATTAAGATGCATCGGAAAGAAAGAGAGCCGGAGACAAGAGACGAGGACAAGGAGACGAGAGGAGAGTCGGTCCCTTTTTAGGTTCAAGTGACGAACGACATCATGGGATTTTGAATGTCTTTGACTGTCCATGGGTATCGCTGACCTCCTCGTGGGTCTTTTTCGCTCGAGGGAGGAGCCAAACGACTGGCAGAGAACTCTCCTCGCACGTGATGTACGAGCACGGGGACCACCCTTGATGATCAAATCCCGAATCTTCCAGCCGGATTCACACAAAAATCATATTTATCGTCTTGTCTACCTGTGTCGTTCCTCTTTCACCTTTATGACCGACAGACGGATATTCGTTTTCATTTTTGATCTCGAGCCACCCATTACGACTTGCACGGATAATTGTCATGTAAATTCATATGGAGGAGACACTCGTGGTTTCGATTAGCGTACTGAAATAGATATGAATATATAATGAATGAGTTTTATGTGTGAGAGAGAGGGAGGGGATATTTGTCAAGAGTTCTGCGGTAACATGAGAATATTATACTAGATGGATATCTTTTTACCGTGAGATAGTATATCGTTGAAATATAATTTTGATTTTATCTCAAAGCATTTTTGGCAAGATGAAGAGATAGAAACAAGTTTCATAAAAATAAACTTAAATTGTCATATCTTTTATAAATAATAAATTAAATCAAATAAATTCAATCAATCGCGAAATTTCCATGCCTTTAATTAAATTCTCAAAATTTATAGAAAAGGAATTATAAATTAAAATTGATTAAATTTATTTCATTATTAAATAAATTTAATAAATTTAATAAATTTAATAAATTTAATGGATTTTATGTAGTAAGGAAATATAGAACATTTTTATTCTTTTTTATAAAAACAACGCGGCAGCGAAAAAAGCTTTGAAATAATATAATCGATTGTTATTATTTTTTTTATTCAAATTAAAAGTGATAGCAACCACAATCGATCATTAAGTTTCACCGTTACTGCTTTTTATTTACAAGTTACTCCCCTGTTTCTCATGTAATGGCAATAGATGTGTCGCAAGGAGGGTGTGTGGAATAGATGTAGGAGAGCAGAGGTTCTGTTGAATCAGGGCCATTCGAAGGGACGAACGCCATTCAATAACTCAAATCCGACTCAATTTTGCGGGAGCAAAGTTTGCGCGGATGATATGGATACACAAAACTAACTGGATTTATCGACTTTTCAAATTCATTGTAACGCGATCTAGTGTTAGTACAGTACGACAATGTGCGAAAATGCAATTTAGAAACTCGCAGACTCCATCTCTATATAAGTTTCGACGCGCGCAGAATGCCCGAGATTTTCAGCGTTGCCCGAAAATATGCAACGCGAGTAATTGAGACATAATACAACTCCCGATAATACCGTCGGCATGAAGAATCGAATCGTAAAAAATCTCAACTTAGCAATTTCGTACACGCCGCGCCCGCGGGAGGATGAGAAATGCCGGCAATGCTCGCGCGCATTAAGGGGGCTGTAGGGAACGGCGCCGTAATGAATTAAGGGAAATCAGAAATTGCTTTAAATAGCACCGTAAAAATAAAGTTCGTTTAAAGAAGGGGAACCCCACATCGGGGCGGGAAACGCGAGCCCGCGCGGATCGAGGAGAGGAGCGGCAGGACGAAGGGAAGAAGGAGGCGAACGCACAAACACCTCGGGTCCCGGATCGCGGACCCGGAGAGAAGGGGGTGCTAAGTCGGGTGCGGCGGGTGCGGAATGTGTAAGCGCGGAAATTGCCGAGAAACGCGTATTAAAATCGCTGGATTTAGTGCGGAGATAAGCCGCGGCGGAACTGGCTGGCGAGGAGGGGGGGTGGGGGGGTGCGGGGGAGAAAAGAAAAACTCTCTTTTACTTGCGCATTGCTCCGTCGTCTTTCCGTAATCGTTATCCAAAGCTCCAAGCCTAGATGACTACGTCACCAACCTACCCACCAACACCGATATCCGACGACGTTACCCGGACTCTCTCGCGCTCGGTCCTCAAGAATCCAACTCCTAACATTCGCATCATTTAAGTCGCTATGCACACTTCCGCTTGCTCATTCTTTTCTTCTTTACTGCGCGCGGCTTTGTGCATTTTCCCACGGAACGCTTTCCGTCCCGAAATGATTCGATGAAAATGTAAGTCGTTACCGTTTGCGTAAAGCTCGGCGAATAACGATTTACTTTCTTCTTTATAATCTGGATGTAATAAGTTGTATGTTAATAGTTTAATATATATGCGTTATATATTTATATAAGCGTCTCGATTACGATAAAAAACAGCAATGACGACGAGAATAATATAATAATGCAATAATAATGTTACACTGACAGAAGTAATGTATTAAAAATAAGCTTGATCGTTGATTTTAGAACATTGTAATTCATAGATATAATATTATAGTAAATAGTTTGCATAAATAGTTATTTGATCATATTAATCGAAGAGAATTTTGCACATATATCTTTGGAAATCTTTCTGTGGGAAGTTATAATTATATTAAATCGAAATATAATTATTTGATTTACAAGACACATCATTTTCTTCGCGAAGATTTTAAGAATTTAAAGCTCTTCTTAAATTACTTCAGAAATCATATATACCTGTATAATTTATGTACAAAGCACATGTTTAGCCAGCGATGTCAAAAACGTGCCACACAGCTTCGATACTGTTCACTGACCCCTGCGTAGGATGCAGCACGACGTACTATAGCGCAAGGCCAGATGCTCGTGCAAGATCTATGAGAGAGATGCATAGAATTAATAAAATTTAAAATTAAAAATATGTAACATATATGCGAGTTATGTATAAGATTCTGGAAAATTTCAAATTATATTTGACATTGATGGAAATTGAGCAGTTTTTATTAGATAAACACATAATAATAGATATGTATAGTATGTACATTTTAAAAATATCTGTTTGAATTTTCTTAAAATAAATAGAAACTTTTCCTTAGAATCATATTTTTCCATGAAAAATACAAAAAGCTCATTCATTAATATATTACGTTCTAAAAAAGAAATCATCGAATATACATATATTTGAAATACATGACAGGATGTCATATAATCTGTCATATTTTAATAAGTTTCACACAACATGATAGACGATTTTATTTACCGTTCATGGATTTATTTTTATGGGTCTTCACCTGAACCTGTCGTCGAATCGACGAAGAAGAACCGGCACGCGCTCGAGTATATGTGTAACTGTATACCGTACAGTCTCGTCGGAGGTAATAATCCATCGGAGGATTCCCCCTTACAGCACTATGCCCACTCAAATGGTCGTAGCCCGTGCTTTTATGCCGTCGTAAAAGCGCAGTAACAATTAATAAGTATCTCGTAAAAGCTATTGCCGTTGACACCTTTTTGAATGACAGGGGCGGGCTAAGATAGAGAGAGAGAGAAGGAGAGAAAGAGAGAGAGCACCGTCGTCGGCGCCCTTCAACATTCATGTTTTCTCCGTCAGATTTGTAAAAAGAAAGGACACCGGCTAAATAGCACGATGATTGTCCATAAATCTTGTTTACGCGCGAATCGTTATTTTAAATAGACAGTTATGCCAACTATTCTACGAGCCACCTATCGCCTCTTCTGACATTTTAATGTCTCCTATCGTAGGTTTGCTCTTCAATGCGAAACTGCTAAGTAAAGAAAAGGTAAAATATATAATAGCAGATTTTATATAGGCTTTTTGATATATTGTCAATAAATACTTTTAATATTAACGTATTTACTATCTCCTATATATTAAATTTTTTATTAATTATAAGCATAAAATATGTGATTTATATATTCGCAGATTAAATTTACTACTATGTTTTTAATAATTGATGCTTGAAATGATTATAATTACATGTAATTAAATCTGCATTTCCATTATTTTTGTAAAGATTCTTTACGAAAATATCAAGAGTGCTCTTTATTACTTTACGATACTTTAAAATAAAATAATTTAAGAGAATAAACGAAAAGCCAATATTCAAAGATATAATATATAGTACGGATATTTTAAATTTTAAAATTCAATCTATTAGACAGTAGAAAAAAATATAAAAATTCCGAGATCTCATTCTTTTCAATTCGAAAAATGATTGATTTGGCATGTAAATGTGAGCTGCTTTTCGCGCTTTCGACCGGAATGGATCTAAGATAAAACACAGTAAGTGTACATAACAGACAACAATTCCGAGCTGGCATTACGGCATTTCACGAGTTGCGAAGGGAACAAGAGAACAGACTAGATAATATTACGCGGGCCGGATATAGAGAAACGGTAGCCACAAACCCGCGGTCGGGTTTGCGTCGTTACCTTAATTAAGTTACATGCTGGTCGCATTGTTCCGAATATACATATAAATGTCAGAGCGCAGAAGGTAGAAAGGGAATATTAAATAATTACAATAGGAGATAGTTTTCTCTCCTTGTCAAACTTTCGCATGACCGTTATATATATATAATAATAATCTGTTACCCCTACAATATTATGTAAAAAATATTATGTAAAAAAATTTTCTCTCACAGTTTATATAATTTATTCCGGAAAATGGTGCGTAAAGAGATCGCTTATTATTGCTATAAATTATTTGTCGTAAAAACACATAATGTATCTTATATCACATGACAGAAAATAATATATAGCTCGTATATATAAAATAATAAAGTAGCATTTTCGCGAGTTACCTTAGTACGCGTCCACATTATTCGATCGGATTTGGGGAATAATCCGAGATATCGATAGAATAATTAATTATGCCCTACTGAATGGGATTGGATCGAGTATACCGGTACTCTACGTCGACATTTCTGAGGGTTACGAACGAGGTGCGTATAGAGGTACGAGGGGTTGAGGCATCCGGGTGGCGCTAAGCCAGCTTTCTCAGCTGCGGAAGGAGACGGCGGGGACGAAAGGAGGAAGGAGGGATGGAGGGCAGAGCAATAGCCTTTACGACTCGGCCATAGTATCAAACGATCTATCCTGCCATTAAGATAGTCTCAGAACGATTCGGTAACCTTTGGGTCCGTGGAAAGCGATACGCTATCGACTTCGTAGCTCGGCCGCGGCATTTTGTGAACGGATAAGGGAAGGGCGCTCTTTCCCTCTGCCGTTCGTCCATCCTTTCGCCCATCCTCATTTCGTCTTCATCCTCGGATGAAGGTGCCAATAAGGTTGACTGCTGTCGTTCCTAGAAAAAAAGAGAGATCTTATCTAGTCTTGCGATCTCCTCGATCAAATCGCGCATTCTGAACTGATCTCTCCTCAATTCATCAGCCAGTATTCGGATCGCAAGATTTTCGACTTTAATCGAAGCGAAATATTATATAATAATATATGCATCTCGAGATCTTGGTACGCCATGAAAAAATAAAATCCAATTGGGTATATTTTATATTGGCATTTGAAAAATTTAATCGGAAATCCAAAAGTAATGCATTAGAAATTATAGTAAAAAAATGTATGATATGTGAGATAAAATTCATAGCTAAATATCTTTGCAAATTTAAAAAGTAGCAGTTTAGACAGATGACCGCGTATCTCTGCCATGAGTCTAAAATGCGTGTTTTTTTTTCTTTTTTGGCATTTTGATAATACGCGAGACGTTCTTTAAAAAGTTTCTAAATGTCTACATCATAGACAGTACGTTAAAACGAGCCCTGCTGCTCATCAAAATAATTTCTTTCGGCATGAGAACGCATGGATATTATACAAAATGCAATACAAATGTTCGCCGAGAGGTGAATCCCGGGGTGGAGGAGGGGGTGGTAGTCTGGAAGGGAGGATACCATGCATATACATCTAAGGGAATGGAGCGTCATGCGCCAAGAAAGTGGGGACAGGGCTTGCGCGGCAACGGTAGCTTGGGAAGCGCCGTGTTTGACGGGGGTTTTCCCCGGCGCGAGAAGAGGGGTACGGTACCGCGAGAGTTTCCAGGGTAGTCCAGGGGTGGAAAAGGGGTGGAATGGAATGGAATGGAGTCGAGCGTAGTGCCCGTAGGGCGAGGCGGTAGTGCCGAGGGGCCAAGGGGACCGAAGATTGATAATGCAATTCCAAGACTGCCATTATCCCCGTCCACCCGACTCGCTCCGGCGCTTCTATCTTTTTTGCTTCTGCGTTTCTCTTGCCCACTTCTCCGCCCCTCCGCCTCCCTCTCTCTCTCTTTCTCTCTCTACCGTCGTACGAGGACACAGGCGAGTTTTAGAAATGTTAACTCCATAAATGTCACGCCGTTCCTTTTTTCTTCGGAAAAGGAGAGGGCAGGTAGGTGGTCTGATGTACAATCTCGCTTATAACTGATAGAAGATATTATTCGCCGGAATTAACCGTCCCGGGTAAACGCTGAGTCATTCAGGCTCATTACATTAGCTTTTTTATGGTAACTTTGTTTTGCGACTAAAACGTGCCATCGACACTTTCAAGATTATTCATTATATTCGAGAAATGAGATGAGGGAGAAGAGAAGAATTGGCAATTGTTTTTTTTTACTAGTATTTTTCTAACTTGGAAGAGAACGTAACGTATAGCCGAAGAAAACTCATCCTGAATCTTAATACCGGATATGAAAAGAAGCAATTCTAAAAGCCCGAGGTCAAGAGAAGCCCGAAGATTGATAATCCAATTTCAAAATTCCCATTATCTCCAACCATCCAGTTATCCCTCCGGGCCTTCTAGATCCTCCTAGCTTTTTCCTCGGGATCTTTCACTTCTGAACTTATCTTTTTCGAGAGGACGGTGAATTTCATAATCTTTTTCTTGCTATCGCAAAGTCTCTATGAAATATATGGCCTTTATTTTCTAGAAATGATTATAATGTGTGCAACTTTACGCGAGATGTCGCGAAATCTTTTCTGAAACATTCTCGGAGAAATATTCCTCGCGCGAAATATCTCTTTCGCCTTTCGTCTGATATCCTCTGGGAGATGCTGCCGTTGCCCTGGGAACCCCCTCGGAACCGTATTTTCTTGGCAGAAAAGCTCGCGTTTTCGCCTCGCTTCCCAAATCCCGCCAGGAAAGTTTTCGCCGACTGTGTGTTTGAATGGATGTTGAAGCAGAAAGCGAGGGGGTAGTCTACAGTACGTGCTGGTTGTGCAAGCTTTTCGCAAAATACGATTATAACGATAATTGTATCTGCCGAGTACCGAGCATTATATATCTTATTTATTCTTTCGTTATATTCTGTGATCGTAATGCAAATTTCGTCAAATCGAGACATAAACATAGAGTGAAATACAATGAGATCAGTGACATTTGTCTTGCAAAAGTATATTAATTCTGCAAATCGAATGCTCTTTTATAATTGTTATAAAAAAAATTTTGATATACGTAGAATTTTGAAATAATTTTATCTTAAAATTCTTGCGCGAAAATTAATAGAGATTGTTGCGCTAAAAGACAAATAAACTATCAAGGGACAATAACAAAAAATACCTGTTAAGTACTGTTTTGTACACCGAACGTTGTCAGTTGATGGCGAAGCTGAAGAGATTGAGACCTAACTCCTGCTGAGTACACGATGGTTGCACCATAATATTGCATCAGTTCATCGAGTTGCCCTCATCTAGAACTACACGTGATATTGGCCTGTCGTTGCTCCGGCACTGTTCCTAGTTTCGCGATCTTGTCCTCTTCTCACCGATAAAGGTTAAGCTCAAAAGTCATATGATGAAGAGCTTACCGCCATCTAAAACAAGATACGAATTAAAAAAGAATGAAGAGAAATTTTTATTATTAGTTTTAAAGGCTGGAAAAATTATTGATAAAAATGTTAAATATTAAAAAAATAAATTTTCTCGGATCCTTGTATCTCTCTTCTCTGTTCATAGAAACTTTCATAACGTGAGAGAATCCTTTTATTATAATGTGGATGATTGAATAAAAGAAGAGCTAGTTAAAATTATGCAAGTTTGAAAAATGATGCTGTCTGCGAAGTCATATATATTCATATATGTGCTTATTAACAGTTATACAGTAAAACAACGGAAGGCCGTAGAAACAGAAGAGTTTACCGGGAATAGCGGCGCATTGAGGAGGAGATAGGAAAGTGTTAATCCTACCGAGCAACTTTGCTGTAGGGAACTTGCACGCTCATGCCGAGAGGATTTCCATCCAATAAATTTGGAGCTTTGTATAAGCTTTCCACGCTTGAGTTTAAATCCCGGCGTTGGTACGGGCTTACGTGCAACTACGTTGGAAATGTTATATATCCGCAGTGGAAAACTCACTTTTCCATTGCTGTTTGTTAGAGGAGATGTTCGCAAGTCGAATAAAGATAATTTAAGGAATAGAGAGAAAAAAGCACAATGAATACGTTTTATATAAACATTTTATCAAATTTAAACGCAAGTTTCATCTTCTCCGAGTAATTTTTCAGTACAGAGCGATTAGAAAAGCTAAATGATGTGGTAATCGTAAAAAGCTCATGGATTTTATCAGTTCACCGAGTATCTGAAAAATCTGCCGGTGGAGAGACGATATCATTGCGTATAGGTATTTATAGGCATAGGTCTGGTCGTCACCCTCTTATGCGCAAATACCTGGTGTGAGACTAGGCGGAGGGAAAATTTTCGTGATCTCTTCGTGTACGGCTCCCCGGGCGCCCTTTCAGTCCGAGGCGGGTCTGGTCTGGAACGCGTAACACGCATTTTTATCAAACGTTACGAGCACCGGAACGAGCAGGATGAAAACCAATATCTTACTACCGCATGGGAATTCGCTCCAATGTCGACGTACTATTTCCCGTCTGGGTTCGATCCCTTGTTTACATACCTTTCGTAATCATGCGGTCTTTCATCGGAACTTCCCCTAAAACGTTCAAGACGTATAAAAACGCTCGTACAAGAGTTGCGATGAATTTTGGAAGATAACGAAAGCGAAAATTTGATCGATTATATTGATCGTATTAGACGCGCGTAGAAAGTACGATAAAATTCAGTGAGATAAACTGACTTTCTCAAAAACGGAAGTTCATCCCTAAGAAGCCCCAGGGGAGTCATTTGCGTCGTTTATGATCCGATCCCTCATTTTTCCCAGAAGAAATCGCTTCTCTATTGCCATGATGAGATTCCGACTGTAATAATCTAGAGAACGGAAGCCATTTTGTCTGGTATGCCAATAATGTGGCCGATCATTATCTTGTTCTTGATTGCAAACCGTCGAAGCACATCGCGGATTTCATGATGTAGAGTCCCTCGTGCTGCTACGGTTCTTAATTTTTATCACTTGTACGACGTTTCATTTAATAATCGTCGTGTATAATATTTTCTAGCACAATCATGATTTACTTAAATAATATATTTTTATCTCCAAAGTATATAAAGCCGTAATTTATCATGTATTTGTATCTTTATTAAAATTTATTTTAATATTTATTTATATTATTATTTATTTTATTTAATATTTATATAAAATTATATATATTTATTTTATTTAATATTTATTTAATATTTATTTATTTAAAATTAATTTTAACATCAATGTCCAAATATAATGGTTTTTAAACGAAAAAGTTTTCAAGCGGAAATAAAAGCTACAATATTTGTAAAACAGTTTTTCATAAAAAGCTTTTATTTCATGAATAATATGATATACGAATATATTTTGCAAATTTCATGTTTTTAAACATATATTTCTTTTTAAAATACATGTATAATTTAACGGCATTTTAATTTCGTTAAATTAATATCGAAACGCGATACGCGCCACGTTTTCTTGTATTGAAGAATTTTGTTGTGAATTCCAGCAGAAATTTAATGAGCTCGATCGGTATTCAATGTGTATCCTAATGAAGCCGATTTTATAGCCTTTAGTCTATTCGCAAAAAGCAAAGCCAATTAATTATCCGGGTCATTCAAAACGCCTGGTAGCGGCGTCTTTTATGTGGATTTGCTGATATCCGCATAATTTTACGAGGTACAAACTGGATTTTCCAACTATAGAGTATGAATTATGCATATCATTAACGAGGCCCATAATTATAATATCAATAATAAAATATATTACGAAAAAAATGTCTACAAGTTTAAATGTATAACAAATTAAAGTGACAAAAATATTGAAAACTCCTCTTTCATTAAAAAAGTCATACAATCAATTAGAGTTTTCAAGAAGAATCATAATTTTTTTAAGAAATTAATAACTCAATTTTTTTAATAAGTTGATGCTTTTAATAACTCTGCATATAAAGTATTAAAATAGAAGAAGTATTAAAAGAGAAAAAAGAGGTGGTAATCAAAAGATAAATCTACAAGAATTACATGAAATTGCTTCAAGATAATCTTTACTTTTTAATTTTGAAATTCTTGTCGCTCTAATTGTTTGCATATTTAAAACAGGCTTTTATTTGTAATATTTTTTATATTAATATTCAAAGTGTTCTAAAACTTGAACTTGCAATGTACACCTTATATAAAACGAACTTAAATCATTAAACGGCTATCATTTCCACGGCTGAGATATGTCTCTTAATTAAACGTTCTGCAAATAAAATTGTCAGCCATAGTAATTAGTTTCGCGATAATAAAATTTCTTGCGCCGTTAAAAAGTGACGTTTTACGAGTCATTTTATGGGAGTAAGTTCGTGATAATTGATTCAATCGGCAATGAATATTCAGTAGCGAATCGCAGCTGGCAAGTATACCGAAACGTCGGGAATATCGCTTAGCATAAATTAAAACCGACTATGTTGCGAGAGACGAGTCATTCGATAAAATTTCCATGGGGATGGGAGTGTGTTGAAGCGAACGATCGTGATGGTCGAGCTAGCTCGGGAGATTACGAGTAACCTCTGGATCTAAGCAAGCGAATCAGGTAGAGGATACGGTCCGATAAACACCGCGCTACTCCACTAGAAAGCATTTCTCGCCCCGATATACAGCCTATCGTAAGCTCGGTCACCTATCGAGCAGCTTCATCTAAATGAAGCCATTTATTCCTGGCGAATTTGATTGCGATTACTTGCTTAGCAATACATAGCGGCTCATGTAGAGATTTACAAATTAGAACATTTGTCTCACGTAATGGCAAATTCAACTACCTCTCCTTATCACTAGTTACTTCATGTAAAATTCACGTTCTCATTTCTCGATTTATATGCAATAAATAAATGATAAAGCTGTCATATTGCGTTTCGCGTAAAGTTTCTCTCATTCCCACAGGAAGTTGTTAAAATTAAATTTTTTTACCTTCAATTCTTATCGCGCGAAATTTTTGATTCATTTTGATGAAGACGATATATCTCTATCTCGTGATGAATAATTCTTAAAAAATATTTTACTCAGCATTCGCACTTGAAAACAACGCATATTTTTAAGACACATGTTATACCTCCTGGAACAGATTTATGCAGATCCCTTACGAGAGATATCGCTGCTGAACCAAATGTCTCATTTGATTTTAGCAGCGCGATATAATCGACATTCATTCATCTTTGGCGAATGGTAATATCAAGCACGAACCTAAGAAACTTTCGCCGTCGGGCAATTGGATATTCGCGATACATCAGTAAAATTAAAGCCCGCAATATCAAGACTCGCGGTACCATATCACTTGGCGAGCATTCGCATACATTGAGAGCTAATTCAACGCAATGCTTTGCACTTTTACCGTACTTTGCACATCATAAGAACCCAAGTCATTGGAAAATGTTGATGTGAAATCGCGAGCAGTTGTTATTGCGTCGAAAATTGAAGTGACATCATGATTTGCGAATCGCATTCCGCGAATTCTGTACGTTCATGATACAGCATCCACGTGACACGGCATACATGTAAATTATACGTCACTATTTGCCTCTGGTTCGCGCCAACTTTGCGTCAGTGTCTAGAAGACAAGAGATCTCTCGACCGACGGCTGTGTAAGAGCATCTGGGACCACATCTCCAACGCTTTTGGATGGCATGGTCGGGGTAGATTAGTGGAGGTGGAACACGTGTTCGATGCTCAGGGCGGACTTCACATCGTTGAACTACTACTACTACTACTACTACTACTGGGTGGTAGAAAAATAACAAGCGCGGGGCACGCGGATGGAGAGTATGTAAGACGTCGTTACGCACATCCGGCGCCACAACCGAATTCGAATCCGAACTCACGAGTTTCGACACCCTCGCCGAGAGAGAGAGAGGGGGAGGAGAAAGGGAGAAAGGGCATTCCATCTTTCTTATATATAAGTGACTGCCAGGAGACCCTGTAAAAACGTCTAAATCACATCTACCGAGATATTAAAGTACCTTACGATGCGGATTCTCATTTATTCCGCGCCCAACCCATCTTCCTCCTGGCAACGCACCAAATTGAAAAGCACAGATGCAAAGTTTCCTTAACTCGGCGGACCTGGCTCGACTCGCAACTTACGGAGGAATATGTATTACGGCGAAGTAATCCAATCCCGGTAAACGTTACCGCGAGTTTCCATTGATTCATCGAACAATCTGCGAGAGAGCACTTCCGTTTGGAACGATCGGCCGGATTAGATGATTTTGAGTCGTTTCAATTTGGAAAAGCGTAGAAAGCACGGACTAAATTAGTTTTCGGCCTTTAATTCAACGCGCTGCGACTACTCGATTCCTACACGTTATATATTGGTAGAATTCATATAGTTTCTATTCTTTTCCTCGGATATTTATTACAATAATATATCGAAAATTTAACATGTTGAATTAATATTATACACTTGTGCTTGAAAAATTACAAGTTTATACGTCAATAATAATTATACTTTCACTTTTTTGTTTTGGTTTCAATTCAATTGATTCAAATTTTAATTTATACATTAAGTTTATATTTATAAAGAGTAATAATTTTTTGAAATGCCACTTTCGGAAAAGAAATTTTTATCTTTCACATCAGACATATCACTTATTCATCGATAAAATGAAGACTGCCTTATTCGATACGAGAGACGAAAAATAATTTCCAAATTGAAGAATACATTCGGTGTATTTCCCTTATTCTCTCAGCCGCCCTGCAGCCGGATCTCTTGAGAACGCCCAATGATATAATGGTTCTCATTAATACAAGTGGAAAGCTCGAGGGTCGAAGGGATTCTACGTACCGTGGTAGCGAGGAGCCAGCAGCGTGCGGAGGTGAATTTATAATGAAAGCTGCGGAGTTGGACTTGGATTTGTGTGGAGGTAGGCTCACCTAACTTTGCCGGGAGAAGCAATTCAAAGAATCGACCGGCGAGTTAGACGATCGGCCAAGTGAAATGGTATAGCGCAACAACGAACCCAATCACCACGTGATCCGTATAATAGTCGTGTTAAAAGCTTTCTACCCCTCTCGCATGGCCCTCCTTCATCCACGGCGATATCCCACGGGTGAAATTGCAGATAACAAACGTTTATCTATCGCATTTTACTCCTTTGTCCCGCGGGCCACTGACGCGTAATGAGTGCAGGAGCTTTAAATAATGTATATATGTGTGTGTGTACCATTTAAATACCAGATGTAAATTTGTATCGGGCAATCGTTGTGTATCTGCAACTGTAATACAACTACATCTTAATTAGTTCTGGAGAATAGAGGGCAGTTTAATAAGACTTTACGCGGTCGATGTGATCGCCTGGCACGCACGCGAAATCTAAAACGGGAAATTGATTAAGATAATTATCCTCTAACATGATTATAGAGTAGAAAGAAGGATAGAATATTTATTGTTTTATTCTTGTTATTAATAATTGAACAATTTCTCTGAGAAATGCATTTATGCGATAAAAATTTCCATCTTATTAATACTCTTAGAAATGTAATTAAATGTATACAAATTCATAAGATGTGCGACTCGCGAAATTTTATCAATATTCTTTTCTTTTTAATGTCTATGAAATCACACTTGTAGAGGATAATTTCATTCATTAAAATAAAGTAACGAAAAAAAAATATAAACAAGAATAATCTTAAAATAAATTTAAGACCGCCAGAAAAAATCACAATTAAATTAAAGCATTTTAAATCAAACGGAACAAATCAAAATTATTGACGTTTCTTAAATCTCTGCGCGCGATTTAATTTAGCCTTGTACTTTTTATAAATCAGTGAAGTAAGGAAAAGCTCGTCTTTCCAAATCACGTTTTCCATTTGTAAAGAGCCGTTTAGTCTTGATGTTGTTGCGGGAGGCTGGCAAAGCGGAAGACGTTCGTCTTCATCTTTTCTCCGCAATCGCGCGAGTTCTATATGTTAGGAAACATTCATAAATCGTATTTCATTGCGGAACGTAAATGTACACGCGCGCAGTTGTTCGTGGAGAGGAGAAGAGAGAGAAAGAAAGAAATAAGCGAAAGAGACTGAGAGACGCGGAGCCTTCGTGGCGCATCAGCATTCAAAGTGCTCGGTAGAAGGAGGGCGCGGCTCTTCAGGGCAGAAGAGGAACAAAAACCTCCCGAGAGAGCAGGATGTTGCATTAATATTTATACGCGAAAAGAGGGGCTGTGTTACGCGGAAGGACGGGAGGATGAGATCCCGGAGGTAGGAGAGAGAGGGTCGAAATGAAATGCAAATGCCTTAACGAGCCACTGAGGGACTACCGGGGTACATCCTAGCCACGGTCACGAATGTACCTGCCTCTCATCAACACTTGCGTTATAATACGCTACGACACTACGTCACTTTCATCGCGCACCGTACATGTCAATTCGTCGATTGTCTTTCTGTCTGCATTTTCCCAAAGATTCCTCGACACCCGATTTATTTCGGATCGCCCTAACGATAAACTGAGAAGATTAATGACAAGAATAATGACTTCCCGTATAATAGCGTACCTGCATCTTCCTGTCGAGGGCACAATGAGGGAGAACGACCAAAGACGGTTGTATATCAGGGTTACGACTAAGAAAGCTTTGCTCGTACCTAAATACGCAACTAGATCTTCATTACGAGGGGAAGCGAATTTCGCTAGCTTCCAACGCACTTAAGTGATGTGGATGGTTTCGCGAGAGATGAGTTATATTCGATAGTAAACTGAAATTTCGCACATGATCGTCTACTGATATTTAGGGATCTTGTTCATTGCCTAACGATATTAAATGCGATATTATTTTATATAACAAATTATTAAACCACAATAGAGAGAAAGGCGTCAGTCGGATATAAGCAAATTCGTCTTTAAAATTTTTACACGACTCTCATAGTTAAGAAATCCTTTCGAAATTTCTCCATCTGACAGCGAGATAAATCTCTCGTCTCCTGAACAGCATCATTCCGGCATCGGCACGCGTCCAGCTCGTCCAATTAAGCGTGATGTAGTAGCAAAACATTTAATCTGTCATTTGAATACGCAATGCCCAGCTGCATAGGCGCTGTCTGCATATCTAAGACCCTCCGCGGGGCAAAAACCACGAACGAAATGGAAGATGCCGGAGAGAGGAGGAAGTGGAGGAGAAGAAGGAAGAGGGGAAAAAAAGGTAGAAAGAAAGTAAGATGGAAGCGGATGTATGTCGGGCACGTAGCCGCGGGGATTGCCTCGATGTGCCATAGAGGCAATCATGCTGGCAATGCAGAGGCCCATCTTACCGCGTTACCGTCCTGCATATAGCTACCCCCGAGCTATTCCGTATATATTTACTGTCTCCGTGCTTCCACAAACTGTGTTTCCTTTACCGCTCTCTCGTTCTCGCTCGCCATTACGCTCCGTACTTCTCCGTTTCTCTCAGCACGCTTTTTCAAGAAAATACCTACCGTGAGATACGGCGCGTATTATTAGTCACACAGATTTCATTAATATGCCATCTATTTAGAGATCTTATTATTATTATTAGTCATCTTTTATTATCACCTTTTTTTTTAAATAAGACTTGCAACGCATTTGCATTCTTCGAATATAAAATAATAAATAAAAAATGATATTTTGTAATATCTTTTTATATGCATTTTGTGCAGATCGTTTCGGTCGAGTTAAACATATTTATGTGACGCGTTATACTCTGCTATAAAAAAAAAATACAAGCAAACGTAGTGATTCGTACATGATCGATATGGAGGACCTGTTATTTAAAGTTTCGTGAGTCAAATTGAAGGAGTTTCAATATAACCCACCCTTCTGCAGAAACGAGGGATTTAGAAGACTGGTATTAGTAAGTCGCGAGGGTGATTCCAGCCAGGTTCTCTATGGCAAAAGCTGGCGGCACGAGGCGGCGGTAGCTCACCGGCGTTTCATTAGCGGAAGATGCTCCCCGCGGAGATGGCGGGGCAGAGAGCGAAGCAGTTTGCCTGGCTTCGAACTGGAAGAAGGAGGTGGAACGAGGCGGATAGAGGCGGGAAAGCGAGATTAGAATCCTGTGCATGGTTGGCAACGCATATATCGAATAATAACTCATGTCTTCAACATGCGAGAGTGTCCTCCTTTGGAAATATAACGCGAAATGTATCTGTCATTGGGATTGCGCTTCCCCTCATTCATTCGATATTTCTCGATGATGAGAGAGAGAGAGAGATTGAACCGTAGAAAATTATAATAATTCTTAATGCGACTTGAGAACATCTGTATTTCAAAATGTTTCGTAATAACAGTGACAATGATTTATTTCTAGCGATATATCTTAATCGAAAATATTTAAATCAAATATATGATAAGAAAGGAATTATGAGAACGTTAATATCCATCCTTTAATTTTTCGAGAAGAAATTTTTTTATATTTATAATTCTCATTCTTAATAAGCAATCAAGCAATTATATGGTACTTACTTTGACTTTCTCGCCAGAGTTAGTTCATAATTAACCAAAGCACTTACGGCTAATTACTTCAGTGTATCCATATTAAGCAACCATCAAGGATACGAATACGCCATTCCATAATTTATGTGATTATTATTCCCGCGATATGTAATTCATCCCCCGGTAATATGTGCAAATTAAACCTCCCTTCAGTCACCAATAATTGATTATTTCATTGTATAGCTTCTCGGATATTTTCGCAGTCATATATCGAGCGACTTTAATCCGAGCTTTCGGATCCTCGCGCGACACTATGGCGCCAATGACATTTACATCCTCGCGAACCGACGAGACAAAAGGGGGAGCGGATGGTCGAGATACGTCAGCGAAATCGCCACGAGCCGCAGTGGTCGGCATTCACAGGGTTCCATGACCGTCGGGTTCGGCCGTTTCGCAGTAGCATAAATGAGAGGCAAGATTAAACCGGGGGTGATGTATGGTATGTGTTGCTTTACACACGGCCAACCGCTACCATTTTTTCAACTCGCTGTTTTTTCAAGCCCCGCTCTACCTCTACCTAGCCATCTACGGAAGAAGGTTTAGGGAGAGAAGAGAAGGGGAAGTAAACATGTGAAGCTGTTGGAACAATAGATAGGGTCGAGTGTACAAGGCAATGCGATATACGAAAAGAGAAGTGGAGGAGAGACTCAACAAGCCCAATGGTTAAATGACAGAATTATCTAATCAAAAAGAGAAGCGATGTAGATAGCAAAAAAAACAATAATTATATTCATACACATATATAATATATAATCTTATGCAAAAATAATATGTCGATTGAAAGCATAAAAAAAAACAAAGCGTGTTAAATCTATCGCATATACGCCTATATTAATAAAGATTGTAGCAAAGTTGATGAGAAGAAAAGGAGCTGAAAGCAAAGTGAAGAATAACGCATAAGACTTTCGATACGCGTGAGTTAAAACTAGCTGCACGCATCGCGCGAGCGGATCACAACTATACATGGAGGAATTATCGTCGGGCTGGAGGGTATTCATATACATGTCGGCTCGTGTGGGATTAACTTGTACCGTGTAGGGGCGTCTGCCGCCCGCGTACAAAGGCTCCTCGTAAGTTTCACGAGATACCTGGCAACGAGAATTACGATCTTAGTAGCGAAGGATTCTACGGCACGAGCACATTAGTTTCCTCGGCGTCTTGCTGCTGGCCTCTCGCCTACGTCTACCAGACCTTCCAGAGGTCTGGCGAACCGGATTGGTCCAGCCGCATCTTTTACTTTGTCCAGGATGCACGTGGCAATAACTCTATCTGCTCTCCTCGATATCTCAGTAAAAACGATTACATAGATTCGAAAAGCAACGGGATATCTCTCCTTCTTATGAATACGTAGATATGAAATCGTGCCTAAAATAAGGGTGTCGCACTTGCTTAACTAGATAATGTGAAACAATGTTAAAAGCTTAATTTATTCTTTTATACGTTATTATTTTTATCTTGTCGTTTTTCTCTTATTTATCTCGTTCAATTTTTATACATACACATTTATATATATTATCTTTTATACTAATGTATATATTTTATATATTTATTTTTTTATACATTTAATAAATAATATATTAAAAATAATTTGAGAACGCACATGCGTATATAAATGCTTGTTTGATTAATTAATTATAAACTTTGAGAGAGCTCTATACGGATAGAATATATGCGGAGAAAGAAAATGAATTTCATTAGATGCTTACATTGATTTAACTAGACTTGTATCTGTGTGTCCTGTTCGGTAAAAAAAATGCTCCCAACATATCTTCATGAAGGCAAAATTTAACGCGGCCATTATGCAGAACGAGTTATATTGGCAGAGTCTCAATCCCAATTCCCAGGGATAGCTAACTGGTCGAATGGCAAAGCCAAACAAACCTTATTTATGTCTCAATTAAAAACGGGAATGGGATGCACCCTCGATGGAGCGACTCCAGACAATAAAGCAGTCGAAAGAGGGAAGTTGGACGCGAGAGGAAGAGGAGGAATAGAAGGATGGGATAGAGGAAGGGTCAGAGAGAATGGGCGAGAGACAGGGAGAGATGCGAGGAGACGTCTGAGAGGGACAGAGAATCCCAAAAAGGATCGGGGATGGAGACGGAAAGCCGTGGACTGTTGAACGTCGACCTCTGGGTTCTGCGCTCTCCCGGTCTATGGCCGCTACCGGGCAGGAGGGACGCGAAATGCCATCGGTTCTGGCTTACGGATCCACCGTATATCCGAAACTGAACTAAATACACCGAGGGGACACCGAGGTACCGAGGAGATAACGAGCGAATTCGTGAAACGGCCATAGATCAGGCGGCTTAATTATCTCCACGCATCGCTGCCTACCCCTTCTAATCGGCGTTCTACACCCGCATTCGTCCGGAAGCTGGTCCCTCTTCCAGCCAATCCGCGAACGTCGACTCCTCCGGTACATAAAGTAAAATTTATCGTTGTAAAGCCGAATTAGTATACATAAGCAAATGTATCACATATTCGTGTGTCGCAATTACATACTCTGATGCACTCTGATGTACAAAGTTTTTATTCAAGTTAAATGTGTCTTTTTAATAGAACGTCTTATATTTTTATTTAATAGAATGTCTTTTTAATAGAATTATATAGAAACTATCAATTAATTTTATCAATTAATTTTAATCTTTCTTATAATTAAACTTATCAACTAATCTTTCGATATTCATTTTACGTTAAGCAATCTAACGAGAAATATAAAGATTTCAAAACGTGCGAATTTATTTCTTATCTTCCACAAGATATCGATAGTACCACGTTGTAAAAAATATTGCGTCATCCTGCAATTCTATTTGAAAAGTTTATGCGAATCAAATATGTAATGTCCATACAAGCATACATATCGCGCCGTCGTCTTTATTTTACGCAAGTATCACGAAGAATCTCAAGTTTATTCCCACTTCGGCTGTATGTTTGTACGCAATAAGATATATTGATATTCCTCCCGTCTAAACCCTTCTTTTCCACCCCTTTCCATCGCCGCCGCCGCCGGTTCCGGCACGGCACCAACCCTCGTTCCTTTTTATCTCCGTAGAGTTTCCACCCCATCAGCCTCACCCTCGGAGCCCCCGCCACCCCATCGCATCCCCCATTCCCCCCTCATCCTCATTCCGCTACCGGCGCAAACCGACCCACCCCGACATCGTCCCAGCCAACCCCCCCAACCCTCCAACGAAGCGCCACGGCAGTCATGGCGGCAGTTACGGAATCAATAAAAGTGGTGCTCATGCGCCTCAACTACCATCGCTACTGCCGTCCGCTGCCACCTCCCTCTTCGCTTTCCCCTCTCCCCGTCCAACGACTTCACTGCCGTTTCAACCCACCCTTCTCTCTCGCTCTTTTTCTCGCCGTTGTCCTTTACTTTACCTCGCTCTCTCGCTTCCTCTTTCATCGCTCTTCCTTGCCTTCTCTCCGCACCACCAACGTGCACCGGGATCCCTCTCGCCACTGCTATGGATTTCGTTCTTTCCCCTCAACCTACGACTTTGAATCGCGCCAACTTCCATCTCCCCTTCCCTTCCTCCCCCTTCCTTCTTGATGTATCCATCCTTTTTGAAACTACGGCTAAAACTATACAACGAGCACGCTCTGTACCGGGTGACTCGGAACATATATATAATCTTCTTTCATTATTTCTTTCATTATGTTGAGGTAGTGTAGCGCAAAACACTCGAATATTTCCAAGGTATACAATTTTCAAACCATACCATGGAAGATTTATGTCGGAAACTGTCCCTCTGTCTTTCTCTGTCTCTCTTCCGCAGAGAGAGATATTCATCACGTGTCGCTTTCGAATATCGATCATGCTTGAATTCGGCATGAATATATCGAAACCCTACTAATTTACATTGAAATTGGTTCAATCGTCTCCAATTTATTCAAGCGCAATGCAAAGTACCAATGACGAATGGAGAGAGAATTATGTATGTATAACATATGTATTTAAATTTGAAAATGTAAGAGAGAGATTTATTTGCATATATTTAAATTTGCTGGAAAAAATGTTTCCCTCTTGTCAGATAAAATAATGTGGAATGTGAAATCGGAAAAAATTCGCGATTTACGCTATACGAGAAACGTCATTGCCGCGCAATTTATGAAAAACTGCGCGCACACGCTGCAATAAAAATATAATATAAAAAAGATTTGCTCTTTTCATTTCGCGCATTTATTTTGTGCAAAACAACAACAAAAAAAAGAACAAATTATGCGAGCGAGCGTATACTTTCAGATAAAATTTATGTAAAATATACATCTCATTGTGAGTGAATTATTCAGAAAGGAACGTAAACATTTGTAAATGTCAGGATGTTTAGACCGGTGCACACAACGAGATCTCCCAACGCTCTCCGTTAATTTCACGGATATCTGATTAATTAACTGGAATCGCGAGCAGATTGATATATCAGGGTGATCGATCATTTTCCATTATCCCGGTAAACAGAGCAATTCCGCGTCGGTTCGTAGGTTTTCCCGATGTAGTGCGGGATGCTGCGGCCAGGTAATGTCGGGATAATGTCTCGCATAAACTGCGGCGAGTCACATGTACGACAACGTGGGCGTATACGGTCGAAAATAAAGCGTAGCGTTGCAATATATACGCAACCTCGTTATACGCTCATCACGGTCTATACCGAAGTAGAGAAACGTTTGCAAGCGTGTCCGCCATCTCGGACCTTCATTGTTTTCGAATATGTTGTAGAATGATTCGAGGATTAAGAGACATGCATTTTTTATAAACTCGACCGTATAAATCTGATTCCAAGGAGACGTCACCTAAATTGTGATATATATTTAAAAAAATGCTTTAAGCAAAGACTGTAAAGGCATTTCAAGTCGTATACGCGATACTCAATTAAAACAGTTATTTTAAAACAGTTTTACGTATACCTCACTTTCGATGATATTCACTTAATTAAATGTTAATTTATACTTTCGAGACAGTTTCAATTTTTTTAATATGTATAAATGAATATTTATAGAAAAAATGCATCTCTTATTTAAAAATATTGCAAGTTCACCAAAATTAGAAAAGAATACTTGCAAATATTTTTTTAGGAAAATTGACTATCCGTGAGATATTTTAATGTCATTTAGAGCACGACATTTATTTTACATTTCCCGGGAAGAAAAGGGCAGCGCTGACAAAAAAATTTCAATTTAATGGCGCTTCGACACGTTAGCCTATCTGATCTCTTTCGGCATTAACGAGGCGATGATGTAATTTTATAATTTCGTATTAATAGCGAGCCGCTTCATCCGCAGTACAAATTAAGTGTAGTGCTTGTACGGCATAATTACATCACATGTAAATTTTTTAGAGTATACAATTTGCATAATGTAGTCATCTGTACGTTCCAATTAGCGTATAATTGAAAGACTTACATGTTCACCGGAAGGTAAATTATCTCACGAGCGGTATACATTTTACGGGATCACATTTTTACGTTTTTCTCTATATTAATATTATCTATCAGCGGTATAATGTATATTCGTACCATGTACTTTGCGCTTCGCGTAACGCCTAGTGCCGTAATTGATACAACAGATCCCCCTAATTAGACGAAACACGCATCCCCTTTTCCCGGATGATAAAAAAACGTCCCGCTCCAAGAGAGAAGCGGCTTTATTAACATAAATCTTATTTGACGAAAAAGAGAGAGAGAGAGCGAAGCTTTATTATCATTTCGCCTCGTGCGGTGCGAATAGGTCGCGTTTTACGGATCATCTCTGGTAAATAGCTCTTTGCGGAAATCCTCGTGTTGCAGGAAGCACGGAAAGAATGCTTAGCCCGGAGAGGTCGAAACGGACGACCCTTTCACGGCGAATGGGTCGTACTCTCGAGCGAAATAGGCCATAGCTGCAGCAACCAATGGGCAATGCAACCCTGCCCAAGTATAGCGTGCATGTCTCTGTGCACGTATAGCTCGCGGACACGGCAAAAGGGTATACACGACACACGGCAAGTGTACAAGTATACGTATACGCGGGAGGGCGATCGTACGGCGCGCGATACGACTAGAGAGGTTTTATCTTACGTTAGAGGCAACCCTCTCCTAGGGGCTTCCGGCGAGGAGTCCGTGCCAGCCGCGTGCGCCTCCATCTCGAGGCGATAAATGCTTCTCTGCGTTAAACGCAAACGAAAATCTCGTCTACTTAGCCACGTGATTCATAAATGATGCAGATCTCGCCTACCGATTTATCAGCCGCTGACAAGCCGTCCTCGCCTTCTTTTATCGTGTAGCTCTCGCGACTAGTTAACATCTTTGGAAATATTCTCGTTTTTTTCCCTCCGGTCAACTCGAAATCTTAAGGAGAAATCGTGATCTTTAGTGCCGTGGTTTTAATTTATGATGTTTACATCCTTGAAGCGTATCTACACCTACGTATACATATAATTGGTGGACTTTGAGTTTAAAAGAAATCGTATTAATGCACATGTAAACACCGAGAACGAAGCAATCGAATTTACAATAATGTGCGCGATAAAAAGATACGAGTTTTGTGCTTTGCATGTTGACTTTTCTTTTCTCTACGCACGCAGCAGTTTAAAAGTAAAATAAGTTCTGAATAATTCAAACGTTGCACAGGGTGTATATAAATTCATAACGCGCGAAACTTAATTATAATCAGTAACAAGATTATGCGCAAGGATTCCGTCTCTCATTTACATCGTGAACGTTCGAAACTTTGGCATTTAAATAACTCGCGTACATACGGAAGAGTAGTGTAATACTTAACATACGTACATGTCGAATCGATGTATCCAATGTTTCCAGTATTTATCGCGCGTACACCTATCTAAGTTTTATCTCATCAATGCAAATTTTAAATAGCATCGAAATTATTCGTACGATAATTAATCGTAGCTAATGAGTTAATGAGAATGATTTTCTAAATCGATGATTGTACTCGCGAACATCTGATTCTTTCGCAGACTCCCAGGTAATCATATGTTAAAATAAACCGAGTTACTACAAGGCTATAACTACTACATCAACGAGAGAGGGATGTATTTCCTTTATCTTGTATTTTCTATGTACTTGTTTGTTATTTGAAAAATATGTTTGCTGGAATTTATTATTAATTAGCTAGCATCAGTTCTTATGTGTTACTTTACTGATTTAGCGCAACCATTTTGCAAGAAACTACTTTATTATGAGACAATCGACTATAAATGGCAGATATCCTCTTATACTTATATTATGATATTATTGTAATATCGTTTTTTTTACCGTCTCATAGCGTCGGTTTACAAAAGAAAGAAATAAAAATCATATTTATCTACAAGTTCTTGTTTTGAAGAAAGAAAATATGTTTTGCATTCAAATATATTCACAAATCGAACAAATATCTTTAAAAGGATCTTTTAAATTATTTCTTAATCTATATTCTTACAAAAAATGTATTACAATAATAATGTATATTCAATTTCTAGTTTATTTATTTTTGTTTATTTCACTACGCAGTTTTATCGCTATAAAACTTAAAAAAAATTGAATAATTATATATATTATCGCTAAGTAGAAATTTCTATAACTAAATTAATAATTCTACAACTAATTAATTCCCCTTAGACACGTATAATTTTTTAAATAATTTTATATAATTTCTACATTTTTGTAAGATTATAGATTAAGAAATAATATAAAAGATGAATGATTAAATTGGAAACTACATTTCCAATTTAGAAAAATTCCTGCCTAAATAACTAATAAAATTTCTTTACATTTGAATTCTTAGTGGAACAGGTGCGAGAATATCGTAATTTACAAGAGAGTCAAAGATCGAAGGTTAAAAGAATAAAAAAAAGCGATTCTCGGATTCGAAAAAATCACGTCAAGAGTTATTATAGACTTAAATAATCAAAGAGTCATTGTTCCTGCAAGCGAAGGCTAAAAAAATCCACAAAAGGGCTTTTACGTAACGTTTTCTACTTGCATTGTTGTCCCTTGAACGGTTTTTTATCACACCAACGTGGCTACCCGCCACGAAATATAGCCTCGATTTTTTTACGGCAATTTTAGCGGATGCTGTTGACTTTTTTACAATGATGTTTTTATGACAATGCATTGTATCTCACCGAACTTATCAGAGGGATAGAAGCAAATTGCCTTATATACGCAAGGTCAGGTATCCCATCTGATTAATATTACCGTGAAAATGTATTTTTTTCTCAATGTTTCTTACCTTCGAATTTGCTTTTGAAACGAAGATGATCGCATTCGCGTTAAAACTACATTATGTGTCTACCTATTTACGAGAAAAAAAAAACGACACAAATTCTGTAACTTTTAAACAATTATTTACGATAATATATATGCTCTCGTTTGCTATAAATTAAATATAAATTAAATATACGAAAACTAGATATATAGTGATAAATCTTAACCCAAATTAATTATAAAATATACATTTATATTTATGTGTATTCGCATCTTGAATAATTTGCTAGAGCTTTATAGAAATATTTTAATTGACATCATATTTTTGACAGATGTTACAAAGAAAATTTCAAATCGAAATTTTGGTACACCCGTTATATTACCTATACACGAATCAACCTGTATAGAAGAACGTGATAGGTCGTGATAGGATGCCGCGAGATGTATAGGCAATCTTGCAAATGAGAATCGTGAGTAACGGCGAACATTAGCGCCGTCTGCACCACTATACCCTGCTGTAAAGAGAAGGAGCATGTCTGTAGCTAAAAAGTGTACGCGCGTTTAAGTATACAGACTTCTTCTAGATAATAGCCTGCTCTATTGGTATATTTTCTTATACCATCGTCTATAGACCACTATAATTTGTGACAAAATTCGGGCAAGGTTTCCATTTGTATTTTTACGTGTCGCGTAAGAAAACATTTGAATAAGTAAAATATAACATAAAATATACAAAATATGTATATTAAAATATGCATTAAGACGTGTGACACATAAAATTATAAGCAAAATTCTATCTTGAATTTTGTCATGAATTATAAATTGTTTAAGGTGGATTTAAAGCGGAGAGAATGGCTTACAAAAGAATATGCTATATTTTTTTATTATTTTATACATTATAGAGTTTTGTTTATAGATAAGTATTATCGCTATATTTTTTATTTTTGCCTATGCATTTATATTTTATGTAGCTCATTGAAGTATAAATTGACATTAAAATTAAGGAGAAATATAACTGCGCGAAATTTTTTTATGTGCTCTTGAGACACTAAAGCCAATGATTTTGCGGTCTTTTTCGAGATTAGACAAGAGGAATGTTTGTAATTAAACACTTGATTAATTGGGGAAATTTTTAGTACACACAAAACGAAAAAAGATTAACGAATGTTTATGAAAATCCTGAATATCACTGGTCACAAGTCTTTATACGATAAAAGGTATTTCAATGACACGATAGCGTCAAAACGTTAAACAGTTATCAGCGTTTCACGTCCAATGAAATTCTGGAGTAAATTATGCGCCACAGCGATTAATTTCATGCTGAATATAAGAAATTAATCATTCAAGTTTCGCACTCTAAATGACATTGCAATTATTTATAACAAATATCAGAAATTTATATGTTTGCTTCAAGTCGGTATACTTGTTTTCCTGTACGTATTGTTGCTTATGGCCCGAGATATTTTTTGTACTTTTAAGTGAAATAAACAAATTTTAAATAAAAGAAAAGAAAGGGACTCAAAGTAAATTTTTATTTTTAATATATTATAAAATATATTAAACATACTAATTACATACTTAATACTGTTTAACAAAATTGAATATTTTGTAATATATTAAAAATAGAATCATTTGCGAATACAAACGCGAACTGTGTATATAATGGTCATCATCCACAAAAAAATATTGCGACTAAACTAAAGGGAAGTAACAGTGCCATCTCGTAATTATTATAGTTCGCCGCAACTGCAAACTCTCTTGTCGTCGGCTAACAAGTAATTACTACCTCAGAAACTCTACGTTACTTTTGCGTGGTGCTAGCTTGCATCACAAAAACCTCTCAGTCCTTCCGCGTGGAGAGTTTGCACTTATGGGTAGGACACGTACATGATAATACTATGAACAAGGAGATTCAAGGGAAACCGTAATGCACGAACAATGTTTCGGTAGAGTATCATAGGATTCTCCTGTCTTGACTCATATGTATTTCTATGAAAAGCATTTCGTGCTATTTTTTTATCTTTCTCCGATTAAATTAAAATATATAAAAATTTTGCCAAATATGTACACATAAATTTAAATGTGCTATTCTTGAAAAGCATGTATAAATGCTATTAATTTTTTAAATTAATTATTTTTATGTGATTATATAAATATATAAAAATGCATAATTAATAAGAATATAATTAATGAAACGTTAAGTAGTAATTTTTAAAGCAATTAGCCAAGAAAACCTATGTGTCATATTTAGATTTATTTTTATGACAGCGTCGATATTATCTTCAATCTTGACAAAAAATAGACAGGAAAATCATTGACTGGCATTTCTGTTCGCGAAGATATTAATCATATCGAAGAACGGGGAATTGATGAGAGATCGCATCTTCGATATATTGTTAAGACATAATCGGATATTAAAGCCCATATCGAGCTACCGTAGCGCTACTGCATGCAATTAATTTATAATTGGCTCATTTTGTAATCTTAATTTAATCTATCGCCATTTGCGGCGCTTCGTTACGATCTGCAGCGTTTAAAGACCTTCATCGTATGTCGCGCAGTCTTATTTCGCAACACTGTAGGCGAGGCACGTATCCGCAATTCACGATATAATAATAATAATTTTAAGTCATCACGCGTGATGGAAATAAAAAATTCGTCACATAAATAACTTGTTGATAAGCATATGCAGTGGCGTGTGCATATTACTCTTTCCGACCATTAATTGGATATTTCGAAATTATTAAATGCTTCTACCAATTAATAAAAAATTAATATTAAAAATGGGAATATATATCCTCACGTATAGCATGTATTATTAAAGGGAATAAAAATTTAATTGTATATAATCATTATTTTTAAACATATTAATTATTTTTAATATCTCTCTCTTTAACTAATCTGGATATATTTTATAATCTTCACAAAAATTTATTTTATGAAATATATATATATATATATATATATATATATATATTTATAAATTATTAATTGTAAATATTTGTTTAAATATTTTAAGTATTTTAAGATAGGAGAAATCTTCAATATTTTAGTTTGTGTATTTTGTACATGATGTAAATAAATAATGTTGATGTAAATAATAAATCACTATCCAGATAAGGACAAGCAATTAATTTCGCAAATAAGAAAATATAAATTAACAAAATCACTCACCCCATGGTCACTCGCCGTCGCTCGACATCTCCCCATGCGCCTCTTCCTTCTCTTCTTATCCTTTGCTTATCCCTTGCTGTCTCTTCATGACACTCACACACTATACTCACTCGTAAAAATACCATTAATTACGATCGACAATCTTTTTTATATTTAGCATACTTTCGGCGCACATTTTAATCACACACGATACGCATTTTATTTTATATTGGTTATAAGACACGATAATCGCGAAAGAATATTTACTGGTTATAACCTTTAAATATTTGTAGGCAACGGTCGTTCGATATCACTTATTAGTACTTGTCGCGATCATACTTTGAGAGATAATAATAAACGGAGCGACGCGAGGCGGTACATTCCCCCTCTCAGCCGAATGACAACGTAGGTATGTAAACAATGACATACCATTCGTCGCACAAAGGTGAGCGCCGTGTGACGATAAAGAGCTGTTGAAAGATGAAATATTTAGCAAGGTTACGAAATATTTAACTACTATAAAATAAATTTTCGCGAGTTATTCTATATTCTTTATACTTGTCAAATTAATTATTACATAATGTGAGATAGTAAAATACTATAAAATTCGTACATGTATTATTTATTGGAGATAGCGTGTGAATTCGTTCATACGATTTTTCAGTGCTATATTTACGTAAAATTGTAATGTTCGTCTTGTGGTATAAAATAAAATGCGTAATATATGCGTTTAAAAATGCGTTGTAGAACATCGGGCAATCTTTCTTCGGCTGATTGGCGTAACTAATTATCATAACTATTGTGTTTTCGTAAAGAAGTGTCGTGTGAGTGTCATGAGCAAGACAGGCAGAAAAAGACAAACAAAACAGGAAAAAGAAGTTCGGGAAATGTCGACGACAGACTTAATCGTGCGAGCAGCTTATAATTTTGGTAATTTATTGTCCGTAATTTATAAAATTAATTGTGCGCTCAACTTCATATTGTATAATTTATATCATTGTATAATATATGGCGTGTAAAATAAAATCTTGTAAACAGCGATCTCTTGTTTCAAAATTCTAAACTATTTAATGATAAATATTAATAAAATATTTTTATTTTATTAGTATTGTTTACACATTATATAAATAAAAATTTAAATTTATATTTTTTTATTATGTTTATTATATTTACTTATTTTAAACAATGCTTTATATAATTTAGATATATTTGTATTTTACAGATTGATGTCTTCTACAACTCCACCGTCGCATCGTAAGGGTGAGTGAAATTCTTATCTGAATCTTAAGATAATAATAATAATTTGCGAATATTATATCGCAGGTATTATTATGTAAAAATTTGAATCTACAATGATGTATTAAGGTTCCTACATTATTCTTCCATAACAATTTTGCTTAGGAGAGATTAGGAAAATTTATAAAATAATTGAAAATATGAACACATTTGATTTCTCGTAATAGGATTAATGAAACTTGTCTAATTGATTTAATTATTCTCATATATATTATATTTGATCGAAAAATCAAAAATATTAAAGACGTATTTTAAATGGATGAAAATATATATGCTTCGCTCTGATACATGAAATATAGTTAATTCACTGGAGGACTAATAAAAAAAATTTATATGAATTAACTGAGCGATGATTTATTAGATACATATATCATAACATTTTATTATCGTAAATTTTAAATTGTATCTATATGTATTTCTAAATATATTATATGATACAGGTGATATGTATCATTGACTACATCTGAACATCTGTTTCGAGACGATTAAATATTCATACTACGTAGTTATTTATATAAATTGCTGTTTTTTATTGATATATTTTTATCGGGAATATTATTTTTTCTCTTTCATAGATTATTTCTTGATCGTGAATAGAAACAATACTGACAAGTTATCGTGATTACCGCTAGATGCCGGCACATTTACCATATGGGCTATGGTACCTGACCATGGTTCAAAGAAATCCAACAGGATTATTCAAATTCGATTAGCTATTTCTCATTGCCGTCTCTTCTGTATATTCATTTAGCTATTTCAAAAATTATTACCCTGATAATTACATGTTACAAAGCTTTTAAATTATCACACCAAATTCTTAGTACATTTTAATTTCTAATTTAAATTAGCGACTGCGAGATAGATGTGTATTGATGTAAAAAAAATTAAGAAATTTATGTAAAAAATGTCGCGTAGAAAACGCGAGCGGTTCAGATCGAGGCGAGTTAACGAGAAGCAACTGTATTAATCTCAAGGTCAAATTACCAACTACAAAACAGCGAGGTTCATTACTTGCGGTCCATTAAGAGCAGAAGGTCCTTACTGGTCTCCGCGATAGGAATTCCGGGGGAGCCGTCAGCAGGTCGACGAAGTTAGTTTAATCCCGCGAACAGTTTCCGCGCGCAGTTCACGGACCAAAGAAAGGAAAAGAAAGATAAAGAAAGGGGGGCCGGATCGAGAGTAAAAAACCGACGGTCTCTTCCTTCCAGCGGCGGATTTCACATGGCTTCTCCGGCCTTTCCTTTCGTCCCCTTTCGCGCGATTCCCGTTCCTTGGATATCCTAGTTCGTTTCCTCCTTTGTGCGCCCCCTTCTACCGGTGGTACCCGCTGTGGTACGGGCTCTCGCAGGGATCTCTCGCGGAGAATGGCCGTGTCCTCCCACGATCTCTCCTCCGGTTCAAGTTTTCGTTCGGTTAGAGGAGTCGACCGTCGCCCATTGCCCATCACTATCCCCAGTTTCCGCGCCATTTCTCCGTAACGCGCGCCATTTCCTCCCTTTTCTCTCGCTTCCCACCCTCCCCCCGATCTCCGATGCCCTCTCCTCCCTTTTTCCCTCGCGTTATTCTCTCTCTCTATGTGTGCACCCTCGCTGTTTGTTCTCTATTTAGGTCGTTTGGCCCGCGCAAATACCACCTTCCGCCACCGCCCACCCTCTCGTTGAAGCACGGACGCTCTTTTATACGCGAGACTGATGGCCCGAGGAAAATTTTCGAAACACTCGCGCGGCTTGAGATTTTCCGACATCCGTACGTCTGCGTGTATGCTTAATCTGTGCAAAATATGATCCCATAATGTGTTTAATGTCCCATGGAAAACGGTGTTCTATTTGTGCACGTTAGACTTGTATACTGAATAAGGTACGAGCGGCGTCATCGGGCAAAAGCTTTTTCGAGTGGGCGTTTCAAGTACATTTCTCTATTTAAACGGTATATTAATTTTAAGTCATTGAGAAGCAAAGAGCGTTACAAGCAAATTGCAAAGGAGATATTGTTGAAATTTATATGGAAATAAATAAATAATACACTCCCCATTAGAGAAATTAAATTAAATAAAAGTAAGAAAGAAATGCATGAAAAAAATATTTTACTTATTAAAATATTTAGAGATTATTATTAAGCTCGAAGTTCCGGACACAAGACATTATTTATATCCTTTATAGGCAATAATTTGCAGGATAATTAAAATAATCCGATAATGTAATAATGGGATATTTTTTGGACGAACGTTTTTCAAATGAGAGAGTTTAAAATAAGATTAAATCGCGCGATTAGAGATTAAAGACGTTGCAAAGTGATAAAGATTGTCAACTATATTTTTAAGGGCGATTGAGAAAATTGTTATGCACTAAGTCCCGCCTGTCGATGTTGCCATGCATGGTTTTCATCCTAAAGATAGCCTTATGATGTTAATCAACGCGCTCGATTGACTTTGCCGTGTAGATCGTTCGGTCTATAATTTCGTGGTAAATGGCGATCACGGCAGCAAATGGTGCAATGAACCTCCGGTGTATCCGCTCTGCGACACGCCCATTTTAAATATGAATAGGTCTTCTTGCTTCAAACTTGATGTATTAACGCGAAAGACTTACACCATCTCACAGAAGCTACCTAATAATTTCGAGACACGTTTTCTTTCTCTTTATCATTGCTTGATTGTCAAATTATGTTTAACTGTCAAATCGTATTATCTACATAACATAATTATATATATATATTACTTATGTAATAACATATAATTATATTATCTATATAATTATATTATATATAAGTAATACAATTTGTTAGTTAAATATAGTTTTATAGTCAAATAATTAGGTCGTAAAGAGAAAATTAAAATATACACACGTGTGTGTATTTTCATATAATTATAAATTTGTTTCGCGCATAATTAAATCAAAAGTTCTTTTCGCGAATAAAAACAGATAAGTGACATTTAACGACATTCCATAATTTTCCTTGCTATCATCATCTGTGAATGTATTAGCACTCAAAATATTTTGCCTGCTGCAGGCACAGAAGCCGCTTTAAATTATATCGGTCGGTCGATAGATCTATATGTTTGATCGGTTCCAAGTGTCTCGTAGACACTAAGGCGCCCGTGTGTATGTGAGGTAGCGTTGACACAGAGCGGCGATGAAAATAAATATCACAGACGGGCGTACGAACTGACGAAAAACCAGAGAAGGGTGGACGATCTGCGCTGACGTGGCACGTCGTCGCATGTCGATAGAAATGGAGATCTCCGGGTGTCTAGCTTCCGGCGGAAGAAATGGCTTTCCTCTTTCCTCCCCGCTCTTTGAGACGACGACGACGAGTGACCGTCGAAGCGTTTCAATCCCTCGTCGGATTGATCGGACAAGTATGGGCTTGGAATTAATAGCCTATCAGATATACCGGAAGGAAACTCTTTATAACATCCATAGACAGGACAAAAGAATAATTTTGTGTTGAAGAAAATTATATAATTATATGTCTTTTATAAATTATAATTCGAATTTAACATTATAAAAGATAAATTATTAATATCTAAATTTATTATATCGCTTCAACTAAAATTTTTACTGTAATAAAATTAATATTTATTATATAGTTGATAACTACATTTGATAGTGATTACAATCAAGCATAAAATAAGCAGATAAAGTTATAAATATAGTTGCATTATTTATTAGAAATTAGACACCGGGGGATTAAGAATACTGACTTAATTAAAATTTGTAATTAAACTTGTAATATTTTCTCGCTTATATTCAGTTTTACGAAGAGATGTTCTTTTACTATTTCGCGTTAGCAATATATATGGCGTGTAATTTAAAGTAAAGATTAGCTTTCTTTCTACGCCTTTTTCATTGATTGTTTCGGCAGTTCGGTAAAATCACGAACCTTTCGAGAGATCGTTAAGGAGCTACGTGCCTTGCTATTTCAGACGTCTAATTCTCCTTACGATCCTGCACTATTTCCTAAACCGCAATCGTTGGGCTCTCGAAACAATCGCGGGACGAGATTCTGCTGAATATCTGCGCCAAGTGAGGAAGCAACGCTAAAATTACACTATTATCTCGCGAATACAAGTTTCGTCAGTGTGCAATGAAGTGTGCATTATTAGATACATTAATATTACTATCACTTTATAATGTCGTGCATATAGCACGCATACTTTCTTTTTATGTTATCGTCTTATCTGCAATTATAAATACAGAATATTTCTCCTTCTCTTACTTTCTCATTTTCTCTTTTTATATAAAATACATGTACTTATATAAAATATACATGTTTTTATTTTCTCTACATTTTAATAATCCTAGTTGAAATTTTACATGCATATTTATTTTAAAAATGTATTCATTTTTTAAACACATTAATAATGAATTGAAAATAGAGATAGTAATATGTGTATCTAATAATTATTATTAAAACATTTCTATTGAACGAACCTTGCATTAACATTTGCTACGCGCTTGGTGGACAATACATTCCTTGTAATGATAACCACAACATAACCAGCTCTCTCAGTGCGTGCCGCCGGTCTCTCTCATAGTTTCCGAGAAAGAAAGATAGAAGAAGAGACATGTGGAATCAGTACTCTGGGTGGAGACCCTACTTGGGGCCCGCTTTAGGCAACCAACAAGTCGGCCTTGAGCAGTCAACTCCATTCCTGCTTGGACTCCCCATTACCATCTTCCATAGTATCATGGCTGATGCTAAAGTTTCTTCGTCAACCACTCTTCTACGCAGTTAATATTATTTTTAGAATATTTATGTATACATATTATATATAATATAATAAGTTTAACGTATATTTCAATAAGTGCGTAAAATTTCTTGACAAATATATATTGAAATTATTAAGCTAGAAAAAGAGAGAGAGAGAGAGTGATTGACGATACAAAATCTTTAATTGATTCTATAATATGTCTCTTAATTATATAATCGTATTTTAAAAACCAACATTACACAATTATAATTTGCTATGATAATATTATACATATTTTATTTTATTATTGTTATCATATTTGCTCATGTTTTCTCTTTGATAAAAAAATAATAAAAAATTTACTTATTATAATTAGTCAGCAAACAGATAAAATCTGTCGGACGTAACATTCTCACATAATAATTCGCTCATAATAATTTCGATAATAAATTTGATAGCACAATTTTTCACGACTTGTCGAGTTGTTTTGCGACATTTGATTTGAAATGTAAATTTGATTACGTGTCAATATATTATACGTCTTATGTATAATTCTGAATGATTGAAATCTCTGCTTAAGAGCACATTTAGTCTTATGTTAAATATTCATGATAACTTCTACTTTCTATCTATTAAGTGGTAAACGTCATATCTGGTTTTTTTCAGTATATTTTTAATATACATGTATAGATATTATATACAGTTGTAATGGAAAATTAAATAGTGCTAAAATTAATTGTAGAGCACAGTTAAAACTAATCTCTCTCACATAACACGTTAAACTTATTATATTTTATTATAAATTACTTATTTGCCCACCCGGTAGAAACACTGGCTGCAGACTAGACATATATACATATATATGTACAGACATGTGCGGTATCTCTACTGCACGGCTAATGGGGCTTGAATGGCCGTGATAAAATGGTATGGCTTCCGAATGTTGACTAAACAGCACCCATTGCAAGTGGAAAACCAACTGGAAAATAGTCAACGTTTTTTGTGTGACGAATTATTAATCATGTAATATCAATAATATATTACATATAATATATACATACACAAATTCACAAAATAGAATTTTAGACATGTCTTTCAAATTCCATAATATTTTTTCGAATTATCATATTTAAATTAAATATTTAAATCCAACGTAAAATATGTTAAAATTAAATATATTTAAATTAATTAGAAATTATTTAACGTATTTAAAACTTTTTTATTTATTCTCTCAAAAAATATATATCGACTAAAAGAGATGAGCATAAAACATGTGTTAATAAATACGCATTATATTTCAACAAGAGTTTGGAACATTGTTCCTCGTTGATAATGAAATATATTATTAAAGACACTCAGAATTGGTATTTATGTCATGTAACTTTTATAAAAAGGAACATTCAAGGAGTACAAACAGAAAAAGTTTAGATTGAGAAATTGGGAACTTTTTTCTCATCATACAAAAGGGTCAGCTATTATTTCACATTTATTTTAGACGTATATTTTTTTTATGTCTCTTGTACTGATATATAAAACTTTATTCTAAAGTGAGTGAAAAAAGGGAAGAATCTAAATGAGACATAGTGCAATACGCAAATCAAAAATATATATATATTTTATAGGTTATTGTTCCATAAAAGTCTCAGTCGATGTTTCAATTAAACATGTTTAATAGATGGCAGAAACGTTTATTCTATTCTTATATAATATTTCTCTATTTTATCTTATATTTTATTTTATTTTATTTTACTCGAAATTTTCTGAATATGACTATCACTTTTATTTTGTTTCTTTCCTCTTTGTATAGAGAATTACAACTAAATTGATAAATAAAGAAATACGAATAAATAGAGATGACATAATTATTATTAAAGTTATTAAATGTTTAGTAACTTTTGATGAAAAACTCTCGATAGAAGATTAAAAATATCAATTTTTAGACTGAAAAGAATAGAAGAGCCATGGATGAGGCGAATAAATCAATGAAAAGGGAGTAGCAGGATATATTATCGACAAGGAAATAAGAAAGGCGTTATGAGGGGCGAGGATGGAGAGGAGAGAACACGGCCACTTAGTATGTCTCGAAGCACGTCGCTGCTATTACGTGATGAATAGGTAATTTGCGGATAGTCGATCGCCGTATAACTCACAAAGACCGATCGCGAATTAATCAGCGATCATCATCGCGGCAGGTGAGAGAGTCAAGCTTTGAACGATATTTAGTCTCGCTCCAGGATGGAGACTGTGTTCAAAGAACCACGGCGGCGAGCGATTGGCGGTGGAATCAAGGAACGGAGAGAGAGAGAAAGAGAGGGAGAGAGAGAAAAGACAGAGAGGGAAGATAAGAAGAACTATAACGTTTTTCTTCTCGAGTAACGATTTCACTTTACCCAAACCGCAACTTATAACGTAATATCGATCACATTACCAATTATGATCGAATCAACGGACGCATAAATATGCCTCCTGTTACGCGGCACATGTGCGTTTAAACTCATTTATATTGTTCCATCATCTTATACCGTATTAAAGTCGAAATTGATGTATTTTTCATAAGAGAAAGAGACAAAGAGAGAGCTTTTGAAGGAATTGTTTTTTATAATATCTTTACCGAGAATATATTGGATAGATATTTTTCCATTATATTGGAAGAATGTTTGTCGGAGACAAAATGTCGAGTGACGGAGCTCCTCGTCTCTCGTACGCAATTCGAAAATAACACCCCGTTTTTGCCAGTTTATCGCCTCGGTAATGTTACTTCTTACACTGGAATACGAACGCGTGAAGCACGCGCAATCAGAACAGGGCAGATGCTCGTAAATATGCAGATGATGGGAGATAATCCAGATCTATGGTTACTCAGATGAATCACGTGTAGGATTAAGTTTGTGTTTTCTTCGCCGATGCTTGTTTCGTAGCTCGCCTCTCATTCTTAAAGCAAGAAAGTATCGTAAGAAAAAAGGGGGTCCGAGACGGGAGGACCGTGAAAGAGAGACGGAAGGAGTATAAAGTTAACTTAAGTAAAGGAGCAGACACACGAAGGGAGTCTTTCTTTTCCCTTCCTTCTCTCTCCTTCTCTGTCTCTCTTTCTCGGACGGGAGATGTATGTCGGTACGGTGAACCCTGTACGTTGCAGAGAGCAGAGCATGGAGGATAAGAGAGGAGGGATCGAGTAGCGGGGGAAGATGGATGTTCTCGATCCGCAACTCCCCTCCAAACTGCGCTGGAACCTTCTACATCCTTGCTAGCCGTTCATCGCGGACCCTCCAAACTCAAGGAGCGGCGGCCATAATGCCTGAATGCACCACCATCCCTGCTTTCTCGATCTCAATCGCTTACATTATCTCTCTTCTTCTAATTCTCTCCCTCTCTATTTAATTTAAGTCTTAATAAGACGTGGTAATTCAGTTCTAATCCTGCGTGCGACGTTCCACGGTCGTTAAGTCTCATCGTGTCAAATCATAATGAAACCAAAATAATTTCTTCGGTGTGAATCTAAAAACATTACAATTTAAATATTCTAAATTTAATTATGTTTAAAGATTCTTGATACAGCTTGTTGATAAAATAATATACAACTCTCGTTATAATATTTTACTCATGATGAAATATTTTCCACATGAATTAGTCAAAATGATTAATAATTTTATTATATATTTTTGCGTATTACTAATTATCCTGACGGATGCATAAAAAGGTTTGATGCGATTTCAATGGCATTAAATTATCTCTCGGTAGCTATAACGGGAGCGCTATAACTGGCCAGGAAGTCAGAACATTGAATCTTAAATTTTGCGGCATTTGAAATGGTCATAAATTTGTTCGGGCCTTTAATTTTACGACTTGCGTGAATTCATCATATGAAGTGGTGGCGTTTCATCGGTAACGCATCGAGCCATCGCACAAGACGGCTTTCAGAGTATTGTGGCGTGAATTTTATTACCTCGTAAACCAACGGGCCAACCAGTAGTCAAAGCATTAGAAAGCGTAAGTCCGAATGTGTGGTTTTGTTCGTCATTCATATGTTGCTATCCCGTCGTAAAAGTATACCGCATCCCCCGTTGGCACCTAAGCAACGTGTGACGGCAATTACCGGACACGTCCCGAGAAATGAATGTACAGTCGCGAAATTATCCGCTATTGTGCGCTCGGAATTTTTCGAAACTCCTTCGGGTACCTCTCGCCAAATGCATGTCAGCTGCATTAAAGTTCCTGCATTAGCGCCTATCTCTCTCTCTGTCTCTCTTTTGCTCCTTCGTTTATTCCGCTAGCGGCTTTATAGCCGAAACGCACATTAGGACATTTCTTGAACTAGCGAAGGAAAAGTCGTCTATTCGCGATTAGCTCTAAGAAAGTTTCTAAGGGCACGCAGTTTGTAGAATTTGACGACCGAACTTTTCGTAGTATTCAACAGGTCCGCCTCTTTGAATTTTCATAAAACCGGAGAATATTGTTCGCCGTATCTAAGAGAGAGAGAGAGAGAGGGAGAGAGTGACACCCGCTCTTACAGCGGACTATCTCGGGGCCCGCAACTCCGCCAACTCGGTTTTCAAATGTTCCGACGTAATGACGCTCGCAGCTCTCCGATTACATAGAGAAAGAGGAGGATGGCGTACACGTACGCGCGGATCGCATGAAGGATAAATGGGGAGTGGATAACGAAGGTACAAGAGCACGAGAACGAAGTAAGTACTCCCCCCCCGATTCCTGCAACATAGCGCTTTAGGACGAAGGGAGCGCCGTGAGCGATGTTCTGTCGGTCCATTGCTCGCACGTAGGCAGCCTCGAGAGTGCATGCACAGGGTGTTCCGAAAATATTCCATTACAATAGAAAGCATCGTGTGATCATTGTCTTATAAAGCTTAACCAAACGAATAAATTGAAATTTTATCGCACTTATATTTAATTATTGAAATATTGATGGATTAAAGCAATGATTCAAGATGAAAAGTATATAAATTCTCGATATAATTTCTCCTTAATTTGTGTAGCATACAAATGCATTTATATTTCATGTATAAATGTGTGAAAGAGGAAGAGAGATTAAGATAAATAATTTGGCAAAAATTGTATTTAAAAAATATCAATGAAAGAAATAAATATCTTGTATTAAATTTATATATTATTATATGTGTATAGGATTCTGCAATTATGCAACGGTTATTATATAAAATTTTTGCCATATAATAAATCACAATAGACACACACAACAGACGTTTTCTATTTAAGAATTATTATATACTCTCAATATTAAATATTAAGATTTTTATTTTCAATTGAGACTCTCTCTAGTTAATCCATTGACATTAGAAATGTATAATTTAAATTAGGACCACCGTATATACATACATACAATATATATATATATATAGATAGATTTCTCTCTCGTATATGCAAATTAGCTAACATTAGGTATGTATTCATGGGATCTTATCCGCATGCACGTGTACAGGGTGAATGATCTTCCCAAGTTGAGTCGCACGCACGCATGCGTAAAAAGAGAAGAGATTCAAATTTTCTAGATTTTGTCGTTGCTGGCCGCTCTTTAATTTACGAGAAACTCGTTCGCGAATAACCCGACGTTTCTCCAGATGCAATTATAGATATTTACGAGAAAAATATTAACAGCTCTCTCTCTTTCTCGCGGCTGCCTTTGCACAAACAATAAAGTATGGCACGTACGAGGATAGACGCAGTAAGTGAATACTGACGAAAAACTGTCTCTCGCAATGTGTTTTTGATTATTTTTGATTATTTTATTAATTAAAATAATAAAAAATGTTTTACATGACACGTAATCATCTCATTTACGTATATAATTACAATAACGATGTACTTGTGTATTGAATTAGCTTTCCGTATCGTATTTCGGGCGAACGTTTCATTTGATAAGTGGTCGAACGAGACAAATTGATAAGCTGATAAAAACATCTTACATAAAAATAACAATTTTAATGTCTCATCGTTATTGAACGCATGTGATATCAATGATGTATTGAATATTTTTTAATGCAACTGAAATCACATTAAAATCGCAATTAAAATCGCATTAAAAATAAATATATATTTGTAATTTGTATTAATAATTAGATAAATATATATAAACAATACATAGCAAAAATTATGCAAGCAAAATGAATTAAAATTATACAGAGAAAAAGAGAAAATGACAGAGTCGCTGTTTGTTATATGAATTTAATATCCAGAACAATGTGTCCACTGTATAAACTATATACATATATATGTATAAGAAAATACCATATGTCACCGACACTAAAGCGACTGTTCTTACGAAGCGCAATTGAATTAAGCGACTATCAGATTGTGAAGTCAAGTCATTGAGTCGATCACTTCCGAGAAGTTCGGAAAGAAGTTTATTAAATCTTTACTCCCTTGGAAGGAACCTTTATTAACATTATAAATGAAATATGCAGAAAAATATTCGAAATTCCTTCGATACAAGCTTCCAGCTGATTTGTACTTATGCTTTCATTTCCAACTGAACCTTAGAATACTCTGTTGCAGAAACGTGTCTTATTTTCCTCTCGCAATCAGATCGACCCATCTTTTCGCAAACACCATTAACCACCTATTCTGTGTATCTTCGCTCGCTATCATTTTCCCATTCTCGCATGTGTACAACGCGCAACAATGACAATTATTAACGAACGAGATCTCGAACAACGGTCGCGTACACGGCCGCGTGATGCCGTGACAAAGCGTAAAGTCGGACCTAACCAACCATGGCATGACACGGGACAGCTAAGTGCGAGATACATCACGGCCACCTTACCGAGGCCTCTCTCCAGGCTCTCTCTCTTTCCTCTTCACCTTCTCGCCCCGCCTTCCTTACTTTCTTTCGGTTGTGGATAACGCCAACAACAGCACCGTAGATAAAGGGCCTTCGGATCGTAAAGCACTCTCGTTAAGAATATGATCCGGGCTTACCTTCGACCAACGCGAACCACTAGGTACACCAACACCAACAGCAGTGTCACCTCGACCAAGAACAGGCGCGAGAGGCGCGCACTGGTCCCTCGTGAATTACGACGGCTACTGCCCCTCTTAGATATCGTCTGGTCGCGTATCCACCACCTTAATATAACCTCGCGCATCTCGTCAGTGTATAACGAACCGCCATAAACAGCGTCAACCTCCTTGCTGTATGTATGTAGCCTAACGCCTCTATACGTTCTCCCCGTGTTCGCCGTCGCAGACGGATGAGCCTGCCCCGCTCGATTTATCCTTGAGACCATTGCAACGCGATTATTTATTAAGGGAGAATTGCTTCAGGCCTGTTGATATACTCGGACGTTCACTGGGCGCCCCTGGATACGCGCTACTCTAGACTTGAATTTCGATCAACGGCGTATATTATACAGTACCGGTCAAAAGTATCGCGTCATTTATAGAAACAGGGAAGTCGTTACTTTGAACGAGAACGTGTGTAAATATTGCCGAATTATATTTTATCGCCGTTATTTTATGCTTTAATAATTTTATGAACGTGAGCGAGACAGCTGGAGGGTGAAAGAGAATAAAAAACTTATGCATCTTGCATTTTTTTGGGATGATGAAATACTTTTGATCGGTACTATATAAAACGAGCATTCCATTCATGAAATAAAGTCGAAAATTGGCTAAAGATTAGCTCGTTTTCACTTTAATATATCTTTCTCACTTTACAACGAGAGACGTTATTTTATTATTATCAATACAAAGTTATATCGATTTAATTTTATTATTTAATGTCGTGCATAAATATATTATATAAAATTTTTTCGTACATTTATTATATTAAAATTTGTTTGTCATCATCAATATTTTATTCAAACACAATTGAATGAGATACATTTACCGATCAATTTTTATACATTTTATATGCAATCGATAGCGATAAATAAACTACTTCTCTCGCGGCAATTTTTGACTTCTACCAGATGATATATGAATACTTGGTCTATGCAAATGATGATATTTTAATTATAATTTTTTCATCTACACAAGTTTCTTAATACATATATTTTCTACAGTACAGACGATTAAAGAGTATCACTTATGAATGGAAACGATAAGATCGCACTCCATGAAACAGAAATGCGAAGTACGAATATTACGACTTTCGATTACTCGCACTATCAATATGGAAATTGCACACATTTTTAATATTAATTAAATATTGCATAGATATAGAAATACGGCGTGACCTCCATATAAGTACGCAGCATTCAATATATAAGTATCAGCATTGGAAGGCTAAGCTTAATTTTTAAATGTATACCTAATGAAATGCTTTTCAAACGGTTAAAACGGACGTTACTTTATTGCAGATTTAATTGGGTAATTAATTTCATATTTTACGAGAATGTATGCGTGTGTGTGCGTGCGCGAGCGCAAATATGAGATGAATATGCGTAAAGATATATACGGCAATATACTAAATGAACATCATGACGTACATGTGCCTTGAGCTGTACAATAAATTACGAAAGCTATATCATCGCTCGATAAGAATCATAATTCTCGCACAAGCTATCGATCTTTCGTACATAAAGCTGTGTACGCACGCCATTATCGGCATCTTGCAAATGCATCGCGCGATTTTAAGATGGTTTTAATGCGGGAGAAAAAGACTCCGGCTTCAAAATTCAACCGGCAACCGAAAACCTGTTAACGAAATTAGTCACGTATCGGGCTAAACTGGAAATAGCCATTACATTTTATATATCGCGTCAACGTCTCCGCAAAATCACTCGCGCATAGTTTCCCAGGAAAGACGAGAGTGAAATATCTGTTTGGGAAATTTGTCGAGCGTCACGAGGCGCGTTCTCGAATAATACGAAAATAATTTTTTCGGCGCGCTCTTTAAAGCAGAAATAAAAACGGAGATAGAGAGAGAGTAAGAAAAAAAAAGAGAAAAGAAGAGAGAAAAAAAACGATCGGCAGCGACAAAGCCAATATAATAAAGCAAGGTCGCGTATCTCATCCCCGCGTCCTCATTGGTGCATAACGCTCGCCATAATCCCGCGGTCTCGAGATTTATAATCGCGCGGAGCAAATGCGTGCAGGAATGCTCGATGTTCTCTCGCACGAGAGTAGAACTCTCGGCGGCGTTACTCGCCGCCATGGCGGCTTGAATTATTCATTCCCCGGAGCCGTTGCGTTTTGTCGCCGGTGCTCTCTGTATCAAGCGCCTGGCATCACCCCAACCGCAAGACGCTTCGTTGTTTCGCGTATAATGTTGGCGATTAAATTCCACGGAGGATGAGCGGCGCGATGATAATTGGTTCCACCGCGCTCCAAGACATCCGCGAGTCTCATTCACGTTGTTCGTGCAAACTTGTATGTTGGCTGCCGATCGTTATTTCCGATTTCCGGATCATTAGAGAGATCCGCGCGGATATAACATATCGTCCGTTGGTATTATTATTCGCTTAATCGAAAAATTAGAGGCAATAGGCTGAATCAGCTCGTGCCAGTAATTTCGTTTCGAGCGGTTTTCGCGGTTTATGCACCCCCGGTGATTTATATCTTCGTGCTGCGCGTGACTATATCGCACAGAGAGAGAGAGAGAGAGAGAGAGAGAGAGAGAGAGAGAGAGAAGCTCGGTGAGGAGGTAAAAGGCAGCGGACGGCGATACATGCATCGCCATCGAAGTGATTAATGCATTCGAGTAACGTGGACCAAGCGCACGACAAGAAGTACGAGGCACGGAGTTGGGTTGCCTGCACGTGCACCGCTGATTTTCTTCCTTTTATCTACCGGGAATCTCACCCGTGCTTCCAGGTGCGCGTATGTGCATGTGCGTTATGAAGTATACGTGCGTGTCTGTACGTACGAGTGCGCAAAGTTTTGCATAGATATCTGATTTCGTGGCGCTCTTACGCGAAGCGACGCTCTTGAGATCGCCTGATGCGACCTCGAGCAAACGACTTCAAATAGAATTGACGGCGGGCATTTGTCAGCTGTACTAAACCGAAGCACTTTAGTCTACTTGCAAGTCAATGTCCCAACTAATTTATCGCTCACAACTGCAGAGAGATATTTCGCCCGTATTAATATTAGCGACGTAATTATCTTTCGCTCGCATCCGGAATTTGTCAAAAAAAAAAAAAAAAGATTTGACGATGCTGTAGGTGAAATAAAAAATCCGATGTGTCAGCTTCTAATTTTTATTACGACACGTGCATTCAAAGAAACAAAATAAGTGCCTATTATTATTTATGTCAGCTTTATCACTCAGTTTAATTGCGAGAAAATTAAGACGATAATTTTATTATACTTGTAGGGGATTTCCTATTATACGGAAATCTTAATGCTATGCAAGTTTAAAGGGGACATGTAATATTTTAATGTCCACGCGCACACACGTACCCGGGAAGAGAACAGAAGGAAGCCTGGGAAATACGCGGTATAGGTCAGAGGACCGTACACAATCGTGCTGGAGATAGCCGTCGAGTGGCATTTGTACAGCTATTATAGGCCGTTTCGAAGTTCATAAAATACATAACTTGATATCCATTTACGTTGATGGCGGCAGGTAAGAAGCGTTAATGAAAATCATTTGTATCCGTGTCTGCCTTAAGCTACTGTGAAACGTTCTTTGTGCACACCGCTACCGGATATTTACACGTATAACGTCGTAATCTCCGCAAATTCGTGCGTTGCACATATGTCCAGATGACCACGCGCGATATGATTTAATCATATTGATTAATCATATCGCTGTCATGTTGATTAATCACGTTGCTGTCAGGTTGCCAACAATTGTAGTACAAGCAACTTCACGGACAGTTGGCTATCTCTGTATGTGTTCGCTCTATTTGATTATTGTAATTCTGCGGATAAAATTCTATTCTAATTAAATGAGATTTATTTTATTTAATTGCTTACAAATATATAAAAAATAAAAGTAAAACAGATTTTTTGTGATAACTTTTTAACAACAAAATAAATACACATGATATGTATATACATATACATGTTTGAGAGCAAGAAATTCGGACAAAATTAATTTAGAGAGATTTTTTTTATTATATTTAAAAAGAGAAAAATATAATATATGAATAATGAAAAATAAACACAATTATATCAATGTAAAAATATATCATTATGTAATTACGTTATCGTACATTGAACGATTTAGACGTGTTTGACGTTTAGCAACACTTTCTGCGCGAATCAGAGGGTCGTATAAACCGATGCCACATGACACATGATACCTATGTCGTATTAATCATAACAAATTTCAAGCGAATAAAAATATAGAAAACAGTTAAACAGTGAACACGTTTTTATTATATTATTTTAAACGTTTCGCGTATGTAAAATGATGATGGAATTAAATATTTGACGCGCAAAGCACGTTTAACTGTTTTGGCGGATGAAATATTATTACCGTTTGTATATGAATAAATGTCACGCGTTTAAAATTCCCAAAGAGAGAAAGAGAAAGAGAGAGAAAGAAAAAGAGAGAAGGGAAAGCAAATAGATTGAGGTTGGACAATTCTTGTTATTAGCAATTTAATTGGGTCCAGTCTCTTATCCTGCGATATTCCGGGGAATAGGGACTCTACCAAAATGGGAGTTCTAATCTACAGCCGGCGGCAATCGCAAAATTATTAGTCCGATAGAAGCTGGCAGGAGAATCTCACTACCGTGACTCATTTAATGCACCAATCTTTTTATCGCTCTTTAATTCCTTTAAAAATTACACTTGGAGCATTTTTATTGCATATAACATAAATATTATATATTTATTTGTGTAACTTTTGAGAATCAATAAGAGTAAATCAGAGTAAAGATACTTTTATACTCGCTCTTATAAAATTATTAAAATTAGTTTTAAATCGATCGCGATATAAATCCAGAAATCTTTTTTATCCTGTCATTTCCGTGTTTTTTTCCTTTGCTTCCTCTTTCTCTCTCTTTTTTTTTTCTTCATTTTAAATCTCATTTCCTCGATTCGCAATTATTTGATGTTATCCAAGACGGTTCATTGCTCATGCATGTTCTTTTCGTAGATGCTATCTTACACCGCTTCCGAACGTTGAGGGATCGTTGGTGCGTTGAATCAACATTTAATTTAATTGACATTGATCTAACGCCACCTTCGTATTAATTTTAGACGGACGCATCATCCTTAGAGTGCCGAGTGGCAAAATGAAAGGAGCGCAAACGTAATTTTACGCTCTTAGCAAATTCTGGCGGCCATGCATTTTCCGAAACGTCGACACGTTTACGAGGGTGAGCATCCGACGGCAAAAGCGCGTGCATGCTATAACTGTGCGTCTATAAATAAACGATGAAATGCGGCAAGCGCGCGGCTTTAATTGGAAGGTCCGGACACACGCAACGTTCGTTACGATAGGTTTTATTCTCAGGAATGCAATTAGAATGACGATTGAGAAAAAAGATGCGTTACGTGTAAAATATTTCTCTTTCGTCCATTACGATTGCGACGAGATCGATTCTTTGCGGAATTAAATTTAAGGAGCTTCAGCTTTCGATGATCGATGTCGACGAATGAGGGGAGGAATTTCGAATTTCGAAAACGTGTCAAAGAGAGATCGAGGGAGGAAGAGAAGGAGATAATAGTCCTCGATTAATCGACATGGTAGAGGACGAAGAGGAGGAAGGATACGCGTTATCCCGATCGCCACTCTATCGCAGAGGCTCTATCGTGATGCCTGATGTCGCTACATGTCGATAGATTTACGTCTCGTCACATTTGTTTGCGCGCACGCCCACGTACGCGTAATGCTTACCCCTCTCGGGGATGGCATTTGCGAGAGTCGGTTGGTGTTTGAGCTCGTATTACAAACTCATGACGGCCGGGGAGGCGAACGCGGATCAAGCGAATACGCGAGATAAAGAGGGAAAATCCGTGGAGGATAGAGAGAGAGCCCGAGAGAATATCGCGAGAGGAAAGGGTAGATGCAGTGGCGTCGAACCAATCATCGATGAAATCGCTTCTACTTCTTCGATCAATAAAAGAGTTAGCAGTCTCCTATAGTGTAACGCGAAATTTACACTTTTCCGTGCAATATTGCAGAAGGCTTTCATCCAGACTTCTTTCTTTCTAGAAAAAAAAAAAGAAAGACATCCAATAGATATCAAAGGCTTTGAAGGGATTTACAAAAATTGCCTCGAAACTGATTGTTTTGTCTTTGCAGATTCCTTCCTGCGTATATTTCGCGCAAGATATTATTAACGCCACTGGCGCCAATGAGACGACAGGCCGAGAGTCGGTGTAACTTGGAGAAAGAGAGAGATAGACAACAACGGAGAACAGATAGCCGGGCGTGGAACGGGCTGCGGCAGAAATTGAGGGGCGCACACCCGTTCTCCCTGCGGCCGTCGTCAATCAGAATTCCGCGAATTAGCGTTAACGGGCCGTTATTGCCGCGTCCATTTGGCTAGTGTACAGTTTGGGTCGTGGATATGAGCCCATAGATTCCCCATATTCTACGCCGTATGGGGCGATGGTGCTGCCGCGCATAGCCCACCGGAATCCGGTTAGTTACTGCCACCGCGTTATGGACTGTGCGCCCTTCTCTCTCTTTCCTCCTCGTTCGCCCTAGCGCCCTCGCCCTTCCTCCATCGCCTATTCCTATATCCTTTCGTTCTCCCTCCGCGGTCGCGGAAAGCTCCACCCTAGCGACCGGGTACACGCGAATGGCGCAGCATCTCTCTGCCAACGGCTCTATGCATCTATCGATACCTATTTACCTGTTCGCGCAGAACCGACGATTCCTATTTCCCTAGACAAACGTTCCCCGCAGGGATAAACGAGGGTAAAGCGCGGGGTAAAAAAAATCTGTCGGGTTAAAATGATTGAAAATTTGAGCTAAAGATGAGAGAAGGGTTGGGATCAAGCTGGCAGTTTTTACATTCGAACGGATGTAATAAAAGAAAATTTTTATTTTAAATTTTTATTTCTTAAAAATGATTAATGTGATTGTTGTGAAGTTAATACAAAGACACATTATGATCATGATAACTTTGTCTAATATTATTAATAGGCCGTCTTAGAAAGGAATTTAGCCTTTGAATAATCCAGTAAATATATGATGAATTATGTAAATGAAAAAGATGGAGAAAACTATTCTTTGTTGATTATCGTTGTGGAAGCGATTTTTGCAACGAAACAGGAACATTTCAAAAGATATCCCGCTATGCAAGCGCGGGATAATCTTAAGCGATCATTGCCTTGTTTAAACCTTTATACGGTGAGCTACTCTAGCCACCGATAATTCCTGTCACGTTCCTCGGCTTTTATATGATCTCTCTCGTATGTCTGTCGGTTCTGTGTGCAGATGTCTTAATCCGATAATGTAAAACTCTCGAGTAATTTATTATGATGTTTATATAGATGTATAAAGACAAAGATAACGTTATGTGTTTTGTTCTCGTGCGACACAATAATAAAATTTATGTATAATTGTACTTGTATAAACAGAAATTAATAATCTTACATTATTTTCTCGGATGTAATAAAATTTATTTTTAATCAACATAATAAAAAGAAATGCAATTGATTTCTTGTCAGTTATATAAAGAAACAATTATTGTATACAACATATCTCATATAACAATATATTATATAATAATTATTATATATAATATATTATTCTCATATTTCTTAAAATTTATTTATTGTTAATTAATAAATACAAACACTCGAGATACGACTTTTTGACAATTATATATTTTTTTAACTAGATATAAAATCATTTTTCGCGGTTGCGTTATCAGATTCCTTGTACTATCCTAGATTTTTAATTAAAAAATCATACCTGTATACGCGAAAGTAGTTCATCCACGTTAATGTAGATATCCACACGATGAATGTCTGTAGATACACTTGATACAAATTCGTTAAAAATAATTATGTTCTTCGCACATTTTCTGCAAAATTACGGCAAAACGTTAGTGTTGAACAAATATGATTCAAGAAATATTAAGATTTAAAAAGTCATGATTTTATTTCCAGTAGAAAAGCGAATAACAAAATGCACGAAGCAACGCAGTTCACGTCAGTCCCTGTACTGTCAACAGCGTATCGTCACTTTAATATCACGATTTTTTTTTACCTGCTAAAAAAATCTAACAGCGAGCGAGACACGCCACTATAGCAGGGTAAGAGAGGGGGTGCGAGATGTCTGACTTCGAAGGACTTTGAAGGGTCGCGCTTTAGCCGTTTTTTTTTCTGTCATCACGCAGCCACAAAAAAGGCTTCTTTTTTTAAAAAAAAGGTCTTAAAAAATCAGTATCCTCGCAGTCATAGAACTGCGAGAAACTCCAAGGTTGACTATTAAAACTTGGAGAAAGAACGGCCACCGTCACTTCCTGCAATAGTGTGGCTTTTTTTCACGGTAGTCTGTGCCGGATTTAAAAAGGGCTAAGGGCCACGAGTCTCTCAAGGGTTGTTAAAAAAAAGAGCTCCGGCGAAAAAAGCATTTAAGGGGGGAGGACAGAGCGAAAGTTTATGGCACGAGAATGTCTGTAAAGGGTCACAGTTAGAGTCGTGGTTAAAATGGTGATGTAAAACTGGTGACTTTGCAAGAGATTGTCGGTCGTGCTTCGATCTGTCGGAATTATTATAATTTTTAACGGAAGGATCTCAAGTATCAGACATTCTTTTAAAAATATATTTCACTTTTCTTGTTAGAACATTTAAATTATCTTAATAATAATATATGCATGTAAAATATAAAAAAAATCTAAGACTACTTTAAGAAATTGCTAAAAAATTTTTGTTTATTAATTAAATAATATTTTAATATTTATAGAAGCTATCTGTAAAAACGACTATTCATTCACTTTAAAATACTATTGTATTCGTGAAAATTATAAAACATAATTTATGTTGTCGGTACGACGTTAACTGGTTGATGGCATGTTTATGACAGTACTATTTGTAAGAAAGCCACACAACACAGCTGAGTGATGAGACTCGAGCTTTGTAGGATCAATGCATCCGACGGAAATCGGTCTCTCGATCCGTCGGATACAGCCCATGGCAACATTCCTTCAAGCCGGGTCTATGGCCAGTGTACAAAGTACCTCGTAAACCCCACAATTGCTTGCCTTAGGTAGCCTTCCTTGCTTGGTCTCATCCTTTCCTAAGATTTTTTGTCAAGGATAACATTCGATTGTGGAGCCGAAGAGTTAGGGTTGTTGGGTTAACCGAGCATAGTGTCAGTTTGCTTTCAACCTCCTACGCGTATGTAACGTTATCGTTACAAGTGCTCCTCGAAAACTCGCGAAATTTCGATATATACCGTATATATCGTTTATATGTATATCATTTAATTTTTTGCATCAGTGATAAAATTATAAAAAATAGGAATTCGTTTGAATGGACAAAAGATTTATCTATTCTAGTTTGATGATTAAAACAGTATGATGAATCAGTAACCAGGTAAGATATAATATTGACTATATTGCAATTTGAAATTAATTTTTAACAAGAATGCGAAAAGAGAGAGAAAGATATACATATAACTGTCAAGTTATAAACGACTTGAATAAGAATTGAATTCATGGAAACAACTTGATAACATAATAAATATATATTTCAGATAAAATATATACATGTATAATTTGATAAAGTTTATATATGTGTGATTATATATAATATATAAAAGTTATGTGCAATGATAACAATTAGAAAGTTACGATAAATCAAGGATTGTTTTGATATTTCCGTTAAAAAAAAAATTAATTTCAAATAGATTATGGAAGTTGTTATTAAAAATAAATATGTAATAATATAAAATATGTTATGTATTATTAATATAAAATATATGTTATTTATAGAAACATTTTGCATATATAATATTGGACACGTTCAGAGTTTAATGAATATGTTGCAAAATCGTTACGATTTGCCGCAATCAAAACAAATTCATATACAATACAATATTCAGCAGTGCAAAATAATACTGTACAATTGCCATCGTGATTTTATTACGTAATAAAAAAAATCTTAGATTGCTACAAAAAATTGTCTCAAGGCCAACGAAATATTTTATATTCTGAAAGTATTTATAGATTTGTTATGCATAGTTCAAAATAAATAAACAGCTGTTAAATACGTATGAGATTAAATAATCAAAAATTTATCTGTCGTGCATTAATGTATGACAATAAAAATTCGTGAACGTTTGCAATAACATTTCGATAAAAATGTCAGATGCAAAAAGCCTCTTTCAACTCTTTTATGTTAATGTAAAAATGTTTACCAGAATATACGATTACTGCTTTTTTAATGGTAATTTATAAAATATTAAGGTATAGATTAATATATTTATTTTCATTACATGTTTGTTCAATTTCCATAACTGATTAAGTCTATTTTATAATTAATATATATTAATTTTATATAAATATATTTTATATAAATATATGATGCGAGCATATGTGATAATAAACATGTAAGAAACACCGTATTTTAGTGCTTTCGCGTAACATTAAATTCATGACTTTTCGTCATTTTTTATAACTTTTTATTTATTAATAAAAGAAATTTCATATAAAGTGTATTATCTCTCTGCAAAAGATTCTGATAAAATAATCCTAAATAAAGTGCTTTTTTATAGAGCAGCTCAATTTTAACGGAAGCGTAATAAACTTCGTGTTAGCAAATTAATCGGTCATTGAAACTTCGATTGACAGTCGCAAAGACTGCCTGATAAATGGCGTAGATAGAAAAAAAATAGGTTTGGACTTTGTTCTTAATATAAGTTAGAAAAGATAAGCATAATCTCGTGTCGCCGATGTCTCGTATACGTCAACGAACTTCTTTCGCAAAACATCACGAGTTCTTAAAAAAAAAAGTAAAACGTATATTCTAATTTCATTTATATTTCACCCTCTTTTCACATAGCATTTTTTTTATGCGATTCGATATCAATTGTTTTAAACAAGATTTCGATACCAAAATATTGCATTTTTTTCATTGCTATAATAATTTTGGATGCAAAAAGGACAAAGTCTAGAAGATGTTAAAATTAATATCTATAAAAACAACTATATTACGAAATAAATCGACAAGAATATGCATCTCTTCCAAGTGACATTTAATACACAAGTATTCCCTCTCGATGCTCATTCCCCGCTAGTAAACAGAAACGCATCGAAAGATTAACGATACATAACTCAAAATTTTCATGATAATTGCTAAAGGAGAAGCCTCGCAAGCCTAGACGGATAAATAATCGCTCTGTTACGCGCTTGTAACGGGAATTATGTAAAATGTGGCTATGTGACTAACATTCTCGTGGATAGTACGGTAAGATCGTCGGTGTTGGGATAGGTCGAGAGAGAGAAAGAGAGAGAGAGAGAGAACTCGTTGCCATATCAATATACCTAAGTGAAATGATACGAGGCGGCCGTAAAGTCCGACAGTAATGACGCATTAGGGGGTTGCCGAGCCGATTTAGCCGGCTATCAAACAAAAGGCAACTTTTACTGGTTCCGGCTGAGGCAGCGAGCGCGGGCGCGGACGAGGGCGCGGGGGCGCAGGGGGCGGGGGCGCGCACGCGGGCGCGCGCGAGCGTTTTAAGAGGTTCGGTTGGGAAAGAGAGCGCGCCGGCCACTTATACCTGACGTTTTATGCGTTTTATAGGCGCGACGTGCGTTTCGTGTGCCAAACAGCGCATAAAAGTGCAACCAGATTGGCCGTTCTCGTCGTTACCACGTCACGGATTATTCGCGATGTTTCGCGCCGCAAAATCGAGTGAGTCTCCTGCCTGTTGGCTCGGGATTATCTGCCAGCACCTTCCAAAGAAAAATATCGCACGATTCTGCGGGTTTGTTTCCGTGTACTTAACAAATCGCGCGGAAACTATTCTTTTCTGATAAACATCTATTTTTAAACCCTTGTGATCATTGAAGATCTATATATTGCGATTTAATATTCATATTTTTCATGGTAATTTACATTCAATTTTTATTATTATTATAGTAAAATGTGGATATAAATATATTATATATTTTAAATGCTTTATTATATTGAACATAAATTTCTGGAAAATTTTCATCTAACGAAATAAAAGATAAATTAAAAATAATGGATACTGTAAGATTGTGATAACATTTCATATGTAGATTACTTGTAATAAAAATGTAAATTCGATCTATCATTCGATAAAAATAAGATAAATAAATTATACATAATTATATATAATCTAGATAAGAATTAGTTGAGCATAAACAATCATAATCAAACATCAATTATTAATTTCTAATCTTCCCAATCTATCAATAATGAAGCAACTGTCCTCAGATATAACGTGGGAATGTCATAAAATATGATTAACTGCAAAAAGAAAAGAAGTACTATATTTATGTTTAAATTTATATCCTACGAATTTTGAACGTTCTAATATGTTCCATTGTTACGCTTAATTATAATCTCATCTTTTCTTAATTTTCTTATTTTTTTATTTTTTTTATTTTACACATAATACATGAAGAATTGGTTTTATTAATTCATCAAATACGATAGTCCAATTTTGCGTAATTCATTCCCGGAATATCGATCAAACATAATTTAACACTGCGTCAGAGTTGTGATACGAGGGAGCAGAAAGGAAGGTAGAAGGGACGAACGAGCGGGGAATAAGGGGAAGAGGAAGGTGGAAGATAGGATTGATGAGATCAATATGCAGTAAGTCTGAGCACGGCGTTCAGAGTTAATGGCGGAGACGCGTTGCGGAGAGAAGCTTTAACGCTCCCGCTCTAGGTGTGAAATATTTTATTAGCGATATCTTTGCGTTACGCTTAAATTGAAAACTTGGCAATAATAAACAACGCTTACGCGAAATATTTTCTATCCTCTAATGATGAGGATTGTTGCACGAATAGATAATAGAAACGCAAATTGTGCGATTATACAAGCACAGACATTATATTTATCGCGAATAAAATTACTAAACTTGCTTTCTTTGTAGCATGTTTAAATTTGATTGAATGAATTTCGATAACATCTACGAAGCAACATTTTATTTCTTTCTCGCACACGAGAAAGCAAAAGCGATGTAATTTTGAATCGTATCAAATTTAATTCGAATTTTACGATGCGAATAAAAAAAAGACGGAATCTCGATTTTTATCGCTCGTGTCATGACATGACAGGATCAGTTTCACGATACATGCTCCGATAAAATTCGATTTCGCAACATAAATATATGTACGTAGTACCAACAAAATTTCAATGAATCATCAATGAATTAAAATCTTAACTAATTTAAACCTCTAATTTAAATCTTAACAACTTAATTAAGACATAATAATGAAAAATAGTAATGTTCTACGCATATATAATAATCGATATACTCAAAATAAAGAAACATTTGGCCTCTCATGAAAGTGACAATCATTTGAATAATACGTATGATTCCACCTTGTCATTTATTAATTTTCCAAAACGAATCGTCTATTAATTTTCCACGTTTAAATCAGTCCGGTTTGTAATGAAGCGCGTATAATTTGCAATCGTGTTATACTCGTGCAATGAGATAAATTAATGGCATTGGAATACTATCAGCGGCATAATAAATGCTCACGTTATCGAACATACACATCCGCAACATTAGTCTGCCTGCTGTAGGTGAAAGCAAAGTAATTAACCAACGAGCTTTTCAACTCGTTCCAACACTATTCAAAGCTATTAATAAATTTGAGAAATATTTCAACTAAATTGAATATGAAAAGTTTATAGCAGATCTTATATTCGTACTGTGAAAGTGATTATCTAATGTCTAATGTATTGAAATTTATAGCGTATTGTTACAAAACATTCTTAAGTGAGAAAGTCTTGAATTATTGTTCCATAATTTCAGTGACATAAATTTACATAATTGCGTTAAATGGGAATTTACTAAAAAGATTTTATATATGGAATATATGAAATGCACCTAAGCGAAGTCGAGAATCGCAAAGAATCCGTGAATGTTGATGTTCAAATTTCAAGAGATGCAATTCGAAGATGAATATTTTCTATCGAGAAATGTTCCAAGTAGACTGGCTGTTAAGTAGCCAGAACGTGCTTTAGATTTGGATCGCGCCATTAGTATCGCCCTTCTGCGAGAATCGGCTGGCGGCACGTGTCAAAGGATGGGCGAAGAAGAAGAAGCAGAAAGAGAAGAAGAAGAGGAAACGAAAAGAAAACAGCGACGTCGCGTCGAAGAGGAAGGAGAAGAAATCCGGTGGCGCTGCGCGAGAGATATACGCAGACGCGAGAGCGAAAGAGAGAGAGAAAGAAAGAGAAGCGCGCGCGTGAAAGCGAGAGAAAGAGAATAGGAGCGATGCCAAGATGGCCGGATCTTCGCTCTTCCCCTCGCACGATCCTCCGGACAGAGAATGCCTCTGCCTCGACGAAAACCAGCTTCGTGCCGCCAAACGGAACAAATACACACACACACACACACGCGCAATCGCGCGCACACGTCACACACTTACCACGAATGTTTCCAAAACCGCCTGACCTCCCCCTCTCCCGCCGCAGCATCCTCTTGCTTCTTCTCATCCGTGGCGTGGCTGTTAACGCCTCGACTTTTCGGCTTCGCGAATTTCAAAATTGTCGTCACCATCATCCTCCTCCTCGTCATCCTCGTCGTCGTCGTTGATTTTCTTCGCGATCCGCAGCATCCCCGTACTTTCGTTCGGAATGCTTACAATACTGCGTTGTACTGTGAGATGGGTAGCCCCAGAGACGTACGAGGGGACACAGAGTTGGGTCGCAATAGGGGAGATACGTAGAGGGGCATCGCGTCGGGGTCTCGGAGTGACGTTTCTTTTCGTTAAAATTATAGATATTTACGTCTGGACTTTAGGATGTTTTTCACACGCGCGATAATTTATCTTGCTCACATACTCTTCTATAATTAAATCTCAAAATTCTTATTTATTACATCCATATTTTTAAACATTAAAAAGATGTTTGACAAATTTTCATATCCCACGCGAATGTCGCGCGGATAAAAGTTTGCCTCGAGTGGAAAGATGTATGAATTATCCCGCGGATTTTCAACGAGGGTATAGTTATCTGACAATATCGATCGTTTCGGAGCAATGGCGTGTCGCGCGCTCAAAGCTACGGGAAAACATTCCTAAATGGCGCATCAGTAGAAAAGAATTGTCGCAGTAGGATATCGCTTGAAAGATGTAGGAAGGCGGACGGAAAGGAAAGCACACAAGGCGCGAGACGGTCGGGGGAAGGAGAGATGAAAGGGAAGCAGAGAGAGCAGAGCGGAGGCTGTGCCGCGACCCGAGGACCGCGCGCGCACGATGGAGGGAGTATCACCAAGATGGCCGCTACGGAAGCAGCGGCATCCACATCGCGTGCCGCGGCAACTACGTCAAGTCAAGCGTCCTCACGAAGTGCAAGTGCAAATTGCGTCACGGTGCTTCTTTTCTGCATATTAGATCCGTCTCGATCGCAGAAGTTTCCCCGAGATGTATTTACGAATTTACGACGGGGCGAAAGTTTTAGTCGGACACGAAACGCGACCACGCCCAAGTTGCGGGCGGCCATCTTGCAATATCAGCTGAGCGCAGTGCATCATGGTAGCCAGTGATGCAACCCTAGCAACCGACGTTCGCTTTACCAACCTTTATTAACGTTATCAGGTATTTTCTGCGTACATTTTGATATTTTTTCCAACATTTTTCGTCCTTTTTTACCTTTGGAATTTTCTCCTTCTTGAATGATGTATTTGTAATTTAATTAATACGTGTATAAACTATAGTAGATATTACAGAAATTGTCTTTCTGCGTAGGTGTTATACGCATATATGTATAATAGTTTAAGTTTCTGTCACAATTATTAATCATTATTAATCACAAAATCTGATATATTAAATAAAAATTATATTACAGATATGACAACGGTATACAGTTAATAATATAATTAATTATTTGCAAAATTAATGCCCAACGTTAATTATCCAAGTATTTAGTGAGAAATAATTTTATTCAAAATCTATTTGTTTTATTTTCAATCAATTGCAACTATGTCATCAATAATCTTTAAATAAAAAAAATAAATTTTGAATATACATACATATAATTTGAAATATACATATTTATCTCGCAATAAGCATTTAATTGTCTATTTGTCTTATTGCGGCTTCCGTATATAATATATGCTCTTTTACATTTTTCGCTATTATTCGCTCACTGACGTTTTGATATTTGCAAAATTTACAGTTTCTCGTGAATAATTGATCGCACACGTTCTTCACCATTCTCCATCGTAAAAGAGTGCTGATATCATCGCATTTTAACAGATCACAAAACGTATCCACTTACACTTCATTGCTTAACACACTGAGTACTTTAGCTCGAGTTTCACGGTATGTTTCGGCTCCGCGCACGTTATATAAACATAGTATATATCAGATAAATGTTTTCTCCTTTCGTAGCTTCTCTGCTGTATTTGCTTACAAGTAGCGAAAGGCGAGCATAGTATTCTAAGAGATTTCTGATAAATTTGTCAGAGAAACTTGGATCGAATTATGGATTTCGAAATTTTCTACGGTTTCCGTTTGCCTGGCATTATTAGGATTTAAATTGCAATAAATGCATATTGCAATTTAGTATATTTACAATTGATATATTTTAAGAAATTTAAAAAGTTTATATTAATATTTTACATACAGCAAAATGTTTATTTTAACATTATTCTTTAAATTTAAGAGAAAGTTATTTATTTTAATTTAAAAAGAATAATTTAAAACGATTTCTCATGAGACAAATTGAATTTCTTGCAAATGTATAAGAATTATAGATTCTTAGACGAAAAATTCTATTAAAAGCACATCAAAATTATTTCATCCTATTCAGAAATATCTCTATAGTCGATCTTTAATAATCCGTAATTTTTACGGATATTAATCCGTAAAAATTGGTAAAGAAGTAAACGAGGATGGAAAATCTGAGCTAATGCATAAAGTTATTCCTGATGACTCTTCGTGAAAGGCCAATAAGATAAAAGAGACATCGTGAGACGCATACGATAAAGAGGGGGGGAACTAGGAGGAATTGGAATATTCGAAGGAAAGAAGAATCGAAGTCTATGGAGAATTGTGTCTCGACGAAAACGGATAAAAAGACAAAGCTAGAGGGTAGCCACCGCGCAGAGGAAGAACTAATTCGAGAAAAGAAAGAGGGAACTGTCTGACAAAAAGGATAGAGAAAGAAAGACGAACATTTATCAGCCTGAGATAAAAATAGCGAGTGACGAGCGTTTCTGAGGGAAAAAGAAAGAAAGAAGGATATATGTATAACGAAAATATATTATATATAATAAAAAAGAAAGAAAAAATATGAGAGTGAAAAAAGAGACAGAAAGAAAATAGTAAAGACAGTCGCGATAGTACACTGTGTCAAGATAAAAATAAAAGATAAGAGACGACGAAACATTGCAAATTGAAAAAGAAAGCAGAATCGCATCTCTCTGTAAAAAAGCTTCGGAGAAGCTTCTATATTCATAAAATACGCAAAACATTTTATCCGAAAGAATAGTATAATAATATAATATATAGTGTAGCAAAAGATGATTTATATATATAGAAAAGAAGTGGCCAAATATTTGGAAAAGAGGAGTTAAAATAATGAAGTTAAGAGACTGCGGAATAAAAAAAAGAGAGATAAAAAAAAGAATAAAAAGAGGAAGAAGCAAGAGGTCGCGTTCTCATTGGTTTCCCGCGTAGTCCATAGTTGTTCTCCTCTCGACTCGGTCCATCTCGGCGCTTCTTTAGAGCGTGCGCATTCCCCGGATCTCTCTCTCTCTCTCTCTCTCTCTGTCTTCATGGCCCCGATGAACCCGCTTGATGAAAAGCGTACCACAGCGTACGTAGAGTTTCTTACACCCCGCGTGACCCTGTCCAAGCCTACGCGATATCTAGGACTAATCCACGACTTCTGTTTCACTCGCGATCTTATCCGATTCTATTGTCTCTATAGCGTTTCTCACGTACGCTCATTCGCAAGAATCGTATACAACTCACCGTAAAAGCTGCATGCATGTCTAGCCAGATATTATGTAACGAAATAGATATTCGATTTTTTTTAGACTTTATAACGCCGTGTGAATGTAAGATACTACGCACGCGTTTCGCGTGTTGGCTAGAATTATGCATGCAGGTACCCCGCATATCCTATGTGCAGCACAATGCGTGCGTGCACTATTATTAATATAGTTTGGCAATACATGGCATCCACTTCTATGTACGAATCTATTGTTTCCATAATCCCGTGATTGTGCTAAGAATCAGCTTAAACATAGGAAAAAAATATATGATTACATATGTATTTTCTATTAAAAAATGTAAAATTTTTTTCAATGAAAAGAGAGAGAGAGAAAGAGAGATTTTAATTCATTTATAAAAATATTCGAAATTTTAGTAAAGCTCTTTCTCGGATAATTATTACTGCCATTTTAACGCACTCGTGTTGAGGTTGTTGATGTAACCTATGCTCTTGATAAACGTTTTATCATTTGTCAAATACGTCTACTGCAAAGTGTTATTATCACATTTTTGACACGTTGCACATTTTAATTGATTTAAATGTTATCTCTATCAAGCGGTAATCGTTGTGTACACAGACAGTCGTGGTTAAAACTGTCGGGATTTACAGATTAAACTACCATACGTGTATATATATATTTTCTGATTGAAGAAATTGTGTATTTTTCTCACCGCACTTGATATGGCGCTATATAGGGTGATCGCTATCTTTTCCTTCATCGTTTACACGTTCCTGCTGAGCCGCGTGTTATATTTGGCAGTTTTATGTTATTTACACACACACGCACACATATATCGAAAGCTCGTTTACGTACCTACCTATCTCTCTAATCTGAGACATTCAATCATCGGTCTGAACTTGTTAACGCCTAAGGTTATCGTGTGTAATCGTGTGTAATGCCGTTTACGCTCATATCCCATCATTGCTTTTAAAGTAGATAGAAATCAGCAGGGAATAATTGATAGGACCTTGCACCAGTAATCTATAATGTTTTTCTAATTATCAGTTTACGTCTGCGCTGTGCTTATACAAAGTGTAATCTGCACTTTGTATATCGCATTTTTTCAAGAATCTTATTTAAAAAAAACAAAAATGCGATTATTAAAATAATTAACGACACATAATTAGATAAAGAACGGAGCTCATTTGCGCCTAATAATTAATAATCTCACTGCTATATAATAGGATGAATATATGCAACACACGTGAGAAATATGTAACATAATTCTTCACACATAATATATTTTTTAAAATATATATTATATTCTTTTTTTATATATTTTTTATATAATATACTGTTTGTAGAGTGCGAATCGTAATAAAATAAAAATAAGTATTTATACTGCATTTACAACTTGTATCCTTGTACGTTCTTATATTTAAACTTTTACTATGACTTCTCTTGTTGCAACGTTTAAATGACCGTAGCAAAATAAAGCACTAATGTCACCTATTTGTGAACTAGATTAGGCAAATTAGGTAGGTGTACCTCCTACTGACAGTTTTCCCTGAACATTATGCCTGTTAAACCTAACTGTACTTAGGCAAACCTACCTGCTATGGTTGCCTAAAAATAAGATTATGGGGACAATTGTTGCCTTTATTCTCATGAGCATTAGAATACTTTTCGTATATAAAAATTTCGTCACAAAATTATCGCCAAAATCATCGTTGTGTATTTTTATAATAAATTTATTACAAAAATCAAAACTTTGGTTTAACTTTGTATAAAACATTTCTGACGATTAATCAAAAATTTTTTACGATTCATAATGATAAGCTGTAAAATTGAAATGACCATAATTAATTTAGTAGATACATGTAACGTGTATAAAAATTCTCCAACTTCAATTGTTCATTAATATGTAACGATACGCAGTACACTCAATTTAATTAACAAGAAAGTTTATAAAAGCTTTCATGTCATTCAAAATCAATGATGCAACTTTTCATCGACATAAATTAGAGCAAAATAATTCATCTTATCGCACGATTTGAAAAAAAACGTAAAAGTATTTTACTTTACATATGCATGTTTTGCAATACTTGTTTAATAAATTGCTGATAAACTAGATTGATTGAATAATTGTTTTATTTATTATTCTTATCATAATTAAATATCGATGGATGCAATCTTGTTATAAATGTAATGTGTCTTGTGTAGCGTTCATAGTGTTTTGCTTGTAAAGATACCTCTCTCACTGCAACTACACTTGATCTTGGTCGAGTGCGCTTGACATAATCATAGAGGCAGGAAAACGCGTAATGACGGAACGTTTACAGAACCAAGCGTGGCGATTTCATTGTCCCTGTGGTTTACCAATTTACGAACCATTACGGCTAACTCCTACAGACCATACTGGGCGCGAGATGGTCACGTCGTATCATCCATTATTCATCACCCTCTTCCCCAGACCTCGGTATAATTCTGCTCGTTGATTCTGGACTCTCTGGTGCACGTGTTCATATTCTTTTTATAAATATTCTTCCGCAGCGCAGATTTTTACTCGTTGTTAGACCAATTAGTTACGTATCTCATTTTTAATTAAAGATATATCTCGAAAATCGGTGTATCTTGGTGATTCAATTTAATTGCCCGTCGGACGATTCTGATTTAATTCTAATTAACTGTACAAATGAATATATATTTCACATGAGATATATGTAATCGAAATCATCTAATCTTTTATTTAGCAAAAATTATTAATTTATATCAAAAATTTTATTCTTTTATAATTTGATTGTTATTGGCTAATCTTTTAATTTGTCTAAATAGTAATTTATATGTTGATTGTCCAAAATACTTTTTACATATACATATATTATATTATATTAATATCTTTTAAATTATATTTTGATGAAAAAAATGCATAAAATTGTCGAATATAAATTAAATCTTCACATAATAAAAATTTTCACAAGATCGTCATTTTAATCAACGAAGACACACATCGTGCATTCAACAAATAATTTATTCTCGTCACATGTTACCATGTCTAATATCTCAAGATCACAACAGATTACCCGCTACTCTGCAAGCGGAATGGAATGTCGAGGAACGTGTACAATTTTTTTGATGCAAAGGATACCATATTTTCCTATCCAGTCTTGACCTTGATGTCTACAAAAGGAATGTTGGGCAAGATTGGGCAAGTCCAGAGACTATTTCGAGGGCGGGGTTGCCAAGAGGGATTCCGAGAGTACAGATACCTGAAGTCACTCCCCTTTTCTTTACAGCATCGTTCCTAGGATTCGCCCGGTTTTGTACCCCCTTCACGAAAGAAATCATCATGGCAGATACGACTTTCGTGATGGAAGACATTGACCTAAATTTGGTACAAACCGCTCTAATAAAGACATTTTTCATTCGGCTTTTATATTAAGGCATCTAAAGGCTGTAAATCATCGCCGTTTCTCGTGGATTTTACGCCATTATTGCTTCTACAAGGATTCTAAAGGATTATGATACATTGAATTTTATACTGATACCTGCAACATCAAAATATATTATTCTTCATAGCTTTGATACACAATTATCTATGATACAATCATGTTTTTATCGAAAAACAAAGATTCTCACTTGCAAGAAAATTGATAACTAATTGATTGTTAAAGAAAATATTACTACATTTTATTTAAATAAATGAGTGTGCGAAATTCCTCGTGCAATAATTTTATCTAATCATAAAAGAATTTATGGAATATGTAACGCACAATATTTCGTCTTTAAAATATTAAATAAAATGATTATCCGACTCTGGCAAGTTTCGCAAAATTTCGTACGCTTTGTGAAATATTTCTCTCGCAGTCGGTGCGATAAATTCTTATATTCTGCATGTTCCTTTTCGATCCTGTTCCTCCGTTTTCGCATTTCCCTCCATTCATCCTCCATCCATCCTTCCTCCATCCTCTTCTACCAATTTATTCGTGTTATACTCGTGGACGTTTGAATTGCAAATTCACGATCGCACAGTCGATCGTACGGCACAACATACCTAGCTTTGAGTTGCAGAGAAATGCACTACTGTTATAGACACAATCCTCGACGGTTCAACGGGACGAGTATTAATACACACGTTCGATGTTACGTAACGTTTTCCGTCGCTACTAGATTCGTTGATTGAGACTTTCTCGGTTGATTATCGTGTGTACACAGCCAAGTTTTATAGTTAAGCTTGTTACTACAAGTACGCTGCATATTTCTCAGACTAATGTAATGTACGCTAAGCAGCGAAAATTTATGTATTATTATTCTCTTCATTACTGACCTTATATACATGCATTTTAAAGTATTAGATAGAATAATTTATTATCCATCTATTTGTTTATGAATATATGGATTATCGATAACATTATTTTTAACACTCTACAATATTAAAGTTATAAAATTTCTTAAAAATTTAACATGTAAAAAAATAAGAAAAAGGAATGTATAAATATAAAAATGTAAATATTAAAGTATTTATGTTTTACTTGTAGCAATTATACACTTATGCATATGCACACATATATTTTCCATTCATTTATGAAATTAATTTTGAAAGTGCGTATAAAAGAATAATAAAGAAATGGCATTAAGTTGAAATCTGACGCAACAAGAGTTGCACGGTCATTTGTCAAGAGATCTTCTCCAATCTTAATGTCGCACTAGTCGGAGCACAAAGAGCATCAGTGTCCTTATCAAACAGAATATTATTGTAGGGCTCAGAATCAGGCATTCATTATTCATTTGATACAAACAGCGAATTCAGAAGCCTCGATGATTGCATTTATACAAAGTAAACGCGTCCAGTGTCCAGATATTCATAGAATATTACGCCATCTGCTTTCATACACCCATTTATATGTACATTAGAGTGTCTCGCGTTCCCCCTACTTCCATTCGTTTATGGAAGCTTTAATCGCTTTGAAGTATACTTTTTATTAATAAATATTTAAACATTTTTTAACAATTTTAAAGTATATGTAATATAATTTGAAATATTATGATTGTAAAAGTTTTTTAATCTAATGAACTTTTTTCTCTGTCTCTTTCTCTTTCTCTCTTTTTCTTCATTAATGTATATTTTTTACATTATATTAAAGAAAGTATATTCTTTTCCAGGTCGAAGATGCTTTTTCAAATTGCTGTTTTAGAAGAAAGTAGAAAGCGCCGTCTCTTCAATATGACAGGTAAGATATTAATCATTAGCAAAAAATATAACAAAGTTAAACATCGTTACTATTTATTACAGTTACTAAAAAATGTAACTGCAACGATAATGGCGTTAACTGTAAAGTAAGGTGTTACAAATACACGTTATTTTCTAATCTTGATAGTTCATTTACACGATATTATGTGTATTTAGCATTATTGAATATATCACGTATTTTATTATTAACATTCATGTTAAGTGTACGTGTAAAATTCATGGTTGATCTGAATTAATTCTGTTATATAACTAATCATACGTAAACGTTTTTTAATGTATATATTATAATCAATGTCGCTTTTTACAAGAATATAGTGCTCTATAATGTTGGCATAATTAATGATCTCCTAGCAATAACTTATCCGCACCCTACCATTAACCCTAAGTATTTACGGCCTCATTCATTTCGTTTTATGTTTCAATTTAAACGCATTGACGCAATTTGTCTATCTTTGAACATTATTTATTTAACCGGTCATTTCTTTTATTTATAACTGTCATAATATCTTTATGTAATCATTTGTTTATTGCAACTTTCTTATGATCAGTCATCATTTATCGTTCACCGTGTAAATTACTGCCCGAAAAAATTTTATTATTTACTTTATTTATACACATGTGTGTATATTGTGTGTGTGTATATCAATGTATATTTATATCAAATTTTTTAAACAAAATTACATACAAGTGTGGATGATCCTTTCTAAAATTAAAACATTTTTAAATGTTTACTTAAAATAAAAGAAACACCTAAAAATAAATAATAGGTCACTAAGACACTTTGATTCCAATAATAAATCATTCAAATTTCATTTAAAAGATTTCCTATAATACATCTTTAATGTTCGGTGAAATAAAAAAAATAAAATATTTATCTAATAAAATATGCATCTATTTTTTATCTCGATCGATTGCTTGGATATTAAATCTTTAAACGGATCAAAATGATTTCAATTATTCCATTAAATTCGTGTGATTGAGCATCACGAAATTTTATTCGATGTTATCTACGGTAACTGCGAACGAAACATGTATTGTCGCAATGTACTAATGCCCAGGTCCTCAAAATGTAAGGGTCCCTGCTAACGTCTATCCCTTAATGCCTGCCCTACCTGTAGGACGAGTTTCCCAACCGGTAAGGTAGATCACTCTGAAGCATTAAGAATCTCTCGAACGTGTTAATTAAATTGATCGTTAATTATTTCATTGAATTATAGAAGCTGTCCTCGCGCGCGCGTACCTTTCTTTTTATCATAAATTTGTTTTGTTCTCGATAGTTTTCTAGCTGCTCTTCTTCGTCTCGCAGCAGAAACTCATTTAGGATTTTAAATTATTAGTGAATTCAGAAATTATATCTGTTAGCTCTTAATTAAAGAAAATTAACGAATTATATAAACACGCGATCATATAATCACTATATTTACAAATGCATCGAAAATTGATAGCGACTGTTCGTTTCTTCATTCGTTCTGTAATGATGACATCAACAATAGTCTACATTTAAATTTATAACAAAATCAAAATAGGACGATATATATTTTTAATAAAGTGATACACTTTTTTATAAAATTTCTATCGACTGCAGGACTATAGAAAGTTTGGTGCAAGCTTTGTGCAATCAGGTGATATTGCGGAAGACCGCCAGATGGCAAAGGAAGCATCTTCCAAATCCTTACTACGTGATCGCATCCTTGCTCCTGATGCACTGCCGATCAATATGCAGTGTGTTAATCAATGAAAAATTTTTTTTAAATTTAAACTTTAGATAATACACACACGGAAAACGATATCGTCCTATTGGTAAAACTATTATCGCAGAAAAACGCATTGCATTTAAAATTATCGTGTGACTTTTTAATTTAAACGCATCATTATTAAAAATTAAATTATATCAATTTTTTATTCAGATACTACGTTTAACATTTTAATTTAAAAAAAATTGGAATGCTAAGCGCAATCTTTTATTCTGAAAAGAAAGCGTCCAGTTCACTATTTTCATCGTTGCTTGCATTTCATTGATACCTCCAGCTTCAATTTGCGTGAAAAAATATGACGAGAATAATATTAATCTTAAAATTCCGGTTATTAAATTTCGGTTTATGATGAAATACTTATGCACGGTTTTCTAATGGAAAGAAAGAGAGAAAGAAGGAGACGTGACAGATCGAATGAATAGAAATGCGCGAATTGACTGATGAAAGAACGAGGATTCAATCAGAATGAGAGCTCGAACAAGTGCGTTGAACTGTATGGAGGAAACCAGAAGAGCCGAAATTGCCAGAGTGATGAAGAATGAACGCTGGTTTAGCAAGAGCGCAGATTCGCTCTCCTCGCGCGCGCGCGGGAGTGCAATGGCCCCTTCGCTCTCGTGTTCACCTTCTCGACTCGATGTTGTAGCTACGCCCCCTAATCCCCCCTTTCGAAATCCTCCTCGTTTCTTCGCTTTGCTTTTATTCGAGATCCATATAGAGCGAACGTCCATCATCCTGAAGTATAAACTTGGTATCGATAGTTAACGATGATGCCCGCGCGTGTTTGTATCCGTGCCCTCTTACTTTCCATTTTCCACGTGAAATATCGCATGCAAATAAATATAAAGTATTTAACATGTGTAGTAATATATTATTTGAAATTAGAATTATACATATATGTATGTGTGTTATTGATGATGGCACTGAAATGCAAAGCACATATGAATATTTGACTTTATTCGACACTTGACGCAAAGCTGATCTCATCAAAACTATGTTTCTTTAATCGGCTGTTATATGAGTGCAATTTTGAAAAGAATATTTAGGCCCATTTTTGGCTTCCCATATGGCCTGTCATACCTTCCCCATTCGCATGGTGGCCTCTTTCACGCCCCCACCATATTCGACACGCGCCCCTCTATACGCTATAAGCTTAAAGGCCCTGACTTTTACGATTCTGTTCAAGTGATCATAAAACCGAAGTTTATTGCCGTCATGATTTTCAAGTAAACGGGTTGCCACCTGTCGGATTCTCGCAAAAGCGAAAACTGCATCAGATCTCTTCATCAACAGTGCCATCAAATTAAGGGGGAGCTTAATAAATCTTTTTTTTACAAGTTCCTTTTAGCGATCGATGATACTTGTGTACGAGGAGAGATATATATCTACATAATAAAAATATAACTCCTGCGTTATGTATACATTTTTATAAAATATATTTATCTTTTTTAGAATTATTTATTTATATTTATTAAATATATTATTTAATGATGAAAAATAACACACTATATAAGTAATTAGATTTCACATGTGGTTGACGTTTCGTAAACATCTGATTACTTATCGATCATACTTCACAGATTGTTCGAGCATTTTTTTCACCAAGCACTTTATTTCAATTCGCTTTAAACATTTGAAAAGCAAAAGTTCAAGGTATCTTTTATTTATTCGTATTTTTGCGACAGCAAAGTTCAAGATATCTTTTATTTATTCGTATTTTTGCGACAGCAAAGCAGGTGGCTAATATCCTAAACGTTCATAATGACGAGAGCGATCCAAGAACGTGTAAGCAAATAACTAGGGTCAGCCCTGGAGAGCAGCTTATGATGGGCATTACTCGGCTCGTTACGAAATAATTTACGAGGTGCGAATCGCGGGGACGATAATCCAGCGACATTTACATCCCAATAAACACTCCCGATACTCCGGAGCGTGGCGCGCGCCGCTCGCTCGACTGCGGGGCCTCATTTTACGACATTTTAATTGCGCGACCGTCTTGTCTTTAATTGCATAAACACGCGCATAAAAGACACGGTCGCGATGACATCTCTTTAACGTTTACACTCACGTCAGATTTATTCCATCATCGGGGGCCATTACATTTTACATTTACAGGACGATTCAAGTGTCTCGTATCGCTCCGCGTTTTCTCTCTCTCTTCATGTAGGACTCGTCAATTGAACGCTATCCTACATCATTGCGGATTTACGACGTAGCTACCGCAATAACGATAATCGCGAGGTAGCTCGTTGATGTTGGTCGTTTGAATGTCTGAATGGATCTGGCGAGGTTAGTTCGTTACGGGGCTCAAAGGTGGCGGTGCACGTATCCCCACGAGCTCTCGGAGAGGAGAGAGAGAGACGGCGAGTAGTATCGCGTGACCGCGCGTGCCGCACACGGCCTCGTCCCGTCTCTCTCGCTCGCACGGTAGATACGTTCGTGAACACGCTGTATCCCGCGCGCTGTCAGCTGGTGGGGGATCAGCTGGGCGGCGCCTAGCCGCTCATGGGCGTCATTTCCGACTTGGAACTACTTTCGCACGGCGTAGGAACTTTGGTGCCGTAGCGGAACGGTATTCGTGACGAATTCAATTCTGATTGGTCCTTAAGTATAACCTCCTCCCTTAGCGGCGCGTTCTCCCTCTTTGCCCGACTATCCGTGGCGGCGGCGCTCGTCTCGCTCTTAGCTGTTACAATTGCGCATAACGTTCTTTCTTTTTCTCCTTACCCTCCTCCGGTTCTCTCTCTCTCTCTTTCTCTTTCCCATCTTCTTATCCGTTTGTGTCTCTTTGCGCGTTCTCATCCCTCTCCGTTCCGTATCTCATCTCTTCCCTCTCTTTCGCGTCGCGGCCAGCATTTCTTTCCTCTTCCTTTCTTCGCGCCGTCTTATCTGCTCGCGCGCCTCAAACGTGACGCGCACGGCGAGCGAGTACGAATTTAATCTGGCGGTACGTCGTTGAGTTAGTGGAACGCTCGATAGGGGGCGCTGAGGAATCGTATCGCGAGAAAGAGGGAGAGGATAGATGGAATGGAAGGGAGAGGATGAATATCGTCGAGAGGTGGAGCGAGACAGAATCGGAGGGTGAGAAAGCAATTGTGGGGGGGAAACATTGGGGGTGGAAAGAGGGGGACAACAACGACGATAGACAGAGCGAGGAAGCTCGCGCCGGGAGGGGGATGGCGCGCGAGAGACAAAGAGGAAACGATAGCACCGCGATCTCCGTTAGGACGTAGTACTCCGGAGGAAGAGGACGAGCGAGAAGCGCGAACCGCGCGAACGGGAAGGAGCGAGGGAGACGGAGCGAGAGGAAGATAGAGAGAGAGAGCGCGTGGAGGGACGACGGTCGGCGGGACGGAGAAGGAAGCTCGGGAGAGAGAACGCGAGACAAGTCCGGCCGGGAGGAAGAGAGACGGGGCGAGGTGAACGAGCGAGCGAGAGACGGACGACGGTACAGAGTGGCGGTACACGGGGCGCGAGAAAAGCGGTAGTGTGCCGTGGACCACCGCACTGGCATACCGTGATTCGTTACAATCTCCATCGTACTCTAGACTCGGACTCTCACAGTCATCAGCGAAGTCACGATACGACGAGTGCTAGTGCAGTGCGGAACTGGCGAAGTCACAACCTGACATCTCGTGACAGATTGGCCGGTTTCGACGCAAGACAGGCCTTGACCCGACCCGACCGATCGCGCGAATTGTACATTTCGAAAGAAAACGAGAGAGAAGGAGAGAGAGAGAGAAAGAGAGCCGCCCCGCGAGGGTGGTTGTCGCGTGCCGGCTGACCGAACCGTCGTCGTCCGGTCCGCGCACGCGGTAGAGAAACCCGCAGGCGATTTTATAGCCCGTCTTATTACCCAAGTTTATTACATCGTAACGGCTTAACGATCATCGCCCGTTTCCACAGTTCAAATCGCCGTTTTATGCTCGGCTCGTCGCGTAGCGGTAACCATAACAAGACTATAAAAATCCCCGCCACTGTCATGAAACCCATTCTGAATTACACTCCTACGGCCTACTGACATTGACACTCTCATCGGTATATAACCGGCTATACCTGTCGATGACTTTTATCGCCGCTTAAAACGTTTAAATATCCCTCCGTTTATTTACCCCCTGTCAACACCGTCATCTGTCACCGCTCGCGTCGAATCCAGCGTATCTCTTCTTCGGACGTTTATAACTTACCGTAGTAGCTCGTAGTAGTGGTAACGTGGTCCGATTAACTTTCGTCCGATTATACCAAGACGTTGGTGCGACGCGAAATTATCGAGTCGGACTGGTCGCGCGCGTTTCATGCAAGCCCGCTCGAACCTTGACTCATTATTCCGCCGTCTCTTTTTTTGAGTGCCGGTGTTTTAGTGCAAGTGATTCAAAATACCCGGGATAATGAACTCGTACTTTGAACAGACCGCGGGCGGCTTCTACGGAAGCCACCATCATCAAACGGGAGCGGCGAGTCAGCATCATGATCCGGCTACCGCGGCGTATCGAAGCTTTCCGCTCGGATTAGGTATGTCGCACTACGCCTCGGCGCAGCATCATCATCACGCGTCCTCCTCGTTGGGGATACACCCGGGCGGAGGAAGCAACACGAGACCACCTCAAGATTCGCCGTACGACGCGAGCGTTGCGACGGCCTGCAAGCTTTATTCGACGACACCCGAGGCGACCGGCCACACCACGTCCTCGTACTCGACAACGGCGACGAAAGACTGTAAACAGCAAGATCAAACGTCAACGCATCAAAATGGCTATGCCGCGGTCATGGCAGCTGCAGCGGTCAAGGACGTTTGGCAGTCGGCGACCTCGGGAGCGAACAGCCAGAGTAACTCGGTCGTACGTCCATCCGCGTGTACCCCGGAGAGTACGAGGGTCGGGAGCTACGGTGGCCTCGTAGGCGGCGATCCGGCCTCGAGTCCCGGTAACAACAGTTCGTCAAGATCCCTCACGTCCTCCTGGAACACCTGCAGTTTAAACTCGTCCGCGAGTCAACCGGTCGCCACGCAACTACATCAGCAACCTACCGCCAACCATACCTTCTATCCCTGGATGGCTATAGCAGGTGAGTTTGCATTCATAAATGCTCTCTTATACGACTATTATCGTAACAGCCGCGATGAAATATAGGAGCCGCTATGGTTAGGGGAAATGTGGGGAGCCACGTGGTCGGGAAGGCGTGGTGGATCAGGCTTGCCCGTCTGGTTATACCGGACTAAATTGTTAAAATTGCTTCCACGCGATCGAATTACCTACGAGTTGTGTAGAAACGATATTATAGAATAGAATGTTTGGTATGCGTCGCGAACGGATGAAAAATTCGAACGGATGAAAAATTTTCTATCGCGTCAACAAGATGAGTTATTTCATCGTCCTTTCGTGTATAAAAAAAAATATATATATATAGAAGCGGAAGGCGTAGATGTGTCCTGCTCGACGAATATAGCTTATCATGGCTCCACTACATTCAAGCGCGAATGAAATTTTTCGCCAAGTCTATTTGTACGTCATTTTGAAATACGACACATGTCCACTCGTGAAACCCGAGATCATAGATTTACAATCGTTGACAAACTAAAAGCATTCCATTGCCATTGTCTTTTGGTCGAATGGAAAAGATTGACAACAAATAAAAGCGCTAAACGTTATACACATACATTATTATTAGTATATTTGACATATGCATTTTGAAATTATTATATCTTATCTTATTCGAAATTGATGACATTCACTTTCAAACGAACCAGTTTTCTAAATATAAAAATTGAATGTGTAGGTTATTAACATATATAATAATATTATTATCGCATAATGATAATGATAACATAATAAATATGTATTTTTATATATAAGACAAGATAATGTAATCATGTAATAATTTCTTGAAAGTATAGTCGCGAAAATAAGTCGAAGATGTAGAATGAAATTTTTTCACAGGAAGTTTCATTTCCAAGAAAATCGGTTCGATATCTCTACTTGACTTTTATACTTGTAATCTTTGTGAAGATATCGCGATGGTTAAATATAGCGATTGAAAATATACATTTTTATCGATTTGATATTTTCTCGGAAACGCGAAATCGTACAGTAGAAAAATTTCATTCTACATTTTCGATTTATTTTTGCACGAGAAATTTCCGTTTGCAATTATACTATCGTTATCGCCACGTTCTATATATATACACATACAATTGCTTTTAAATTGCTCGTCTTATCCTACCTCTTCGTACGCAACATAAGTTTTATGAGTTTTTCATTTTCATCGCGTATGCAATGTCAACGCACGCGAGCTATGTCGTGGAAAATCGGCCGTGTACCTTGGCAAAATTATGTCTGGTAGATAGGTAGAATGGAGTCAAGTGCGTGTAAAATCGTTGGGTACGCTGGGTATAATGGGGAAGTCCTCGTCCAATTGGGGGTTCAAGTGCCTTCCCCACTGTACTCACCCCACCGGAACCCCGAATTCCGGTAGTCAGCTGTTTCTAGCGATGTCTTTGTCCTCTTCATTGCGAGAAAGAGAGAGATACAATCCCGAATAACCTTCTGCTTTGCCGCTGGTAGATATATAATCATCAAGGCCTCGTGGGTTCTATCGCACTTTTGGTCAGAGTGCTTTCTTTACCACAGCTCAGCTGAGATCCTAGAGATCCCTAGCTAGCAGTTCTTTTTACTATCTCTTTCCTTCTTTTTTTGCTCCAAGTCGCTTCATTTTTGTCGGCGGGAATCTCCTTCCCGCGTTCTTCGGTCCGGTTTAAGGGTCAGGCATTTTTTTTCTTCTTCGTCTTCGATTATACAAGAGATCTTATGCATGTAAAGAAAGAAATTATTTTAAGAGGCATCAGATATTATTCAATGAATTTTATAATTTTATACACATGATACATATGATGAGTTTTTTTTATAAATGTATAATTTTTAATTTAATTAATTGCATTCGCATACACACATATTTTATGTCGCCAACTTTATATCTTTATCATCTCTTATTTTGTAAATTAATAGTGTGCGAATTGAGTCGCTGAAGAAGCCTGAAATAGTACTTTATGTGCGTATATCTTGTTTTTCATCTATTTTAATTTAATAGGAAACTCCCGATTACATTCATCTTTGAATCAATTAGATGTTTTGGATCATTGATTATGGGTTGCAAATTGCCTCGATGATGCATGGAATGCAGTGTTTGTAGAAAGAATCGCGAGAATGAGAAAAAGCAATTGATTGGCTGCATACTCGTATAACAGGTTCTATGCACTCGCGAATTGAAAGTCGTTGACTCATTTCGCACTTTCTAACAAGTTCTTTTCTGTGTTGTCGATATAATATCTAACAAGTAGGAAAATTTATCGATACAGCAATTATGGATTATTTCATCGTAAATAGAAGGGTAATGGAATCGTCAATGTTTATATCGTCAATCATTTACCATACAATACGATGAATGCTCTTTATAACATTGATAGCAAAATTAATTTATTGCGATCACCGAGATATCGTACATTTCAAGTAAGCGTATTAAATTAGGAGATGTACACATATAAGAATATGGGAGATTTTTAATATTGATACTTCCATTATATATATATGTAAATTTATTATTGTCTCTAATTAATATTTTTTAAATATTTCTTTTTGAAATACACGATATGGAATATAAGTGCATTAGAATTACACATTAATATAAATTGTATTATATGACACAATAATAATAGATGATAAATCTTATCGCTTACAGCGATTGCGAAACGTTAAAAATTGATGTATAAGCATTTGTGCTCATTGTCTCTATGTTCCTTCTTCAAATATTTCTCTCTTTCTCTCTTTCTCTTCTTGGCAATGGTAATTATATACCTAGAATACATGCCAGTATGAAATATTGCATCTGTCGTTTAATTTATTGCACTATTAATTGTATCTGTGTATATCTTGTAAGTGTATTGTAAACGATTGCGCGAGCAATGTTTAATTTATATAAATGTGAAAGCGATGTATAAGCATGGCGCCCGTGTGTCTCTATCTTACTGTTATCTGATATTAAAAGAACACATCTATTACATTTGCAACAAGTTGTTTTTCATAAAGATATATTACGTATTTATAAATATTTTCATAAATTATATAAAAGTTGCCGTTTCTGCCATAATAAGAAGAATTAATTTTTTTAAATGATCTCTTCTATTTATTTATTTATTTCCATTTTTTGTTACTTTAAGCGCATCTATCATTACTTCCATCTATTACTTTCAATTAATTATATTTGTTTTAAATAAATATCTCGTAAAATATATGTAAATTCATTTTATTATAGTAACAACATTTATAAATAGTTTTTAATGCATACATAATCATTAATGAACTATTAGAAGATCTTTAAATCAGCTATAAATAAATATTTCGTTTTATTATTTTTTATACTTGCCATTATAGTTTATACATGTATGAAAAAATGTGTGTGTATCTTCTCATTATCTAAGAATGATATATTTTCTAATATTAAATACATGATGTAACGAGAAAATTTGCATACGCTAATGCAAGAGATGAAAAATTTATAAAAGAATTATAAATATTATTTATTACAATGTATATTTTTTTCCACAAGTAAATCTTTACAAAACTTACCAATAGCAATGAGACATATATCTTCCTTTATAGAGCCGGATCACTTCCTCAGGATATACCCAAACGCGAACAATATTTATCACTGCTCATTGAGGGGTTGACTGCGTCTACAGGGTAATTAGAGGGCGCGACGATAGAGAGGCTGGGGTGCTATTTAGGCATCTCTTCATTCAAGCCCATTGAGAGAGAACCTCTTTTACGGTGCAGATCTGAAAAATGGTCCTTTTTAAAGTCACATTAAGGGTCGCGCGATAACCCGATACAGGAGTATTAATCAAGATAAATATGTCCGATGGACATGGTACTAATGATAGCTCGGTAGCTTCCGTTTCTGAAATTTACATTTTCCATTTCCGGTGCGCTTAAAGAAACAAATCTAAAAAAATAATAATTTTATTTATCTGGAGTAACACAGTGATCTTAGAAGAGGAAAAAGTAATGTAAAACAATAATGCTAATCAATTCACATTAGCATAATAAATCCGAAGTAGTGCGAATCGGAAAGAAAATTGATATTACTCGAGTGCTTTATCCAATTGCGCGCGCGATACGGCCAAAGAGGTACTCAACGAACCTTGAATTCCTTCACCGGATTCCCGCGTAAAAGCCACGTGGTGCTCGCGTTGCGTCGCTCCGGAGTTGGAAAGGAGTAGTAGCGCTACTTTCTACAATACGACGTCTGCGAGTAGGTGTTACGTACCTCGGGGAGCAACCTCGTTCAATATAAAGCAGCTAGGAACAACGCTGTAACCGTAACTTTGACGTTTACGACAACGAAATCGTGGCTCGACTCGTTTATCCCTCCTTCTCGTGAACCTCCACGCTTGCCGCTATGGCCGTTTACGAGGCTTGCCGGTAATGCAGCGCTCTACTCCCGTATCGACGAAGATCAGCCCCAAGATCTTCGTGTGCGTCCGTTGCAAGGATTCCCTTTTCGCGAACAGAAAGATACCGAATTATCGCCTTATCAATTCAAAACTTTCCTTTACGCGATCCATCGATATATTATTATTTTATTTTGAAAAATATAAAAATATTTAAATAATTAAACAAACAAATAATTTATTCCTGCACATATATGATGGATATGAAGTTTATCATCGAAATATTTTTTATTGAAATAATTTGTTTTTATTCTTCCACGCGATTAAAAATGTAAAAGAGAATCGCATTAAATATACGACGGAGAGGATACGACGTGCAAAAAGGGCGTTCATTCATACAGTCGCCTTTGCGTACCACAACACGTATTTTAAAATCAATTTTTGCGTACTCTATTAAAGGATTATGTGACGGATACGCGTCGAGTATAGGCGTGCATGTTGCACACCGGTGATCAAGTGGCTCGGGGTCTCTCCTCTCCTCGTGTGTATAGAGGTGCACGAAATATTCAGGGACACACACGTAACGTGCAGGCACTCACACTATCGAGCGTCGCGACCTAAAGAGGCAGCCCGGGTGAATGCGTTCCTCGTATACGGGGAGAGCTCTATCCATGTGTTGCTCCGTTGGCCCGGATGAAGTATGACGTACGAGCCTCTCCGTATGACTTACTACGCCCTTTTTTCCCTTCTCCACGCCCGCCGCTCTCCTTCGTACTGTTCAACCGAAAAACATTGGGGCCTTCTTAAAAATGCGCGCTCTTTAGTTGCAATGTGCATTCCTCGATGGCAGGGGAAAGCAGGTAGAAATGAAATGCAAGTGAGCCTCGAGGCGTTTTCATTGCAAAACTTTTGTAACGTATCATCGTCGTACATCTCGCATTTAATAATGAGTGTCTGGAGGATACAAATGTGTTGGAATATTAATGTCGGAAACAAACGATATGTTAGATAATACATATATTATTTTTTATAATTATTATCTTTTAATTCTTCAAATATTTTATCTATCCATTTTTTTCTTATACTGAAAATGTACCTTACATTTACCTGCAATTATTACCATTGATTTATTGAAAATTTGGGAATTAATTAATTAACAAAATAAGAATAAAATATTTATATAAATTATTTGGCCTTAATAATAAATAAAATGTGTATAGATGTGTATAGATGTCTTTTTATTTGCAATCATTAAATGATTTTATTAAGAATACTCGCATCATTGTTTGCGGATAAACGTATTTATTCTATTGAACTGCAATTATCGCCGCGATTATTGAATTCATTATATTTAATTGCGTATTATTCTTCAATCTTTTGTCTTTTTTGTTCGATTTTTCCACTTTTTTCCATTAAATCGCTGGCATTAAACAATTATGCGCGATGCAACGCGTAAAAATATAAAACAAAAACAGCATCATAAGCGATTAGCGAGAACGCAATAATTTTCATGATCATTTTAATATCATCGCGAGTCAACCAATCGGGAAATTAACTCAGAGCGAGGTAGACTAATTTTAAAGTACAACCTCGACGCCATCGAAACCAAGACGCATACAATATACAATATATACGAGTACACGATATGTACATCTCTCGCGTACCTTTCGCATTTTAATTTAAGCATCGTCTCGCGACCAATCACGCTATTCGCGCTATACGTAGCGGTCGACTTAAGCTATAATCTTTGATCGATCGTATCGCTCGCGTCTTGTCCCACGTCCCGCTTCTTCCTTTCGCAACTAGTAATTTTAACCCGCATGGTGTGCTTTTCGAAGGACTTTCAGTAAGCTTGTTATTATTATTGTTGTTGTTATTATTTATATTTCGCTCATTATTATTCAGCCCTTGTTTTTTTCACGGGTAATAAAATAATTATAAAGTATTTAAGCGATCAAATATAGCTCGAATAATTCAACATAGAAATATGCCAGCTTTAACTCTGGATAGGCAGTGCGTACAGTCGAAACGGAACTGTTTGATCGATTCCCATTTTGACGAAAGATCCGATTATTCGAGCAGATATCGGGCAAATTTCGAGCTAAAAAAAGAACCGATGATTCCTCGTTGAAGAGAGGAATAATCGGTTTCTATTTTTGTTTGCTTCGATAAACGATTTAATTTTACCTCACTTGTTTTATCCAGCTCATTGCATTTTTATATAGACGCCGAGATACATCTCATTAGCCGTAACCTTTATAAGTTATGTATGAATTCCTCGCGTCTAGGAATCGCGTAGCGAGAAAAAAAAGAGGCAGGTGAATATGCGTGAGCATAAGCGTAACGCGCGCCGAGGCGTTGAGGTACTGATCGGTAGGTACGTCGCGTCGCTAGCGGTTGCCTCCGCCAGGTTTCTCAATTTGATGAACGACCTGTTCGCATGTACGATTCGTGAGCTAGCCTGACTTTATATACAGCCAACAACAGTCGTGCGTTATATCTCGCCGTTTTGCAAATTTCATACCGTACAAGTTATTGTTAGCGGTCGCGAATTCCGCGATGTATACAGAGTGTTTCAAACGATCAAACTTCGCCATATGAGTGAAAGACAGAAAAAATTTTATATGTGAATTATTGGTCTGGTTTATTAAAATATAATAAAAATATGTTAAAATATAATATAAAGATGTCAAACATGAAGAGTGGATTCGCTGTCAATATTATGTAAGAGTAGATCGCTTATCTGTTCATTCTAGCCATGTGTTTATATTATTTGAGATTATTAAAGACGATCAATTTCGAATAAACGAACTTATATATATAATAATACAATTTCATATTAATATAATACAATGTTCTCGAATAAAGAATATGCAGAAAATATCCGTGAGAAAATATCAACGGATATTCCCTAATAAAATCCGCTATTTAGTTTAATATCTTCGTTATAATATTTTAATAAGGTGATTCCGGTTCTACATGCTTATCTAACGCACACACACGCTTAGCTTATTTCTATTCATAGAACATATTGGCGAAGTTTGATCGCTTAACTTTGAAACATCCTGTTTATACTGTTCTCGTCAGTGTCGATCAATTAATTAAGGAGAATCCTTTGACGTTATTTAGAAAATATGCACGTTTTCTGACGTGAATAGCTGCCATAGCGATTCAATTACACAATTTTACGTTACATCTACTAAATCTCATTTATTCAAAATTTGACATTTGATAATTCTTTGAAAAGTTTTTTAAGTCACTTATGTATTTCTCATAACTTTTTCAAAATTCTTTCCTTAAGATTTAAATGAAATTAAAAATATTTGTCACCGAAATATAATTTCAGATATATTTCAGTTATATTCAACGATTAGTCAGGAATCTGGCATTGACGAGATATTATAAACACCTATATATAGGCTAAAGTTGTCTACATAATACATATATTGTGCCGGAGGCTAAGATAATACATACGTTGGACCGGCCGTGCTCTTCGTAGGTATGAAGAATGTGCTTAGTTGCTCGGCGATCGGAGCGACTATACCGCCAGACACAAAGGCCATGTCTAGTTGTGGCCGCAGGGGAAGACGGTAAAATGGGGTACATGGTAAAATAATTGAATCGAAAAACGTTCTTACGCCCACGTTTTTCATGATTTTCGACTGTCTGTTATACGGATAAAGATATCACTAAAAAATATATCACTTATCCACGTGGCTCCATTCACTAGCTATTCCATAAATAACAGAACGTCACGATGAATTTTATTATGGTTTTCTTGGCCAATATTTTTGAATCTCATGTCGATATATCTATCGATTTAAACAAAGTTCTTTAACAATTTGCATCATTTTTAAGGACAAAAATTTGTCGTTTTTTCAACAAAATACACTTGAACTGTTTTATAAATGTTAGGGAAGATTTTTAAACATTTTTTATGTAAAAAAAAAACGCACAAACTTTTTAATACGAAACAGCGAAGAATTATGGACAGTGTCATCCAACGTATAAGGTGCTGATTTTAATCGAGTCGTCGCGAAAAATAACAACAGCGCGAAAAATATTTTCGAAGCAATATCCTCCAAGCCATGTTTCTCATTCTTATTTCGTCTCATGTACCAACGTCATCTGCGGAGCAGACCTCGACGCGTCGATATTCAATTAATACGCAACGATGTAATCGGGTCCGTTGATACTGCCAATAATCTTCCGCGTTCGCATAACTCTTATATAGCACTTTTTGCACCGGCAAACTTGCCCACCGTTCTTCTCGTCCGTGTCGATGGGCGGCCATTACGGACAGCACCTGCCACCCTGGCTACGACCTGACCACAATACCTTTACTGCGTCCATTATTGAGAGAACATTGTCAGTCTTCAACAATCTTACCAGCACAATTTAAAAGTTAAAAAATATTGGTACGACATAATAAGGGAAATTAACATCAAAATCAATTTTACTTCTTTTTATGTTATTATTATAATCTATTTTTTTTTCTAAAATTATAAATTATTATTACATGTATACAGTTGTAGTATTTATAAAAAATTGAATTACATTTTATACCGATTGGAAAAATATTATATAAAATATTGTATAGTTGACATATATTGTATTTATTAGTTTTTATTAAGAAATATATTGTTAAATATTGTTGAATTTTTTATAATCTTAGATTGTTCCGTCAAAAGCTCTGATAATTGAGCAATGTGCATTCTTTTTAATTTGCTACTATGTAATAAACAAATTTACTACGCCTAAAAGCCTCATAATTTATTCTTAGATATATGAAAACAGATGTGACTGATTATGTAATCTCCAGTATATATGCTTGAGAATCGTGTGCCGTGAACTTAAGTTGAAGACGTACATTAATATCGAATAGGACAGGCAAAGGGACTTTAAAATTAAGAAGTTTGCGTTTAGTAACGTCTCAGCAATTCTTTTGAAAGGTCGGGAAGTTGTAGACAGATAAATTATGCCCGAGACGTTCCTACCTATTTGTGTTCGACCTTTACTAGCTGTGCAGTAAATGCCTAAACTAAGCCCCGATTCAATCTCTATAGATATTGTACGTCTTGTAAGAAGCAATTTTTAAACTATTTAAATAAAGTAAATTTAATATGATCCATTGACAAATATCTTGTGACAATAAAGAGTTTGTGGTGTAGTCGAGATTGAATTAACAAAATTGATCGGCAAGAGAAAGCCTTTAGTTGACTCAATCGCGTCAATGAAACGATGAATGAGCAATCTGGAAAACGTACCGAGATTCTAATCTGAAAGTGCTTTTTGTGCTAATGAAAATGTACGATGCACAGAGTATTTGTAGTGAAATTACGTATTCGTCACGTGCGCCTATTTTATCAGTATGCGTAGAGAGCGTGTTAAAGGGAAAGAGAGACGGGGATAAAGAGAGAGAGACGCGGCTAGCAACATTGTGTAGCGATTAAGCGTTCGAGTTGAGCATTATGTAACTCAACGATGTCACGTTGCCCGACTGTCATGCATATGTGCCCGCTCACCCATACACGTGCAAAAGTTATGACGTATCGCCGCCGCGACATATTTATTAAACGCTACGAACGATATTAGGCTGGCGCGAATCGACATTACGAGCTTAAGTACGGACAAGCATTTGTTGTGCGCCATTAGCCCCGATAATTTACGGCTACCGCACTGTCTGCCCTCCATGCATTTTTGCATCTCGTTGTTTCTGTCCTTTGTTCTGTCTTCGGCGTGATATCTAGTTCGGCGAGATACCTTTTGCGATATATAATGAGCGGCGAGAGATTATTTTTGTCGCGGTAAATTGCACGCGTGATTCATTCACGAGGTTATTTTTACCGCCAGGCAAAACGCTAACGATATATCGACGACGTGTGTTTTGTAACAATTGTTTGCAAGACGCAATTCTCCCTCTCTCCCCCCCCTTCCTTCTTTATCTATCTATCTCTTTGTTTCACTCTTCAGGAATATAATACGGGGATCGATCGGTAAGGTCTTCCGTAATCTCGACGAGAATTAAACCGTACGAGCATTATATCGATGATACGATAGGTGCCCGCGTGGTTTATGAACTGTTCATTAGAAACGCCGGTATAGCAACCACGCGCGACAACATTTTTACTTCACGAAGCAGGTTTTCTCTAGGAATGCGCGAAGTCGTTTGTTTGATTTATGAGCCGGTTAAAAGTGGTCTTGCATCCGAGTCCTGCGCGTTATATATTGCAGTACATTCTATACTGGAGCAATCGTGTTTTCAAAATTATCCTCGGACTTCATTCCAGCACGCAATAAGAATTTCAGACGTTTTTTAATAAGAATAATCGATAAATTAATTTTCTTTTACATTGCATAGTAAAAATTGCACAAGATATCTTGAATTAATATGTCTTTAATTAATTCAAGTAACTAAATTAGTTGATGATAGACATGGTGTTGATTAGAAATAAATGTATAGATGTATTGATACTGAATACGTCAAATATTTCAATATAGTTGCGTCAATAGTATATAAATATGAAAATAATATAATAAAGAATATAATTAATATTAAAATGGTATTTTAATATTATGTAAAATATTATATATTTTAATATTATGTGTAAAGATACATATGAGATTTTTCTTCGGATACATTCTTAGGCCCAAGGACTAAATTTCTTTTGCGGCACAATAAATGTATAAACTGCTAGAACTTTACGTAAGATCTCGGATATCACGGTGTAATTTATACCTTGGTCAGCAATATAAAACTGGCGGGACGGGCACGTCGGCACGTTCGTCCTCCAATACTGTCATTTTACACGACACGAGAGGTGCGCGGACACGAAATGCTACTACTACCACTAACGCACACACATCCACCGCTTCCCTGACGAATAAATGCCTCTATAACGGCGGCGGTAAGGAACCGTTAGGTTTTTTTTTGCGGAAAAAGTCATAAAATGAGTGGCCAAAGCCGACGACAATGAATATAACTGTTACCTTTGGAGACCCACCTCAGATCCGTCCGAACCCGACCTATCTACCGATTCCGCCAGTTCAACTCAATCCGCCGTCGATGGCTCATCGATCGCTGTTTCTTACCGGGAATTGCGCGTGTATTCGTTAATTCAATCCGGTAGACTGTGCGATTCCTCCGTTTAGATTACATCTCCGTGCATTTACGTGGTGACCAAGATGGTAGTAGTCGAGAGTCTACATTCAGAAAGTCATGTAACAACCACTTTTATACAAGTGAAATTATCTGACGTTTCTTCCGTGCGCCTGGAGAGGAGAGCGTTTCGCTTCGCAAATTACTTCGTCTTGCTTTATGTCGCATCTTTTTTTCTCAATCATCTCTCCGAACGCTTGAAAATAATTTCAGAGGTAGGGTGGAGGGAGGAGGGGTTGTTTACCAAATTATTAATTAATTGAGGCGTAACGAAAAAGAGACAAAAGTGTACACGCGAATATCTGTCACGTGAGCAAGGTTGATTGGAGAGAGCCGAGCCGCACATGATCTCGGACAAGTATCGGACGCAAATACATTGCGCTCCGCCTACGAAGATTTACGGGTGCGGTGCCCGGTGTGCGTCCGGGTGTGCGTGCGTGCGTGTGTACGTGTGTACGAATGCAGTTAGAATCGCGCCAGTCGGCACATGCGCGCAGCGCGCGGACAAGTGTGTTGAGCAGGTGAGAAAAAGGAAAAAGATGAAGAAAAAAAAGGAAGAAACCGAGTTCCACAAACGCGATTCGAATCGAAGCGGAGTCGCGCCGGGTGATAATCTCGGTATCGTTCATCAGCTTTGTGTTCGGCCACGAATTCTCTTCAGCAGCCCCGCGAATCGTGCCTTACGTAACCTGGCGGGGATAGAGGGGGGAAGGAAGGGTGGTCTGCGGCTCGGAAACACCTCTTTCAGCTCCTACCACACGCGAAACCTGGCGCGGCGTAATCAGCGGTAGAAGTATCCTTGGCCAGTCCAGCGATGTATCTTCCAAGTAGCAATTTTCCCTTTTCGCCCTTATCTCCGTTTGATAAAAATTAAAAACGACGCGCGCGCGGTCGCTCGCCCTCTCGCGCGCGCGCGCGCACGATAAAATCGTATCCTGTAATTTCCCGTATCGACGCGTTCAACGAGATGTTAGAATGTATATATGCGCGCATATAATATGCGGATACCGTGTGGCCCTATGCCGCCGCATCATCATGCATCGAAATTGGTATTCAGACTGTCGATCGCTCATTACTTACTCGCCGTAACTAAAATTACATCTCTCACGTTTTCTCTCTCTCTCTCTTCCGACGTTTACGTGTACACGCGTCCCCCCTCCCACCCACCCCCCCGGTTTACGCGGACGTTTCCCATCCGACACGCATATCTGTCGGATCCAGCCGAGTTGCTCCGATCGACGAGTGATGACTTCGCAACCGAATTGTGATAATAACAAGATCGCGAACTGGTTTTTCTACCTCGGAGGAAACATCAGGCCCGTCCACGTACGATCCGAAATCTTCTCGCGGAGGAAGAGCTCTGAACACAGAGCCAAACGTCAATTTACCAGCGGAACTTGAAATTTGCGTGAGACGAAACTGCTGATTTTGGCGGGGAATGATTTGGGCGCGGATTCTCTCCCGATGTGGTTCCTGCGCTCCTCGCGCGAGTCTCTCCCTCTTGTGAAATATGTCTCGGACAGTTTTCGAAATTAAAAACCGTCGTTTTGTTCCTTCCGACGATTCCTTTCAACGTGCACTTCCTTCCCCTCCCTCGAGGAACTCCGCGCTTTGTTATTATTATTATTCGTTTTCGCGTCTCTTCTCGGTTCGTAATTCCCTCGGCTGCCATCTTCTTCCTTCTCCATTACGCCTTCGTCTTTCGCATCCTCCTTTTAATAGCAAAATACGCAAACCATAGGCTTTCTTCCATCTTCTCCGCGTTTTTACGCTACACTGTTTTGCTGTCCCTACGTCCCTCCTTTCCCCTGTACACTTCTCCACACTCATTATCTTCTCCGTTTTGTTTTTATATCCGTCAATTCCACAGTTTCTTTTTCTCTCGCGGCACACAGCCAATCCTTCTCTTTTATATTGTGTTTTCGCGCATCTCGGCTCTTCCTTCCAACCCCGCGCTTCCCTCTCTCGCCCGTTGCCATTTTTTTTATTTCGTTCTCTCCGCGCCAAGCTTCTCTCTACCTACCTACCTACCTACCTACCTACCACCGCGCGTATCTGTATGAGAGAATCGAATCTTGGGTGCTACGGAAAACACAATGTGCAGAGAGAAGGAGAGAGGTGGCGGAATGTAAACCAGTTATGCCGTGTACACCCTTTGGTTAAACCAAAACTGAGTGGTTTTATAGCGCCGATCTGTCTTGCCGTGTTATAACGAGTTCGTGACTCGACATAATATGATAACCCCTCCCCGAAACCCCTCCTCGGACTCTCGCACAGAATCGCGGGAACGCGCTAGAAGAGGTAGTAGAGAGACCGGGATAATAAAGAGTGTGCGTGGCGCGCGGAAGAAAGGATAGACTGCCGACAGTGACTCTTCTTCATCGTGGGTAGAGAAATAGTCCTAGAGTCATTATTTGTCCCCGGTTGATTATACGATGTGGTCTCGAGCGAGCCTTGACATTGTATCAAGACTTATCGAAGCGTACTTTATTCTCTAAATATGTCTAGAAGTGAATCTCGCGTGGAGTGATATTATCATTATAATCTAAATTAAAGGCATTATAAATTAATGGCTACCGATAAGTATCTTAATATATTGCGTTCGCGCAAGGTTGCGGAAATTGCTACAAGAAATGGGAGGATGAGGGGATGTAGGTAATAAGGAATGCATAACGGAAGAGAGAGGGCAAATCGCCAACAGTGGCTCTTCTTCGCCCCTACCAACCGAGAGAGGTTCGAGAGAAAAATATTCTTCGACGCAATCCACTTATATATCCATAACTTTTCGCTCGTAAAGTTGGCATTGTACTTAAACTAATTGATAGAATCGATGTATATGCATAATTAAGTGTTCTTTAAAACTCCATTACTACAAATTACCGCAATTTCATTCATTTTCATATTTATGTCTCGGTTTTGAATATGAAGCTTTATGCTTGCATAAATTTTGTGTAATTATCTTTTATTATTTTTTGAATAGAAAAAGAAAAAGAGAAAAAATATATTATGATGTTATTACAAATTATGTTTACTACAGCGTTCTTTGTTAAAAATAAATTGCAAATAAATGATAAATTTTCTTTTATTTATACGTAATAATTTTCCTCTTCATTATTAATAATTTTTACATAATTTCTACCTTTGCTAAATAATTTATTTCTCTTGACACTATAAATACTGCAATCTTGATAAATTCATAAATGTAATAAAAATATAATTCAATTTTCAGTTCTTCATATTTTAAATATTCTTATATTTGAAATGTCTCTCTACCTTTATAGTAATTCTTCTCTTTATAATATCAAAAGTTGAAAAATATGTTAAAAGTATACACGTACTACTTTATTATTTCTTACAATATTAATGCATCCTGTGAGGAAAGAAGAAACATTTGCGTAAAAAAATAATTGTTGAAATATCGGGGTTAATTTAAAAAGCAGTATTCCGTGAGATTATTGAATAATGATGAGCGTGGAGTCTCTTGTGGACTCTCGGCTCCGAACCTTTATCCTACGGAATCTCGTGTCGAGGAGCACGCTGTATGATCCTCATAATATGAGAATGTCCAAGCAACACTCTTGATGACAATAATGACGATCATTATAGTAACAACACTAATAATATGTTATTTCGTGGAAAAGAATTTTCTGCAAGATAGCCCCGATAAATGATCGTACTAATAATGCGAGTTTGTTAATGTTGACGATGCCAGGCATTTCGCAAGTCCTTCAAAAAATCTCACGACAAATATTTGTTTTGTGTATAAATTATTACCTAAAGTTCGACTATTTAATTTACACGAAAATATAAATTCTATATTCATGTTTCTACACAAGATATTTCATCAATTATGACAGAATACTAACTTTGAAAATACACATTGTGTAAAAGCATCGTTTCCTCGATTGTCAAAGTCAATCAAACGCAAAGATCAATTTTTCGCTTTCCGTAATGCATAATAACTGTCATAAACACTTGTTTCACTTATAAATTTGGCGTGATGAAAGATAGAGCTTTATGAGAAAGCAATGCCGCATCCACGTGCAAGCACACGTATGTAGCAAAGAGAATTTATTCAGAGAGAGATGCTCTCTCCCGCAATCAGTAACTCACAGTGGACGAAGGCGCGTGCGCGCTTTACAGCCGGCATACCAAAGAACACGGGCATAAACATTGTTGGCCGGATACACACACGAGGGGAACACAAAAGCGGCACGTGGTGGTGGAAGAGGGACGGGAATTAAGATGGACGGTGCCAATCGTATGCTAATAGAGCGGTCTTTTATTTTCTCCTTTACCAGTTTGGGGAAGTAACCCGCGGACGTTCTCAGTCGCACACACCCGGTCGAAGCTCGATCTATATGTCGAGCAAAGTATCGTACGAGCGTGTATCGGCATGTTTTCTGGGAAGAATGAAATGTGGTAGCTGTGTGGGGGCCACGATGAAATCCGGGTGCGAAAATACGCGTGTTTCGATATAAGCGCGTCCCAACTTTGGCCGTATATAGGTACCGTTTTATTCGCGTCTGAAATATATCTGTCATAAGGAAAAATCAGTATCTCTCTCGTCTTGGTTTTATTGCTAATTTAATAATGGATCCGTCAAAACGTACGTTTAAGTAGAGCGATTATTTTTCAAAATCAGACCGCGCTGCTCCGATATATTTCGGAGCATATCTTGAATCTTTTCTCTGCTGTATTAAAGTTTTTAAAATAGAAAACATAAATCTTTATATTTTAGTACGTGATTCTTCTGGAAGTTATATTGTAAGCGAAATATGTAAGCTTTGTATTGAACGTAGTATTATCGTATTACATCGGGTCACGATCTCTATTATATCTTTTTTGCTCTTTCGGCGAGACAAATTATTAGTCATATCATTGCGAAGTATCTTCAAGGATAGAAGAAAAGCAACAGTGTCCTCTTTCGAGAGAGAGAGATAAAGATCCTATCCTTCTTAGCTGTCAAGTTAATTTTTATACATTACTTTTATCCTGCACGTTGCTTTTTTTAAAAAAAAAGATTAGACTAATCATCGCAGATATAAAATATCTTCTACTAATTTTGAGCATGTTTTCCAGAGAGAAAAATTTTCTAATGAGACAATCTTTAAGTTGCTCCTATATTACTATTCCATGTACATGAGAGCCGTCATAAAAACTTGTTTCCATGGTTTATAGGTCAAGAGTGCCGTCAGTGACCATCTGCCTACTCTCTGATTTTTTCGGGCAATGTTTTCTAATTATATTATAAAGAAATACAAATATTATAATGTTCTATAACAAATAATATAAGCGCGATTAGGATATTTATAGCTCGGAGAGAGAGAAGATTAAATAATTTTAATATAATATTAATATTAAAGTAAACATGGAATTAAAATATCGAGTAAACATGATATAGTATTTTTGCTTAGAGTTTTTGGAAATAAAATTAAATGTGAAAGGAATTTTACACACGATAATAATAATAATAATACAAATAAATAATAAACTCTTCAAAAAATATTTTTTGCATAATTGCAAAAATTATTTCTCAAGTGTTATATAATACTATTTATAAATATATATATAATATTATTAATAAACTGTGCGATAAATTTGCGTCTCTTGTGCATATGCAAATGATGATTTATTGCTTCCGATATAAAATGTTCAAAGTCATACACGATTGCGTTCTTAATTGCAGGCTGATGGCTTATGCGGAATAATAAATCTTCAATGAACACGTTAATGATATTCTTTTCATTTTAATGCCAGTTCCACATGTGTAAACTTATCGATGCCATCGAACCATCGGGGAAACGATCCGGGAATCCGTCCATCATTGATTTCCCCCACTAAACGGGTCGGACGAGCCTTTCTCCCATAGACCTCTGGGTCTTTGAAGTTCAGCCATCGACCATGACCAGACGCAGGCGTTCCTTTATCTTCTCCGATGCTTCATTGCAATTATGCCTTACACAAAAACATATTTAAGCGCATAACCTAACAGCTTCCATCACGACATGATTAATATCATTTAATTTCATGTCACTCGAGAAAGATGAATATGGGAGAGAATCAATTTTGCTAAAATTTACATTACAAAAATAATTTTTAAACGGCTTCAGAATTAATATCGACAATTTTATGTTATCGATAATTACATCAGGAATAAATCAAAATTATTATTAATATCCATAAGAAATTTTGATATATATCGTATTTATATCAAACATATTTTTCCTTAAACTGAAAACTAAAGTACCACGTATTTTAAATATAGCCAATTTAGGTCGATTGTGCAGATCCTGATCCGCGGCACACCACTTAAAATCGAACGCGCATCTTATTATCCACGTCTGCGATATTAATCCTAGGTCTGGCCCATGATGCAGCTGCACTTAACCTACCCCTTCATCTGTGGAAATGCGCTGGAGATCTTTGCATAATTCTACCTTTATGCGAAGGTACTATCCTTTTTATTAGGTATCGGCTTATGTCGTCGCTTTCGTAGCGAAAAAAAATTTTTCACATAATTAAAGGAAGATAAAAAAATTGTTTCCGGTAAAGAATATAAGTTATTGTGCGCAATTTATTTTTAACATTATCTATTATCTAATTAGCTTTAAGATATTTGTTATGCAGCAACTAGTAATTTTTCTTACATTTTAGATTTCCCATATCGTAAGAAATTCGAGTTCGTTACACTCTCGTTGCCTACTTGAACTAAATTTCACCGCCGCATTTAGCATGTAAACGACTTTAAGCTTAAATGAGGAATGCTGTAAATGGATCCAGTCCAAATGAAGGTTCGGGGAGATTAATTTGCGACGATATCTGGAAAAGTCGCGTCCCTAGCAAATTCTCCCACAGACGAATAGTCGGACGAGAGTTGAAGTAGCATTATCAGCGCAGACCGTCCCTTGTATGCCTACTAAATCTGCGAAATAACGGCCGAAATGTATCTAACGTGGAGCCGTGGCTGTCCTTTGGCCCATATTAGGTTGCGTTCGTTGCCCTTTCTGTGCGTGATATTCGGAAATTTTAATGGTGTTTGCTCCGTTAGTCCCGGGACTGAAATTCATCGTGTATTTATTTTTCGCCGGTAGACTTCCGTTATCTGAATAACTCACCGCACGAATGCTTGTACAAGTTGCAATAAACTAAGAGGATCGAAATTTTTGTCGGGTACATTACGACCCGGAGAAAAAGTTTACGCAGTTCTGTCACGTTTCTTGCAGTTTTTATATAATTAATTAATTAATAAAAAATTGTTTTAACATGATATCTAACAATTTGATTTTATATAAATATTTAGGCAAGCGTATTTAAAAAAATAACCGTCTTTTCCGCAAATTTCGAACTCGTAGAGCTCGTAAGACGCGATTGTTAGGCACGTCGGTGGAACATGCGAGAGTATTCGCGAGCGTTAAAAACGCGCAAACAAAAATTTCAATACGCTCCCTCGTAACTCTCTCGAGCACGGTATTAGCAGCTCGTTATCTGCAAATCCGGTTGGTTGATGCTCGTATCTGAAACGTGCATCAAATCAGCGCCTCGGATAACTACGCTTGGAGAAACGACGTGACGGCGGGAAGAAAAACGAGACACGAGAAATGCGCGCGCGAGAAACAAAGGGGGAAAGTGAAACGCGATACGTTATTCCTTCGGTCACAATATTGACTGCAACTTTAGGTCGGCGAGATTTAGGTGACTTCCCGGCCTGCGAGCGGGAAAGAGGTGGATAAATGGTTAGTAAGTGCGATCGTGGAGTTTTAGAGGGGTAGGCCTTCCCTTTAAATTCGCTTAAAGCCGATGCCGAGTTTATTAGGGTTACCGGGCGTCCGCTCGGAACGGCCGTCAATTCACTCGCCTAGCGAAGCGACTTAAATTCCTATTGTCGCGTTTATTGCCGCGGGGGTGGATCCAAAGATGAAACAAAAAAAAAAAACATCGATACACAAATTTTTTCTTCCAACTGCAACGGGATCCTCGTCGAAAACGAACCATGTCGACCATCGCTCATCATCGGGAGGAGCGTGTTGGATATTATAAATTGGCTCCGGCAGAAGGTGAACGATCCGCGCGCTTCACTCCACCCCTATCAATGTAATCGTTATAGCTCCAATCTCTCGAATTGTAAACTTCGGGTTATCGAGAATTACTTGTACGTTCACTGGCTGCGATGGCTGGTCCGCCCTATTACGTCCTTCCGGAGGTTACGATAACTTTTGCGGTTAAACGCGGATCTCTCTCAAATTGCTGCGGCTTTCCTTGCTCCGGCATATTACCAGAAGAAGTATGGAATCTTCGACATGTTCTTGCGCGCCGTAATGATTGCACGTCGCACGTGTACCACCGCGTGTCGTGCGCAACTTGTGCGTAGCCGAACATGTTACTCCGGCCATCGAGCCAAGATTTCTGGACTTTTTTCACCTTCGATTATATTCAATCTCGTCTCTCGCTCTTCCGTGAAAGGGATTCGCTCGCAGATGCGTAGATTGTCGAGAGAAAGAGAGAGAGAGAGAGAGACAGAGATCGGTATCGAGATAAATATTACTTTATTATTTTTCATCGCAGATAAATCTTGTATTACGATTCATTTAATCATCGCATTTTCCATGGTGTGCGGCGAGCGTGAAATTATGGCTATTCATTCTTGCACAATGATTTTTGTCGATCACCATTCGTTGCGTTGTACTTGTTTAGTGAATATTTAAAAGTAGATAATGACAATTCGATAATTGGATAACCCTAGATCCACGGATATCGGATAATTTATGGACAGTCCACGAGTAGAGAGCTCTCCGGAGCTAGATATAAATGCGAAACTACGTTCTTCGTTTTGCTATCTATCGATCGCTCCGATTCATGAGCCGCGATTACGGTTAATTTAATTCAGTCAGTCATCATTCAATGATTACGGAGCTGAGGCAATGCATTACTCTAAGCGCAGTCTGCCTCCGTTTTCGGAAAATTGCTGTCGTTGAAAATGTTCTACCGATTGCAACTTGTTTCGCACGTTTACAAGGGGATCATTTTACGCATTTTTTTTCAATCCGATAAACGCGAATTACTAGCCACGACGGTCGGAAAAGTACACCCTGATATTCATAGATCTAATCAAAAATGCTATTCTTGAACCCCGCGGGCGAGTGCTACGACTATCGTGATTTCAAAGAGACTTGACTCGTTTATGTGATTTATGTAATGGATAGAGACAAAAAAAGAAACGAAAAACTCTCAATTTCTTTCTTCTTTTTTTTTTTGAATATAACTTGGCACGTCAAATAGATACTATTATCCTCAAAGAAATTTAAGAGAAACGTAATCTTTCTCTATTTCGATATATTTTATCAAATCTCTTTTTAAAGGGTTTTTTCTCGAGGAGCAAATTTAAAATTTTTATGATGATAGCAAATTAACGTTCAAGAACACTTGATGTATAATTAAAAGATTATGCAGATAATTTTTTTAATAGAAGGTGGTAAATTATATGGTAGATACATCTCTTGAATTTGAAAAAAGTGAGAGTTTTTCGGCTTGCTCAAAAGGGAATGCATTATAATTACCTCGAAGAATCATCCTCGGCGATTACAAGGTCGCACCGGCGTTTAGCCCAATTTCGAGAGCCGTGTTGTATTTATGCACTGGGTAACACGAGCGAGATTAACCAGATTAGCTCTTGTTCGGGTCGGAATAACCATTTACGTTGGCGACTGGTTCTTCACAAAATCTCTCGTTTAAAAGATGTTTGCTCAGTTTCGCTCGATTTCGCAAATTCAAGAATAATTGAATAATAGAAAATAATTTTGACATATAGGTATACATATACATATATATATTACCTATTATGTTGCTTATTATTGCATCCATTTCATATTTATTTATTTATATATTCTCTCACGAATGTAACGCAATTACATTTTTCTCCTCGAAAAAGATGATCGAGAAAGTATTGTCAAATTTTAATACTTTTTTGATAAACTCTTTAAGACCTTCGGTGTATTTTGATCTCTTTCTCTCTCAACGGATAGCATCAAAAGCACAGTTCTTACGTCTTCGACGAGACTATAGCGGCATATCAACTCCTCTTGGTCGGGGGCCGTCTCATTATCCGTGCTCCGATGGTACCACGCTGCGAGCTCGCAAGCCTCCTATAGTCGAACTCGTACTATATTCGTATCCCGAAGTATAGGTTGGTGTGTGCTTTCGGCATCTGAAACAATTCACTCTCGCACTATATCCAGGTTGGAAACAGTATCACGTATGCCGCGTTACATTTCCTCGTTATTTTTGGTCTCACTATTATTAATAAGAATTCTCGCAGATTGTCCATCTCTTTCTATCGAGATAGAAATTGGGTGATCATAATTTTCGGTTAGCTTTATTTTTATTTATTGGTTAGCTTTATTATTATTTATAGTTTTCATCTTATATACAATAGATATATATTATACGGAATATCTCACAATTTTTGTGCAATATTTTAATAATGTATTTTAGAAATAAAATTAAGTAAAAAATCTCAATAGAAAAATTTTAAAGCTGCAATTATAATTTGGAGTTACAAGCGATTAAACTTATAATTTATATTTATAAAAATATAAATATAATATAATATAATAAATAAAATATAAACTATAAAAATATAATTTAAAATTTATTTTACATTCGATATTTTTAGATTAAGATTTTTTACTCCATTTTACCTCTAGAACATTTTATTAAAATATTGTATGGAGGTTGTGAGATACGTATATAAATTAATTATAAATCAAATAAATTATAATACGAAATTAAATCTTTTAGTAAATTTACATAATTAAAAATCGCCATTTACTTTTAATAAACTTGACATTTTTCGATATAAATAGTCTCTTCCGGCGCTTTCTTCCTAAAATTATTAAAATTTCATTATCTATGCGCGGACGCAAAACCCCGTGGCACTTTTAGGTGCCTATGGGCAGAGCAACTAAAGGCAACGCACCCTGTGGTGGCCTTTGGTTTCTCGAACGAACGAAGGATGATGCATGGCGATACACGCATATATCCCCCTTCCATCCTCCCCCGCCTTTCCTCCCCTCTTCTCCCCATCGTGCGTCCGTGCCGCCGCCCTCCTTTCTGCTCCTACCTGGCATCGGGAACTCCACCTTCTATCGGGCTTATAACATCGGAGCACCGCCGTCCAAAAATAATAACGATAATAATAACAACGAAAGCAGCAAAAAAACCGGGAGACTAGAGAGAAACTATTCCTGTTACGTTGCATTCCTCTTGCAGAAACTCGTCGGACCACCCTGAATACGATGCTAACGCGGCACACATGGGGCTTTAACAGGAATATCATTTGCCTTTTGTCGTGTGCGTCTGAATACGCCACTTGACCCTCTTGTTCGTAAGCGTTTATTAATCCGCGTCAATCAACGCGCCGTGTCCAACGGAGAGTAATACGTTTATTACAATCGAGGATTGTTGTAACGGACGGTCATACAATTTTGCAATTTAGATCGATACCGAAGAAACAAACAGCGACAACGAACTTTGTAAATGTCACCTCTCGCGGTATGCATCTTAACGGGCTGACGGAATGCTTTAAGTGAACTTCGCATTTCGGAGGGACAATTTGGTCGCCTTCCAGAAGGATTGGCCGTATTCCAATGTCGACGAAATTGACAGTTCATTCGGCTCCGAGTGAAAATATTGTCTTTCCATGAATCTCTCTCTCTCTCTCTCTCTTTCTCTCTCTGAATAAAATCCCGTAATCTATAACATTTAATTACGCGCATCTCTGAAAATTCAGTTTTTTTATTTCGTTGCGCGATATCATCTATATCGACGCGAATGCAAATTTTTGTTGGAAACAGTACGATGCAATTCCGTATTCTCGATTGCTACAATGTTTCCTCGAATCTAGGGATACGCGAGTGATATAGTACACTGTTGCATTTAAATAGTTTGTATATTTTATTGTATCTCGTTATGTGCTTCGGGGAAACGTATAAATTTTCCTTCTGTCATATCGCTCTTTCGTAAAATATATGCAGTCTGGTCCGCGATCTTGATAATATTTTTTATACATTTTATATTTTATACTCTGTGATATATTGTATATATTTCTTTCTGCATTCACGTAAATCACGAATGCGATCGGTCGATCGATCTCAATCATTTTTAATTAAAGTACACAAGTTTATCGTAATAAGGGCACTATCATTGTATGAATAATGCAGACTCGTGTTACAGATTATACTTCCGCTGGGGTGCAATATATAATTTCTTTCATTAAAGCCAAGAATAAATTTAAACGCGCTTACTTGTATACAATTTTCCAACTCTTTTTCATATTTATATAGTTTATCGTGTCATCTTCATTTACTCGGTTGTACAAATAATTAGCCTTTTCACACCCTATCTTTTACATATAATCATATATAGATTAGATTAGTACAATATTGAAGAAAATATATTTATGTACGTAATAAGGTTTATAATAATAAATAAATATTTATCATTTTTATAATTAAATAAAATGTGCGGCGCGCACGCGTGTTTATTGTTATTAATTGCAATATCGAAATATATTAATTAACAAAATGCGTTAATAATAATGAATATTTCTCTTTCTCTGCGTTTGACGTGATAGCTAATTTTACGTTTCAGTCCTTTTACCCCTATATATTTACACACACGATACATATTTACACCTAAAAATATCTTCAGCTTTTAATCTGCTACGCATCTGAGCGTCGTTATTTCCATATCAGGTATAATTGCAAATTAATCAATGGTTCTCAAAGACGTTGAGATAAGAAGTTGAAATTATACGAGCGCATGATTCGCACTGATATACGCGTCATGTTTGTGCTTGATTGATTTTTAACGGGGAACACCAATGTTGTTTCGCCTTTGCGTGGAACGAAAATGGGATCAGATCACGTGACAGTATGCGAGCACGTGTGCATGCATACGTGAAACGCGGTAGGTAGGTACCGAGCGACACGCAATCGCCGCTTATAAGCCCTTACGGTGTATAAATTATTGTGATTTCTTTCGAGTAACCCTTGTTTATAGGGATGCGTTAGCCGATCGGCCGTCCGATATGCCACAACATCAAAGGGCTCGTACGATTCTCCGGCCGCTTTCAACCGGATCTTCGGACTTTGGACGAGGATCTTTACGTAGAATTTCATCTTATATTGACGCGTATATATATTTAGCAATTTATTTAAACGCGCAAGAGCTAAACGCGAGAGAGACGCGAATGAGATTGGAAGATTAAAGGCGCAAGAAAGCTAGCGTGTTACAAAAGCTCGAGACGGTTGTACAAAATATCTTATAAATTTAATTTAATTTAATTTAATATAAAATTAATAATAATAAAATTATTCAATATAAATTTTCATAATTTATATTAAAATTATGACATTCTTATAATTGCATTATTCCATATTTTTCGCAAAATTGTTTACAATCATATTCCATCGCGTATTATAGATACATGTATTAATCGAAAGATCGATTAATGGTGCTCGAGTGAAGACTCGACGAGATCTCAGGATAAGAAGGCGCATCGCGATTCGAAGGCTCGAGAGTCGTAGGCAATAACTCGTCATTACGGGACCGATATGCGCGAGAAAAGGAACAAACGCGTATCCTGAGATGTACCTAGAATCACTTTCTTGAACGGAAGAGTGAAGCGGCCACATGCACAAGTGGTACACATGGAAGGCGGGATGGCTCCGGACGGCTCTCGCAAATCATCCACATGCATCACGCCGCAATTACACGACGAGGGTTCATTTAAATCCGATAAATATTACGCCGCTCATTGTATCGTGCCATCTGGTGAATGCGTTCTATACTTTGTCCGTGTATCCGCGAAATCGGCCCGGAGGTCCGAGTTGCCTTTTAAGAGGGGGAGGGGAGGAGAGGCATCCTTTAAACCCATATTTATTACTTCGCTGCACTCGGGTAATAAATCTCGCGGATGTGTAGACACGATTATAAAATTAAAGTTTCGCACTCTCTTCCCCTCTAAATATATACTTTGCGTTAAAAATAAGAAGGTGGTACCTATGTAAATTCGCGCGTCCTCCTTTATTATGTATCGACCGATTGAATCGACGATTCGGAGCGAATTCATCTCCCGTGATTTCTTTCATCGTCGCGCCGATAAGTGGCCGGGATGGCAAATGGTAGCGGTAGGGAAAAATTGATGATTTCGATAAGAGATTTGATTCGCCCTGTGGAGCAATTCGTTTGCCGCGATACACAAAACGTATTGTGTAGCGTACGTGTGCCGCATGGATGCCCATCGCAGAAACGCATAGTGCATCGCGACGGGCGCGGATGTTTTTAAATCTCCCCGGAGTCTGCGTCGGAGATTTATCGCCGTGGCCAGTCCCTTTGGAACGTGCGTGCCTGCGCACATGCGTTAATTGCGCGACGCGAAATGCCGAAGGGGGTGAGGAAGGGTAAGCAGCCAAGTTATTTGCAGTGGCCAAAGTACTCCGCACTGTGCACCACGGCTAGTGGCGAATCCTGCGGAAGGTCAAGGACTGGCATTAGGATCACTGACCGAGGAATGGTCGCCTTCAAATTTCGCGTTTTTTTTTATTCTCTTTTTTGATCTCATCAATTAGCGAGGCAATTAGCGCGTTAGCGCAAAATCTGAATGTGTTGATTGTTTTATGGATATGACTTGATTCATGGTTCATATGATATAAAAGGAACACACTTTACATTTCACGGCTATGTGATTCTCTATTCTTTGCGATATTATCTCGAGCATTGTTACGTAATAATTTTCGCCGACAAGAATTATTTATATTAATTATTTTTCGTGATGAATGTGTGCGCAATAGTTGTAATACTGCTATATGCGAGGTTCGGTTTTACATAGTTAAATTTATTTGTATATATATCACTTGATACACGATGTACGTATATGTAACCATCACTAACGATTAAAAAAAGTAAAAAATATCTTTCCGAAACTATAAGTTAGGGAGATATTTTTTTTTAAATATATGATCGAATGTCTGCATCTTAAAACTAACTAACATATCATCAATTATAAAAATTTTGTCGTATAAAAGAAATTATTAAATTTCGAGTTTCTCTCTGACCTATTATTATATAATTATTACAATAACAAAGATTTTTTTCCTAGAAATCGATTATAGATAAATACGGTAACAAAAATAAGCGTAAGCAAAACCAGGGCAAAGCTCTTGGATCATCGATAAAAATTCTACTAAAATTCCGATCCGACCTTGAAGGTAAGTTCATCGATAGGAACGCGGACCCTAGCGCCATTAACTGAGGCCGTAGAATGAAGTATCGTAGCGGACAGGGAAAGAGAGAGAAAGAGGGAGAGAGATTGAGAGACAGAAAAAAAGAGGCGAAAGAAAAAAAGAAGCCTAGATGCGTGCGAATATGAGTGGATAGAGGACGAAGCTAGTATCGCAAAGTTTGGTATGCGTGAGTGTTTCGGGCGCGAATGTGGATAGTCAGCGTCACGCCACGCGGTCCCACGAAAAGTTATGGTTACTGCTAGGCGGTAAACGGTAGGGAAGGGCACCCAACTAAAAATAATATTACATTTTATGGACGGCCTAATTTTGTCGCGAGCCGTTCTATGGGGGCTTCAAAATGCCCATAACAATCTCCGTTATACGATCTCATCGATGAATTTCGGTTAATCTATCTCTCGGAAGATCTTTCCGCGATTTTTAATTATTTCATATTAAAAGAGACATCGCGAGTGCTCTTGGACGAGGGACGAGATTAGCGCTCTGCTACCGGTTTTGAGGCTGCGACTTTTTTTATCTTCGCTACCTATTCACCGCAAAATGCAAATTCGGCGTTATTGCGGACAGAATTAATCGGTTGATAGAACCTGCTTCAAGTTGTTGAAATTTCGTGTTCCACTTTTACGCTTCTCTCACAATTGACCTTTAAAGGACACCGCTTCGCTCTTTGCGCCTATTTCCTATTCAAATTATTCACTGAACCGCATTATTTTCCATGAATTTGTATGAGGATCGAGAAATCTCACTCCAACATTTACGATCGTTACTCGTGGCCTTTTTTAAAAGTCCATTTAAATATTTATCATTGAGTATACGAAAGATTTGACTTGCAAAAAATTATTTATTTAATAAAAGTTTACGATATATAAATCTGGCAGATTGCATTTATAGTGAAGTTTTTGTCACGTAATCGTATATTTATTCTAATTTTTGCAAAATATTCCACATGCCGAATTTTTACGCAAAAAGTCGCGAGCATGCCATCAGATGTTTGTCAATCGAGAGATCTAGATAACGAGCATCGTGCATACGCGTGAATGAAAAGGTATCGGGTGTGGCCTGAAGACATTGGCGCCATCTATGTAGTTCATTACGTACTAGAACACTCTTCAAAAGTTTTCAGTCGATAATATCGCATGTAATACAAAACATTTCCGTGGGACATTTTTACGAGGCGAAAACTTTTTGTAAAATATATTATTATGTAAACACATTATTAATAAATTATATCTAAACAGATATAACTCTCGTTTTATTATGTTTATTTTCTCCTATAATTAATCTAATAATATTTATGCATTATTTGATAAATAATTCTCTCTATTTTATATATTTTAATAAAATTATATATATTTTATATATTTTAATAAAATTATATACGACGCAAACTTTTACATTAATATTTTTCAATATATTATAATTTGTAGAAAAAACATGTTATATAATTCTATAATAAGAGTTTCTCTTTCTCGTAACATATTTAAAAATATAATTAAATTAAACTAAATAAAGTATTATAAGAAATTGCGCTTTTTACTGTTAGTATCAGCAGCTGAAGCGAAATATTGGAAAGGAAAGTATCCCTCCACGGAACTCTGCTGAGAGGTTTTACACAAGTACAAAGAGGCGGAAAAGTTTAATCGTACGTGAGAATCGACGCAACCGACTTTTAATCGATTAAATCTTCAAGTTACAAGAAGTTTTACGATATTATCGTGTAGAGAGCGCGAGATATACCTCCGGTATTATGACTATACTACGAGGGATATTATATGAATAGAGTTGAAGAGAGAGAAATCTCCCCTTTGGTTAGGCAAAGAAAGGGCAGGCCCTTCCGTCCATGGGAAACACCCTTACGGCCATGTTTGAATCCAACATGGTTTTTCCATTCTTAATGGGCTCCTCGAGATTCGTAGGTAGGAATCGAAATGACAGTGCATCTCGAATCCTAACGCGCGTACAACCGTTGGAATTCGAGAGGCGAGAGAGAGCAGATAGTCGCGATTGGACGCGTGAGTAAGCGACATGGTGCTTCGTTAGTCCGGTTGTCTCCGGGTACAAGATTTATGTACGTACATTTTAAGTTACGTGGTCGCCGATTGTTCCATTAGCTGGTGTTCCTCGAGACCAAAACAAATCTTGCCCAACTAAAATAAAATCATTCATCCATTATATAAGGTAATATAAAATGTTTCAAGATCGTTTCTATTAATTAATTTCATCGTGCTACTTTGCGTTAAATAAATGCGCGCTTAAACAAAGGATGAGGACGATCAAGTTGATAGCTAAAAAGCAATTGATGTCAACGGTTGAGATAATCGCTCGTTTCAGAAGTACGTTGTTTAGTCCCAATGGACGTCCCGGTCTGCTTTACGAACATGCTACTAACTAACCAACGGCCATTTACATTGCTAATTGCGCGGCCATGTGAGTGTAATGGCGTCTAACGTGAACAATGCTTCAAGGGAATCAAAGCCCTCCCTCTAGGAACATGAATGACCAGACCCCCCAGATCGCTCGTTGCATCTCACGATTCGAAAGAATTATTCGATACAAGAAAATCTCTATATTATTTGTAATAACGTCTCTATCGTTTTAAGAAGTACGGCAGCCTCGTATTTACGGTGTGCCGTTCTTGCTTTACCATTATATAAGCATTATTCTTCCGTGTTAATGTAATTTCGTGAAAAGCGTCACGTGCGATTTCATTTAATTTAGTCTCCCTGGTATGTAAAATAATGCGCCCATTTGGTAGGATAATTACGTTCGAAGAAAAGGGGTTTAGCTTGTGCTCTAGCAAAGGAATGCTTATACTTTAGGGTAGGGAAGAAGACGCCTTACGATTTACGTTGCATAAATACACAACATGCCTCCCTAACTTTTCCATTCTTTCGCGATTAAAACGTTACTCGAGACTGCGCTGTAAAATATTTATTACGCAATTTTTCTAAATTTCTATCGAGATAAAAGTGATTGATCGTGCGTATATACAGCTTGATTAAGAATAGTATAAAAATCTCAAAAAGATTTTCAAAGGAAAAAGATGTTAAATTTAAAGGACGATAAAATTTTTTAAAATAAATTAAAGTAAAAATAATAAATTAAAAATAATTTAAAGTAAAAATAATTTAAAAATAAATTAAAGTAAAAATAATAAATTAAAAATAATTTCAAAATCTATCAAGACATCGAGATATTAATGACATCACGAATAGCGGAATACACATCACGCTTAATCCTACGATACAACCGTTAGAAACCGATAGGGTTATATTTGATAGCGTATAATAATCTCGGACCGTGAAAGCGGTCTGTATTTGGCGGCAACCGAAGATACCGCGGGGCTATATTCCAGGGTAAACAAGAAGACGCGTACAGTTTACGATAACGCGTAAATATCCCGGGCGTCCCCAACTTTTACGAACCCTTTCCCAAGACGGAGGAGAGAGAGAGCGATAGAAGTGGCGGCGGGCAGGAGGAGCAGGGGTGGGTGAGAATAGAAGTTTGTGGTGACTGGGCAGGGCCCTTTATACACTTCTACGGAGTCTAACGCGCGCGCCCGGTACTTACTTCGGTATATCTTTGCCGGCCGGCGGTGGATGCGAGCTTTAACTCTTCCACCGCCTGCAGTCGGTGGAAATAAAACATTGCGCGAAGAAACTTCGCTCCGGCGCGCGCGCTGCTTTTTACCCTCTTTCTGATGGCGCGGCATTATGCCCGGCTTTTTTACCCGAGGCGACAGCATTGGCCCGGCGAGAATTTCCCCGACATGATCGCGATCGTAATTCGAGCCCGAGTCTCGTTCTCTTTATATCTCTGTGACATGTGAATCGTACTATTATTTGATCCAAGCATGCAATGAGCGCTTCGATCAATGTGTACATAAATTTGTAGAAATTTAGACATTTAACAAAGAGCACTTCGAAGTTAAACTCTCAAACTTTGCCAGGCATTCTATGAATAAAAATGAGAAAAAAATGCTATATGAATATAAATCCGGAAACGCTTTATTAAAACGTTATAAGATGTCAAATATGAAAAGCGGATTCGCTGCTTATTACGATGTAAAAATACATTGGCGATTTTATCTGGATCAATTGTTTGGATCCCGAGATTATCAGATCTTACATCGTTTTTATCTGTGAAGAAATATAAAAATGATAATGTACCGTACAAGAAGTGATAGATGAGATTAATGATGCATTCATTGAACTAAAACAAAATGATATGAAATTTATAGTGTTAAATTCAATTTAAGGATGTCAACCTCTTGCTCAAAAATTAAAGAAATTTCTTTTCTTTTTTCAATATAACGTAATAATACAATATTTTGGGCCTATATTTATACATATATAATATTTTTTTCTTATTTCTATTCACATAAAACATACTGACCATGTCTAATCGTTAGCCTTCAAATACTTTATGTATGTAACATAATGAATATTATTGTGCTTCGATTGTATAGATATTTTTTTACAATTTTTTACAATTTATTGCGAGTTAAAAAAAAACGATGCCACGTGTCTACTGAAAAAGCCATTTCGCGCGAAGCAAATCGCCAAAGGTATAGATAAGAAAGACGGGAACGATAAAAACATCACGGGCCATTAAAGATATTAAGAGTCGACATAATTTTGGCACGCGGCTTATTGCATACATATGTATATCCGCGCGCAATTGTGAGCGCGCAAGAATTGCGAGCGTTGTGTACACGCGTATGTGTGCGTGTGTGCCATAACTTTTAGATACGCTATTCGACGTAATATCGCAAGAGCGTAGGAGTGTATTATGCGCGCGACTAGGACTTCCAGTATATAAAAGTCGGTTTACTTTACGTTACAGAGGGGTAGACGTAAACGCAACTCTCTACCATCGCGATATACATGTATATGTGTGTGTGTATGTGTGCGATGCTATTCAGCCTCTCGTCTCCATTCGGCTCGCCAATGGATCGAGCGTTCCGTTTCTTTTTCGCCTCGATATGGAGTAAACCGAAACGTTCCCGGAGAGTCGAATGGCCAAAAGTTCTGGCAGTAGACAAAAATGCATCCGGAGTTCCGGCGCACTCAACTTCCGCGCGATCACGAGACGAGCGATGGAATCGCGATGCAAATCAAAGTGGAGAAGTTTGAGAGAGAGAGAGGAGGATATCTATGTCTGGAAATTTATATATAATAACGCGGTCCACCGCTCGAGATTTACATCGAAATGCGTATGGGTCGCGTTTACAACTCTTGTTATCCCCGATACGTTGAAAATCGAAATTACGAACGTGCAGTTGGGGCACCGATCGTATTATGACGTTTTGACGAGGAACATTTTGCGGGTATTATTATCACGCGCATATGGTGATACAAAAAACCGAGGCGAGCTTATGTAAAGCGTAAGTACGGCTTTGTTGTGTAAACATAAATGGTCGGAAACGTGACTGCGTGGCTAACAGACCGGCACGCGTTGCACGTGCGCCGCCGTCTTTTCACATATTCGTAACACTAAGTGCGTTTCTGACCTACAGATGAGGTTATAATTAGACACGAGGCTCACGCAAAGATACGTCGAAGGCAGCTTCGCGAAAGCGTGGATTCGAATAATAATTACGTGCATGGACGATCGGCGATATAACTTCTCGAGAGTCTATCATCTACACGTTTTCAAAAATGGCGATATGATTTAGCGTTATGGTCTGTCACAGTTAGTGCCAATCGATGGAATTATCGGGATCATTTAAATGCACGTTGGGGGAAGATGTATCACCTCGCTCGCGGAGACCGCAATAAAGGACGAAGGGGGAGGATAAACTTTGCTTATAGAAGGCGCAGGCGTGAAAGGAGATATCGGGGACAGGGATGGATGTAAGGAATTGCAGGGGGTGGTTCAGTCACGAGCCGCGACGTGTTACCAGGCCGATCCCTCGCGAAGGGTAGGAAGCAATTATAACACTAAATTAAGGACGAGGAAAATTTGGTAATTAGGGGGATTCAAAAGGGATAAAGTTGGATGGTCGTTTTTCCTCCGCCAGATTCTTCGGAGGTTTCTACCGAGCGCTTGGGGTCTTTGGAGGGGGCGAGAGTTTGAGTTTTTATAGCGGTACTTATTTCGCGATTTTCATTGACAAAGGGACGTTTTAAATTTTGCGTTACTTTGTATATATTTTTTTTATTCGTTTCTATCGCGTTGGTCTAACATCAGATTCGATAGCCGCGTAAAACGCACGCGTTCTACGCATTCAGACCGCAGAATCGCGATGGCGTTTTACGCGCTGACGCGCCGCTGTCCGTCATGATGGGCGCCGTAGCGCGAATGCCGTAGCCACGAATCCCCCGACCAAACCCTCTAGGCAGAGCAGAATATATCTCTGTTGGATTACACTGGGCTACCAATAGGATAAACACAAGCACACGATGCGCTATAGTTGCGAGAGGAGGCGGGGGTGGAAGGGAAAAAGAGAGAGAGAGTGAGAGGGAGACGGAGATATCGAGAGAATGAATTGGAACGAGCGGGAGGAAAAGAGACGGTCGACTCGTGTAGCGGGTAGAGGGTGGCGGATGGCGGAGATGGTAGTTTTGGGGGGATAGGGGATCGATGCGTGCAGGCATTGCGATCCGTCAGACCGGGTAAACCAAAAGCATAAATTTAATAGGTTTCACCCCCTTCTTCGAGCTTTATGGCGTCACCGAATTTCCCATTAAATAAACAAGCGCGATGTTCATTACTGGGCACCGAGTCTCGCCGTAATTTCATCCCGCCGTGTCGCCGCGATGTTGAAAATTGTCTCGAGGACAATTTAGGCGCCTCGGTATTTTGTGAAAAGTTGACGTTAGTTTTCTTTTTTTTTAAAGTCGAGGAAGATGGAACATACATTTATTGACGAAATTTGTCTATCGTTTCGTTTATTACCCGCGTCACCCATTTAACGATTCTGGTTTTTGAAGTCACATGACTCGTCAAGCAACACCCCAGGAAATTTTCTCACTCTTCTTATATTCTAATCAAGAGAGTATTTTTTTCTCTCTTTAAATCCCGATCGCGAAAACAGACAATTATCGTACGTACGGACTGTATACGCGAGCTACTGTAACTCCTGCTTGCTGATAATTAGCGCATCCATCAGCCGCAGCAAGCCGCCAGCTAATGCCGATCGTACGTTATCGTTATCACGGTCTCCCCATTTTGCCCCACTGTACTGCAGCACCTCCGTCCCCTCCCCCATCCTCCCCCTTTCCCCCTCGCGCCCTTTCTCCCACCAAACTTGTCCATTTGTACGCGATGTGTATACAAGAGGCGCCGACAGTGACACTAGCAGAGCCGCTGGTCTCCGTGCTAGGCTACGCGCTCTCCAATCCGGGCAACGCATGAGCTGTCGATACCGTCAATAATCTAATAACCATTCACCGCCAGGGTGTCGTAAGTCACTGGTCTGCAGATTTTCACCGGCGGCCAGTACGGAAGCAATAATGGCGCGCGCTCTCCTCGGATTATCAATTCATCGGAGGCGGCCTGGATTGGCCTGGATTGAAAGAACGAGACGTTTCGCGCGTTACGATGAGATCTCGATTTACGATCCTGTCGCGAGCCACTCCAAACGGCCAAGGTCGTCGTGTAGATGAATAAATATGTATATAGATAACAGACACGACACGGATCTTAATTTATCTGTTTAACAGCTTGCTCTTTTAGCGTTGCTCTCTTATCGATCAATCTTTAGTGGGGATATTAATATGTTTTTTTTTTAATTACGTTACGAACAGGGCTGGGAGAATTATAATTAGCAGTTTTACATATCGTGAAAATAAATTAAAAGTAGTATTACATCGTTATTGAAATTTCAGGTTTACGTTTTTGAGCGGGTAATCTCTCGACTCCTGCGCGAGGCATTTATAATTTAAGAGCATCCGTATCAACCGGACGAAATTAAACTATTAACGTCCACTGCATTTTTTTTCCAAGAATCTCGCACTCGCGATGGACCATCAATCATTCCGAGCCACTAAATCTATTTTGCACGCGAATGGCGGAGATGCGCGTATACGTGTGTTTATAAGCGCGTGCATCGATAAACTAATCGAGGTGTATTTTTCTCCTTTCGCGCAAATAGCGTTGATTCCCGAACTTTAATGAAAAAAAGATACAAGTCACGGCGCGTAAACGGCATAAATTGCGCGCCCGCGAGATGCAAAACAATTTGGCCACGGTTAAATTGCAGAAATGGTCGAAGTGTAATATAGCGAGCTACAATTTTTCGCTCTCGAATTCGATAGTCTGCGTACGCGCTAAATTGCCGCAATCTTCTATCGTCGACATTATCTCCTCGCACGCGGCCGGACCATATCGAGTATATTTGCTCACGTATAAGGTAGGGTACGACCGCGCGTATACATCTATGTGTGTGTACGTGTGTGTTTATGTGTTTATGTGTGTGTGTGTGTGGATCCACACTCGTGGTTACCTACTTAAGTTAGATATTATCGGCAGAGGAGAGGCGATTCGATTGCGTGTAGCGGAGCATGGTGTGCAGCGCTGATATAGAACTACTAAACAGGTCGTAGATCAGCACGGTTAGTTATAACAGCGGTCCTACCCATTTCTCCCTTGCCCTCCTCCCTTCCCTTCTCCACCACCACCCTGCGTCCCTCCATCGCTGAACCAATTCCCTCTGGTGTTCTGGATCATTTGGCGGCCCGCGGCCGTGAGATGCGCGCATGCACCGGCAACAATGCGCTATCACGATTATATAATCCGCGCTCTGCGACAATCTATATCCGGGGGGGGAAAAAAAAACGACAGCCAGAGAGCCGTCGATATAACGTACGGTCGTGATGGGCGATGTTTTCTCTTTTTAATTTTTATCGCGTAATAATTCGATGCCGCAAACGCCATAGGGCGTTGTCATCGCGAGTAGCATCTTTGATCGAAAGATCAAAGCGATTCGTTGTCGAAGGGAAAACGAGGGATGAACTCTTGCAGCTGAAAAACGTCTTTATAATTTTAATCGAATTTCCTCTTTTCTTTCTGTTGCAGGTAAGGATAATATTGCCAAGCCACGAGTCAAATCTGTGGGATGGACACCGATTATAAAGCGCGTGAGTCCAGTCTGTCTTCATAGAATTTAACTCGACCAACAATTTCCTCCATCTGCTCAAGCTGGACTTATAGAAATGTCGAAAAAGTCTGCGAGAAGTTTTTTTCCCAGTTAAATTTATCTCTCGCTTGAATTCGTACCACGCAGATGTTATGTTTCCAAGTTTCGTCGAATTCTCCTCCATCCCCGGGTGCGACATTCCCGAGCGACACGAGCTCCCGAGGAATAAAGAGTCGCGGGGTGAGTTTTCGTCGCGCGAGACCCTCCCTCGCGCGAGAAGAATCGCGCGTGGAAGAACAGCTGTCTTGGCGATGCCACGGAAGGACGGCGTCTGCCTTTTTTTCTCTTTTTTTTAAGAGAACGGGGATATAGAACGCGCGAAAAGAGAAAGTGCACGGAACGATGCCTTCGAGGGTGATCAATAAATATTGGCCCTCGGGTGAAATTGGGGTAGCCGAGTACGACCACGCCGGTTGAGAGAAAGGAGAGAAAGAGAGAGAGAGAGGACAGTCGTATTGCTGCGGTTGCCGCCCCTTTCCTATGGCGCACGACGTATGGCAGAAATAACCACTTGGTATAGGCAATGGAGAATCGCTCACGGATCGTAATTCCCTCAGCCTCCGTGATCGATACTTACTTTAAGCTCCTCCGCTACGAACCGAAAGGCAGGGATTGGTCCGATTTATGGGAAGGACTTTGCGACGTGAGCGTCGTAAAAAAATGATGAAATTCCGTTATATCGCAATGTTGCTTCAAATTCGTGACTCAGGGTTGGATGCCCGATGTTAATTTCGCGATAGAAGAGAGATCTTTGCACGCGTCATCTATAAATTATCGTTATGGTTAATATATCAAAGTAATGATTCCAACAATGGCTATTATATTGTCATGAAATGATAATTAATGAAAGAGCTGGCTGAGTTATCGATAGATGTGTAAATGCGTCTTCAAACAATGCAAAGGTATATCATTGTCTCAAAATTTATTCATCCGTTGATATCCGTTGTATTTATTATTTCGATATTTTTGCGATATAAAGATTTATATACTTTTATCGAGTCACGATGTTCAATGTGGCTGTGTTTCCGAGATAACAAAGATTCGATGTCTGTTGTACATGGGATTTTCCGTGAATTTTTTCAGAATGATAATGTGTTCATTTCCTATCTCGCTCAATTGTCTCTACCACTTTCCAGTCACTGCTAAATAGAAATCTTCGTACCCCGGGCCGTAGAGCGGTTTCCGTGGATTCGGTTAGAATTTGGATGAGGAAGCTGGATGCTTCCCGAGGCGTGAAATGGCTGCGTTAACCGCTTGCACGAGCCCATCCTCGACGAGGAAGGGGGCGGACACTTTCCACTCTCTTCTTTCCTACCCTTCGCGGCGCAACAAAACGCTCGCCCTGTACTTTCAAGATTTTCCAAGAGTTTAGAGAATATGAATAACAACGCTATCTCCTATTCTGCATAAAACGTATCTTAACCGGGAGAATAATCCTCAAATAAATTTTATGTTTTTACGCTTTCTCTTTTTATCTCCGTGGACTAATAAATGCCGGCTTGGAAATATTTACTAACGAAACGATAATAATCTGCATAGTCTGTGCAGCAATAAATTTTCCATATTTCGCGTTTTTATTGCCGGCCTCCAGTTTTTCACTCACTTTTGCGGAAACGCTTGTTCGCGATCTCTCTTTTTGCAAATTTTACCGTTTGACAAATTATTAAATTTCTCGCCATTTTCTTTCCCGCCATTATCGTTTTCCAATTCGTAGCTGGAATTCTGGAATACGTGTCTGGTGAAGACATTCGGAGGACTCGACGACTCCCGAAACATCGTCATTCTTTTCCCTTCTTCGGCACCTTTCCCCGTTTCTTGCTGCTTTTCGGGGGTCGCTCCCCGAACACGTGGATGGCAATATCATCGTACGGATCTCACGAGGAGAGGAGAGGTATAAAACGAAAGTTATGTGCTTCGCTATGCGCGAGGGAATCATAGATCAGCAGTCGGACGTCTGCGGGGACGTAGAAACGAACGTGAACGAACCAAGAACCCCCGCCAGCCCCCGTCGTCCTCCATCTTCTCGCCAACCCCCTTTCGTTTTTCCGCGTTCCCTCTTCCCCGCCCGATCGCTACCTTCTTTCCTCGCGCATCCCCTCTACCGATCCCTCGACAACCGACTCTACTCCTATCCGTTTCTTTCTCCTCGCTCGACATCTCGCTGTCTTTTCGAATTCCCCGTACGCGTCTCTTTATTTATACATACATAGATCTTTTATATAGTACTCCACATATCCGCGCTGATGTCTGCATGCGGTCGACGTATTGTATATATTATTCGTATACCTTACGTAAAATGCCAAAGCGAGCGCATACGAGCGTATAAGTACGCGTGTAGACAATACTGGGTGTGGCAGCCGTGGCGAGCTATTATTTCAGATAGAGATATGTTATGATCCTACAGGATCGGGGAGTCACGCGTATATTACGTATTCGGTATCGAGAGAAATGGTTGAATTGTATGGCGCTCGAGATGCGAAGAGAGAAATTCGCCATCTCTTCGAAAGTCTGTCGTGTCGGAAAGAATTGTTGGTGTTCATTAATTTTAGATTGCGCCGAAACACGCGGAGTATGCGGATTAAAAATAGAAGAGAAATCTTTGGAATGCACAAAACGCGATATTTTCCGCGAAGTAATTTGGCTCCGCGTCGGGCATAATGATTGTTGGCAATAAGGGTGATTTACCGCCTCTCATGAACATATTATCACGATCATTCTGACAAAGATCTTCATAAAATCTTGTTATGTCCTGCGGATCTTTTTTGAGAGATAGACAGAGAGAGAGAGATATGAAATATATCGAAATATATTTAATACAAGCAGCGTAGCGTGAATCACAGCCGCTAATTTTATGCGATCGAGAAAATTAAGAGTAGCGAATGCTGTTTCAATCTCACAGGGGACCATCCTATTTTTTCGTCGGTGGCACGTGAATTAAGTCCCTTCGCTATCTTCAGTCCTCACGTAAATTACGCGACGCTCCGTGGAGAGAAATAGCTGCCTCTTCTTTTCCCCGCACCATGCGGCTCTTTCTGCTTTATTTACATATAGATACGAAAGCCATTGAGCTGGCAGGAAAGTACTTCCCTTTTTATGGGCTGATTCATTCAGCATCGATAAAATTTGCCTGCTCGGAATTATTACCAAATTTGCATCAGTCGCGAATATCGCGTCAATATTTTATCGCATTATCTTCCAATTATGCGTAAAGTAAAGACTAAGCTCGCTAATTATTTTCTTTCGTTTCATCTCCATTTTTACGAAACGTATATATAATTCGCGCATAATAAAGAAAATTGCCGATAATTATATAATAATCGGACTCGACTCACACATTTTAATTTTATTTTTTGTAAGCAAAATTACACGTCATTTGAGTCAACTGTCAATCGCGAATATTCGCTACATGTATACTAATAGAAAATTCACTACTTGTGTATTAGCTTCGGTATCCTAACGGGGGCGCGAGCGTATTATGAATACGCACATAAACATCCCTTGGCGTTATCAGTTGTCGGACGCCGGGGTGCCGGATATTGTCGCATCCTCCGTTTTGCCTCTCCCGACTACGCAAAACGGAGCAAGGGAGATACGCGTTGTTGTGGAACAAAATATAGGAAAGCAAGTCAGAGAATGGAATAGCGCAAACCAAGTCGCAGATTTAATTAATCTGTCTCCGACGATCGCATTACTAACAGGTAAGAACGTTGTACAAATACACGTATTTTAACGGTATAACTCATCAGTGACGTTTTTATTATTTCCGTAAGAGAAATGTGAAATTCAATTTATAACGTCTATATAAGATTCAGGAATTTTTTTCCAAGGATGCGAACTGTGTAAATAACAACGAGTATCAAGACGAGACGACTTGTCTATTGTCACAAACAATCGAAAACGTGAAACTCGGATATCGCCCAGATTATACTTTCTTTTTGTCTGAAAGAGGATTGCGCGCAGACAAAAAAAAAGTATCCGACTTTTATTTTTTTGTGATCTTTACGGTGTGTTCGACGACGACGATATAGCCCCCCAATGTCTTTCGCCTAAGGGTCCGTAAAAAAACGAGACATACATTATCCGGTAGAAAGTTGCTCTCTCTCCCTATTAGAGATGGGACATTATTTTTTTGTACAAAAAAAAGATACGGTACACGAGAAAGTTTGGGGAGTCTTATAAAAGACGGTCAACACATTTCGTCACTTTTTAGAGAGATATCTTTTTACCATTCATCTCACACGTGAAGAGAATAAGATGCAATAAATCTCATAGGAGGATCGAGATTATTTACTTTAAGCGATATTATACTTTGTGTACTGGAGCGAAAATTCGCTAACAATTAATTATTCGCTTACAATTAGTATAAATTCACAATACAAGCGCTATGTGTATATTTTATACATGAAATATCCGTAAAATATTTACACACATTTATCTCAATATAAAATATTTATTATTTATATATTAAAATTTATATATTAAATAAAATATTAAAATATTAAATTTAATTATATATTAAAATTTAATATTAATATAATTATTTATATATATTAAAATGGTTAAATAATTTTTTTTTCTAAAAAGCGCATTCTTCAAAATCATCCCCCCGCATAATCGAGCGCAAGGATTATTTCGCTTCGTGACTATGTACGAGGCGTGCCGAAGGGTGAGCACGCGGGGCTTGAAAGAGTTAAATCGCGGCCGGCGTGGGACGGCTAGCGACGAGCAAATAATCGAGTTTAATTGCAAAACCGTCAGCATGATTTAATTACGCTGTACAACGTTGTCGGATATACATTATGTACCGGCCGTACATATACATATACATATATCTCCAATTCTCTTTTTTCACCCCTCTCGGATACCGAATAATAAGTGAAGCGCTTCATAGCGTTGCACACTCATTTTCTTGGATGCTGAACCACGTTTGTTTATTCCAAAGAATGCTAGCGCGAGATTTTCCAAATATATCGTTCAATTATTGTTTCCAACTTATAAAAGTATTATCCAATAATTATACAGTGATGTTATATAACCTGTTACTTACCCCTATGTTATTTACCCCTATAATTTATTTGATGTTATATAATGCGACATTAGAAATTAAATTCTCTTGAAAAGATACTCATAATGGAAGAAATATTTAGCAAATTAACAATGAATCGTTAATCAAACTTCTCGTACACGCAATTTTAATCAGACCGTAAAATAAATACAGTCGAAAAGGATTTAATCTTATTTTCACTAATGATTTCGAGGGAAGGCTCTTAAAAAGGGCTCGAGAGAACGGAATTGCGCTACTTATCCAACATAATGTTTTACGGAAGGAGCTTAACTAGGGGAATGAATGACTCCGCCATATTTATGAGAGTTTTTATTCGCGCATTACGAGCATGCAAGTGCATGCATCAGCATAAATATACGTATACTCGATGCATCGAGCGGCGATTATAACCGAAAAAAATCATGGCGGTGTCAAAATTTTTTGCAAAAAAAAAAAGGGGGAACTGCTCGCAGCTTTTTCGGCTGGAATAATTTCCCTTCGAAAATCGAGCGTATATTTTTAAAATTCAGTCTTTCTCTCAGAATCGTGAGCTTATCTCCGGTTGTTTTTTGTCCGTCTGCGTAGCAGCACGCGAAGCAACATTTCGCGCGAGACCACAACCTGCGACAGGAGATCCCTACCTGATAGCGTTAGTTCCTAGCACGCGAACGCGCCGTACCCGAACTAAGGAAGATTGATAAGGGGGCTTTGGACAGGCCCGCGTTCTTCATGGCGACTGACCCGGCGACATAACTATCCTATGCATCACATCTTAAATAACACAATCGCTGCTTGATACGACATTTTTGTGGAGAATTGCTATTTCTAAGAAAATAATGACCCTTTATTTCAATCGAAAGATTACAGAATTTCGATATAATTAAAGCATGACTAGCTATATAGCTTTATATTTATGAGCTTCATTGATAGGGAATTATCATCTAATTTCTCCCTCTCTTTCTGCCAATAAAAATTTCAATTTTTATGATTCTTCCATTAAGATTAGATTTAATGATCGTTTCCTCCATTTAAATTTAATTTTATCCTGTATTTCTACTCTTATTTTTGTCTAGTAGTAAAAATGTTATCATCTTATCATGTAATTGGAGATATTTTGACACGCGCGTACAATCAACCGCGAAAAAATTATAAATTGATAATTAAATTATGATTGAGGATGTTTGTAAATTTTTCTTTTTCTCAATTATGTATGTTTGTCTCGTAAAAAATTTATAACGAGCGATGTAAATATGTTATATAATAGTGATAAGATAATATTAATATATTTACGTAGAATATGTATTTCATTTACATTCTGGATCATGTCGCTTTAACTTATTTTGAACTCTAACAAATTCGTTGTTAGATTCGATGAATGCAGTTGCAAAAAAAAATAGAGATTTTTGTTACAACTCAATTAATGTAGTAAAAACAAATGGAAAAAAGGTTAATTTTGCAGGCCTCGAATTAAAAATTTCCATGAATTAGAAAATGTTTTCGGGATTCTGAGATATTTTTTTGAAAAGCTAGAGAGACTTTAAAACATTAATTTCATAAGTAAAATGGAAAAAAATTGAAAGCGTAAAGGAAAGTAAAGATTTTGTGAGATTAATGTCTTTAAATTAAAATTCATTTCTCGAACTTCGACGAATACGAGCTTGTTGACTTGTAGGGTCAGCTGCGTTAATAATGTTTCAATGCTACATGTATTTATCAAAGGTTATCTACTTTTTCGTTTCAAGGAATTCAGTAAATATCATAAATTTTGCAACAAATATGTAATAATGTACATATGTAATAGCAATGAAAAAGCGTCAACACGTGTATAACACTTTTATAATTGAGAAAACCTGATATAAAAATATGTCTAAATATGTATTTTTTATTTCTAATCATTTATGATAGATGATAATATCTTCATGAAATAAAATATCATTTTTATTCACAGCAATTATCTGATACAATTATAATTATTTCTTTTAAATGTTTTAATTCTTCCATTTCATATATCTATATGTAAAGAACAATTTTTTGAACTAACAAAAATATTTCAATAAAGAGAACTATATAAGATGTAAAAAATATTTATAAATAATTATTACATTTTCTCATAATCTTTATCAAACAATCATTATCGTCATTATATCACAATCGAGAGTTTTATGACTAATTGTTCAATTCGATAGCTGCAAAATACATCAGAAATATACGCTCTCCCGACAAAGAAAGATAATTAAATTCAACTAAAAATTGCCGCACATTTTTAAATATGCATGAGACACATCTGATTCGAATCGAGAAGTGTGTATATCGCGTATTCTAATATTCAGATACCCGCAACGGGTGACGACGAGTGCTCTGAACAACGGCGTAGTTTTTCATTCCGCGCCGTTACAGAGGCGAGCATGGAAACTGTAATCACCATCTTTTCATTGCCCTATACGTCCAACGTTTATCCTTTTTTTCATTGTGAATCCACGTAAATCTGCGGTAACAACGATAAACCTGCGAAGCTGCGAACGTCCAACATTTATTATTGCTCTCGCGTGTGAAGTTTGATATCCCGGGCGCGCATGTATACGCGCGGTTGCGCGCCAGTAGATAGGATGCAAAGGGCGACGCTACTGTTCCCGGTGGTGGTTTGCTGTTGGTGCGTAGGGGATGGGTAGATCGTGGGGGCGAGTTCTACGACAGAGGGGCGAGGGGAACGGAGGACGGAGACGGGAAGGGAGGCGAGAGGAAGAGAGAGAGTGAGAGCGAGAGAGACGGAGCAGGCAGGGGTGGGGCGTGCGCCCTGCACCTCATAAACTTAAACCCTAATTAACCAGCGCTACGACTACTGTTGCGCCCTACGTGCGTATGGTTCTCGTTCCTATAACACGAACGCACTTCGCTGCTTTTCTCACTCTCTCTCTCTCTCCCTCTCTCCCCCTCTCTCTCGCACCTCGAAGCCGCGCGTGGGCTGCTACGTATACGTGTATGCACGGCGGTATTCTCTAGTGAGAGACGCGATGTTTATTGCCCGACTTCACGTAAATTAGCTCCGCCCGCGAAACTATCCGGTGGGCTCCGTTCGCGGTGAAGCTATAACCGTTGTTTCCGAAGACAAGTCAGGCGCTTGAATTTTCGTTCTACACGCTCACCGACACGGATACAACTTATCCATCCCTGGAAATGAGAGCTTGAATTATTTCGCGAAATATTAAGTCAAAGTGATGGTTTCCTAAAGTATAATAAAGAAATTGGAAAGCAAAAGTCTATCGTCGAACTGAATCATATCTTGACGCGAGTGTTCGGCCATGCTGAGAATTTCGAAAGAGTGATATTTCTTTTATCTCTGTACGTATATTAATTTCTATACGTAAGGCGTCGAAAATTGGCACATCGAGTGTTTTTGGAAAACACGATCGGGCGATATTTAGATGGGAATTTATAGCGAGAAATGTTTTGGTCTTAACATCGAAAGCGTTGCAACTAGGTAGGTGGTAATATTTATTACCGACATTGTAATCCGCTTATTCGATTCTGTAAATAATCTTATGCAACGCGTATACTTAACGGAATGTCAGCTTAGCAAATAGTTTCTTCGAAATTCAGAGCGTGCAATGTTTATAGAGATTCACGGTATGCTTCTTGTTAACGTTACATCGGTAACAGATACCTGAATAAAGCAGACAAAATTTATGATGATCCTAACTTTTCCTTCATTCACATTTTATTGTACAATATAACGTTTTATATAAAAAACACATATATGCATGTGTGTGTATGTATAATAATTTATAGTGCCAAGTAATAACTTAATAAGTCTTTATGTGAAAATTATATTTAGTGTTTCGTGTAAAAGGCACTGTCATATATATCATTCTTTTAATATAATATCTTCTAAATTATTTTTAATTTTTGAAAGAAAAAATTATTCCTTTTTATGCTCCTTTAATATTCATTATTTCTATTGTATAATTTAAATCTTGTTATTAACATTAATTGTAGCAAATTATACATATATGTATATCTATTAAAACATTATTTTAATTACGTTATTCAATTTTAAATTATTTTCGGAAAAGTTACATCGATATATTGATTTCTTCTCCTATAAATATCTTTAGATCTATGTGTGAAAATAATTGTATCATTGCTTGTGTACATGAAATTTTACAGAAATTACCAAGTCATATGTCCTCCCTATTGCATGCGTGCGCGCTTTGACAGCGCAGGCGCGTCATCACACGTGAAAGCATTCCGTGTCCAATCTGCCAGATAGATGCACATGCAAGAGTTTGTCATTCATATCGAAGCGACAGCAAAGTTTCACGTGTCGTTCAAGGTCTGGGTAAAATCGGCGCGCAACAGCCTCGACCGAATCACTGTCAGACGCACAACACTCGGGAGAGTCGTATGCGAACACTTTCGGCTTGTGTCGTCACGGCATAACCCTAACCGCCAACATGCGATCATCGTGCCTAGAGGCTTTTGTTATCCCTAAGAAAAGCCTTCGCCGCGTGCGATCGCACCGTGTGTCGCAGGAAAAGCACTTCCGGCGACGAGACGTCGCTTTTACGCGGGACATCTTTTTTTATCGCTCGAGATTTCAAGCCGACCGGAATGATTGACACATGACGTAGGCGACACTTGGCCCGGACTAGCGGCGTCCAATCTGCGCAGGTCCGCGTCGGGCCAATATGGCGGCCCGTCCAGTCAAGTCGGGAGAGCGGCTGGCTTGGGACGGGACTCGTCGGTCAGCGTGATGGTGCCTGGTCGATGAAACCTGGAGCCCCGCGGCTCACCGCCGGGCGGCAGCACCGTCGCTCGTGGCTCCTTTACCGGCTCTCGAACCTGACTGGTTCGGGGAAGGGGATGAGGCCGCCCAAGATGGCCGCCGTGTCCAAGATTGCGCCAGGCTTGTCTCTCGCGGCTTCGGCTGAGTTAATTTTCTCACTATTTCTCACGGTGATTTCAGACGATTGTCGGGCCCGCACGCGACGTCACCGTCGATTGGATGTCGGCAGCGGTATGTAAAGTCGTCGTCCTTTCGCTTGGTGCGGACTTCCGATCGAGATGCGCGAGATGCAACAGCTGTAGCCATCTTATCCTAGGGTTTACGCCTACATGTGTATTTGCGCGTGTATGCGTGCGCGTGTGCGACGTGAAACGTGCGTTTTGTATCTTCACATTTTAGTGCGAAACCGCGGAAGATGCGTCACCGAAATCGTAAACAAGCCGTTTAATCAGCAGCGAGAAACGCGGTGAAACTTTCTCGCTCTCGTGGAAAAAAAATTCTTGCGATTTCGCGGGAGTCCCTCCCAAGCATTTTCCGAGGACGATATACAGCAATTGAAATGATTTTAAATAGTTTCATTATGTATTTAGATTTTGTGCAAGCGCGCCGAAGCTTAGGGGAAGCGCTCTTGGCAAAAATTATAATGCCGCAATTTGCATTTCATACGTAATCTCATATAGTAACAACCATTAACTTTTTCTTTCGCGGATTATATTCACAATTTGTGTACGTGCACCGGCATTTTAATTGCGTAGTTATCGTCGCACTTTCTTAAATTCCCTAATGTAAATGAAAACCCCTTTTATTTGGACATCCGGAATCGAGATAAACATAGCGGCATAGTGAGACTACGTTTACGCGACGATTAAACTAATTTTCTTTCAAATATATCGGTAGGCTTAATAAAACACTGCGCGAATTAAGCAAATGTCAGACTTGTAGTTTTCGTTAATTAAAATTAAAATTTATGATTTCATATTTCGATGCATTTTTATTTTTGATTTCATGCAATGCCAATCTTCCTTCATTCGTAATCAATACAAATTGAATCCAAATATAGCATCTCGTGAATGTTTGCAATATTTCGTGATTTAATAATAGTCAGTAATGTAGAATCGAAAAGAGAATTTGCTAGATTAAGAGATGTACGTAAAAGGACTTGCCTGTGAACAATTTCAATTCTCTATCTTTCTCTTTTGCCTATATATTTATTTTTAAATAAATAATTAATTAATTTAATATTTATAAATGCATAATATATTCATAAAGCATATTCTTAAATCTAATGCATTTATTTAGGCTGATAAATGTACTATATATAATAATATAACGACGTTTTCTTTCACACACACATATTTATTTATTTATATTATAGCGGAATCTAAATTCTAAATTAAGCTAAGAAATTAAATGTCGTAATTTGGAATTTAATTCTTGCTATAATTTAAATAAATAAATATAAAAGAGGAAGCAGCGATAATTATATAAAAATATGTGCATATACAATATTTATCAGAATCGATAAAATATGCTAGACTTAAGATATGTTTAGGTTAATATGCAAATTTTCATTGCTGTAAGTTTTTTCTAATTTACATATATGTATATGTGTGTACATGTACATGTATTGAAAAGAAATAAATTTTTTAGCAATAAAAATTGATATATTGCGGCATAAAATTAGCGACATTTCTTTTTTTCGTTATTTGATATATTGCAATATATATATTATATTATTATCCAACAAGTAAATTTCTATCTAATTAAAAGCTAGCTATCCATCAAATAAATTTCTATCTAATTAAAAGCTAGCTCTGTTTGCTTTATTACGGTGTGGTACCTTATAAGCAGGGAAACTTGCTTCAAACTTGCTAGGCGGGAGAAGAAGGATCGATAGGGCAAGGCAAACGTATAATGGATAAGAAATACGCGAGGGATGCGAAGAGATAAGAGTTTCCAAGAGCTTTTCCTCTTTTAGGGTTGGTGTCGGAATATCTCGAAATCTATTTAAAGAACCGTCTAAGATAATATTGTTCTGGCGAACTATTGATTTTTTTTCCCCTTCTGTTTTTTGTTCGGTTTCTGGGTAAATTGAATTTTTTCGACTCGTTGGCTTTTTGACCGATTGGAGTCATTTATTATTCTTCGAAATAGTTTTTCGTTAACACGATTTATTCAACCCTCCATTCACAAATTTGCTTTTACATTCTAATTATAGAATCATATTTCATTCATTTATACATGTTTACATGTAAAATTACGTTCTTAATAATGTTGTAAAGCTTTTACTTTTTCAATAGAACTGTATGAATAGTATGATATATTTTATCTCGAGTTTTTATATACTTTATATTAAATTCCATTAAGATTTGTATTCTATAGAATCAATTGTAATGTTTCTTTTATAAAAAATATCTTCACATGCTAAACAGTTAATTGTACAATGTATATAACATGAATCTAAACTCAATTTCTTTAAATACATAACTTTACATATTACTGATTTTATAAAATAAAATATTACTAATCAATTTTAATGATTCTTCGTTTTATTTTACATCGAAAATCATGAATAATGCAATGAAATATTGAGGGAAAAAATGCAGAGAATCTGTTATGTTTGCACATATGTTTGTGCAACTCATCCTTTTTAAGTTGGAACGAATAACAGGGTGACGTAGGGAGGATAAGGATGGAGGAGGAAAGAGAGAGAGAGCCTCGAGGAGTCTTTTCAGCACATTGAGTTGTAAAAGCGTTCGTTCGCTCTCACCGCCAAGCGGCACGGTCGCTTATGTTAAAAGCCGGCTACACACGCCGCGTGATGAGTGGATGCTGTTCTATGTGCACTTTTTCTTTTAACTCTTTGGCCTTGCTCTTGCACTCTTGCCTGCCGGTCGGTTATGTATGCGGGAAGGTTGGTCCATACGCGTTGTATTTGTCTGCATACTTGCGCCCTGCCTCCATTCTTGTTAGCTCTTTCCCCTCCTTGAGCAACGTTGACAATTTCACTTTTCGCGACGCGTTTTATCCTTTATTGATTACGCATCAAATTGTAAGATTTTTAAAAAATTCGTATAAAAAAATTGAAAACTGCCACTTGAGATATATGTCTTATAAATTTTGATATTAATCAATTTATTAGTTTCGATTGAAAGAAAGTGAAATTGGACTGATGAAATTCTATAAATTTTTCTTGATCCTTTGAAAATAACAATGATATCGTACTCAGAAATATCTATTAAAATTTTTCATTTAGAAATGAATTATTTGTGTCAATTTTTATTTATATTTGTAAAGGAGGATTGGAGCTTGTTTAATCAACTTGTTTATTTTCTCGCTGTATAGAAACATAGTGTTTCCACTATGAAAAGTATGTTTGCCATGCACGCAGAAATAAGCAGGTGTATCGCATGCCATAAAAAGAAGCAAAGTAAAACAGCAAACATATTATTGCGACCGCAATCTGAATAGGTTACACAAATAACTTCCCTTATTGATTTCCTCTAGTGATTCAGACCATTCGCAAGTCGAACAGACGCAATAAGAGAATCAATTTTCATTTTTCGCACGCATTATCATCAATGTTTCAATAAATACGTAATTGACCGAGAAGCAGATTATCTATACATAGTTTATATGGAGCAGGTCAGCATGTTGTTAGACCGGCGGTTAGGGGAGTCGGAAAGCGCGATGACGAGAGAAAGACTGAACCGGTTATGGGCGAGGCCCTTCGATTCTTCGTCTTCTTGTACCCCATCTTGGGGCCCGAAGGAGGCGAAAAAGGAGGAGGTGAAAGGAAGCGGTTGGTAGAAAAGAAGAAGGGTATACCAAGTATGGTGGCAAACGGGATGACGGGGCAACGAGAATCGAGAAGGAGATGCTCGCGGGGCGAGGGGAAAGAGGGGGGGGGGGGGAGAGAAGCGCGCAGCGGATGGGATGAGAAATTCTCGTTGGCTTCGCTTCGATGTCTTTATACGCGCGGCTCTTGTATGGCCATGGGACATATATCTGTCTCGCGAGAGCGAGGGGCGCCGCCAAAAAATCAGATCGAGTGTAAAAATCGCATAAACTCGTCGTGCAAACTCGAGAGCTATGTCCGCCCAGTTGGTTCTCTCTCGAAGCTTTCTCTCTTTCCTCTTCTCTTCTCTCTCCCTCTCTCTCTCTCTCTCTGCTTCTTCTCTTTTTCACACGCTCTTTACCTTAAGCTCGTTTGATCCTCTTTTCTCTTTCTCTCCTCTGCTCCTCTCCGTCTTTTTCTTCGCAACCAGGCCTCTACAAGCCCGCGCTCGCATGACTCCACCTCGAGAAAAGGCCGATCACCTCTCCCATATTTTCTTTTATTTTACTTGTCCGCCAGAAGGAGAGTTATGTGGTTAGCCGAGCTTATGAAGGATCCGCTCTTTATCGACAAGTAAAGCGATCTCCGCCAACGTTCGTGGAGCGAAAATAATTTTATTGAGGGATACCGATTACTACCTTTTAATCAACCGTACACGCGTGAACGCTTGACGTTAATGAAGTGGTCGGCATTAATAAGGCATTAATAAGGCAATATCTCTCGTTCAGGTTTTATCTCGACCTTAAGGCTTACCGATGCCTCATTCTTCAACATTTTTGTGCATCTTCTTAGATCGTTGTATTCTGTTAAAGCATGATGGATAATTTCGTTATTCCTTTCCTAAAAAATGGTTTATATCATTTAAAAATTTTTTTATAAATTTATAATTTTATAAAAGCAGTACAATATTTCTTCTCTTTTAATGTCATTTTTTATCTCTTCTATTTTTATAATGTTTTTTATTTTAATTTCAAAATTTTTTAAAGCATACACATGTGTATTTAAATATATGTGAACATTTTTCACATTGTAATATTTTACGAGCTTGCAATTTTAACAATAAACTATAAAACTATAAAATCTATGAAATCAACGAATAAATATAACTATAAAATCAACGAATTTATATTTTATTGTTTTTCAATTAGAGAGAGCAACAAATATCTGGCATAGATTCAATGTGTGATTGAGATTTATTAATATATAATTATTAATACGCAACTGATTTTTCACAGATAATTCTATAATTTCTAAGTTTCTTAATTTTTGAGTATTCATTTATTCAGTGGTATTTTATGTGAGCAGCGCAAACTGTTAAAAATATATAAGGAATAAGAGAAGAATGTTGATTTGAAAATGTAAATTTTATACAAATGGTTTCATTATTGATCAAGCACTGCTTTCTGCTATTTATTTCGCAACACGATATGCGGTTTCGTGGTTTAAAAAAAAATCATTACGAACGTTAGATTCGAATCCGAGGCAATTTTCCTTCTTCGGTTAACTCGCGCGATTATATCACGCAAAATCAAAACACGTTCAAACGTATAACTGTGTATTTATTCGCGAAAAACATACAAACACCCAAGTCCGGCCAAGTCGAGCAAATCGGAACCGCAGATCGAGCGCAGCAAGATGTACCGGAGAGCAGAGTGTTGCAATGCACCTCCTAACGAGCTCGCTTTGTTTTGCAGCGCATGCATGTGCATGCTACGATATATAGGTATACAATATATATGCGCATACGGAATATAAGCGTATGGCCAGGTGTACGGGGTGTCCTGCTTAAAGAATAGATTTGCGTGTTTTATCATTAATTTCGTCTTACAATAAATGTCAAGCGTAACGACAAAAATTCCGCAGAATTTTATGAGACATATAAGTATTTTATATCACTAATTATTCTGAATATTTTAAACCTGGCGTGTGTATTGACGTTTATATATTCTATCTAAAGAGTTGGGGACAATGACCGAAACGAAAGCTGAATGAAATTAAGCATAATTGAATCGATAGCTAGATGGTAGGATGTAGGTGTAGAGATTTACTCTCGAGTAGTACAGGTGAATATAAAACGCGACGATCTCGAAACTCAAAGAGAGCGGAGCTACGCGGTTTTAGTCGAATGCCTTTTCATCCCTCGCATCGTATCCCGTTTCTAGCGCAGCCGGTGTGCAAGAACGTTAGATCCGCACTGCCGTCCGTATCCACGAGAAGAAATACGAGATACGCGGGCGACACCCGGTATATTACCGCGAGGTATATAGAGGTGTATAGATAGGGAGACAGAAAGGGAGACCGGTTCCATACATGGCTTCCGAAGGCTTCCCTTTCTTGCGCTAAGACCGCAAGAGAGACAAGCATCAGCAGCCGTCTCCGCTAATGAGATGGAATTGGACGTGGCCGAGATTTTTCTAGACTCGTCCACGGGGGAACGAATCCGCGACTGGATCCGGAGCGTGTCTCTTTCCCCTCCAACCCCTTCGTCGCCCCGTCGCCCGTCTAGTACGCGACATTCCCGGGGTGCGCGATCGGCGGCGCTCTTTGATACGAATCGTTTAATTGCGTCCCATTAGCCCGACCTGGGGGCCCACCTCCCCCCGAAGGTGAATGCGGCCGGGAACGAAAGCCGAGAGCCGGCCAAGAGCGCTCCAACCGAGGATCCGGTCTGCTTTTACTCTTTCGCTCCTGCTTTCACTCGCGCCGTCTCGCTCGTCGCTCCCTCGCTCCTCCTCATTCTATTCGTTCCCCGCGCTTTTCTTCTGGCCCTTCTTCGTCGCGTGAGCGAGGAATCGGCGGTACCGAATGGCATGTACGCGAGAGCGGACATCGTCCAACTTTTTCTCGCCGCCGCGCTTGACGGTTCGTTATATCGGTGCCCGCCATTGGAAGCCCCACGGTACGTGATGTGACGCCGGCGGAGATGGCGACCAAACCAGGCCCAACCTACCACTTTTTCCGCCAAGGGACCGGAATACCAGGTTTTCGAAAGGCTGTATGCCACCCCTTCCCTCCTACTGCGCGACGCCACAGTGGTCCCGAGTGGTTAGCCCTCCCCGAAATTGCTCGAGGAGATGCGCGCCCGATGACGATCAATCTGAAATGGGTGTTTTCTTGAGACCGAAACGGTCAATTTAGCAAATACCGTTCGGTTTTTCTCTCTTTTTTTCTCAACGATGCGGCAATCATGTTACACGAGGATATGGACTCGATGGAACTTTGTTTTAAGCGCGAATCGAAGGAACGGCTCGCAAGAAATCGTGGATAGCGATAATGTTTTTCTGCGGTTTTTGACCTTTATCGTTAACGATGCATAACCAAAAGCCATTGTGATGAAATTACGTCCTATTAAGAAAGCGTAACGAGCTGATATCTGTGATCGGAACAGATAATTTTTTTTTTCCCTATACGTCTCATTAATTTTAATGATTGCTTATAAAAAATACTAAGAAAGAAAAAAAATGTCGTCAATTAATGATTTAATTACAAAATCTATTTCTTTAGATATTAACAATTTATTTTTTTTAATTTAAAACGCAGTATAAATTATATATATATTTATATAACGTGCGAACATTTTACCTTTCTTTCTAATGATAGTCTACATTGTTGCAGGTAAGAATCAGCTTTATTCCTCGCCTCGCACAACCAACCGAATATACGCTATTGCTTACGTAAGTAGACACGAAAAAGTTATATCTCTATATCTTTATATTACGAAATAAGATACGCAGAGAGAAAATAATTTAATATAAAATTATCTTTCATTTTCTTCTTTCTTTAATCTTTTATTAAAAAATTTTAAATTGAAGAACAGAATCTTTAATCTCTTTCTCTCTCTCTCTCTCTCTCTCTTTCACATACACATCTGTTATATATTTTATTAATTATATCGTATGTGCCAAAGTATCTCTATTGAATATTAATTAAGATTTCCCGATTCGAGATTTTATCAACAAACAAGTTATTTTTTCGTCCATTTTGCGAAATATTTTTTATCGGTGCGAATTAATCTCGATATGATTAAACAAACCTCTGCCTCGCTATGGTTTATCAAAAAGGAAACGCTAAAGTATCGCTAGCGCGGACTTTATAAGGGGACAACGGAGACCTAGCTCGTTGGTGCTAGGACGACAGTAGCTAGTGAAGATTTACGGATCCCCTCTATCTTAGCACGGTTTCGTTGAACAGCCTAACACGTCGGATCCCATCGGCAATGGGATTATATCGCGTAGAGAAGGTGGCTGCTTGTATCGTATCAAGATAGGTAGATAGCACTCCGCGCGGTGCACCAGCAACGGCAGCATCAGCAGCAACGGGCGATCGTGCCTTAGGTCGACTCACGCTGCATGAGTTCCGTGACGATCGTTTGCCTCCCTCCTCTCCTCCCCCGTCCTCATTCCCTTTACAACCCAGCCTTCTCTTCCTCCTTATTTCTCTTTCTCTCCCCGTGCCATATACTCTTCAGAGTTTTATTTTCGCTCAATTCCGGGAAGCATCGCGCTCACCATGGCGAAGGGATAACGGGCAGGTGGTGGGAAGGGAAAAAGAAACATGTACACACGAAGTTAGCCGAAGGACAGGGATAAGGAGGAGGGAGAGGTAGGTGGATACCCGGAGCAAAATGAGGAGAGGTAGTTGGGACAGCGGGGAATCATAAAGCATCCCGGTGATTTAATTCTATGCAACACCGAATAATCTTTTGCTTTCCTGCAATATCCAGTTCGGACGCGGCTGACGAGGTATACATGTATATAGCGATTTAAAATATATTTTTGAAGCTGTCGTAGTTTTATACACATATATACGAGAGAAAGCCATGATTAACTGCGGATTGCGTGACAAAGAGTTATCACGTTTCAAAAGTTTTTATTAATCCAGCTACTGTTATTTATATTAATCGAATTATATAGAGTTACTGGGTCGCTTATTTAAATTTTCTTTCCGATTTTTTATCAAGATCCTTGAGAGACATTTATGAGAAATTTAATAATTAAGAAATTATTTAAATATTTAAATTTTGCAGAAATATTTTTCACGCGAAACAAATTTTAGATTCCGCGAGCTAATAAGAGCCAGACGCGGTATAATAGTGCTTCAAAGTTTTAAAGGAAATTAATTTTTCTTTAAAACTGATAAATTGTGCTCGAAGCACAAATTTTTCCTTAGTGTTCTACCAAGCAAATCAATCTCAATTTGAGATTTAATTTCAATAAACCTCTCGTACCTCCCTAAGGAGATATTAAATATTCAAATAGATACGCGATAGATGCATATTAATAAAATATTTCAAGTAAAATGCGTCGGATCTAGAACGCTTTTAGCGAACGCCGATAGTTGGATCGAGTTCCCCGAGTAATAGAGTCATTTTCGCCGGCATTATCGGCCGTCGGTCCCGAGTTAATTAATGTCCAGCGAGGTATTAGATCTCTGTCCGCGGGGCAATGCAATATAAATAATAATAATTTGAGCGAAAAATGCCGGAACATCCCTCCCGATGATTATCTGCTCGTAAATCCCGGCATAAAGATATCGCGACTAAATTGCCGCGCGGAAGGGCGCTAAGAGAAAGGGTTAGAGGGAGGAAAGACGAGGGAAAGATGAAAAAGGTGAACGCTCGCGCTCGCGTTCTCGCTCGCGCTCGCGCGCGCGCGCACGTACACACGTGCGTACAAAAGGTACCGAGTGTTCGATTTTGCCAGTTGTGGCGAGTAGCAAGTATAGCGGTGTCGGCGACGCGACGGTATTGCAATATATAGAGACGGGGCGGCAACAGACCAATCACGCGCCGGCTACTAATTTGCCGGGCTCAAACAGCTGCCGTTCTGCCGCCTATGCGAAACCCCCGGGTTTATACAGCCAGAGTATATATATATATATGTATGTTCTCTCGAATTCCCGATCGAGGATTCGATCCCCCTCGGACTCACGCTGGGATATTCGATCGGCCGCGGCCTTCTTCTCGTGCTCTTATTCGGCTCGCGTCGCTCTTCTTCTCCTTCTTGCGATCTTCCCGCTCTCGATCTGCCCGCTACCTTTAGCCCTATCTACCCATTGCTCGGACAAAACATTTCTTAATTGGGTTTCGTCCGAGGGTGATGTCTGTCCCGCTTCTTTGGAAGCGCAGCCGGCTTCTCTTCTTCGATTATTTATTGATTTTTGTTTCTCTCGTGTAAGACAGAGCTTTTGAGAAACTTTTGTTATCGTCAAAATTCGTTTCCCCTCGGTATCATTATTAAATTTAATATATTTATGTACTTATTTATCTTAAAAATTCTTGCTATTTATATTCAGAGATCGCGGTCTTTACGCACAGGGCAAATTCGCGATTAGAAACGTGATTTACGAGATATCTTAATTAAACGCATCCCGATGTAAGAACGTTCGTGATCATCGATCGTTTCGCTGCTCTATATACAAACGACGCCAAGTATGACTCATGTAAATTGCATCTCTTCTATTTTGATGTTTGCAAAAGTCTGCGCGATTAACGATTGTTAACAGTCTCTCGCGTCGCACCGTCAGTCCTCGTAATTCATCGCGCTTGACAGCAGGACACGCAAATGGAGATGCGTGAATAATGGCGCCGCACGAGCGTGTGATACGTGCTCTCGCGCTATACATATAATGAAATCCCGAGGCTAAAAGATGGTCCTCTGTTCTTGAGCCTCCCTTTACACTGCTCTATGATATATGCCGTCCACTATACTTGAACTATACCCGAGAGTCAATAGCATCTTAAACGGCTATCCTTTTCACTCGGTCATTCTCGTACTAATTCTTCCTATTTCTATGCCTATTTAATTGAAAAAATTATGACAGCACCAATGAAGAGTGTTGCAGCTGTAAAACTTATTTGACCAATGAATTAGAATTTTGCGAAAATCTAGAGTTTTACCCAAATTAATACACAGCATGAATTTTTTTTAACGATACACTTTTTAAAATTTAATCGGCTTTGATTGTTGCACTTGTGCCGTAAAATGCAGTTATATAATATTTTTCGTTGGTACCGTGTCGAAATGATTTCGAGCTATTCTATAAGAAGCGAATTTTTTTAAAATGTTGTGTCGTACAATGTAATGGACCTTAAAAAAATAGTTTTTCCGGAAAATTTGTTTCCTATGCACGTTCTCTTCATTTCGAATAGAAAGATGCGAGTCTCTTTATAAAAAATATTTATGAGATTTGCATGTTTGTCTTTGCTTATTTATTATTACATTTAGTATCAGTTCTCTCCTTTGTTCCGGATTATTTTTTTTCTCCAATGTTTCTTCTCAAAATCCGAGATTTTTTAAGGTTCTTTGCATTGTTGCGTAACTTTCACTCGTATTTCCGACGCACCTTTCGCGCGTTCTCAAACTAGACACACCTAAAAAAAAAGAAGGAACAAAAAATCGACTACAAAGGAATCATATTTACGAGCAGCCGTGTGAATGTAAGCGGTTTCTGGATTCATTTTGACTTTCATTTCCATATATTTCTTCGAATCGTCACACTATTGCGCACGGTTTATCTTCTTTATATTTTAGAATTTAAAACTCACGAATTTATTTGTTTTTTAATAAAAAATATGTCTAAGGAAGAATATCTCTCATTAAATAATTTAATAAGCTACTTTCATTGATATAATAATCACATAAGGAAGAGTATCTCTCATTAAATAATATAATAAATATGTAATATATGTATCTTTTCTAATAAATAATATATGTATCTTTTCAACATAAATAACATTTCATATTAAAATAAGCTAAAGTGAGTTTCTGTGTTGTTCTTAAAATATACATGATTATTTAATGCTTCCTATACCCATAGCTGGTATACACAATTCATATACGATGTGATCGATACAACATGATATCCCTGCGATAGCTATTATAATTGGATTAGTATCTCGAATGTTTCTTGTCGAAGAACACGTACGGCGGACACAGGTAATTCAATAAGCATCCAAGAGCATCGATCTCCTAGACATTTAGTCCATTAGATTCCATGTCAGTTTATTGCTTCACGTTTTACGGCCTTACCCAAGAGTATTCTGATTCCCCTCTGCGTTAATCTTTCCTCCCTTAATCTTATTTCGTACCAATTAACGTTTACCATAACGTTTTTCACGCTCGAACGCACGTGGTTTAGAATTGCTATTGTTTCAATATTTATTTTATAAAATTATACTACGCGAGAGGAGTTTTAGATCGAATTGATTTTAATTGCAAGTTTTTTTAAGACAGATAAACGCGCAGATTTGGTAGTTAGAGGCGAAATATCTCTCGGCATTTACGATTCTCCGTCACACACATTCAATCAATGTTGTATTTCGATTGCTGTGAAATATAGCCAATCTCGAGAATGCTCATCTCCGACTTTAGATCCCTCTCCCCTTTTATTCACCCCTTCACCGCATTAGACGCTGTACTGTAATGCTCCGCCGGATATGCAAATCAATTCTACAATTTCCAGTGATTTATCTATTGCACATAATTCATTTAAGTGTCTCGATTCCATTTCGAGTGAAAAAAATGATCGCGCCGTTATTTATATAAAGCATTCCGGAAATACGTAATCCCTTCTCAGGCGCTTACGTAAGTTGTATAGCGGACGGAAATCTTCCGCGCGACTTGGCCAATCTTATAATGTCTAATGATTAATTCTCCGGGTCCAATTTCTTTAAGTGTGCCATAAGTTGGTCGAGAATTAGACAGTTACTTTGATCGCACGAGAAGAGGCGCGCTTTGAAATTTATATGCTCGCGTGCGCGTGTGTTAGGCTGCGTTACTCGGAGTGTTTTCTAGACAGCTCCGGCGAAACACGTTTACTCATTCCACGAGTGCGCGAATTTAAATATAAGTAAAAGGCTTTACTGGCACACAATCCGGGGAGTATCGTCTTTCTTTCTGGAAGTTGATTTGCCTTGCATGAAGCTTAGGAAGAGGGCTGCCTCTGCCGGGAATTCGTTGTACAGGTTGCTTTCTCGTCCCTTTTCCTCGGCAATAGAGGCAATGAGAGGGAAGAGAGAGGCAGACTTCGATCTCGACTAGGCAGCATCGCGACATCGAGGCGAGCTCCCTTGATTTCACCGATTTTTCTCTCGCCTGTAGTATTTTGTTTAAAAAGGAAATTCTCTTTTTTCCTCTTTTATACAGCACGTGTTACGTCATCATCTTATTTGTTAAATTTAACTTGATTGTTTGATAATATTTAATATATTTAATTAATATAAAAAATACGCGACTATATGTTTTGAATTAGTTTTGTTAGAAAATTTTTCATATAATTCTTAACGAAAAAATTAAGAAATTCTTTCTTGTATTCACAATGTGATTTCACAGATACAAAGCGGTATTTAGGTCAAAAACCTTGGACGTTCACAAAGAGGGACAGTTGAAAAAACTTTAACGATGCCTTATGTAATTTGGCTGACCCCATTTGACCCTCATAATAGCATCCCATTCGCAAGTTTGACCTCTTGACTCTTGTAAAGAAAAATGTGCTAATTCCATAATAACTGCATAACAGTTGGTGCATTACAAACATATTCTTCACAAAAATTAAGAAATTACTATAAACTTTCTTATTATTCATGTAACGCATTTAATTGATAATTTATAATCATGAAGAAAAATAAAATGACACAACTAGCTCTTCTTTCTTGCGAAAAATACTTGCGATTTCGCTTTCGGTTTCCGACTATCGCGCCATTTTAGTTTCGTAATCGAAAATATATAACTTTTATGACTCTAAGCACGCGCATGAAATATTCGACTTATAGCATTAACATAATCCAATGACGGGATGACGCATCGGAAACCTATCGGAATCCGAAATCCCGCAAATCCTTGCGGGTGCGGCAGTTATCCCGAGCGAGCGGTTTCTCGCGGATTTCTCTCATTTAATATTAGCAATTTAACTACTTCAACATCGCGCCGCAAAGGTCATAAATATCAGCCACCGTGGTCCGGAGAACGATCGTTGTCGCGATAGGGATGCGCTAGATCGTGGTTGCACGACTCAGCAACGGAAGCGCACTCTGTAAGGGAGGTAGACAAAGTTGGAGTGAGACAAAGAGACGGAGGAAGAAGAAGAGTCGCACGGGGGTGACAAAGGGGGGGAAGCATCGGAACGGGAAAGGGGGAGAGCGAGCAGAGTCGTAGAAGGGGTTGGTAGCACGGGGGATGGGCGGAAAGCGGAGGCAACGGGAGAGAAAAAGAAGCGGAATGAAACGCTAGGCGCTGGCTACACAAGTACACTCGGTGCTGGCACGCCAGAGGCTATACTTATACCCTATAGGCAGTGGTGCATGGTATGCCATGATGGCAGTAACTCCAGAATCCCGGGGCTTAAACTCGCCTAGCACCGAGGATCAGTGGGGAAACTTCCTGCACCGCGGCTTAAAGGCTTCGTGGTTGCTGCTCCCTTGCTTTCCAGGTGGAGGGAGCAACTTTTCGCCATGTTAATGGGCGCAATATGATCATACGTGGCGCATCCGCGTATTTATGTGTGTACGTTGTTTTCTTACTTTTGTTTCTTTTTCTTTTCACGACAATGAAAACGCGTAATTTAAACGTAATTCATTAGGAATGAGAGACAAAGATAAAGGCGGATAGAAGATTGACAGAATGGAAGAATCTGTATTAAGTATTAGCTACACTTGAAATAATTTTTCACAGAAAATTCTTACTGTACTTTTGTTTCTTTTTCTTTTCGCGACAATAAAAACGCGTAATTTAAACGTAATTCATTAGGAATGAGAGACAAAGATAAAGGCGGATAGAAAATTGACAGAATGGAAGAATCTATTAAGTATTAGCTACACTTGAAATAATTTTTCACAGAAAATTCTTACTGTACTTTTGTTTCTTTTTCTTTCCACGACAATGAAAACGCGTAATTTAAACGTAATTCACTAAGAATGAGAGACAAAGATAAAGGCGGATAGAAGATTGACAGGATGGAAGAATCTGTATTAAGTATTAGCTACACTTGAAATAATTTTTCACAGAAAATTCTTACTGTACTTTTGTTTCTTTTTTTTTCGCGACAATGAAAACGCGTAATTTAAACGTAATTCATTAAGAATGAGAGACAAAGATAAAGGCGGATAGAAGATTGACAGGATGGAAGAATCTGTATTAAGTATTAGCTACACTTGAAATAATTTTTCACAGAAAATTCTTACTGTACTTTTGTTCCTTTTTTGTTTTCGCGACAATGAAAACGGGTAATTTAAACGTAATTCATTAAGAATGAGAGACAAAGATAAAGGCGGATAGAAGATTGACAGGATGGAAGAATCTGTATTAAGTATTAGCTACACTTGAAATAATTTTTCACAGAAAATTCTTACTGTACTTTTGTTTCTTTTTTTTTTCGCGACAATGAAAACGCGTAATTTAAACGTAATTCATTAAGAATGAGAGACAAAGATAAAGGCGGATAGAAGATTGACAGGATGGAAGAATCTGTATTAAGTATTAGCTACACTTGAAATAACTTTTCACAGAAAATTCTTACTGTACTTTTGTTTCTTTTTCTTTTCGCGACAATGAAAACGCGTAATTTAAACGTAATTCATTAAGAATGAGAGACAAAGATAAAGGCGGATAGAAGATTGACAGGATGGAAGAATCTGTATTAAGTATTAGCTACACTTGAAATAATTTTTCACAGAAAATTCTTACTGTACTTTTGTTTCTTTTTTTTTTCGCGACAATGAAAACGCGTAATTTAAACGTAATTCATTAAGAATGAGAGACAAAGATAAAGGCGGATAGAAGATTGACAGGATGGAAGAATCTGTATTAAGTATTAGCTACACTTGAAATAATTTTTTACAGAAAATTCTTACTGTACTTTTGTTTCTTTTTTTTTCGCGACAATAAAAACGCGTAATTTAAACATAATTCATTAAGAATGAGAGACAAAGATAAAGGCGGATAGAAGATTGACAGGATGGAAGAATCTGTATTAAGTATTAGCTACACTTGAAATAATTTTTTACAGAAAATTCTTACTGTACTTTTGTTTCTTTTTTTTTCGCGACAATAAAAACGCGTAATTTAAACATAATTCATTAAGAATGAAAGACAAAGATAAAGGCGGATAGAAGATTGACAGGATGGAAGAATCTGTATTAAGTATTAGCTACACTTGAAATAATTTTTCACAGAAAATTCTTACTGTACTTTTGTTTCTTTTTTTTTTCGCGACAATGAAAACGCGTAATTTAAACGTAATTCATTAAGAATGAGAGACAAAGATAAAGGCGGATAGAAGATTGACAGGATGGAAGAATCTGTATTAAGTATTAGCTACACTTGAAATAACTTTTCACAGAAAATTCTTACTGTACTTTTGTTTCTTTTTCTTTTCGCGACAATGAAAACGCGTAATTTAAACGTAATTCATTAAGAATGAGAGACAAAGATAAAGGCGGATAGAAGATTGACAGGATGGAAGAATCTGTATTAAGTATTAGCTACACTTGAAATAATTTTTCACAGAAAATTCTTACTGTACTTTTGTTTCTTTTTTTTTTCGCGACAATGAAAACGCGTAATTTAAACGTAATTCATTAAGAATGAGAGACAAAGATAAAGGCGGATAGAAGATTGACAGGATGGAAGAATCTGTATTAAGTATTAGCTACACTTGAAATAACTTTTCACAGAAAATTCTTACTGTACTTTTGTTTCTTTTTCTTTTCGCGACAATGAAAACGCGTAATTTAAACGTAATTCATTAAGAATGAGAGACAAAGATAAAGGCGGATAGAAGATTGACAGGATGGAAGAATCTGTATTAAGTATTAGCTACACTTGAAATAATTTTTCACAGAAAATTCTTACTGTACTTTTGTTTCTTTTTTTTTTCGCGACAATGAAAACGCGTAATTTAAACGTAATTCATTAGGAATGAGAGACAAAGATAAAGGCGGATAGAAGATTGACAGAATGGAAGAATCTGTATTAAGTATTAGCTATACTTAAGATAATTTTTCACGGAATAATACAAGGGGGAATGAGCTCAAACTTGCATATTAAAATAGCAGTGATATGTGTCGTGTCGTACACGTATTAATAGCAATAATATGATGTACGATGAGCTATATATACGCAAGGCTGTATTACAAGGCTATTTAATTAAGCGATCGTATCGGAAGATGCAGAATGCGTTTTTATGTAATACATGTAATACACTCCTTTAACGTTATCTCGATATATCGCGCATTATGCATAATAATATCGGCTATTTTGCATTTGCTCCTTGTATCCCATCACGATTAGTAATGTGGAGAGAAGTAGACCCGTCGTTAATAAAGACATTAATATTGACTGGCAAATGTATCTAGATATGCCGCGAGGGTAGAGGCAATCCAAGTCCGGAATAGCGCTTGGGAATAGAATGCTCGGTCACGACAGGAATAACGTTTAAGAATAAAAGATGAGAGCGAAAAAGGAAAGTACTTATTGCTTATTTATAAGAAGCCAGGAGAGAATGTTGTTTATGTGACGGCTACGCGCGTCGAAATATGCAAGAAAATGTATATAATAAATAATCTTATTTATGTGACGTTTAGAATCAACGTACAATCGTAGGAGATATATTCTATAGTTTCGCAATTTACAACATAATCATTACACAAGCGCATTCTCGATCTTATTGGTTTGCTCTATGAATCCTCTCCCCAATTTTAAAATAAACAACTAAATTATTCAATAAACTATTGATAAAAAAATGGTGTCTTTTACAAAATGGTGTCTTTTACAAAATTTCTGGAATAGAATCAGCGGCCATAATTTCTTTGCGTTCGGAGTTTCGATCTTTTTCCGATCAGACCGCCCCTTTGAGAGGGTACCGCAAGATTTATTCGCCGTCTGGTCACCATAGCGGACGAATTTCATCAAAATGGGCAGCATATGGCGTACGCTGACGCCATTCTGCGGCAACATCCGTAGGGATTTTCGAATTTTGTTCGTCGTGATTGCACTCATGGAATCCATATTTCAGTTGCGAGAAGAAACGGGCTAATCAAACGTCACAGATGCGGTGTATCGGATTACAAGAGAGGCCGAAAGAAATCCACCTCTTTTCGCATCAAACTTTCAGGAGGGGTTTAAAAAAAATATTAGTAAAATTAACAAGAAATTTACATTGTTAAAAATTTTTTAAATAATGAATAGTGAGATTTTGCATGAGGAAAAGACGATTGTACTCGCTTCTTTCAGGCTGTTTGACATTACAGGCTATGGCAGATGTACTATATATATGGAGATTCCGAAAACGTAGCCTATGGGGAGTTGCGTGATGATCGCATCCTTAGAGACGCACGTGGTGCTGCGTATCGTATTACGTCGGTTCCACGTGCCAATAGCGACCGCAATTTTCTCGATCAGCTTTCCATCGGGTTACAATTACCAATTTACTCGCAAAGCGTGAGATATATATTCGCGTATGCATGGGAAGTATCATCCCATGCGCGCATAGTACTTTATATAACTTATAATCGATTTACTCCATAATACGAATTTAATTCGTGTTATGTTCATTATTATATATTATGCCACATTGATGTATATCGTTGATTCAATCTTATCGCTTTAATAGTTTTACATCAACTTTCTGTGTCAAAAAAGTGTATCGCGAAAATATACTCCTGGATAAAATTAACGCATAATTTTTTTTTCACTTTTTCTTTAAAAACTGATATTTAAATTTAAAGAAAAAGTGAAAAAAAATTATGCGTTAATTTTTCCAGGAGTATATTTAAAATTAATTTAAAAAAATTTCAGCATGTAATAAAATAGCTTTTCAATTAAAAAAAGGGGAAGGGAGAGAACAGATATCTTTCCTTATTCAAATTTTAAATAAAGAATCACAGGTTTCTCGTGTGCTGCTATTTCCATCGTCGGTATTATAATGATATGTACCGATAATCTATGGCAAGCGGTGCTGAAGGAGGAGCGGCTGATTGTACAGAGAAACATTACGCAGACGCAAGTTCCGGAAAGCTTACTTGTCATCCGTGTTATAACTTTGCTCGGCAGCCATTGATTACGGCACACCGCGCCTTATCTTCCCCTTACACGCCTGGGGATCAGAATCCCTCGGTCTGGAAATATTTCGTACATCCCCGAAATTAATATCTGTTGGTCCAATATCATCCGTCGACCGCTTGTAGCTATGATGGCATTAGTCGTCGACTTAATAACGATGAAATGTAAGAAATGATCTGTGTCTATTGCTTACTTCATTAAGAGACATATGCAAAATACATTCAGAGTCGTTAATGAAAGTTTCAGATTTTTATCAAAATAATTTTCCTCGCACAAATTATAATTGTATTATTCTTATTGTATAGAAATATGTGCGAAAATAATTTATATTCTTTCTTGTTTAAAAATTATTGTTGGAATTATTTTTATTTAATTAAAAAAATTCGAATGTAGCATATTGATAATTCTTTTCATTTTATTAATATTTATTACCTAACTACTTTTTAATTTTTTTGAAAGGAATTATTCATTATTTTTTCTCAAGATAATAAAAGCTCAATGGTATTTAATAAAATTCTCTATACATGATAGGTTGATGACAACGTGTACGCAAGATGCGCAAAAAATTCGCCGACGTGCATTGCGTGATTCAAAATTTAATTCTTTACAAAGTTTTACGGAAGTTTCACGGTCGGCCATCAAAAAGAATGCACCTCGGCGTAAAACCCGTTCGTGCCATAAGTGGGAATTTCAGGTACTTGGCTCGGCAATTTTTTAACACGGCGACGAGCGGAATACACAATGTATCGGGCAGTTTAATAATCGAGGTACGACAAAGTATTCGGCTCACGAATGACGCGACGATGATGATCCGCCATTTCACCGCAACTTGGGAGGTCCGCTCTCGATATCTCCCCTTGCCTCCCCCCGCCTTTCGCCTCCCTACCCCTTTCCCTCCTCTCCCTTCCTCCTCATCTGCCCTCTCATTTCTTCCTCGTACATGCGCTTCACCCTTTCGCTCCGCGCGATGCCTCTCTTCGGTCTCTTACCTTCTCCCTCCATCATCTCTCCATGGCTACCTTCCTCATCCGTTCGCTCTTTCTCGCTCCTCGTTTGGATGTCCTTCTCGGTGCGCGTTGTACCTGGTCCTCCTCTGTCCCTTTTTTCTCCACTATGTGCTCTACCTTCCTCGCCGTCCTCTATGTCAGGTAGACTCCTCGTCTCTCGTTTCAATTGGGACATGCCCATGGGAGCTTCAACTAGTTTCGAACGTATTTTTTGCTATTGGGCAGTTGGAAGAGGATAAGACAATACACGGAAAATGTGATCGAAGCTTTCATTTCCTCGCGACATTATATATAACGGTACCGCAATAAACGTTAAAATGTTACTTTTTATATTATTAAGGAAAAATAATTTAATCGCCCTCTCTTTTCGCGCGTAAATATATATTCCTTCATATTCTTTGCTGAATTGAATCTTATCTATCTAATTCAACTTGTTGTTACAATTCGTCCAATTACTAGCGATGAATTTTTCCATTAGACGAAAATGAGTTTAAGCTCCGAAGGAGATAAGAATCTCAAGGATAGCGAATTGTAAGAGATGAGGTGGCACAAAGACAATCACATCGATAAACGTAACAGCTACATCGATGTAACGTCCGTAATAACCGGCAATTTGCGAGAGGTACTTTTAGTTAGGCAACTCGCGTAGCCGCCTCTTCATGAGACCAGGAGAATGAAATTGCGGAAAGAGACGACGGGGAAGGTGGGATCGGGAAAGGGGTGAGGGGCGACAAAGGAATGGTGTGCCAGTCGCGCTCGACCGGTCGGAACGGGAATAATTATTGCGGGAGGAGCTATTTGCTCGCGTCTTCACGGAGATTTTGACGATAGCGCTTACGTAAAACTGGGTGTTGGTAAAGAGAAAGAGGGAAAAAGAGAGAGAGGGAGAGCGCAGATTGCTTTTAAAATAATAAAAGCAAGCAATGTACGCTTGCATTTTTCGGACATATTTATTTATTTTTTTCCGCCTTGCAAAATGAAGATGTAATTACCGTTTTCCGCAAATTAGCGAGTAACGATGATAGCCGCAAGGATAACGCTGCGGGATGAAATAATAGGGCGAAGAATTATTGTGAAAAACGAGTAAAAGGGATAAACGGTCTTGTTCTGTAAACGTATATTGTATATATACATACATACACATATATATATATATATATATATATATATATATATATATACACACACACACACACACACACACATAGATGAGTGCGTAATAATAACAGTGGTACCGAACGCGTTAGAAAATGCGAGTACATCGGTGAGCAAAGGCTAGAGAGGTATTCTTAAAACGACTCAATGTACTGGGCGTGTATCGACTTAACGATTACCTCTATAACCGTTTTGATCTCTATACGTTGATAACTCTTTCCTTGAACAAAAAAAAAAATATATATATATATATATATATATCTTTTAATATTTGAGAATTTTCTTTTCTCTCTTTTTAAACTCCTTTTAAATTTCTACTGTTCCTTAGGAATATAAAAGTATTCAAGATTAAGAATTAATTACCTTCTTAATTATCCACAATTTTAAAATACTACCACTTATTAGTAGACACATATTTCTTAAAAAAAAGAATCATATCTCTCAATTTCTCATTTTTTGTTATATTATTATTTATTATTCTTAATTCCATTTTGAATTAAAATTGCGGAATTTCGTACACATGATGATATTAACGTAACTGCCGATGATCACAGCAAATAGCGTGATACAAGCGGCTTATCGTAGGGCTTATGATTACAGCAGCTTGCGGTTGTAATTTTATTAACGCTTGATTATATATCGATTGAATCATACACAAGCTACCTCTAGCATTAATAAAACTGTCGACAGTTTTCATGTCTCGAAGGCATTATGTGTATTACTACCTGGTGGTTTGCATTCTTTACAACGTATAACAATAATGTGCGCTTTACAACATTGTAAAAAATATCGCAGAAACTTTATACACATATTTTTGGTATAATCGTATATTCTTCATAAATATTATTAAAAGTCTTTTTTGAAAAGTAAAAGAAAAGTGAGAATTATATATTTAAAATATGCGGTTGTAAAAGAATGCGTTACTTTTAGTACATGCAAATTTACACATCTTCCTCAATTACTTTCGATACAATGTATGATATTACATATCGTATATTTCACCCTTTAATATGCGGTTTTAAAAGTTGACAAATTACGAGATGCCAATTTAAACATCGATTTAACAACATTCTATAGCTTATCGTCAATCAATCCGTTGTATGGACAGGGATAATATTTTCGTGTAATTTGCGTAATCTCTCCGGAGAATAAATCCGGCCTGCGCGAACGCGAGTAACGACGATAAAGTGGCTGCGATGTCGGTGATTGGTCGATTTTCGATGGGAACGAGTTGAGTTTTTGCCACAATAAAACGCATCCACGTAATCAAAACCGAAACGAGGGTATGATGGGTACGCTATTATCGCAGTTATGGAATGCGCGTGTTTATCACTCGATCAAAGTTGCGATGCCGGTGAAAAGATTATTCTACTATAACTGCACTTTCGAAGAGAAAACCTTCAATAGATTATATAATACATCTTTAATAATATAAAATGAAACTTGCAATCGAAAAGTTGCTTCGTACTTGTTACGTTATTACAAAAATATTTTATTATACGGATATATTATTATACCATTTATACGAATTATGAAATTCATCTATGGCATTTGTAATCTAAAGCAACGATTTCTTTTTCTTCAATATTTTTTATGAGAAAGATGCCGTTGCTTTATAAAAAATATTATCGCCAGCAAATATCTCTTTCACTGGACGTATGAAGAAATCGTATAATCGTTAACATAATTAAGCAATCCCTAATTAATCGCGCTTATCGCGGAACATGTATTAGTTTTTGACTCCAATTAACCCAGGCGGCCGGACGAAAGAAGTTTTGCGTTTGTTAATTACCGACGCCGGCCGATCGATGTGTTAAAATTCGACATTTATCGGACGAAAATCGCAGACGAAATTTATCGGCGACTCTCTCTCTCGCACCGCGGGCCAATCTGGTTGGCAACATGGCGCGTTGGCAAAACAGAGGTGGAGGGTGGTGGAGGGAAGGCGCGAGGGGCCGAGGGGGGAGGGTGGTTCAGGAAGGGGGTAGGACGAAAAAGGAGTCTCATCGCAAGGGCTGGCCCCGCGGGGACTAATTTTTATTTTCCCTCTTTTCCAGTAAGTGCTCCGCGTCCACCTATTTCTCATAAATTTGAATTAATTTACATGCATTTGAATTTAATGCACCGCCATGCTTTATCAAAGCAATTAAGCTTTTAAGCGCGCATTTGCATTAATCCAATGTTTACAATTACGGCACGAACCTCTTTTTCGAGCGCGGCCCGGGTTATTCCCCTCCCCCTCTCTCGTCCCTCCTGGACACTGGCTACAGTCGAGAGACACTCTAAGATATACAGATTGGTTCCCTCTATATCTTACATGTTATATTTCATAGAGATAATGAATTTATCATTAATTAGCAATCTCGGGAATAATGCATCGCGTTAAGTCATTGAACGTACTAAACGGCACGTGTATGTGCATGACGCGATAAGGGAGCTACGTAATTAATATTATTAATCATTCTTTACACGGACTGCTTATCATACATGTATCTTCCTTCTCGTAATAAATACTCGTAATTTATAACGCGTAACGGCGCTATGCCTCGTATCGAAGTCGCGGAAAGGTAATTGGCTAATGCGTCATTACGATGAATTAAATATCTCCCTCGTCATATAATGCAATAGCATTTCTCATATTACGCGCATTATCTTTTTCGTAATTCGCATTCGCGTTAGGTTCCTGCCGCAGCCGGTTTCCTTGCAATCAAGAGCTTTTCAAGAGCCGCGAGAGTCCGCCGAGGACTCAGACGCCGCAACATAGTCGGTATGATTTACGCTAATTAAGATTCTAGTAGCGAACATTATTGCCTATTTGTAAGTTATAGGACTGTACTAGGAAGGCATTTTTCGCAAAATTCAAGATGGTGAAATGCGGTAACATTGTAGTAGCGCTGCGCAATAATTTTCACGATGCTTTCTCGTGTGAAAAATGTTCCAGGCGAAATATATACGTAGGTTCTTTTCTTTCTCCGCAACGATAATGGATATATAAGGGAAAAAGTTATCGAATAAAATTGCATAATTTTATAAGAAAGCTCTGTGCTATTATTTTCCACTACCATTTGTGTGCAATTACACTTTTTTTAATAAATCCCTAAATTCTTTCTGACATATTAATAGATGTTTTTATTCTGTGAAAAAAGTTTTATATATATAATGTTTAGAAAGAATTATTCAAATTTATTTCTTGATTAAATTTACTTCTTCATGTCTGTTTGTGATTGATTCAACTATTCCTTCTCTCTCTTTCTCCTCTTCTCTTCTCCTCCAACTTCCTCTAACTCTCTCCCAAAAAGAGGGTATATTGTCTCGCGGACACGGACACGGAGGTATGAGTGTAGTATCTATAGATATAATATAGGGAGTGAAGCAAAAGTCCTATTCAAAGCGGATGATTCAGTGGCCGCTGCTGCGCTGCTGGATAAGATCTCGTAGTCTGCCGCCTCGTTCATCTTAACCGCGAGACCGGCCAACCTGCGACAGCTAACCATTCGCCAACCCTTTCCGTTTTTTCCGCCCTTTTGCGCAGAATCGCGGAATCGCGCTACCTAGATAATCCGTAAGAGCGTCCGGATCGGAGGATTCGGTCCCCGAATATTTCGACGGGACGAAAGCTCATTAACGTGTTCAATAACCCGGGTACGTGTCGAACGCCTCCAACTTTTTCGCGCGACACATTCGGAGAGATGGCGGGGTCGGAAATACGTCGGGTTTTTTAATACGCCAAAAAGCTTGCCGTGTCGCGGGAACATTTTTGGTATAGCTCGCTCTAGCGTATCGCGGATATGGAGTATTCCGCGAACTAGTTCGGCCCAACTTTCTTGATTTACGCGAGTTCATTATTATTTTCGCGCTACGGAACAATCGCCTCTTCCGCACTTCCGTCTGTAACCCCCTCCCTCCGCTCTCGCGCTAGAGATGAAAAGTCACGACTGGAATACGTTGAATAATGGAGGAAATTTTTTCTTCGCCATGACTCTGCATTTTATGCTGAATATTTCAAGACTCGAGTATAGTTGTGTGTGATGGAAAGGAATAAAAGTAACATCCTCCCTCGTTTAAAATCGTAAAAAGGAAAAAAATCGAATCGTGCGCACCTCGCATCCCTGGAGTCACGAATTCAGAAATATGCGACGACGCAAAATTACTTATCTTTTTGCCGTCCTTTAAACAGGAGCAATACCTCGCTCCGTCATTATCGCGCGCGCCGCGCTTTAAATTTTTTCGTCGCGTCGAGTGTAATTTACTCTCCCAGCGAAATTTCCAACTCGCCTGTAGCAATTATTAATAATTGCGCATTGCGATCCTATCTAACGTATCGTTTCCGAAAATCCAAATTTCAAAGTGCAGCTCGACCGGGCCGGTAATCATAGTTTCTTGCTCGATTTTATACGCGCGATGGCGTCTTATTCGTCGAAACCGGCTCTCCCCACCCCCTTCTTTCCTCCCCGGCCGCTCTTGTACGTACCGGACGAGGGCCCCCCGGGGCTTCGTCGAATCACAAGTACGAAGGACCTGCCCTCTGTGTCTTGCTCCGTTCCGAGAGGAGCCACCGTGCCGCAAAAGAACGTAAAAGATGCCGGCAATCCGTGGCCCTGCAAATTATCAAATCATCTCTAGTCCGATTAATGCCGTATATAAGTTAAGTCATTACTTTGTGAGACACGTAGCCAACGAGGGAATACGCGTGTGGGAGATTTATACATCGTTCCCTACCGTTTCTTCCGAGGATCTATAATTAGAACCTCCGAGAGAAGATCTCTCGAACCTACCCGGTTGAGCTACATTTCTAACGTTTGAGACGGATATTTATCGAGCAAAATATTTACAGAAGCGAATTGTCGTTATTTCGCGTCTACGAATTATTAATTATTATTATATTTATTATTATTGTAATATAATTCGAGTGGAAAGACGTGGATATAATAAAGTTACATGGCGAAATTCGCTTCGATTCGCGCAGCTCTTTGTGGAGAGAACGCATCCTCGCACGCACTCTGATCTCTTCGTGCCCGTAGAGTTGGAAATAAGGCGGCAATAAAGCATATGTAAAATATATTCTTGAATTCCTTTTAGGACGCAGATATATGGATGGTTCGGTGGGTCGGTTGCCCGCTGGTAACCATGTTCTCTCCTCCCTTCCCCTCCTCCCCTTCCCCCCCGCGTTCTTCTTACAACGGCAGATACGCACACCGATGTTGGCACTGCGTGTGCGTGTACCGGGCGTGTGAGTTTATAGATGCACGGCGATGTAAGTAAGACAGACGATCCGTTTCATTAGAGGGTGTCGCAACGTTACCCACCTGTACCGGACCCTCTACCATCGCTCTCTTCGAGGTATCTTTTTTTTAAGATTCTCGCTTCCTTCGACGATTATTTTTGCTTAGAAGGGGCCAAGTATTTGTCTTGACGTAGAAAGAATTTTATATCTATACAAAAAAGCGTACCATTTTTAATCTATTTTATTTTAAAATAATTTTCTTAATATTGATTTCGGTTCAAAGACGATGACGGTAGGAAATAATAAGAGATATCAGAGATCTCGTACTATGTTATTGTCCTTCTCCGGAAGAAATAGCTTTAAAACTACGAATGTTAAACCCGATTAAGAATGATTATGTATAAACGCGGTCAATGATTCGAGAAAAACGTGAAAATCCTCTCGATTCCGAAGAGCAGCAAGAAAGGGAAAGTTCACCGTTTCTGCTCGGTAGGAAAGGAGACGTGGGGGAGGTGGACGGAAAAAGATGTACGGAGCCGCGAGGTGTCGTCTTACAACCGGCTCTCGGTTCGCTTACCTATGCCGAGCCTCCTTTGCATGCCATCTCCACCACCATCTTACGTCGGCTTGCTCCTTTTGCGCTGCGTCCCACGGAACATCCTCCCTTTCGCCCGAGATGCACCGTTGCATTCGGTCTTTGCATAATTATTACGATTACCACGAGTAGCAGCTGGCTCGTTGTGGAGAAGCCACCTCTCGGTATCTTCTCTCCCTCTCTCTCTATCTCTCCCTTTCTCTCTCATTTTCGATTCGCCTCCATTCTTTGTCTCGTTTTCGTCAGGAAGCGAGAGGTGAAAAAGAGAAACAAGGGCGGCATTTATGGCTCGCGTGTGTGCGTTAATTAAATTTCTTGCATGATAGTATACGCGAAATTATCTTCGGCATCTTCGCCAGCGTCTCTACTTTTTGCTCGCGATTAATTGCATACTTCGACGAATTGTCAGCCAATCGGCGTCTTTCCTCCATGTCATCAGATGTGGCGATGGATGAATTACAAGGAATCACGTAACTCAGAAGTCTGTGTTAATGATACTCCGTAGTCTACGTATCGAGTCACGTTCTTCATTAAAACGCACACGAGTTCTTGATCGAGTATGCGAATGACAATGTAACTTTCGATCGACCTTTGTTCTATTTTGATATAGATGCAATCGCAATTCCAGCGTACCGATTATGATCGACAAGTACTATCAGACAATTTAAAAATTCGGCCACGATATTCAGGATACATTCAGGATAGATTGCAAATACACAATTGATCGCCATTACATACGCGGTATGAATGATTGATTCCAATGTTTTATTTCGTAGATGGGAACGTACCAAATATAAATTTTATATTTCGTAATTATTTTTCATCAGCGCTCAAAAAAATATTTTACCGACGCGGATAGATTTCTAGGTATCACGAACAATTTTTCGCCATTTTTTTGTATCCGTTACAACATTTTTTCATGTAAAATTTATAGCAGCAAATTCTAATAATACCTTCTGACAAATTTAAGTAATTTAAATTTATGTTTAAAGTCAAATATTAATTATTACATTGGATAAATATAATTTTCTAGACTATAGTTAAAACGATTTTTTTGTGTATCAGTCAAACAATATTAGATGGATCCCTATGGATAGATGTCACAGGAAGAATTTTTTTTTTAATTTCGATTCAGATAGAAATTTTTTTTTTCATTTAGATTGATAAGTGCAAAACATGTCACAATATTTGCACAATCATTTATTTAAATTAGTTAATTTTTCACACCTGAACAATTATTGTATAGTTGCATTTTTTTGAGTGGGCGAAAACAAACATGATATAAATGAGTCTCGGACGGATTTTTCGTACGATAAGGTATTCGAAAAATCTGAATCATCTCTTTCGTTATTCTCGCTCAGCAGGATGCTTCACTTGCGTGGGAGCAAAGTCGGCACCTTGCCCGCGGCGTGGCTTACGCGCTTATTCAAAAGTGCTTGCACGTAAAGCCGATATCTTACTCTCGAACAAACTAAAGCTTCGCAAAGGTCTTCCTGTGACATATCTCCGCTTGCTGGCGACGTTTTCGTCCGCGTTGCGAAATTTCCCCAAGCGTATTCTACACGTACCGCGCTTTACCGGATTTGCGATTGCACGTAACGACGGGGCTCACTGAATCGATCTTTGCATTCCGGAATCAACCAGGAAAGGATTATTCCATTTCACGAAACGTACGATTCGATTACTGGCAATCGATAAATCTTGTCCATCTTGGAAATATATTCTACAATAATATATAGCTTTCATAAAATGTGTGTATGTTGTTTGTTTGAAAATGAAATATACTTGACAATTTACTATGTATGTTTCGCACAGTCATACGTTTCGCTATCTCCCAAACAAATCCAACTCCTTAAGATTGCCGTGGCCGATCTTCGACATTCTAATTCGGACCGCTCGTTCGGACGTCTCGGTGTTGGAAAACGTCAGAGACTTTATTAGACATATTTATGAGAGACGCGGTTAAATTCCATAAGCGTTCCATCTGACCGCTAAGTCTCACTAGTAGCTGCTACAGAAGAGATATACGTCTTCGCTGTTCCTCATTTGCGTGCGTCAAGCCTTAGTTTATTTATGCCGGCGGGTTTTTAGCATGTATTTATGATCGTTGAGGTTTCCGTCGTCACACCCCGAGAGGTCGCGTTGCCTCTCCCCTAAAAGAGAGACGACGTCGACGGTGTAACGCGCCGCGCACTCTTCGTTAGCCTCCGTTGTATATAACTTATTAATTACGGTTGACTAATGCGCTCCAGCTGTGCCACGTAGCAACATCTTACCTTCTCCCCTTCGTCCGCCAACCGTCCTCCAACTTTCTCCCGGTGCTTTCTCGGCAGCCCTTAGAGAGAGGAAAGAGAGCGAGAGGAGAGAAAGAGCGAGGGGGTAGGTGGAGACGCCCCGGCAGAAACGAGTCGAAGATCCTGGTAGAGCGTGAAAGAGGAAGGGAAACGCGGGAAAAGGGGGGTCTAGGTGGTGTGGAAGAAGACGGGAGAGAGAAGAGAGTAGAGCGCGAGGGACGCCAGGCAGTAACTCACGCCCCCGAGAGGATTACCTACCTTGGCAAGGCTGGAGGAGGGTATATCCCACGTTGAGCTACGATCTTGCTGCGTAGCTACGCGTTCCTCATACCAAGTGTCCTCGGTACTCCCGTGCCGCGTGCAAACAGGGTTCTTCGAGAGCGTGAGCGCGTTCCGGATGGCACCGGAAGGCCGAAACTGGTGATACGTGAACGGACTATAGCATTCTTCAAACCAGACGGAATATTGTTCCAGGATGCCTAAAAAGAGAACGAAATATTGCCAAATGATTATCTATTCGTTTAATTTTTCTCGTTATTTATACGAAATCTTAATATTTATGAAACTATTTTCTTTCTCCCCCATAGAAAAAATTATTAATTTAAAAAATTTGATCTTTTTATATAAAATTTGAAAAAATAAAACTTGTGTAAAAAATATAATAGAATAAGCGTAAAGAAAACTTGTGCGGAAAATAAAAACTTGTATCGATTAATGCAATTAAAATTTTGGAATTGTGTTGAAAAGTGCAATTGCGCGCATATAATAATACAAAAATATGAAACATTATAATTATATAATTTTGCTTTTTTAGATTTTTTCCGATTACTTTAATAATGTGTATAACCCGAATGCAATAAATTATACAACGTATAAATCACAATAATACTAAGCATTATTTAATTTAGAAGCAAGAAATTTACGAGGAAATTTACCATCCTGGTTGATGTATCGCTAGTCTTACGTACAAAAACTGCCCAACGTTGCGGAAACTCGAGGGGGCAAGCCTATAGAAAATATCTCAGGAGGAAGTCTGGGAAGTCCTTCATGAACCCAATTCACTTACTTTGATTTGATTGGTCCCGCGTATGATTCGGCTCCGTATATATACACGCACGTAACAGAGGGAAGCGGGAAAGGAGTAAGGGTTGCCGAAGCCAAGCTTTGGTTGGCATCGTGTTTTGCAAAGTTATACCAGCAAATCCCCAACAGCAATCAACGTATTGGCTGTTCTTGTTAGAGTTGGCAACCAGTTAAGTTGGGCTCCCTACCTCAGTTTATGGTCGAATACGTCGAATACGTCGAAACTCGGCAAATCTCTTTCAACCGACGTTTTCCCCTTCGCATTTGAAGCTGTTCTCAACGAGGCGAAAAAAAGCATTTGATTGCTTCGTAAAATTTTCTTTTACCGAGCTTCCATCTTTCCGATTGTTTTCCAAGATTGTTTCTTTTTCAATAAAAGTATACTAGTTGGATTGATTATAATTTATAGATAAATGTTAAGTTCAGCAGCTTTCAATACGAATTTTTGCGAGTTTGTTAAAATAAGATAAATTTACTTTACATATTTTGTATTGCGCATAATTCTTTAGAACTTTTTTTTTATTATAATTCAGACTTTTGAAAGAACAATTCGTCGGATGAAGGTTTGGGCGGGGTTGAAATTTTCCAGGATATACGGGCGAGCATTTTTCAAGAAAGGCGTGAATAACGAGCGAAATATTTTTCGCTCTTCTAAATATGCTCTACGGTTTTCCTGCTTTGCTGTTTAGCCAACCAATTCCTCTTGGCATGCCTTACCGATCTTCTTCTTTCTCCCTCCAAATGAAAGCATTTAAAGGGGTCTTAGCATAAAATTTATCCATCCCTTCGGTTAAGCAACCATGCGTACCTCTTTTTACTTTACGGGGAGCGCGGTAATCTTGATATTTCATCCCCTAATTTCGCTTGGTTCGCGATATCTCATGGATAAGATGTCATGCGGAGGGCGAGAGTAGTTCACTAGTTTGTGAATTTGAAACAAATCGAAGAGCGAGAATAATTAAAAAAGAGAGATCATTTCCAAATTATTTTTATAGAAAGATGGTTTCTAAATTATTTTATACACATTTTCGAAAAACTTATTAAATGATGATAATATATGAAAAAATGAAAACCGTAAAAATAAAATTTTTATTATTTCTTGTCAAATTCGCAAAAATCAGTTTCACAAAAAATATCAAAAACAAAAAGAAATTATAATAGTTTCTTTTATACTTTATTTTATATTATAGACTATTCTTTTCATAATTAAATGTTAAAATTTCTATGAAAAAATCTTATGATTATAACAGACATAATAGATCCGACAAATAATATTAGAGTGTCATATTGTTTACTTTGCTAATCTATATAAAAGCAATTTGGGACAACTCTATTTTCATTTATAGTTTTAATAAAGAAAGAAAGAGAGAGAAGGAATTTATTGCACCTATCCTTACCGCGCATCTCGAAAAAGCACGTGCCAATGGAACATGGAGGACGATTCTGTGGGAGTTATAATGATAGAGGAAGGTATGACGGGAGATTCCGAGATGGCAGGGAACCGGGCTCGACGTGCGCGATCCGTGTGACAAATAACCGTTAAAAATACGCCGCGTTGTAATTCCACGCCCCCTCTGTACTCGGTGCGAGCCGGGGCAACATGACAACCCGATATGAGAATCGTGGGGGTTGTCACGGGGTGGCAAGGAGAGTGGGATGAGGCGCCCGGAGGGATAGCGGTTCGGACGGCGGGGCACTTGATTACGTCGCGATAATAAACATCACGCTCCGATATAAACCTTGTTTCGGTGTACCGGCTATGATACGGATACAATGGTCGTCTGGAATTGCGGCAGCGTATGCGTGAATCACGCGCCGTGTGATTTTATGCACTTTGTTGATAACAGATCGGTACAGATGCGATTATAAATTTGAAGCGTTTATTGGGCGACTAGATTCGTATCGGGATGTTGAAACATATTAGATTCCCGCATATCCAACAATCATATCCCAAGAGACAGATTTTTTTCTACAAACTTTCAAGTGTCCATCGATTAATTTTCTTGCACTTGAACCTTTCGACAAACGGATTATTGTCATTGACAGTTTTGAAAGAAATAAAAATATGAAATAATATTCTTGGTCATCGAGAAGACCGATTCTGGTCGAACACGGAAGGATAAGCCGATAGAGAGCGGAAATCGCAATATTATAGATATTTATGTACTTGGGCACGCACCGTATGCGAGCGAAAACAGAGTAAAAGGAGGACTCTCGGCCGAGGAGAGAGGTCGGTTTAGGTTGGATACCGGTGGCAGAGGTGAAACGGGAGGGTTTTTACGAGGCAGTAATGGCCGATAAGGTGAGCTTGCGCCCCACTGTCGGGGCTTACTCCGCTACTGTACCCAAGTGACTGCTCAACAGTACCTATTCCCGCCGTCGTATACTCTCTTACCTTCTCCCGTTTGTCCGGGAGAACGACTCATGCCACGCTTTATTTTAAGCCGTTTACACATTTCCTTTATCGGCGCGGGCCTCGTTTATATATCGCCGCGTCTGATATTCGCAGCGCCACGGGATATCAGAAATTCATTAGAATGCTCTTTTAATAAGTATCTTAAGCGGCAGCTCATAAAGATAACAACTCGCTTTAGAGCAAGATAAGCAGCGGGGGATGGAATGACGAGCCGGCGTAATCTACGTACTCAATTGGCATCACGCACAAAGTGATGCTCGCCGATGTACCTACTTGTCTTTGAGTATCAGTAAATGAAAATTTATCGCGTTCGTAAAATCAACTTTTTTTCAATTTTAAGTACTCGCCGAGATTCGCGTATTGTCATCGAAATTGGCGTTTCTTTCAGCATTCTCTGTCCGAAGCGCAATCAGATAATCATGTCTGTCATATTGACAGAGTTCGATTAATATATCGTTGGGAGTTATTTAATTTGGCCGCAATTTTTTGTATTTTTATTTTTTTATATTCGATAAATATAATATTAGAGAAAAGAACAAAGGGAGAGCCCGCCACAATTCTTATGTCGTTGTTTGCAGGGGCGAATGGAATGCGCAGGCGCGGCCGACAGACCTACACGCGCTACCAGACTTTGGAGCTCGAAAAGGAATTCCACACGAACCACTATCTGACCAGGCGGAGGCGGATCGAGATGGCACACGCGCTCTGCCTGACGGAACGGCAAATCAAGATCTGGTTCCAGAATCGGCGAATGAAGTTGAAGAAGGAGATTCAGGCGATCAAGGAGCTAAACGAGCAGGAGAAGCAAGCGCAGGCGCAAAAGGCAGCGGCAGCGGCGGCGGTTGCACATCAGCAGCAAGGGGCTGGTGGGGGACCCGAGGGGGGCAACTAGGGGTACGCCCTGCATCGGAGCCCCCCTGACCACCCCACCGTCAATCCACACCACCCTCTACTAGCACCGCAATGTACACAGCTGTATTAAAGGTGAGTGATTTTTGTAATCATTTCTTATCCCCCCATCTCTCCTTGATTGTAATTCAATCAAGAATTATACTTAAATCATAATTTTTTAACTTAAACTATATAGAAAATATTACTGAAATACCTGGCAAATTTTACAGTCTGAATATTCTTTCTTCTGTATTGAAAATATGATTAGAAACGTCAACTCTTTTGAAAATTTAAATTGCAAAGTCAAAAATTTATTATAGTTAATATAGTTTATATAGTTAAAATTTATTATAGTTAATATAGTTTATATAGTTAAATGTGAAATAATCAATGTTTAATTCTTAAGATTCAATTCATTAAAATAATTTTATTTTTGATTTGATATTTCGCATATATGAGACAAATTTTATCATGTTTCGATATTACAAAGTAGATTTTAAATCGACTAAAGAAGAGATGTTATTTGTAAAGCGAGAGCCCTTGCACTTCAGTAATAATCTATATATATATTATAATACATATATTTTTGTTTTCGTTATTAGCGAATTAATAAAACGAGGATATATGCGCTTGGTGCAACAGTTAGGATTATGTGCTATGCACTAAAAAAATGATACTTGTATAAACGTTGAAAGCGGCGTTAAAAATGAGATTCGAGCTTTTAGCAGCAGTGGCCTTAAAATTAAATTTAGTCGGCGGGCTTAATGAGGATAAACCGCGTACAAGCGTGCCTTCATAATTTTCTAAGTTATGCTATTCGCGTGTATTTAACTTGCGTTAAACGTGCATCCCAAGAGGGCTATAAACGCAGACTTGAAATATTGCGTCTATTGTTTTTACTCTGCCAATAATAAATAAAAAAAAGATTATCAGTTTTCTCATGTTACGTCCGTTGACCATTATATATGAACGTGATTCTCGTACCAAACAAAAATTACGATATTTCATATCGCGATAGTTGTAACCGTAGAATAAAAAATCGTCATGTGCGTAAAACCTAAAAAAAGAAAGAAACTTAGAAACGATAAATTGCAGGTGAATAACACGAGAAAAAAAAGAAAGTAGAAAGTCTAGTCAGGTAAAAAAAAGAACAAGACGATAGTCTTGTTGGCGCTATTTATCCCAAAAAAATCCGCAGTATAATCTGTAGTTTTAATCGAGGGTCAACCATTCATTCTTGAAAAAAATAAACTGCCATTCGGTCGAGGCAGTTTGTAAGAAAGGTTCCCGCCTTTTTCACACTCACGAGAATCTCTATCATCTTTTAAACTTTTTTATGTGTTTTAGTTAAAGAACTGATTTAAAAATGTAATACTGATTTTACTAATTTAACTTAAAAGTACGCCGCGTACGCGAGTCTATTTATCTGTATCTTTACTTTCCTATGTGTGTGGGAAAATATTTTTTAACGTCTACAATTTTTTTGAACCTCCTTTTTTCAAAAAATACTTATATAGTAAATGATTATTTTTGTTAATCATATTAATATAATATAAAATATGTAGATATCGAATATTTTAGATACATATGTTCTCACTTTACAAGATAAAAAGAGAAACATTACCGAGTAAAATGGCAGATTAGTTTATCATACATTCTTGAAATACTCGAAACGTCTGCAGCGGAAAGGAAATACGCCAGGTAGAAAACTCGGATCGAAACTTCTTATTCGTCGAAATCTATTGGGGCGTTTAATATTTCTTTTTTGGTATCTTTGGACGACGAAGTTCGGGCATAAATTTTGCCGCGACTGCGCGTAATATTACGACACACACAGCGAAACGATTTCTCGATTAACTCCGAGTAATTGTACGCCACTTGAATCGCGATTAAATAACGCCCCACGGTGATGTTTATTTAATCACGCTTATTTAAATCAGGAGACGATTATATCCCTAAAATAGAATGCTGATCGATTTCCCCGCCAATTAGTGATTCGTGCGACGAGAAACTAGATTCGAATAATCTCGATCATGATAGCTCTTCATTTTATTTTCTGCACTCTCGTCTCATTTCTCGCTTATTCTCTATTTTTATCTCTAATCTGACTTTAATTAAACATAAAGTAGATGTAAACGTAAGATATATACAAAATAAAATTTTATGTCAAGAATTTTTCATTGAAAAAACTGAATCGTAATTTTTCCATGCGTCATCCAAAAAAGAATAAAATGTGGATTGGCTTCTGTGAGTCAAGATATATGTAAAGATATTTTTTGACGGGGAACATGAAAAAGCAATTTAGAAAGATTTAGGCGGGTGATGTAAAAAAACGATCGCGATGACATCCGATGATTAATTCATATGTTTTTTCAAGTCAGAAGTGTCTGCACAAATATTCTTATAATAAAAAAATTTACTCTAAGATTGCTCACCGAGAGATTTTTCCTAGGTCTCAGGTTATCAGATCTCCTTCGATTCGTTGCAATTGCACCCTCGTTTGCAAGTTATCTACGGCATGTTGTTGAGCCTATTTTTTAGATTGGCGGGGTATTGTTTTGTTTCTGAAGTCTCTATATCCTTTTTGTGTAGATATATGCACAATTCAGCATGTAACAATGAATGGACAGTAAACAATAGGGCAATGCCATCTATCGGTTTCAAAGGTTTTGGATTAGTTATGGCTGCTTCATCCCCCCGCTCGTGGGCGTGGTTGAGGCGTGGACACATCTATTTTTTGGCGCCGGTCATTCATCGCGAAAACTTTCTTCTGCTACTTGGTGACACCAACTTATCAAACTACACACCGACTACGTTGACTGTCAACGAATAGTAAATACGGAGCGCGCGAGACACGCGAAATAATCAAAATTTGAATCGTTTCATGTAACACTCCGCGCGCGGTCTTACTTGTTTTCCTTGTCACTTAACCACTGTCACAATAGGTGGCAGCACGAATCAGGGTTAGTCGGTCGGCAACGAGTCGCGCCTACCTTACCGATCTCTCCATCGGTAACGCGTAACTCAATTTGGGGAGAAGTTACCTCTACCCACCAAGCAGGATATATTGAACGGTAGTTCGATGATCGCCCGTAATGCGCTTTATGGTTTGTTTTTATCGACGTGGTTATATAGTAACTCACGACCTTCCTGCTTCCCTCTCGACGGTGGTGAGTCGAATCGTCGATGCCTCCGATGCCGTTCGCGCCCGTGCATGTGCATGTGCATGTGCACGGCGCGCACGTGCATCGGTATTGGTCGTATAAACGCGCGCCGCTGAGTCGGCAGGGCTATTCACATTTTCCCCGCGAATGCATTCCCCGGAGCTATCGGTCAATAATCCAATAAACCCCACGCGACTCGCGCAGCCCCATGAAGAGGAAATAAAGTACCGGCGACGCTGCGTGATTTTATTGCGTAGTAAAGCACGATTCCGACAGATCGATGCGCGATCACCATCGCATCTCTTTCTCTCGCTCTCTCTTTCTCTTTCTCTCCCTCTACTCGCGCGCGCGTTCACTTAGCCGCTCGCCAAACTGGTAGGTCAGGGATCTTTATTGGCTGTAAAGGAAGACATTTTACGATCCATAAAAGCGTTTATAGCGCCCAAGTAGTCTTACCTCGGTTCTTACATCCCGGTTATATCCATTACCCCTTCCGCGGCCTTTCCAAGGGCGGCCACTGGCACGCGTTCTCTCTCTCTCTCTCTCTCCCTCTCGCGACTTGCCTTTGAGATTTACAGGTTACGCTCCCGGTAACACCTCGTAAACTTGGCTTAACGACTTTAACCGGGCCTAACTGCTTCCTTCCTGCAATCAGACCCTGACCTACCTTGCGTACACACGGTCGTCCTAGAAAAATTCCGAGATACCGAGATAATCGAACGTGAAATCGCATCGCTTTGCGATTTTATCGGTCAATCTTTCCATTCACCGAGATGCGAGGATACATTTTTCGATTCTACCGCAATCGTTCGCGTAATATAACACTTTCTAGCATTTCTGCAAAATTATACATTTATATTGCGATATAATTATTAAGATTCACAATTATAATTAATTAAATTTTTTCATCGAATTTGTGGACAAAGTATATGTATATCAAATAATTTGGACTGTATATTTACAGATTTTACATTTTTTCGAAATATACATTAATATTTTTTCGCGATTTTTTACGTGTTTCATAACTTTAAATCATTACTTTATTTTACATCGTTTCACGTCTTTCATCGATGCTTATGTTAAGGTAATAATTCTGCTTGCTGATTTTATCACGACATTTATAGCCGTCATTATGAGCTGATATCGTTGCAGTTCTCATAAAATCTTCATTCAATCAAATTCATTTGAGACGCTCATGTAGATAGGCTAATGGAGGAAGCGGAGCGTTCGTACGAGAAGGGAAACTTTTATGATTTGGCTCGATGTTACGCTACATTTTATATCGCTGTATACTTGGATAGATTTTAATTATTATTATTATTATTATTATTATTTAATCTCTCCTTTAGAAATTATATACTTATCGAAGTAGTATAATTTAATATAAAAAAATTCTTTATTTTATTATTTTACGCGAGATGCAATTTTAGATTGCAATAGAATTGCCAGCAATAAGAATTAGCTTCAACATGGATGTTTCATTACCGTTAATAATTTTAATTTAATCAAATTAAATTAATCAAGGAAAACTAGCGCATTTCGCAATTAATAACATGTATATTTCCGGTATTCATTTTACACGCGGAGAAAGAGAGAGAGCAAAGTATATATTTTTAAAAATCTACTCTCACACACTCGACGATATTAGCATTAAAAAGTGTGCGGTACTCTGGCTCTCGGCGCCATTGCACCGCATTTACACAACAATAAGGGACCGCGATATAAAAACTCCGAGAATCCCCTGGCTTCAAAGTCCAATGAGAGATAGAGAAGAACCATGCGAGGCGAAAGGGAAACGGAGGATTCGGTGTCGTTTTCTCTCTCTCTCCCCCTGTCTCCTCCTCGTATTTTCCGTCTCTCATTCGACGGGGTATGGGACAAGACGGCTCGTGAAACAGGCTACGTTGCGCGCCGAAATTCTCAACACGAGACCTAAGGTCCGCATAATTTTTTTTTTCTCTTTCCTTTTCGAGAGTCAACTAGCCGGAGCGCTCAGCATATGTCTGCTCTGTCTGGTTAGTTATTTTTAACATACGCGATTTAACTATTTCAGTTACGGTATGAAATTATCGTAAATCATCGCTAGTAATACTTTTCAATATTATTTTTTATAGTCAAACAAAAAAATATAAAAAATTATGATGTTAAACTGAGAGCAATAAAAATTTAAATCTGATTGAATTTAACGAGAGATGTTATCAATGAAGAATTATTGTATTATTGGAGTAAAACACGGCGTGCCTACATAATGTTTTTGATAAGGATATTCATAAAAATTAAATGAAGGATTAAGTAGCTTTTAATTCAGGCATTACGATCATTCGCGACGTGTGTGCTATTACACGCTTCGTTTAATGCAGGATGAATGAATAATCTATCCATTCATTTCATTCGAGAACGAAAGAAGTCATGTTTTATCTGGCAACAGGTATAATTATACGAGTGTGTCAGTTTACATTGTATCTGTATCATGAGAAATCTATGCGATTAATTCCATCAATCTCTATTCACTTTCCGGCTCCTCGACAGCTTATGTAGGCCGCGCCCAAGATTGGATTAGAATAAAAGTGGAACGAGTTAGATACATTCCTTCATCTCGCGTATTTTTATGATAAATATAGCCCGTTCAATTTATCGTGCTTCCGTTTACACGTTTTATGGTTCTTGGAGGGAAATAATTTTATATTTGCATTACAGGGGACGACTTTCTTGCATACATTTTCTTATGGTCATGTAAACGAGAGCGCCACTATATATTTTGCGCTTGCAAAGGAACCGAAAATATTTTCAGAAGCGACGTAAGGTGCATGTATTAGGGAGGGACGCGTGATGAAGTAAAAGTTTTCTCTGAACGTGAATAAGGAAAGTAATAGGATAATAATACAAAAAAAGAGCGAGAAGCTTTGCGGGTACCTTCTTCGCATACTTCCGCTTCTTCCAAACTTTGTATAGTCGAACAACCGTCTCACTCACCGACGCAACCTCCCCGCAAAGTGTATCACAATTAACTGGCACCTTTCATCTCCTACCCTTCATCATCATACTATAGCCAACTTTCTTATAAAATCTTCCCCTTTCTTTAACTATGGATACGAGTAAATTTAATGCACTCTCGCGCAAACTTTTGAAAGCCCATTTCAATATTATGATGAGTAAGTAAATCAACGCTATTTCAATGGGTTCGAAAATTCACGAAAAAAAATTTAGTTATTTTATAGAACGTTTTAACGCGTTAGGTAATAATAATTTGCATAATTTCTTGCCGAATTTTGAATAAAAAATCAAACTAACAGGGATGATAGAAAGAGATTGTTTATGGAAATACTATTTTTAATACTTGAAAAAAATGTTTATCATTAAAATTAACGTTTTACAAATATTTAATAATAATCATAAATATGAGAAATGTATGTAATTATAATTTGAACGTGCACGATTAATTGGTACGCTTCTCATTGAGGTGATGAAGTTGCGGGTGGTATCTTGAAGCGGCCAGAGTTTTGCCCTCGCTGTACAAACTTAAGAAGTAGACACGGAAAGGAAAGGGGACATGGTGGCAGCGTAGTTAGTTATATGCCGTGCATGCCGGCAACAGTGCCGGTGTGTTTTTCATTTTCTTTATATCACCCTTGACGCTCGTAAAACCATTACCCATGACCGAGCGAACGCAACTTCTATATAAGCTCTATTGGTGTGTGAGCGCATAAACGCGCGGGACTCGAGACACTCTTTGATGATACTGAAACTTCTTTTACTTGTGCACTCCTCTAGGTAGATCTCCGTAAGACGAACCCAATTTCCTCGGCAAGCCGACCCCTCAGATTTGTCCGACATGCCCACGGGAAGAATTCAGTTTTCTCGTTGCCGATTGGTTACGGCGTCTTTTCGATCGTTATCCTTTTGTAGAGCGTTGTATCCAATAAGATTTAAGCGCTGGTTGTATACACGTTGATACAAAAATGTGATAAGCCCCGACATCGTCAACGATTTCATCATGACATTCATATAATTTATTTCGGATTATGTTGCCTATATTATGTAATTTTTATGTCTGTTTCTTGTATTCAATAGCCATTAATTATTAATTTGCTTTAATTTGTATATTTGTTGGGAATTAGCAATTTTAGAAATTTTTAACGGCCGAGCAAGTGCTTCTCTAAATCTCATTAAAGTTGATGTCTGAAACGTTCAAAATGTTCCATCTCAGGCCGAGCTGGGGGAACGAGCCGCATACTCTGATGTGTAGATAAGTCAGTTAGCGACTCGCTCTAGCGCGTTCCAACGTCGACTTTGCATGGCATCATCGTCTTATTGCTCCTTTTCTCTTCCCCTCTTTCTCTCTTTCGCTCCCACTCGCTTCTAACGAGTGATTCATCATCAGCGTCGCCTTCTCTTCTTTCTCCGACTAGCTTGGTTGGCTGGCTGGTTGGCTGTTTGGTCCCTGGATCTTCCGCTCTTTTCCTCTTTTTCCCTTTCTCTCTCTTTCTCTTTCTTTTTTCTCCAACCTACTCTCCAAGTACTCGTTTTACTCCTACACTGAAGTCATATCAACACATAATTCATTCTTATTATTGTAGGCACACTTTTAGTTCTTTCACATATTCTAAAATCTCCTCGTTGGCTAATATTTTAAATCTACTAAATATAGATTACATTTTGTAGTAAAACTTTAGAGCCTTTATAATTTCTCGAACACATTATATTCTTAAAAATGGTTTAAATTTTTTATTTTAAAATATTATCAATTTATAATCTAGATCAGATTTTTTGGAAGCTTAAAATTTCATATTTTTTCTAATTCTCACGTTCGAAATTATAAGAGTATATGTCACTGTAAAAATGTAGAATGATATTTTTCACCTCAACTGGCTAGTATATAAAGAAATATTTCTCTTTAGATAGTGTTGCGAGCATCAGTCATGTCTGCGGTATAAACGCAGCAGGGACACAAAAGGGAGAGATTAAGAGCTAAGTCTTTACATTTTTTTTCTTCTCTACTCATCATCAATGCTAGTAAAATAATCACTTTTTTCGATAAATTTTTTTTAAATTTTCCAATTTTTTAAATAAAATGTTCTAAATATAAACATAAAATTTATTTCTCAATTGTTAGCTACATTGACGATACGTTTGGAAAGAAAAATTGCTGACGCTTTTTTCAATACATAATTAATTCATTCCCTTCCTGATAAAAACCATCGCTTAAAAATAATTCTATTCTATTCGACGACGTGCCGTTGTATTATTTGTTATTAATCAATTTTCAAGCGCGCGCGGAGACAATACTATTCGAAACGTCCATGCATTTTTGAACAGTATTGAAGAACAAGCGCCGTTCGTCTCGAAAGGTCCACCTTCGGCCCGGAAGGTGGGATTCCGGTAATTCGGTCATGGAATGGATGGGTGACGACGAGGGAACGAGAGGGACGATGAAGTGGGCCGGGTAAGGGGGGACAGGGTAGGGACGGGAGGGCGTTCCACGGGCTACCCTGCATGGGGTAGCTTGCAACCTCACGCGACACTAGAGCCATCTATATCCCCGGAGATTTATGAGTTCCTGGTGCAACGGCTGCTCGTAGCAACTACACGCTACAGAATATCGGTATAGCGCCGGCGATGGTGATGCTGCCCCCTGTCGCGAGACGAGCGCACTGTTGCCCCGCGGGGGGTTTCGCGCACTCGCGCTCGTTCAACGCCGTCCCCGGCGCAAAAAACTCGATCTCAATTCGAAACTCTCTCGCCGATCCTTCCACTTGCCTGTCAGTTAGGGCTTCGACCGCATGCATGCACGTATGCATCCACATGCACATGTAGATGCATACCTGGCTCTCCGCCTTGAGAAATCGCATATTTCGCATCGCGGTTTCTATACGTGTGCGTTATAAATTGACGTATTCTTTTTCAAGACTACATATGTATATTGTGTTAAAAAATTAGACCGACAAGCTTTGAGAGGAAATAGACTTGAAAAAAAAATATTTTTTGTTAATGACATTTCTCTTTCTATGACGTTTCATCTTAATGTTATTTATTTTTTAATTTATTATATGGTATAAATTTCATGTGATTTTTATGTAAACATATAGGTGAAAATTAAATTATATTTTAATAACTTATAACACCCCCTGTATGTGTATATGCATTTGATAAATATAAAATGATTATATAATGCTTCATTCATCAAATAATATTTTTATAACTGTATATAAATTAAGAAACTCACTCTTGGGGGGATGTAAAATATATAATAATAATTAAAAGATATTTATCACTTATATGTCAGTTAATTATATATCGATATAATTTTGTTCGTTTTATCGTCGATAGAGACGAGAGACTGATATAAAATGGAGAAGATAGACAGTTGCTACATATAATTAAAAATTTTATGGCGGAGTATCTCGATTTTCATTCACGATCGGCCAAGCGTAGAGAATAGCGAGTCGAGATTTTCGAACAGCCCCCCAGACACAGCCGTCCGTTCACACTCCCCGTGTGATATTCTGCAGGGGTAACCGATGGGCATAGTCAGGGGTGGGAATTTACCCGTTGGTGCTGCTATGCGGGGGTACGAAACGACGGCGACGACGATATGAGTACTGGTATCTACCTCTACCTATGCTTTTGCACTCCATCCCGCTTCTCTCCAACCCCTTGATGCGGCCGGTTTACGAGCAACCTGTGGTAACGAGAGCGATAGATAATAACTGCTCCCTGCTCAATTCCACCCCCCTCCCATCTCTTTCTCTCTCTCTCTCTCTCTCTCCCTCTTTCTTTTCTCTCTCTTTCTTTCCTAGATCCACACATCCATGCAAAAACACAGCCACACGTGCATATTCGTATATATACATATGTATAAAAGTTAATCGTGATTCTTTTTTATTTCTTCTCTCTCTCGTTTCTCAAATGTGTTTCCCATCCTCTGATTAAATAGATTAAATACTCTAATATTATATAAAAAGAAGAAAATTCCCTTATTTTATATGATTTATTCAAACAAATAGCAAAAAGAGGATACGGTGAAACTCACGTCTGTGATGTTTCGACAAGACAGCATTTTCGAAATTATAATTTAGACGTTCCTTATTACTCGATAGAGAAAGTGCCCCAACGAATTACGCGAAATAAACGACGTTGTTTTGCAGCGCCATATCGAGAATCGTGTTTCTGGTTTTTGCGAGTTTTAAGTATGAGAATTTATGGCGGCTTAAAAACTCTAGCTTCCTTCGGAAATCCTGATAAATGCGCGCAGGAAGGACGCTTAGGTATGTACGCCAGACTCAGTTTCAGAGCATCGCGTACTCCTAGAAAGGCGAACTGATTCTAGGCCGAACTGCAAACGGCGGCGTAAATGAGATACATCCAAGTATGTGTAAACAATTTTCAAGTAACAAGGGCTCGAATCGTGAGGAGAATTCTGGGGAACTGTTTATCGTCCAAAGTCTTAATAATATCTTATTAGCATCGCTTCATTTATTGGTTTATTTATAACGATAACGAATAAAATTTATTTAAAAATCAAAACTTAAGAATACCTCAAATAAATCATTTTATATAATATACATTATTTAATGCATCTCATATAAATAATATCAAATTAAATAATCTGTAAAGTTATTGGACTTTTTATTAAAAGTACGAAATCTTTATTCTTCTTTCTTTCTTTCTTTCTTTTCGACTCGGAATTTTATATGACAATGAATATTTCCAATTTTTCTAAACGTGACTATTACACATGTAAATGGAAGGAAATGGAAAGAAAATTGGTAATGTAAAATCTCGCTGGCTCTCATTCCCCGTAAGACCGTCTAGATAAACCCCTTTCGCTCTTAACGTGAACTATTGATATCCCAATATACCAACACTACGAAAGCTCAGGCTCAACGTGCATGTAACCGAACGAGGCACCATGTGCATTCATTCTATTACAAAAGAAGCTGAACCAGCGTTCATGGCTCGACCCGTCGCGTCCCTAATACATACTCTATATATGAACGTTCCAACTCGAACTTTCAAACATTCGGTCTCGCATGATGTAATCTCGCTCTCTAAAAAGAGATGGCAACTAGAAAAAATGTTAGATTTAACAATTGCTAAATTTTTAATTATCTAATAAAATTATATAAAAATATAATTCCTTTCGCATTTTATTATCATAGAATCACGTTTGTTTTACGTTTGCTCATTATTAGAAAAAAAAACATGCTTTAAATATTTAATTACTTCAAGTATTTAATTTTACGTCGATGATGAGACACGTGGAACATGTATAAGCTAACTCCGTCGTTTCTGTTTCTGTTTCAGGTGAGTGGCAGGCTCTGCACCCGCTGTCTCTGCAATGCCAAATAGATGGTCGATGTGCGTATCTGTCGATCGTCAATTTATCGGTTGCGGCGAATCGGATGCTGCACCCGGTGAGTGACGAACCTCCCCTCCCCCCCCTACCCCATGGCTACCTCCCGTAGCTCACTTTGACCGATATGCTCCCAGACCAATCAGTATCCAAGTACACACAGTATCATCCGTATAAGCCTAGCGCTGTTGTAGTCGTTCCCCTTTCTGGTCTCTCTACCTGTAGTTTCTGCTTTGGTGCAGTAGCATGTAGATAGGGGTTGAATTATCGAGGGTGGCCAATCAGCCAACGTCCGCGGATCCGGGGTGTCGTTTGCGAAAAATCGACCGAAAACAGAGTCACATTCTCGACGTACATTGCGATAGGTTGTACGCGGATTAGAAACCGAAATACGTAAGGAAAAGGCTAAAATTACTTATAGGGTTAAAATATAGGTCGTAGGAACATTTATAATTCTCTCGATGGACGAGATCGAGTCGATTAACGTTCGTAACGAAAGTACGACTCGTTTTTTATTTCTCCATACTCAATGTACAAAACTTTATCACGTTTCTTTACAATTCTCCTCATTTTTTTCTTCGTTTGATACGTTCTTTCTCGAAAATGCGCACTCGATATATCTTTGCGACAAGAGGGAAAGAGAAAGATGAAGAGAAGGAGAGGAAGTAAAATAGAACGATTGCTATTGATGTTACGTTTTTTGTTATTTCTCTTTTTTTATTATTATCTGCGTGCGAAGCAATACGAGAAAGCGTTTATATTGTTACCAATATTGCTTTTGCTAATGGTAACATTCGCTCGTTTGTTATAAAAAGACTGTTTTATTTCATTTCGCGCGTTATTAATTAGTTACATTATTTGAAAACGTATATAACGGCAGCAAGCGAGATTAATCATAACGATACGATACGATATTTTCGATTGGTACAAAATATATATGTTGATATTCGGTAATATTTTATCAATATATTGTATAGAAACGTTTATATGATGTGCGTCTGCTTAAGTACCTGTTAAAATGGTCAAGAGTGCGCGGTCTCGAGATATCGGATATCTCTTTCGAAATGAATTCGGAAAGAATTTTCCGAAAAAAAGTTCCCTCCTCCCTCTTTTTTATCAACGTCGGTCCGAGAGAGAAGCAAAATGAAGATGGACATTACAAGCAAATATTATAATTATACGTATCTAGTACGTAGACGCCTGCTCTGTGTAAAGAGATTTGTGGCGTTATCTCCTATACGGTAACTTTATTCTAGTTAAAATGAATGTATACGAATAGCCGCTAAAAAAAACAGAAAGAATGCGAGAGAGAGAGAGAGAGAGAGAGAGTGTGTGTGTGTGTGTGTGTGTGTGTGTGTGCGTGCGTGCGTGCGTGCGCGTGCGTGCGTGTGCGTGTGTGTGAGAAAGAAAGAGAGAGAGAATGAGACAGAGAGTAATACGTAAACGCAATATTTCTAAGAGGTATGTAATGTTAATAGTTATTTATTTTGTGGATCTCGGAACAGAGATGATTCACTGCTCTGCTGTGCTATGCGTTATCAATTAGGCATGTAGTCCTGTTAGGGATAGGCGTTACCTTATGCGTAGTCGTAGTTACTTGTGTAAATGTTTCGCGTGGCAAACACTTTCTTCCTTTTTGTAATATACTAGAATATTAATTATTGACAAATTTCTTTGAATCCTGATTGTATGTACTCCGACAGCGACCAGGGCCGCGCTAGCTGCCTATGATTAAGATTATATCCCGGCGTTCTTGGGGACGGTCTCGAACGCTATTGTAATATTACATTGATTATACGATTGCTAAAAGAAAAGAAAAAAAAATAATAAATGCGATGTAAACTTAATCACACGTCTTACGCTTCATTGTCTGCGGCCCTGGCCGTAGCAAGTCCATCCCGCACCACATCTACTTTCCCTGATTCCCGTCGTCTATTACCCCCTGGATACGCGAAGAATCAGATTTTAGATACGAGTACGCGCAATTATCGTTCTCTCTCGAAATAACGTATAGCGGCGGTAGAATCGACTTTTATCGCGACGACGGTGTCTCTTTTAATCGTTAACGAGGATACGTATATCTCACCCATCGAGCACCCGCGATATTTATCGTCGACCAAGATATCACGGGAGAGACACGTACCCAATTTTTCCGGCGGGATCGTTATCAATTCTTCAACGATATCGCGATGCGGCGGACGTGCGGCGGTTGCTTTACGACACTTAAAAAGCACTCGTTACGCGGCGTCATCGCGGTACAGGATGTGGAGCCGCCTTAACGGGCGCCACGTTGATCCGGAGTTGAGCTTTCCACGGACAGCCATAAGTCTCGCGACGCTCCGGGATATTAATATGTTATTGCGGAAAGACTCCCTCATGAAAGTCGACAAGGACTGCAAAAATATGTCCCGCGCGTCTCGGTGTCTCCGGGGGGTGGCACACACCCCGTAGGACGGGGGTGGAAGCCCCGCTATCCGTTCGCTATTCCTACATACGCGCGCCAACACACGCACAGACGCGCACACACGTATAGGACGGAAGCCCTCGTTACTATCGTACACGTAGCGGGTAGTGGTCGGAGAGGAAAGGGGAAAGGGGAGGAGAGCGGGGAGGGAGGGAGGGTAGAATTCAGCAGACGCCATTTGTATTAATGAAGCTCCCGACAATGGTGCACGCCCGATGAATTATGTACCTATGTTCGAACCGAACGAAGGTACATAACCGATCTAGGCGTAAGTTTGCTATTGGCCTCACGCAACACTTCCTATTCTCTGATCCTTAGTTATAACTTTGCGAGATCCCTGGCTCCTTAATCTAAACGTAAAGCTGACACCGCCGATTTTCACGAAATCACATTTCCGAGAGATCGTGTAGCTTTTATATTAAAGCGTCATTTATAACTCAGATTCGAAAAATTTTATATAAAATTATAACGTTCTAATAATATTCTATTTCGGAACAAAAATGTGTGTGTGTAATATCAATATTTAACGTTAAATCTTAAAAATCTTAAATTTCACATTTTACGCGTATTTTTTTTAATTAATAATTTTGAAAATATATCGCACACTGTTAATTAATAATTTGTAAAATGTATATTACCTTCATATTTTCATCTAATTAAAAACGTAATATTCTAATTCTACGGTGTAAAATAGATAGTATTTTTTCGGACGTTCAATATGTTGACATTGACCGATGAGATAAATTAAAAATGAAATTTCTTGCTCGGTAAGAAATATAAATTTGATTACAAAACCGGGGAGAGGGGGTGGGGCATTAGGTGCGTAGCTACAATCTATTACGCGAAAAGACGTAGCGAGGCATCCATCTCGCCATGGCGCGGATAAAACGACCGCTTTACTTTGGATTACAGGGGGAGCAATTTACAGCAGGCGCAAGAGCACCTGTTCGTTCTTGAGGAGATGGAAAGGTGGGGACGCCCGCGCACAACGCGAGGGGTAGTCTTTTAAGGGTGTGGGAATAGCGTGCTTTGCAGACGTTGCGGTAATTGAATCCCAGTAAGTCCCTCTATATATAGGTGTATCTACTTAAATGTATAACACTACTCTCCTCCATCCGCACCATTTTTCTTTCGCTTCTTTAATCTTTCCGCTTCTCTTCTATCCCGTGGCCGTGCAATGATTTTTCCTTTGTCGACGGTTAGATATTGTAAAAGATTTTTATTCGCGCGCATTTCGACGTCTCGGTGAAGCATTATTTGACGCACTCGTCTCAGATAGATTCTTTGCTCACCTTTATTTAGTATCTCTTTCTTGAAATTATAAATTTATTTAATTATAAATTTATTCCATCTATTTCCTATACGATATATTTTTCTAAACTATACGTCATACATCACGAGCACGTGCGCGCGCGCGTGCCACTAGTTAAAAACTCTTATCTTTTCGTTCTACAAAAGGAATTCCAGCAATGGGTTGAGCCGTGCGAAAACTCATTCCGCCATACTCCTCGAGGAGTCTACTATCCCGGCAACGAAATCCTGATGTACGAGCTTCACGTTTCAGCAGCTCCTTGGCTCGGGCCGACTGATATGAATGTGTTAGGTGTAGATGAGCCTAGCGTGCTCTGCCCTCATATAATTACTTCACGCTTCTCTCTCCGTAACCTGGTGCCCTCGGATACTCTCTTCCTCCCTTCTCTTCTCGCTCCCTCTCTCTCTCTCTCCCTCTCCCTCTCTCTCTCTCTTTCTTGTCAGTGGTGTTCTAGCGGTGTTTCTATATCGTCGTGCTCTTGCACGGTGGTTTGCCCGTAGTTGCATGCACCGCTCGCAAATACCATCGTATCCCGTGCGCTTGGTATAACATGGGGGTCGGAGGAGGATTCAGTCGGGTTTGAGGGGGTGTTGTGCAAAGGGGAGGTTATTAGGCAACGCAGCACCTCATCCCTCATCCACCGTAACCGCGCCGCAGCGTGTATTATGTAACAACACGGAAACGAACTGTGAGGCGGTTGGCTGGCCGAAAGAGAGATAGAGAACTCGTCGTGGGGAATAGAGAAAGAGAAACTATGCGAAAGCCTCGCTGATGTTACTCTCTTGCTGCTACAAATATTACACGTATTCGTAACGATGCGCTCGTAACTCTCGGTTAATATCTGTTATTTCCACGAGTGCTGAATCATTTTCGATTTGAGCACAAATCATGCACAAACCATGCATTTTGGCAAGGCCAAGTTTCGTTTATATTAAATTCGGGAAGGGAGGGGCTGAGTCTTTTCATCAGATTCTTGACATTCTACATTCGATATTGTTTTACACGGAAAATATTATCTTTCTTCTCGTTAAGATATTTCGACATATTTCAATTTCGAACATTTTATGATACATCCTGTCGAATAAAAATTAATTTGATTTACAAAATCAATAGATGGAATCGTATTCGTGTTTTCATCACTTATCGCACTATTTCTTTATTATACGAGGCGATATAATTTCTTTGAATAAATTCGCCCTACGAACAAATCTCGTCCACCGATATACGAATCTGAAACTTTAATAATAGCTGCTAAGTTTTGAACGCATACATCTCACGGCATTATCAGAAATCTTAATTTACAATTGAGTTCTGGCGGTTTAACGGACATTTTGCGGCCAATATAATGTCTAATAATTCTAATAATTCGCCGGTTTAGAGATGAATGGTGGGAGGGAAGGGTGGCGGCGCATAGGGTGAGAACGTTCCCTGGAGCCGTGCCCGGGAAGGTAGGGAAGTGAAACCGAGAGATGAGATGAGCGAAGAGAGGGAAGGAGGACACGGAGAGAAGGAGGTACAGGAGCGAGAGAGAGGAGAAGAAGGAACAGGTCGAGACCGAGGGTATGGGCCGAGGAAATGGAGGGAAGGCCAATTAGAGGGCGGGAAGATTTATCTGCGGGCGACGGGTGTGCGGATAGTAAGGGGTAGGTTGGTCTCTTCTGCCTAGTGCACTTGTATTATTTCTTGGTTGGACAACCCCGTTCAAGACAACGGCGACGTCCAGCTGCTATTGGCTGTTCCTGATCCTTTAGGAATTAATTGTTGATTTAATTTCGCGTTTTCAACTGCATAATCTAACTTTACCATTTTTATACGATTGTACGTTAATTTGAACGATGTAAATATCGGAATATATATCGGATTCTTCGATTCATCAAATATATTAATTTCATTTTATTTTACTTTAGCTTGTCATCAAAATTGAAAAAGCACCTCGTAAATAAATATTATTTAGAGTTGCAAAATTCAGTTATAAAAGCATGCAATGTATTATACAAGCTGCGCGCAAAATAAAATTTCCAGGCAAAGCTCTCTCTCTCTTTCTTTTTGCGCGTGTGCGAATCGTAAATTATTTTAATAAGGACTTTGACATTTTAATTGTCTAGATGACGAGATCAAAGCATTTTCTAGGTGATGTCAGTTTCTTTCAGTATTTGCATGAAAAACACCTCCCACTAAATATAGGAGAGACAATTTTATCTCGGTGGATAATACTTGGAAGCGATGTCTCGCTGTTTTTATAGATTCACGAAATTAGAAACGCGAGCTCTGTGGAAAAAATCAAAAACATGAAGATTTATACGTGTGTGCATCTGATATTATCTGTTCTTAATTTTTTAAACCTATTAAAAATTAATATATAACATGTACATAAAATAAAACATAACAGATAAAATCATATTAAAAAATTAATATAAGACGAAATATTAGTAAATATTATCAAATTAAGAGTAAATATTAATATAAATATTATCAAAATATTTCAAAATTTCGTAATCAATTCTATTTGCATATTATAAAATTATATAATATCGTTATATAAAAAATACATAACATAATAAATAATATAATAAATGCAAAAATTCATTAAATACTAAACTCCTTTTGATTATACATGAAGACTTTGATTATCCGAAAAATACATGTACATCAAAATATCTTTTAATAAATTTTAATGGCATCGTGAAACGGACGAGATTAGAATAAATCCTCGAGATTTTTCTACAATAGAAGAGAACCTTGGAAATCTTCGAGTTATATCTGTAGTCTTTCTCACGCAAGATTTTATTTTATTACAAAAACCTTGAGGTTTATAGAGAAATGCGTATTTTTTTGAAGCTGCTTTTCGGAGCTATAATAATCCGTGACTTAACGGGACTAACTAACCAAAAAAGTGTTTGCGGAAGCATGACAATGTCAGTGATCGGGCAGTCACGCATTAAAAATTTTTCCTCGTTCGAAAAACGGAACTGCATTTTTCTGGAATTGGAGGGAAATAGGTCGTGCTCTTTCTCTCATTCTCTCTCTCTCTCTCTTTCTGCAAGGTTGTTCCACTTTTAACATGGCTTTGAAACGAAACGTGGATCTCGTAAATCTAGGACTACGTGGGAGATAACTTTTTGTCGGCTTATTTTACGCGCCACAAGTATCTTTCTTTTCTTCACGGCACAAGTCTGCTGCTGCTTTGTTAGATAGATTAATTTAAAAAAAAATTGATTAAATATTTCTTTTTACAAGTTTCTCTAGCACAACACGTATAGCGAGGTGTACTTTCAAAAATAATTAATATAATAAAAATCATTTTAAGTTTAATAATTCATCATTATTAAATGTAATATTTAAAAAAAAAATATGTAATACATATTTTGTTACATAGTTAAAAATATTTATTTTCTTTTATATTGTGTAGGACATTTAGTCATTTTATTTAAAGCGTCCCTTTTTGTATATTAACTTTTACATTAATATCTTTTATATTAATCTGATTAAAATTCTAATTAAAATTTAGTCTGTAATATTTTTCAAAAAAAGAAGTATTTCCCGAGATCTTTATAAAATTTCTCATGCAACTAAGATTATTATAAAATGATACGTTAATACAAAATGGCAGACGAGAGCCATCACCCTTGCCTCGGCCTAAATTCGACGCAAGGGTGCAAGAACACAAAAATAAATGGTATTCATTCACCCCCTGGATAGAAAACGGAGAAGTAGCTGCAATTGTGAAACAAAAGGCACGATAATCGTATTCGCTCCCCAGGGAGCGAGGAAGGGTGTGCGTAAGAGGGATGAGAAATGTAACGGGAGTTCATATTAAAGCGCGAAGAAATGTCACGTTAATTTGTAATCGCTTTTGCGGTTGGCTGATAGCCGCGCCTTTATTGAGTGAGATCTCGAGTCACGGCAAAGGGCCGGTCTTACTACTACGAACGGAGCGCCCTGTAGGGGAGACCATGATGGTTATGCAGATCAACGTGGGGTGTTGCGGTGGCTGACAGCGGTATAATAACTTGCCCCCAGCATGCCATCGTTTTGAAATAACGCTGAAATAAAGCATAACCCTTTACCTCCCCCACGTTTCGTATATAAAATTGTTCGTACAAATCGCACCCCGGCGATCGCTGTGACGAAAACCGCGACTGTTTTCTAAACTGCAACAATACTCGAGGGTAATAGTTTCGCACGGTAACGAATCTCGTTCGCTCGTTCAATAGCTCGGGAAATAATACGAATTGCAATTGCAATAAGTATAATTTTTTTTTTTTCGTTCAATCTTTTATCGCGTAAGCCTACTAGCAGTAAAAAGTTTCAATCTGCGAATAGATGGCAGTTCGCCAAAGGAGAGAGGATAAATGTTCGTTTGGTGAGTTTGGAGTTAGATTTCCGTGTCTGTGCCGAAGGAAAGCGGAATGGGAGGGAGGGAGGGAGGGAGGAAGCGAGAGATAGAAAGTCAACTGGCAACAGCGTGCACGTGATGTATCGCAGCATCGAGCATTCGAGCATTGGCCGAAGAAGAAAAAGATCGAGAAGCGAAAGAAGTTAAAGTAGAGGACGGTGAACCGGGTCCGGGCGACGTGCGGGGGTGGCCGAGTCGATCCTCGGGCGGGGAGAGAGAGAGAGGGAGGAGGAGCGGGAGAGAGGCAGCTACTTGGGCCACCGACTAGGAAGGAGTAAAATAAGGGGTTGCTCGGCGCCGCCGCCCCATGCTTGGCTTGCAAACCGACTTCCGTCCTCCGCGCGCGAGTATTCAGACGCCGGCGGCGTTTTTACCAGAACGAAGCCCGGGCGAAAAAAGAAGCGAAATATATAGAGCGCCGCGCGCCTCCTCGAGCTCTAGCGTCGCGGGCTTTGGCTACTAGAGCCAGCCGGCTATCACGTTCGGTATACAGCCTCTCGTTCTGTATACACCCGTATACGCGACGGGACGGAGTCTATAATATATCTCTCGCCTTATCTGCCGCACGCTGTTTACTGCCCGATAGACTCCGCAGATAGGAGAACCCTGTATCACCGCCCCGCGAGAGAGAGAGAGAGAGAGGGAGAGAAAGAGAGTCGAAAGAGATAGAGAGAGAGTCACTTACTTTTATATATGTTGTTACTTACGTCAGTGAGGAGAGCACGTGCGGGAGGGAATCCGTGAGACAAGTTAGAAAATACTGATGGCCGGAGTGAGATACGAGCGACGACCGTCGCCGTCGCGACTACGCGCGAGCTATGGGCCTCTTTGTGCCGGAAATCTTCCCTCGTCTGTCATGAAAAATGATTTTGGCCGAATCTCGGCATATATTGCGCGTCCGCTCTTTGATAGTCCTTTCCTTTCAAGACGCCGGTGGCGTTTTTATCCATCGACATCGGCCATTTGGCAACGTCCGATTTGACATTTTAGCAATTTTCTCGTTAAATTCTTTTATAAATTTAACGCGCAAATATATTCCGTATTTAAAATGATATTTCCACACACAACAATTTTATTACAAACAAGAGTGACACGACAAAAGAGATTGCGAATTAAAAATCTTTTCGTTTTACACGTTCAAGATACTCTGCGCATATTCTTGTCATATTTCGCTCGTAATGCATGCAGTGCCACTGACATTTCTCACGGCAAACAAACTGGGAATTCGTAAGCAAGCAATTAGAATGACGCTTTATCATTCCTTGTAGTATTTCTTAGTATATAGCAATCTCTTTTATCTGCGTGAATAAATGTCACGTGAATAAATACCCACTTTAAACTACGTTATCTACGAGTTCTAGTCCGTATTCCCGATATTTTCCGAATTTATTACGAATTTAATACTGGATTTTGGTGAACGGCACTTAATCACTGTTTTAGCCTCCAAAGTTTCGCCGTTAATCTCTCGCTTTTCGACTGATACGATTCAGCGTTTTCCCGTCGCGCGCGACGTATAACGAGGAGGAACGCGTACGAGATTCTAATGCCGTGGCTCGGTCAACTATCGCAAATAAAGAAAAGGAAAAGCCTCGAACATCATGTACAGTCACGGAGCAAGTATCAAAGATACACAACGAAAGGACAGGCGTTTGTCCTCGCACCGGAACTTTCTTCGTTCCGGCTGCAGATTGACGAGCCAAGTTTTCTCGTCTCTAGAATTTGGGTCGGGATACACCACCTCTTCCTTCTTTTCCTTTTCTTTCTTCCTCGTCGTGTCTCGCTTAGTTTTCATCCCCACCCTCCGTCACCGCGGGAGCTTCCGAAGCGAGATCTGGGCCCTTGGTAATTTTGCGGCGAGTTTTTTCTCGCTTGACGTTCGGCGCCTCATGAAAGTTTGATGACGAAAGCAGAAGTTAAGAAACTGCGTCGTACTGTTTGGAGGTGTATCAGTGCCACGTTTCCGCGCAACCAAGTGACTTGACTTTTGCGCGTAAAAAGTCCTCCGCGAATAACTTATTTGTGCAGTAAGAAATGACAATTTTTCTTTTCGCCCCGATATAAATCTCCGGTAGAACGTTTCGCGGACGTAAAATAAGAATGCAGTTAAGAACGACTACTAGCGCGACTGTATTTTACATAAAATATATAGAATTAAAAAGTTTCGCGATAAATCTCTCAAGAGCGCGCCACAGTTTGCGACATGCGAATTAAATCGAAATTCAAAAGCCATCTTCGCGAGAGACAAGCGCCATATTTGGCGTAGGGAGGAAGAGACAGGCACTGGGGTGAGAAGGGAGACCTTTGAAACGTTCCGTTTCTCCCCGTTCTCACCGGAAGGGCCACTCGGAGCAGCTGTTATCCCGCCGTTGATCGCACTTTGTTAAACCAACGGGGGAATAAGTCGAAGCAACTTTTTTCCTATCTCGTAACGTTCCCACCCTTTCAACTGTCGATTTTTCGAAGATAATCCCTCAGTGCTACTCGAGCATGCGGTCAAATCTTAGTGCATCGTGTGATTCTATTTCTTGTATATATAATACTAAGCGTATATTTACTTTCCAATTCCTTGCAATCGACTCTTTAGGAGTTGAACTTTATGTATCTTTTCTTCATATATAGGATAAACAGTGTTTTGTTGAGTAATAGTGTGTTTTTGTTCAACATCTACCGTAGACTAGTGTCGATTTGGATTCAATGCGATGAGTAAATAGACGAACAAATTTTTACAGTGTTCTGAAAAATAAAAGGGAATCTTTTTTGAGCTAATGCGCTGCCTTCTGTATATATTTACAGAGTGGCGCCAAGGAATTGTCCGGACTCTCATCGTTTATGAATCATCACCGGTTGGCAGTATCAGCTTTTGGAGTTGAATAAAATATAATTCGAAAGTGTGTGTGTAGAAAATATTCCTATAATTGTACAGTTAATATATTTATATATAATACGTTAGAAAAGAGAGTTTGCTGTAAGTATATTTTTTCTTCTCACGAAAAGAAAACACATGTATGCATCGGTCATGGAAGCGAAAAGAAACGACTAATTAAAGTAGCGTATAAAATATGTTCGTTATATTATTTAATTCAATAAATTATTATTATTATTACAGTCGAGTGATTTATTATATGTAATAATGTCGCACTTAACGAAAATCTTTTACCAAGTTTTCATTTTCGAGCGCAGAATCTTTCACGAATTTCTTTTGCGCAACTTTGTTAATAACGCCTTGACTCGATAAAGAATGGATTGTGAATATCTGAAATATGATAATAAATGTGAAATATCATGAGGACCGCGCGGAAAGTGCCCGGGTAGC